>NC_136061.1:1246622556-1247320056 GCF_964261635.1 Lissotriton helveticus
CGGGCCGTCGGCAGGTCAGAGTGCCCAGGACGGGCTCCATGGTCCCGGGCAGTCCTCCCCCCGGGCGTCCGGGGCTCCCTTCCCCGGGCCGACGGCAGGTCAGAGTGCCCAGGACGGGCTCCACGGGTCCCGGGCAGTCCTCTCCCGGGCGTACGTGGTTGTCCGACAGATTCGGGCAGATGTGCTCCACGGGTCCCGGGCAGTCCTTCCCCCGGGCGTCCGGCGCTCCCTTCTCCAGGCCGATGGCAGGTCAGAGTGACCAGGACGTGCTCCACGGGTCCCGGGCAGTCCTCTCCCGGGCGTACGTGGTTGTCCCTTCCCCGGGTCAGCGGCATGTCAGAGTGCCCAGGACGAGTTCCACGGGTCCCGGGCAGTCCTCCCCCGGGCGTCCGGGGCTCCCTTCCCCGGGCCGTCGGAAGGTCAGAGTGCCCAGGACGGGCTCCATGGGTCCCGGGCAGTCCTCCCCCCGGGCGTCCGGGGCTCCCTTCCCCGGGCCGACGGCAGGTCAGAGTGCCCAGGACGGGCTCCACGGGTCCCGGGCAGTCCTCCCCCCGGGCGTCCGGCGCTCCCTTCTCCAGGCCAATGGCAGGTCAGAGTGACCAGGACGTGCTCCACGGGTCCCGGGCAGTCCTCTCCCGGGCGTACATGGTTGTCCGACAGATTCGGGCAGATGTGCTTTTACGAACCGGATCGGAATCGGCCCAAATAATAATAATAATAATAATCCACATTTGTAAGGCGCACAATCACCCGTAAGGGTCTCTAGGCGCTAGGGGCCGTCGGGAAGATTAAGCAAGCTATTGCCCAGAGTCACATGGTGCTGGGCTAATCTGCCGCCGGTGCCGGGGATCGAACCGTGATCCCCATATTCCGTAGTCAGCCGCCCTAGCCGCGGCGCCAGCTATTTCCCAGAGTCACCTGGTGCTGGGCTAATCTGCCGCCGGTGCCGGGGATCGAACCGTGATCTCCAGATTCCGGAGTCAGCCTCCCTAGCCGCGGCGCCAGCTATTTCCCAGAGTCACGTGGTGCTGGGCTAATCTGCGGCCGGTGCCGGGGATCGAACCCTGATCTCTGGGATGCTCGAGGGTTACTACGCGCTCTACAAAAACCTTAAATAAAAAAATCTCCTGATTCCGGAGTCAGCCGCCCTAGCCGCGGCGCCAGCTATTTCCCAGAGTCACCTGGTGCTGGGCTAATCTGCCGCCGGTGCCGGGGATCGAACCGTGATCTCCAGATTCCGGAGTCAGCCTCCCTAGCCGCGGCGCCAGCTATTTCTCAGAGTCACGTGGTGCTGGGCTAATCTGCCGCCGGTGCCGGGGATCGAACCGTGATCCCCAGATGGGGATATCCCAAAAATCTGGCATGGATACGGCCCGCCAGGACAGGTTTGGGCACCCCTGATAGAATGAATGGTGTCTGCCCTTGCACTGAAACAAAAACAAACACTGCCATATATATAAGCCCAATATTTTTACTTCCCTGCCAGTGGCGCAGATGGGATGAGTGCAGCCGTGGCCCGTGCAGGTAAGAGCGGTGGGGTGGTGGGACCGGGTGGGGGGGGGGGTGGAATTTTGATGGGGTGGTGGGACCAGATAGGGGGGAAATTGCCGGACGATAACGAGGGAAAAATTAAATATTTATTTAATTTTCCCTCATCATCGTCCGTCGAAATCCCCCCCCCCCCCCCCCCCCCAGTCCCACCGCCCCACTGCTCTTACCTGCACGGGCAGCGGCTGGATCAGTGCATTCAGGAGGAATGTGTTGCTTTATTGCAGTTCCTTCCCTAGTGCCTAGCCTTTTCCCCTTCCAGTCCTCACTCCCCCCCAGAAAGGGGTTGAGAGGGAAAAAGAAAAGTGTATGTTCCTGGGTGCTTTCTCACCCTCTGTTCAACCTCAATGCATCAAACCTCAAAGAGGTGAGGGGATGGGGTGCTGCTAAAGCAGCACTAACAGGTGCCAACTCTCTGCCAAACTTATTTTAATTAACATGATTGTTATAAAGGTAGCCACGTCTCAAAATGAGTGATAAATATGGTGCATTTTCAAATGTCTAGTATTTGTCATCTCTTTAATAAAAAATATTACCATAAAAAGCTTTTGCATGTATGCTGTAAACGACGTACACAATGTACCATACAGACATGTCTGTCCAGCAGTGGCGGTTGGTGCCCCACAAAAATGGTGAGTCAACATCAATACAATCAAAACTATGACATAAATACAATAACAAAATATATAAATTAACATTTAAAATTGAAAAATAACCTTTCACCTACCTTAGCCTGCAGCACATCCTTGGTGTACTCCGGCCATGGCTCCAGACTCCTCCAGGTCCCCCAGCGCCTTATCCAATCCAGACACTACTCTCATGCTGCATGAGAGAAGTGTCTGGATTGGCTGGAGCAGGCTGCCTCAGCGATCCGAAGAGCACTGAAGGACTGTGCTTGCTCTCCAACCGGGCTGTCTACGACAGCCTGGTTGGAAAGGTTAAATTATGCACGTCTATTTGGCTGCAATAATGTAGCCAGCCAAACCGACAAGCGCAATTCATTCTAAAGGGGCCACTCGTCATTGCTGCCAATCAGCAGCAATGACACACTGGTCCCACACTTCCCTCTCAGTTCAGCAAAAAACTGCAAAAATAAAATGGTATAAACTCCTTTTATTGTCATTTTATTGTGGGGGGCAGATGCGCACCTCTGCTCCCATGAAGGAACCGCTGCTGCTGTATAGGCACTATATCAGCATTCATTTATCGTGCATCACTTGGTTTCGCACACATGCCATTTGGTGCTGTCAAAAATATTTACAACAAGGGGTGGTGAGGGACAGAGTCTCTGAATTAAGCAGAATACTCTCACCCAGTCAAGAGATCTGGGCTAGATCCAACACCGTTTTTTAGCTCATTGCACCATCCCAGTTTCAGAACCTGGCTGTATGCAAATTAGTCTGTCCCTGGCCCAGTGCATCATGGGAACAGGGCAGACCAGACTACAAAAGCCAATTCTTACACTGGGAAGGAAACAAGCTTCCGGGGACCGGTTTCTGGCATTACAGCCGTCTTCGGCCCGGCTTGCTTGAATCCTGATGGTGCAATGAGCAAGGGACTCATGTCTGAGTATACCCTTCCACGCTTAGGGTGGACAAAAATATTTACAACAAGGGGTGCTGTCAGGCATGGCTGTCTCATTAATATACCTATTAACATATTTCTTTTTTTGTGTGTGTGGCAGAAAGGTGAGTGCTGCCTTTCTACATCTGGCTTGGGAATGCACTAAGATCCAGACCTTTTGGAGGTTGGTGGCACCTAGGATTAAGGATGCCACCGGATTAGAGCTGCCCCTGACACAGATAGTATGGAAACAGGGAGGGAGCACACTCCTGACCCTGTTTCCTGTTTAGGGCTCCCATGAGCCTCCGTAGCTGACGAGCTGTAGGTGAAGCACCTCCGCGCCCGAGAGGCAACGAAGCCTGGATTGTTTGGCAGCCTCTTAACCACCCCAGATTGATCGCTACTGATGAAGGATACTATCCAGAAACACGAGCCATGTCTTGTGTCTAGAGACACCTTATACTAAGCACCTGCTGGCACCAACCTTGGTGTAATACCTACGAACTTTGTCCTGAATCTTATGAACTGCATTTACCAGAATGCGAAGGGGCGACCCGGCTGAGAGGTCAGGAGTGTGCTCCCTCCCTCTTTCCTTTTCACAGATAGTGTGTTTGTTAGGTGTTGTGGACAGACCAAGAGAACGTAAAATCCACAACAAACTTGTTCAGTTGGCTTTAGTGTGGCCATTCGGTTGCTAACACAACAAGATGATGGACGGAGTGCTGAAACCTTTCAAACACTCACACCCAGTTAAGCGATCTGGGTTAAATCTATTGTTCTTTTGCTCACCATGGCATCCTAGTTTGGACCCAGCCATATAGAAATCAGTCTTGACCCTGTTCCTCATGGGAACAGTTCAGCCCAAATTGCCAAGCCAGGTCCTCCCTGGACCGGAAACAAGCATCCTGGGACCAGTTTCGGGGTATCACCCCTCATCAGACAGGCTATCTTGACCTGGCCTGGCATTTTGTGCTGGACTGTTCCCATGGGGAGCGGGGTCATGACTGATTTGCTTATGGCTGGGTCTAAAATGGAATAGGGTGATGTGCTGAAAAATTGATGGATTTAACGCAGATCTGTGACTAGGGGTGAATGTTTGATTTGCCCAGCATTCCTCCCATCATTTGTTCTTTTTGCATTGGGTTGCTGGGCACCAGGGTGCCACTGATGGTCCTGTGGCTGAAAGACCTAATGGAGTGGGGGGTGGCGGAGGGGCACCACATGCGCTTGTCTGACGCACTGATGAAGGGGCAGTGGAGGAAATAATTCTTTAGGCCCAACTGCTTGAGATATTCATTGAGGAGGGAGACTCAAGTGCCGACGATAACTCTGGGGAGGTGGAGTACATTTCCCTGGTTGGAATCTGCACTGTTATGTATAAAGTAACCAAGTGAGTTTGCATTCTGGTCTTTTATTGATGTCTGGGTTGTCGTCTTGGTTCATTTAATAAGATGAACTCACCAGTGTACAAACCTTTTTGTTCTGAGTTGTGACCCATCTCTGCAAACGCCAGCACCTCATGATACCTTGGATACTTATGTGAAACGAAGACACTCTCACTTTTGTTCTCTGCCCTTTTATGAAACTAAAAATACAGATTAAAAAAACATATTTCCTTTATATTGTTTACTCTATGTTGGCGCGCTTCTCAGCCGCCCACGTCTCTAACACTACAACAAGTTTGAGATTTAGCTTTGCATAAAGATACTTTTTTGCCTAAAGATCACCTCTGCTCTGTGTGCTGGTTGAGGTGGGTTTACACAAGGCTCATGTTTTGCAGGATAGCAAAATGAACGTGCACACAAGTGGCCGAGATGACAGTTTGCGGTTACATAGATCACAAATAGTGGGCCCTTTAGCTCAGACGTTGGTGTTCCCACTTGACCAGACTGTGATCTTGTCCAAACCAGTATCTCATTCTGCCTTACCCCCCTTGCCTGCAGAATCTGGAGAGTTTAGGGCCATATGTATCATGCCCAAATGCGTCGCAAACACCAAAATTCGCAGAATTTCGGCGTTTGCGAACGCATTTTCGCAAAATGGTATGTATCACACAAATCTGCATGCAAAATAAGGAATCGCAAATATTGCGATTCCTTATTTTGCAATTGCATTTAAGGAATCGCAAATTTTGCGATTCCTTAAATGCAATGTATGAAGGTAAAAAAAATGCTAATTGTCCCTAAGGAATCGCAAATTACCACCAACTTCAAGTTGGTGGTAATTTGCGAATTTCTTGAAAAATGCCAATTTTTGCATTTTTCAAAGTGCCATGTGACGCACATACATGCCCTTAGGGCATGTATGTGCACCACATGTGCACCCATGCTTATTTCAGAGGTGCAACAGGGTGTCCTTTGGACACCCCTGCACCCTTGAAATTATTCTCAATTTGCAATTAGCAAATTGCGAATCGCAAATTGAGAATAAATTCCCATTCCTTCCTATGGGCCCCCCGGCCCATAGAAATGAATGGGAAAGTATTCCTTAATTGCGAATTTGCAATGTGCGAATTTGCAATTAAGGAATATCAAGAAATCGCTAAAAAATTGCAATTTTCTTGATACATACCAATTAGCGATTCTGAAATAGCGATTTCTTAAAAATCGCTATTACAGAATCGCTAATTGGTACCTTGATACATATGTCTCTAGCTATTTCAGCACTGGTCAATAGTAATTAGTATTGTTCATTTAGTGGTCGTAACTTGGAAGCAAGGTCAATATTCAATATTATTTTCCAGGCGGAAAACCAACCATCAACAATTGAAGGATGAAAGGCTGACTCTGAGTTTAGGTTGGGTTTGGGGCCTAAGGCAATTTCCCATTTTGCCCATGCCTTAAAACGCCTCTGGTTGAACCTTCAGGTACACACGTTTCTGGAAGTGCACAGCCTGCTGAGCAACCTTGGGGTCAGCTCCCTCCTTTGCCCCGCTCCCTCAGTTTCTCCCACCCCCACCTTCCCACACTGCAGTGGTCTGTGCTGTCACGTGCTGCAAGAAACAGCAGCTGCTGTCAACCTAGACTGGAATTTATAGGACACCGTGACTGAAAAAAACGACACTATCGAGAATACCATCGGTGTTTTTAAGTAGGAGCAACAATGACCATACAGGCCTATACTGAGCACATAATAGAAGGATTTTTTCTGCAGGGTCTATTTTTGTGCGTATATTGGCTTTTTTTCTGGAGGAAACAATCACGACTGGAGAAACCGAGCGTAAACTAAACATGGGCGCAAATCTCTCTTATCGTTTTTGTTATGTAAAACATCCTAAAATAAATAATTCTGTATAAAACAATATACTTGCTTATGCCTTGGAAAGGGTGCGGGGCGAGCGACGCGTAATTGCAGCTTGACTCGTGTATGATGGGACGGTGCGCAGCTTTTGAGTGCGGGGTAAGAGGCGAGTGAGTGAGTGGTGTGCCTGGGTGAGACTTAGAGGCAAGTCTCTCCGAGCGCATAGGAGACGTTCTGCCCATGTGAATGTAGTGAGTGAGTGAGGGGCGCACTGTATGAGTGCAGTGTGCAGCACGTTAAAGCCAGACCTATTGGCATTGCTAATGCTTGTTTGTGGCACTACATGTTGTTTTTGTTCAGCGATAATATGACTAGGTGGATGCCTCACAGCGCTACATGCACAACCAGCGAAGAGGCGAAAGGAAAGATGTCAATGCTGTTGTAAGCGCCTTGCACCTGTCCAGTTGACCCTGCCCTACTGGGCTCGGAGACACGCTGGTCACCTTGCGAGGAAAGGCTCAGTGTGCCCAGGCCCTGGCATGCATTTGTGTGTGCGCCAGGCAGTGTGCGTTCCAGCCAGTCCGCCTCCCCACCCCCTCCAGCGCTATCAGCCGGCGGCGTCCTTCAACCAAGGCTCCCAGGAACATGAACGTATTTTATCAACAAAAACTACTGTGCAGCCCAGCACTAGGCCCGCCCCCTGGCAGCCCTCCGAAGTCAAGGGCAAAGACGGGGTCATGTGTCCTGAGAACACAAGACGGTGCTCCGAGCTGCCAGTGCCACTTTTCAAAATGCGTTTGTGGGACATTTATTTTCCGTGTTCGCGTGTGACATTTGCAAGCCTTATATCATACTCATTATGACACAAATACATTTATAAATGACCAGGGAATGGCAAAGCCAATGGGTCTGAACTTTCCAAGCTGGTACAATGGTTATTTAAAAAAAAAAATTGTATCGCAAGAATATGGCAGAACCTGAAAAGAAAACAAAAAACAGCCACCTAAATGTGACTGCCATATGCTTGAAATAAAAAAATAAACTTTAAAATATTCGCTGATGTGACCATATTGCAAGTGGTGTTTATTAAATAAGAATCCTTCCAGTTGTGCCATTCAACTAGGCACCCAGTGTGCAGACAAAATAAGTAGCTGGTATTTAAAATGAATATCAAGATAAAATAAAGCACAATTTGAACCAGATATGTTACTGGGGAGAAAAGATCAATTTCCACAGGCTTGTACAGTCACTCAAAGTATTGCTCCATGCACTACACTGCAGTGGGCGGAAGCAAAATTCAACAGACCAAAACCTCCTCTATGCAGGTATATCTTGTATGGATTTCTTTTAAAAAAAATAGTCTGGAGAGACAGCTAAAACTGTCTCAAAAGCTTGGCTTAAACTAAATGTAAAGATAGAGGGGTTTCTGGTCAGCCCTCATCATCTACTGGCCTGTTCAGCTGTTATTCATTCCACCTTCCACAGCATATATAATGAAATGACCGGGGAAAGGGATCTTCACACTTCAGCCATTAGTTCGGTTGCACTTTCATCAATGCCAAGATAGAAATGGACAAAGTATTTTCCCATTCCTACAGCAAAGTCTTTCAGCATAAGATTAGCACAGTGCTATCCACGCCGAGCTGTAAAATGACAAAAGCCTTTCAACACTCCAGGCACAGCATTACAGCTCAGCGTGGATAGCACTGTGCTAATCCCATGCTTACAGACTTTAGTGTAGAAATAGCAAAATACTTTGTCCATTTCTGTATCTGTATGTGACTGTGACAAGTGGGTTCTTTCTTGTCCTCTCATGGTGAGAGCAACGTCCATGGTTCTCCCTTTAAATTGCTAGGAGTATGCAAATATGGAAATCACTTGGATGCTTCACCTGCTTGGCCCCATTCACCTTAGTAATTAAACAGTAGAAAGAACTCCACTTGAGTAGATATTTTGTGCAGAACTGTGGACTTTTGTTGGATGAAAGGGCTGGTGGGGTTCTTTTAAGGCTGAGTCACCCACACAGCTACTGACAAACACCTGCATAGACACTTAGACATGCACTCACACACTCAGGCACTCACACATCCACTAATAGATCCACTCACACACCCACTCACAGATGCAGCCACTCACACAACCATTTGCATACCAATTCAGACACTCACACAACCACTCACAGATCCACTCAGACACATACACCCACTCACAGATGCAGCCACTCACACAACCATTTGCATACCAATTCAGACACTCACACAACCACTCACAGATCCACTCAGACACATACACCCACTCACAGACCTACTCAGACACTCATGCACTCAATCACAGATTGACTCACATAGTCATGGAGGCACTCACAAACCCACCCAGACACTCTCACACCTACTCACAGACCCACTGAGATACTCACTCAGACACTCATGCACCCACTCAGACATCCACTCGAACACTCACACACCCACTCACAGACCCACTCAGACATTCAGGCACATACTCACACATCCAGTGAGACACTTATACAGCCACTCCCAGACCCATAAGACACTCACACATCACACATTCACACACTCCTTACACACCCACTGAGACACTCATGCACTCACTCACACACTTACTCTCAAAAGTTACAGTTAGGAAATACGATATGAAAAAAAAAACTTATAAAACAATTTCAAAAAGCCAAAGGTTACAGGAACGTTACAGTTAGGAAATAATGTTAAAAAAACGTAGAAATCCACTGAAAAAACAAAGGTTACAGGGACGTTATAGTTAGGATATAGAATAAAAATAACCTTAGAAATCTACTGAAAAAAGCAAAGGTTACAGGGACATTATAGTTAGGCTCAGATTTCAGTCATACAAAAGCAGCGACATTCAGTAGTTATAGTTACCTGAGCTAACTAACTACATCACTCATGAGATTGTCAGTGACATACATCACTGATGACATCTCAAATGGCATCACTGATTACATCATCCACAGAACCACTCACACACCCACTCACACCCTTATGCAACCTCTCATACACCCACTCACACCCCACACGTACCCATATCCAGACCCACACACTTGCTCATCCATAGTGCCACTCACTCACCCACTCATCCACACATACAGCCACTCACATAGCCACTCACTCACCCATAGAGCTACTCGTATAACCAATTAGTCACCCATACAGCCACTTACACAGCCACCACACACTCACCAATACAGCTGCTCACACACCAACTTATTCAACCATGCAGCCACTCTAATCTTCAGTCACTCAATGAAACAGCCTCTGAACACAGCCAATCACTCACCCATACAACTTACTCCCACTCACACACCCACACAACCACTTACATACCCATTCACACATCCATATAGCCACTTACCCAACCTGCTCACTCACCCATATAACCACTCACACAGCCACTCACTATCCAAAACAGCCCCTCACACACCAACACACTTAGCCATACAACCACTCAGTCAGTCACTCATCCATAAAGCCAGTCATACACCCACTCACCCACCAATGCAGCCACTCAAATACTCACTCACCCATCCATAGAGCTACTCACTCATCTATATAACCTCTAAACAGAGACACTCACACAACCACTTACATACCTGTTGACACATCCATACACGTACTCACATGCCTATTCACTCACCTATACAGCCACTGATACAGACACTGACCGTGCAATACAGCTACTCATATACCCACTCACTTACCCACGCCCCCTCTCAAGCATACTCTCACCCCCCCATACACCCACTTACCCATCCAGTCACTCACCCTTAGACCCACTCACACAGCCACTGAGTCACTGATACAGCCACTCACACACACCCTCACAGACACATACAGCCACTCACATACCAGTAACTTATCTATAGAACCCTCAACGCACTCAACACCTGCCGAATCCCGGGATGCTACCGAGCCACCCCGAGACGCACCCACGGACCCTTCAGCTGCCACGCCTGCAAGTTCTCCTGCATCCGGACCTGCCTCGCACCAGCACCCGCCAAGCCGAACACCAGCAGCAACCACCTCAAGTGCATCCTGCTCAACACCCGCTCCATCCACAGACACGCCATCGAGCTCTGGAACCTCCTCGACACCACAGCTCCTGACGTTGCCTTCCTCACGGAAACCTGGATGAACGACTCCTCAGCGCCCGACATCGCCATCGCCATCCCAGAGGGCTACAAGATCACCCGGAGGGACCGCACCACCAACCAGATGGGAGGAGGCATCGCCATCATCCACAGGGACACCATCCACATCACGACCAACACCGACGACACCCTGACTACCGCCGAACACCTACACTTCCAGATCCGCACCGACCCGAAGACCACCCTCAGAGGCACCCTGATCTACCGACCCCCGGGACCACACACACAATTCAGCGAGGACATCGCCGACTTCGTCAGCCCGCATGCCCTCACCTCCGCTGACTACATCCTCCTGGGGGATATCAACTTCCACCTGGAGAACAACAACGACCGCAACACCATCACCCTGCTCGACAACCTCGCCAACCTCGGACTCAAGCAGCTGGTGTCCACCCCCACCCACCTCGCCGGACACACACTCAACGCCGTCTTCTCATCCAGCAAAGACATCGACTTCAGCCACGCCATTGGATTACACTGGACGGACCACAGCTGCGTCCACTTCACCTTCAGAAAAACGACTATCCACCACCACCAGCAACAGGTTGCTCGAAGAAGCTGGAACAAGATCACAGCCGACCAGCTCGCCGCTTCCCTGAGCCAGCACCCTCCCGCCAGCTCAGCGAACCCCAGCCAGGCCGCCGACAACCTCACGAAGTGGATCAGCAACTGCGGGGACGAACTCGCCCCACTGAGGACCCCGCCCAGCAGACCCGGCAGCAAGAAGGCCCCATGGTTCACCGACGAACTCAAGAGCTCCAAGAAGAACTGCCGAGCCCTCGAGAAAGCCTGGAGAAGGGAGCCAACACCGGACAACATGACCACCCTCAAGCTTGCCACCCGAAAGCACCACCAACTGATCCGCGCCACCAAGAAAACTGCATTCAAAGACCGGCTGGACAACAACGCACACAACTGCAAGGAACTCTTCAACATCGTGAAAGAGCTCTCCAACCCCAACGCCGAAAACAACGACATCACCCCATCGCAAGACCTCTGCAACTCCCTCGCCTCCTACTTCCACAACAAGATCGCGGACATACACAACAGCTTCAGCCCTCAACCGACGCACGCCACGACCGAACCACCGCCCCCCACCACCACCCTCCGCGCCTGGACTCCGATCAGCACCGAAGACACCGTCCGCATGATGAACTCCATCCACTCCGGATCTCCGACCGACCCCTGCCCTCACCACGTCTTCAACAAGGCCGACGCTGTCATCGCACCCCACCTGCGGGACATCATCAACACCTCCTTCGACACCGCCACCTTCCCGGAGAGCTGGAAGCACGCCGAACTCAGTGCCCTACTAAAGAAACCAACAGCGGACCCCACCGAACTCAAGAATTACCGCCCCATCTCGCTCCTCCCGTTTCCAGCCAAAGTCATCGAGAAGACCGTCAACAAACAGCTGACCGCCTTCCTCGAGACGAATGGATCCCTCGACCCTTCACAGTCTGGCTTCCGAGCCAACCACAGCACCGAGACCGCCCTCATCGCTGCCACCGATGACATCCGAGCCCTGATGGACAACGGAGAAACAGCGGCCCTCATCCTTCTAGATCTCTCCGCGGCATTCGACACTGTCTGCCACCGCACCCTAGTGCAGCGCCTCAGCAACGTCGGAATCCAGGAGAAGGCACTGGAATGGATCATCTCCTTCCTCGACGGAAGAACACAGAGAGTCCGTCTACCACCGTACAAGTCAGAGGCCACCGAAGTCATCTGCGGCGTCCCTCAAGGATCCTCGCTGAGCCCCACCCTCTTCAACGTCTACATGAGCCCCCTCGCGGCCATCGCACGCCAACACAACCTCAACATCATCTCCTACACTGACGACACCCAGCTGATCCTTTCCCTGACCAACGACCCCGCCGCCGCCAGAGCCAACCTTCACGAAGGGATGAAAGACGTAGCCGAGTGGATGACGACCAGCCGCCTGAAACTGAACTCAGACAAGACGGAAGTCCTCATCCTGGGCGCCTCACCCTCCGCCTGGGACGACTCCTGGTGGCCCCCCGCCCTGGGCACCGCACCCAAACCGACAGACCACGCACGCAACCTGGGCTTCATCCTGGACTCCTCCCTCTCCATGACCAGACAAGTCAACGCCGTCTCTCGTCATGCTTCAACATCCTGCGCATGCTACGGAAGATCTTTCGGTGGATCCCCACCGAGACCAGGAAGACGGTCACCCAGGCCCTCGTCACCAGCCGACTGGACTACGGCAACGCCCTCTACGCCGGAACCACCGCCAAGCTCCAGAAGAGACTCCAGCGGATCCAGAACACCTCAGCCAGACTCATCCTCGACATCCCACGACACAGCCACATCTCCGGACATCTGAGAGACCTGCATTGGCTCCCCGTCAACAAAAGAATCACCTTCCGCCTCCTCACCCACGCACACAAAGCCCTACACGATCAAGGCCCGAGCTACCTCAACAACCGCATCAACTTCTACGCTCCCAAACGCCATCTACGATCAGCCAGTCACGCCCTCGCCGCCGTCCCCCGCATCCGAAGAACGACAACAGGAGGAAGGTCCTTCTCCTACCTGGCCGCCAAGACCTGGAACTCCCTCCCGTCCGACCTGCGCCTGACCCAAGACCACCTCTCCTTCAGGAAGAAGCTCAAGACCTGGCTGTTCGAGCAGTAGCAGCACCCCCCCCCCCCCCCCCCAAGCGCCTTGAGACCCTCCGGGTAAGTAGTGCGCTCTATAAATGTCTTTGATTGATTGATTGATAGAGCTTCTCACACACCCACTCAATCACCAATACAACTACTCACACAGGCATTCACTCACCCATACAGCCACTTGCACACTCACATATTCACTGATACAGCTACTCAAGCACCCATTCACCCACCCATATACCCACTCACACCCACTCACTCACCAATACAGCCACTCAGTTACCCATACAGCTACTTACACAGCCACTTATTGACCAACACAGGCACTCACACACCCACTCACATACCCATACAGCCGCACACATATACACATATATAGATAGAGAAATATATATACATTTATTTACACACACTATCTATCTTTCTATCTATCTATCTATCTATCTATCTATCTATCTATCTATCTATCTATCTATCTATCTATCTATCTATCTATCTATCTATCTATCTATCTATCTATCTATCTATCTATCTATCTATATATCATGCGTAGGCTTTTGCGAGTCCTTAATTGCGATTCCTTATTAATCGCAATTAAGGACTTGCAGAAGCATATCTTGATGCATGTGCCCCTTAATGGCATGCTACTCACACCCTTTATACTGTGCTGAAAACATTTTAGGTAGATGTTAGACCTGGCATCTTTGGCATGGTTTCCCCTGACTTTTTGCCTTCTGACATCCTGTTTTTCACTGTTGTGCTGACTTCGTTTTTTTGCTGGCTTTAGAAATCTGGGCACTTTACCATTGCTAAATGTATGTGCTCTTCACTTAAAACATTGTAAAATTGGTTTACCTCCAATTGACATGTTTGATTTACTTGTAGGTCCCTCGTAATGTGCACTGCATGTGATCAGGGCTTTTAAGTTAAATGCTACCAGTGTGTTTTCATTACTGATTGTGCCATCCACTTAAGTAGCCCTTTAAACATTTCTCAGGCCTGCCACTGCAGAACCTGTGTGTGCAGTTTTAAACTGCCATTTCGACCTGGCAAGTTAACCTGATAGCCAGGTCCAAACCTTCATTTTTTATCCATATACGTCACCCCTAAGATAGGCCCTTGACAGCCCATGGGCAGGGTGCAGTGTATTTAAAAAGTAGGACATGTACTTTTAAATTTAACATGCCCTGGCAGTGAAATACTCTGTTTGTGGATTCCCTTGACGAAGGGCAATTGTTCTTGCCCGAAATGCTTTGGGAATTGTTTACTCAACATGGGAATTGCTCAATCACCATCTAACTCATGTGGAATAGTCTTTCCCTGTCACATGTCTGCGTTTGCATAATAAAATATGAATGAGCTACATTCAGCGCTTCAGTGATGATTCAATGATGGACTTTTGTACATTAAAATGCTGCTCTTGGTTTCAATTTTAAATATTTAGTATTTAAGTTTGTTTATTCCCTGAATATAAATGGTTCACAATCTTCGAGTGAACAATAGTGGTGCACCTTGTGTCTAAGTCCTAGTTTTCTCTTTCTTTTTGAATTGTGTGGCTGGGCGGAGCTTCCCCAGAGGGTTCACACTTTAGAAATCTAATTTGTTTCTCCTGTTTACACTGCATTGCATTTTTTGTTTACCAGAGTGCAACCCAGCTGCCATTTTGTTTTTATACTTCTAGAAAGTTAGCATTTCTTTTACTGTAACCATTTGGTGCCTTCTGCCTGGCTCTGGAATATATTTCTGGGATGGCTGTAAGCTGGCTTCCTGCATTCCCTCTAGACAGCCACACACAAAGGAAGGGCGTAAGTTTGACTGAGTGGCCATCTGCATGCTGATGGGTCATCCTGAGCAGGAGAGGAAGGAGGAGCTGACACACCTGAAAGGGCTGTGTCTTGTCCCCACACAAAGGGTTGCATACAATCCATAGTGAGTCTGGAGCCAGGGCAAGAAAGAAAGGGACTCTGTGCACTTCAAAGCATCTCTTTGCAGTCTCTCCCACTTTGAAGTCCCAACTGGGTACAAATACTGGACCTCTGACACCATCAGCTCAAACCACTTGTACCAATGAGTACCATTGAGTTGGGTAACAATAAATATCTGTTATGCAGCGTCAAGATACCCATCGTAGTGAACTTGTGATTTACAAATACATATGTTATGTTATGTTAATGGTGACACTTCTGCAACGGAAGACCTTCTACCAGGAAGAAGGACTGCTTTGCTGCTGGAGAGGCTGCCACCTTGCTGAACTGCTGTACTGTGTTTGCCTGCTCCTTCTTGCCTGGGAGCAAGAAGGACTGGACCTGCATCTCTACTTCCCAGAACCAAAGTATCTCCAAACACTTGTTGACTTGTCGCCTGTTTCTGAAGTCTCAGGGATGTCAAAGACTTCTCTCTTCAACCTGCAAACAGCTCCTGTACTTTGTCTGCTGTGAGTCCTGCTCTGCCAAGTGGTGCCAATTCAGTCCTGGGTCCTTGGAAGTGACCATCACCTACTGCATCTGCCAGAACCCATGTATCAACCTCATTGCACCGATTGGAACTGACGCATCCCTGCAGTTGTGGGAACCAGATCAATGCATCGCCCATGGGACCACTGCATCGCCATTGGAACCGCCACATCGGAACTGACAGATTGCTGCCACTGCATGGAGAAATACAACTAATCACCCCTACAACATGAAGAAACCCAGCACATCACATTCGGTACTGCTCCACCTCAGAACTGGGGCATCCCTCATCGACTTGATGCATCAAAGCTATTGCGTGGAGAAATCCGGCGCATCACCCCCTACTGTGTGGGGATCACTGATGCATCTCGTTGCTTGTGATGAGGATCAAGGTACTTTTACACAGTAGGCCGTGCATGGATCCTCTAACTGGCCCACATTTCATCGTAGTTGGCCTCAATTCTTGACTTTTTCCAGGCCCAGAACGACTAATTAACTCTTTAAATGATTAATGCTTCTAAGGGCTATTTTTGCACTTAATCTTTCAACATTCATATCTTGACTTCTACTGATTGGATTTTTGTCATTTAGGTCTTGTTTGATTTATAGAATTATTCTCTAGTTTTCTAAACTGGTGTGGAGTCTTTTTATGGTGTTTTCACTGTGTTACTGTTTGATGTTTTGCACAACTGCTTAACACATTGCCTCTTAAGTTAAGCCTGGCAGCTCTGTGCTAAGCAATGGTGATCACAGGTTAATTTAAAGGGTGTTACTGACTTTCCTTGACTAGGGTTGTGGCTCCTGCTTGGACAGGTTGCATACCTTTCAAAACCAGAAACCCAATTTCTAACAATAGATGGTCTTTGGAGGCTTATCAAGCATATATACATGGGTGAGTACCTGGAGCAGACAATGTTCTGTCTTATATAGAAATTATCATGCTGAGAAGATTCTCATAACCTACTCAAGGGTGCTCATGATACTTAGTATTAACTACATACAATATCTGCACTGTTACTAACTTAATCCAGGATGAAAGGGCTTGCCCCCTTCCCTGAGCCTGAAGCTTTCCATGCACAAGCTAGGCAAAAACTTACACTTTTTTTGGAAAGTTATGTGAAGATTCATCATATGGCACCAAGTTTTTAGTGACAGAAAAAACTAAAAGCGCATCTCTTATGGAAACACAATCTGAACTATAACTACACGTGGTGAATGACACTGGGTACTGTATATATGTATCTATGTATATGTAATACACATATTTTGTTTTTTTTACTGAAAAAACAAAGGATACAAGGAAATTAAAGTTAGGTTTATGTTTTACTCACACAAAACCATAGAAATAAATCAGCAGTTATAGTTATACTTATGTTAAGAAACTAAAACTCGTGGCCTAAAGTAAGTTCACAGCACAAGTTATAGTTTCTTCAGATACGTAAAACTATAAGTATAAATATAAGTGCTGAATTTCTAATGTTTTGTGTGGGTAAAGCGTAAACCTAGCTATAATGTCCTTGTAACCTTTATTTTTTTCAGTGAATTTCTGCGTTTTTTTGTAACAAAATGTAATATATAATTACCACACGTCAATAAACCACAGCTGCTCTCGGCCTTCAGCAGTGGACTGCAGGGAATGGTTGAAGTCTCTGGCCTGCAGCCAGGCCGTGCAGCCAACCCCCCTACATGCCCCCAATCCCAAGCTGTGCCGGGGGTATGGTGTGTGAGTGGATGAGGTATTTTGTTTCTTTGAGATGGGCTTTGGATCCACGGGTACCCGTGGATATCTGCCTCTGGAAATCTATATTTTGTTTCCTTTACTAACTGTAAAACTACTGAACAGATTTACACAAAATTGCAAAAAGGGCTGTTTCTAGACCAATATCTTACTTTATGCCAAAATTGGTGTAACTCTGTTAAGCAGTTTGGGCTGTATCTGTGTCTACAAATTGGAAAAATTGCTTTGGGGGCCCCACCTTTTCATGGCCCCTGCTTGATGAATCACCCCAAAACTTTAAACACACCAGCTTGAGTGAGCAGCAAACTAATTTTGAAAATTTCGTGAGGATTGATCAAGTGGTGCCAATATTATTAGCAAAATAAAAAAAAGGCTTCATCCATGGAAAAAGTTGGTCCTAACTATAACTACTTTTTGGCTATTGCCAGTAGAGTGTGTGTGTGTGTGTGTGTGTGTGTGCGTGTGTGTGTGTGTGTATAAATATATAAATATATATATATATATATATATATATATATATATATATATATATATATATATATATATATATATATATATATATATTACCTACTGGCGGTCGCCAGTAGGTATATATAGTTAGGATTTTTTCTCTATGGGTTTTTTGAAAATTCTATGTCTAATAACTTTGGCGTTTGTGGACGGAATTGGCTGAAACTTTCAGGAAAATGGAACATTTTGTTTCTGAGCAGCCCTTGAAAATTTGGGGGGGGTTCGTCAAGGGGGGGCTGAGAAAAAAGGGGGGTCCCAAAACGTGTTTTTAACATTGAGTTTTCCATAGGGCGGTTGGCCTCACTTTTAGCCCGAACGGGTGAATGGATTTGCACGAAACTTGGCAAAATTGTAGGGACTGGTAGCCCGATGTGCCTTTTGTAGGTCTCAATATATGTGCTACAGTGGATTTTGAGAAATTAACGTTTAAAAAAAGATATATATCTGTAACAGCGGACCGGGCAGCGCTCCAGGACGCGTACTTTTCGCGCAACGGAGCTTTGTGAAGCGAAGCTGATTGGTTCTCCGGCGTCTGTCAACATTCCAAACAGTCCGTAGCGGCCGCCATCTTGTCTCTCGGTAGGATCGAGAGACAAGAGGAGGCCAAAGCGAAGGGGCAAATGACCATAAGGGGGAATAGTAGATCCTCGCTGACCCCCTACGTTTGATGTGGAGGTTTTAAAAGGGCTCCGCGGGGCAAAAAAAAAAAAAAATAATAATAATCGAACGGCTGAATGGATTTGCACGAAACTTGGCAAAATATTAGGGACTGGTAGCCCGATGTGCCTTTGCTAGGTCTCAATATATGTGCTCCAGTGGATTTTGAGAAATTAACGTTCAAAAAAAGATATATATCTGTAACAGCGCTCCGCTTCGCGTACTTTTCGCGTTACGGAGCTTCGCGAAGCTGATTGGTTCTCCGGCGTCTGTCAACATTCCAAACAGTCCGTAGCGGCCGCCATCTTGTCTCTCGGTAGGATTGAGAGACAAGAGGAGGCCAAAGCGAAGGGGGAAATGACCATAAGGGGGCATAGTAGATCCTTCCTGACCTCTTAGGTTTGATGTACCATTTTGTCAAGTTTGGTGTAATTCCGTTCAGCCATTCAGGCTGTAGACGTATGTAAATGTCCTATGGAAAATTGCATGGGGAAAACACATTTGAAAGTGTTGAAATTTAGAACCAATTAAAATGTTACTTTGGTTTTGTATTTGTGTGTGATGAAAGTTAATTGGTTATGTATATATGTCAAATGAGAGGAAACCACAGCCATTTTGTGATACTACTGTCTGAGGTACATTTGTGAGGAATTTTTGGTGGTGAATTTCTGGTGTTTGATTTACACAGTACTAACACTTTTCCTACTTTTGAAAAGGTGAGTTGTTAATTTGTAAGGGGAACTATGTTGTACACTTGAAGATAATTTGAAAAATGTTTTCTGTTATTTATTTGCAGTCCTTCTGTTATACTAAATACTTGATAAAGTTAGTTTTATATTATGTATTACTAAAAACGATAAATGAAAGTGATTATTTTTTTCTGCAATTTACAGCAAGCAATTTCAAAATAAAATGGCTCACAATGAAGAGACCGTGGCAATTTCTTTTGAATTGTCCACTACATTGATTGAAATTGAGAGCACCAATAATGAAATATTGTCACAAGGAGGACATGACTTGTATGATTCCATTAGATTGATTGAAATGGACAGCACCAAGAATGAAATATTGTCACAAGGAGATGACTTGAATGATTCCACTACATTGATTGAAATTGAGAGCACCAATAATGAAATATTGTCACAAGGAGGAGATGGCTTGTATGATTCCATTAGATTGATTGAAATGGACAGCACCAATAATGAAATATTGTCACAAGGAGGAGATGACTTGAATGATTCCACTACATTGATTGAAATTGAGAGCACCAATAATGAAATATTGTCACGAGGAGATGACTTGAATGATTCCACTACATTGATTGAAATGGACAGCACCAATAATGAAATATTGTCAGAAGGAGGAGATGACTTGAATGATTTTTTTGATCAATCTCTTGATGGCGAATTTATCGAGTGTTTGGAGACCATAGAGTTACAAGAATCATCATTGCAGACTTTTAATGAGGAGATTCCAGATGAGATGATTGAAGAGGAAATTACTGATGAGGACATGTTACTAGTTGTTTCAAATTTAGAAAATTCTGAAGAATAAATTTATATTTAGAAATCAAAAATTGTTTGAGACATTATTTATTTTTATTTTTAATTTATGAGGTTGTAGCGAAGTGATTGTAGTATAAAATGAGACTTATAGTATAGAGTGCAACATTTTTATGTTACATGGTAAGTTTACTCATATTTACTTCCCTTCTGCCACTATATTATCTCCAATGTGTATTTGACATGTCTTCTTCATCTCCGGCCTCCTTTCTCTCAGTGTGTGTCTCCGATGCATCTTATCGCTGGTATTTTGTGTAATTACAGAAGAGAGTAAAATAAAATAGTTCGGAACGTGAAAAGGGGGCAAAGTAGAGTACTCCTCACCCCCTAGGCCTTTTTAGGCGGTCCCAAAAGGATCAGTTTCTGCTTTCCTGAGAGATTATGGTATGAGTTCCATATACCACAATAACTTGCATTACAACATGCAAGATATCTATCTCCTATTACCAACTTTTGGAGATATTCGCGCTAAGCGCGAATATCTCCAAAAAGTAACACCTGCCCTGAGCAGTTCTTAGCCATGTTATCCAATGGGAGGTGGATAACATGGCTAAGAGCATTAGCTCGGTAATGTATGAATATCGCTGAGTTTTTAGCGATATTCATGCATTGCGGCCGTTTATTATCGCATTTGTGATAAACCTTGATAATAGCAAGGTTTATCTTCGGTAATTTCTGATGATGCTTAGCGGTAAAAAATTCGTTGGTAAGCATCGTTAGCGATAAATATCGCTTAACTTTGGTAATATGCCCCAACGTCTGTTAACGTTCGATTCGAAGGAAATGAGGAAGTGTTGAAAAACATTGTCTGCGCCATCTTGCCTTTTTTGAAATGCCACACTTTTGTCGTGCACGGCAGCCATTTTAGATGTCTTGACCAGACCCACTCTCTGCACGCTGTCGATTCGTAGCATGGCTCCTCACCCTCGCAAGCATCTTCCCCAGGCACTGGTCACCCCCGCTCTCTGTCTTATGCATGGGCAATAAACCTCCCCCCATCTGCGCTGCTCTTCCCTGAGAATCACACTGTGCCCGCCCGACACCTCCCTTTCGCCCTATTCACTACCGCACCCTCTGACACTCCTCTTCCTCTGTGTCCGATTGTCCAGGCTATCAGCTAGCCCTGCAGATGTAGTTTATGGCCCCAGCTGTAAAGAATCACCCCTCTTCAAAGGAGTTATAGTAGATCAAGGCCCACACCCGATGAGATCCGTCACACCACACGTGTTCCTACTATCTGAAAACTATCCTGTATTGTGATTGGGGAGGGGACAGAGCCTGAAGCGGAAGATTCCAGGAATGACTCTTTGTACATCAAAGTTTTTACAATTATGTGTCACATTAAAAATATATAGCACTCCAACAAAGTAGTAGGAATATAAAACTTTAATAACATATAAATATATACAAGAAAACAAAAACAGTAAAAACATTTAAACAACGAAGAGACCGTGGCAATTTCTTTTGAATTATCCAATAGATTTATTGAAATTGACAGCACCAATAATGAAATATTCTTGTCAGTAGCGGTCTGTTGTGCGAATAGTTCCAAGGCAGCAGAACGCGCTGAAATCTAGATGGCACGAAAGTGATGTCTAGCAAGTTGCCGCCCAGCAAATAACGGCGTGGGGCGCCGCGGGGGTGAGTGAGTCCAGTAGGCACCACAGCTATTCTTAGCGGCATTGCAGAATTACTGCTGGGGACAATGGCTGTGCTGTAGCAGGGTCACAGCAGAAACAAAAAGGATTCTGTTGAAGATGTTGTTGGTTTTCAATTTGAAAACAGTTCTGGTGTCAACTGCTATGCTATTGTAGTGGTTAATGTTTTGTTTTCTCTAGAAAATGTAAAAGAGGGGGAGGCAGTCCAAAGTTCCGTTAAAAGGGCAAAGGAAAGGATCGGTGGTTTGAACTATCAGTCAAAAAGGGGAGGGGGTGCAACAATTTTTCCTACCGGGTCACACTGTGCTTTCACCGGAAGTGAGGTCTGCAGGATTCTAGTAATTCAAAGTGAGGCTGGCGCCGACGTCCCGCGGATACAGTTTCGTCACTCCACGGGTGATCATGGCAGTCATTCCCCATCGGGGGTCGGAGACTCCCGCGGCTCCTCTAGAATCTTCAAGGTCGTGGAGGACTACGGTGGTGGAGTCAACCAGTGACCGGGCCATTTCTTTATGCTGGGCCCGCTCTTGCCAGGTCGACCGCCATTTTGAGAGTTCGGTAGCTACTGGCGATCGCGGGGTCAAATGAGCGGACGGGCTCCACCCTGCCGGGCGAGACGTTGCAGCATAGCCACAGTGGAAGAACCCTTTTCCGGGCGCCTGGAGCGCTGAGGGTGCAGCTGGGAAGCCTCCACCTGGGGAGGCGGGAGAGGCCTGTTCGCACCGTCTCTCCCTGCCAGTGCATCCCACGGCGTCTCGCTTGAGATTTGTTATGGCCGGACCAGGCGATGAGGACGAGGGGGGGGGGGTCGGAGGCATGTGCAAGACATCCCCCCCCCAGTGTTGTCGCAGCCATTTTTCAAGAAAGAAGAAGTGTCCCGTCCGTCTTCGGGCCGGGCTTCCGGTAGATGTCGGCCGGACGCCCCTGGCTCTGGCCCCATTAACGGGTTTCTTGGTTTATTGGCTGCAGCCGGATCCCGTCGGCCTCGGCCCCCCGACCGTTGGTGGCCGGACCGGAAGAGCATGTGGCGGGACTACCTGCAACTCTCAAGGGCCACCGCGGCCGGACTGGGAGAGAGAGGGGAGGGTCGAGGAGACATTCCCCCCCCCTGCAACTGTTCAGCGTTGTAAAGGCAATCCCCTGGCCGGGTCCCGCTGGTCTCGGCCTCTCCTCCGGCTACACCCTACGTTAGGATCTCCTGGCCGAGGCGTGGCAGCAGGACCTGCTTTATATGGGCTGCTCCCGGCTGGGCGTAGCCGGAACCCTGCCCCACCTTGGAAGTTTCCAGAGTGGGGGCGGATGTTCTACTGACTTGCATTTTCCCTAGTCTATCGATTTTTTGGGCGTGGCAGGCGGTGGGACAGCGAGGGGTGATTTGGTTTCTCTTACTGTTTTTCTGGTCTCTCACCACTGGCATATTTCTAACGTTTTCTTGTTTCTAGCACATTAATAGGTTTTATCATTACGTTATGTTATCGTTTCTTTGTTCGTTGTTTAATAAAAGTTCATGTTCATCAGTGGCCTACTGATTTTCGATTTCCTATTCTTTTCTTTCCAGGTTGTTTCATGCTAAAGTTTCTGTTAACAGGATACAGTGATCACTTCGTTATTATTGCATATGTCTTTTTCACTAGGGGTGCTCTCTGGTCGGGCCAGATGACGTATGTCTAGTAAATGGTCCGGGTGAAACAGGTGCATCAATCAATCAATCAATGAGGAATGAAATAGGTACGACGTGTTAAAGGCTTGCGTTACCTACCCTTCACTATCTGCAAAGGGAGAGAGAATATTCCTATTCTTCCTCGTTTGCAGGCAGAGAAGATCCTTAAGAGAACCAACTTCGAACAATTCAATGCTCGATTCAAACAATCAACAAGGGGTACTGTGAACACAAATGAACGCCGCTTATGTACATACGCATTGCTATTTTCAACAGGTTGTTCCTAATGTTTCTATTTTAGCGAGGTCAAAAAGAGATCCCATTAGTGGCCTACTGATTTTGCTCGATTCCTTTTGTTTTTTTACACGGTTTTTCGCTATCTGCAAAGACTAAACAGAGTATTTTGACTCTGTGCTTGTTTGTAAATAGAGAATGAACCAAAGAGAACAATCAATCAAATGGAGAGAGAAGCAGGCACGACGGATTACAAAGGGGGCAAAGGGCTGCGTTAACTACCCTTCACTATCTGCAAAGAGAGAGTACTCCTAATAGAAATGAGGGGTGGGGGGTAGCATTCAAAGCAGATCAGTGTGCATAAACACGAAAATGTTTTTACTTACCACGTACTTGACATTCGACAGCTTATGATATTTGCTATTAAAAAACCATTGAAATTCACTGAAAAAACCATAGGTTATAGACCATATATAGTTAGGAATTAGCATTTACAAAACCTTGAAAATTCACTGAAAAAACCATAGGTTATAGACCATATATAGTTAGGAATTAGCATTTAAAAAACCTTATTTTACTCACACAAAACCATTGAAATTCCATATATAGTTAGTTGCACTAACTATATATCGCGCACCCGCAATCCACTGCTGATGATGTCACATATTACATCATTCATGACATGGTCAGTGACATCACTGATGACATCACTGATGACATCTCAAATGACATCACTGATGATATCTCATTTGACATCAATGGTCACATCAATGATGATATCATTAATGTGACAATACAATGCATCTCCTCACACTTTAATATAACCTCTGTTACACCCAGTGTTAAATACAGAGTATAATTTTTGAAACCATTGACACACCAATACTAGTTACTACATACGCACTCACTGATTCCTACGTCTACACACACATTCACTCATTCACCCATACAATCATTCATACATACAATCACTCATCTTTACAACACTATCATATGCACTCATACACCTATACAGACACTCACACTCTGCCACTCATCCATGGAGTTACTCACACACCTAGTCAGTCCTGTAAAGAATCAATCACAGTTCCATTTTCTAATCTATACAGTTAAACATAGAGTACCTTACATTTTAAAACATATACTAACACATACTTACTCTCTTATAGAATCACTGATACAAGTACACATTGATCTGCACAGAGTCACACACCTCCCAGCCAGCCATACACACACTCAGTCTCCCATACAAATACTTGTGCAACCAATCAATAACCCATATAGCTACTTATATAGCTACTGATCAACACATGCAGCAGCTTGCACAACAACAGACATGCTGATGCACACTTTCAGACAGTTTAGTCACTAACCCGTGCATTTAGTAAGACGCATTTAATCACTCACTCATACAGTCAATCACGCACCTACTAAAACCTTCATTCAGACACTTATACATCCACTCATTCTTCAATATGTAAAACATATTTAAACTTTACAGAAACACATAATCACTGGATGTTGTCATCAGTGATGTCATTTGAGATGTCATCAGTGATGTCATCAGTGATGTCATTTGAGATGTCATCAGTGATGTCATCAGTGATGTCACTGACCATGTCATGAATGATGTAATATGTGACATCATCAGCAGTGGATTGCGGGTGCGCGATATATAGTTAGTGCAACTAACTATATATGGAATTTCAATGGTTTTGTGTGAGTAAAATAAGGTTTTTTAAATGCTAATTCCTAACTATATATGGTCTATAACCTATGGTTTTTTCAGTGAATTTTCAAGGTTTTGTAAATGCTAATTCCTAACTATATATGGTCTATAACCTATGGTTTTTTCAGTGAATATATATATATATATATACCACCAATGCTCACCTTGAAGAAAAGCAAGCGGGACACATGCTCCGGGACAGACAGAGGATTTATTGAAACAAACAGAGCTCAGTCCTTTACAGTCCATGAAATGCTATAGTGATGGGCAGACACGTTTCTGGCCGGTTTGGCCGTCTACAGTGCCGGTCTCACAGGCTGCTGGAATTCTCCTGGGGTTGAGGCGGAGACCACTCCCTTTTGAAGCCGTCCCACAACTCCTCCTCCCAACTGCAGGTGTGTGCTAACTGTTTTCAGTGCTGGGTGAACTGCATGATGGTCAACAGAGTTTATCGTGGTGCCACATTCAGTGATAGGAATACCAAGCATCCAGAGATGCCCCTAATATTCGGCGGTGAGCGATGTTGATCCCGTTCTGACCTCTCTCAGTGCCCTTAGTCAGGCGGCTCAATGCCGCCTCCTCTCTCCCCTTACTAAATGACCACCAGATAGCAATAACTTCGCTTGGTTGGGCGCCGCATATATATATATATATATATATATATATATATATTATTCACCGATGCCGGTAGTTCAGGGCTTTAGCTGTGCAGCGGTCCTTCTTAAAAACCGGCGTTTTTGTCGTATGCTGCAACAACCTTTCTCAATTAAAAAAGGTATTCAGGACACTCCAGGATGCTCAAAATTCAGTTTATTTGCAACGCAAAGTCACAAACCGACGCGTTTCGCCGTAAGGCTTGGTCACGTCTTGGAAACGCGTCGGTTTGTGACTTTGCGTTGCAAATAAACTGAATTTTGAGCATCCTGGAGTGTCCTGAATACCTTTATATATAGCATATACATAAAAAAAAAGATATATATATATATATATATGTATATATATAACCACAGGTTTCAGGGCTGTTATAGTTAGAAATTAGCATTTAAAAAACCTTGGATATTCACTGAAAAAACCACAGGTTTCAGGGACGTTATAGTTAGGCTGACATTTCACTCGTACAAAACCAGAGAAATTCAGCCATAACTATAACTCGCGCCCCCGCAATGCATTGCTAAGGATGTCACATATTACATCACTCATGTCATGGTCAGTGACATCACTGATGACATCTCAAAAGACATCATTGATGTCATCACTGACGACATCATCCAGTGACTGTGTCTAAATATATATATATGATTCATGGCACCATGAAGAAGAGTCTGAGCAGGTAATTTCTTTCTTTTTCAAATTTTATTTAACCACCATTTGTGCAGAAAACATGGACGGTCTATGCGTTTCAGCGCTGTGCCTTTAAATAGACTACATATATTTGTGAATGTTTATGGAAGGAGCATGACCCACACGCTGCCGCCGGACCCACCACGGGAATCACTCGACTAACACGACGGCAGCGCTGGAAGGGATTTGGTTGGGGATGACTCCTCTACCAATCGTTCAGAGAAAGTGGCACGATAATGAAGCAAGTTCCACATTGAGCACTACCCCTTTACAGGGTATCCTGCCCGATTTCCACTTGGAATATATGCTGTTACCCCATCGTCAATGCACAAGGGTGCTGAACAGTTTACTTCACTGACAGCGGCAAGAGGTATTTCCAGTACTCACCCTCATGACAAGGTGCATTTTGGGAACTGTATGCCAAAATCGGTCAGGTGACCAGGAACGTTATATATTTGTAGTCACAGACACTTTGTCGACACTCCCACCCGTGAGCAAGGCCGGATGTGCCGAAACTAGTTGGGACAATGGATTGATGGTGCTACAAGCTTGATTAAAATGCTTTCTGGATACTGAAAAGGGCCTCTTTTGTGTTGCTTCGTTGTACGGAATTGCCGGGCTTCTCCGTGTCCGGTACAAGAGGCCGCCCTGCAGGGTCGGGGGCTCCCCATTCGGAGGTGATTTTGTGAATGTTTAAGGAAGGAGCATGACCCACACGCTGCCGCCGGACCCACCACGGGAATCACTCAACTAACACGACGGCAGCGCTGGAAGGGATTTGGTCGGGGATGACTCCTCTACCAATCGTTCAGAGACAGTGGCACGATAATGAAGCAAGTTCCACATTGAGCACTACGCCTTTACAGGGTATCCTGCCCCATTTCCACTTGGAATATATGCTGTTACCCCATCGTCAATGCACAAGGGTGCTGAACAGTTTACTTCACTGACAGCGGCAAGAGGTATTTCCAGTACTCACCCTCATGACAAGGTGCATTTTGGGAACTGTATGCCGAAATCGGTCAGGTGACCAGGAACGTTATATATTTGTAGTCACAGACACTTTGTCGACACTCCCACCCGTGAGCAAGGCCGGATGTGCCGAAACTAGTTGGGGCAATGGATTGATGGTGCTACAAGCTTGATTAAAATGCTTTCTGGATACTGAAAAGGGCCTCTTTTGTGTTGCTTCGTTGTACGGAATTGCCGGGCTTCTCCGTGCCCGGTGCAAGAGGCCGCCCTGCAGGGTCGGGGGCTCCCCATTCGGAGGTGATTTTGTGAATATATATATATATATATATATATATATATATATATATATATATATATATATATATATATATATATATATATATATATATATATATATATTGAAAAACAAGTCCGTCCCTTTTCACTCACTTTGTCGACTGAAGAAAGAGCACCGACCCAATAAATATTCACTGTTGGCTATTTATTTTTGTTGCTCCCAACAGACCATGATAGCCATGACGCGTTTCGTCCCTCACAGTGGACTTGATCACAATTATATATACTTTTTTGGGGAGAATTTCAGGAAGATTCGTCAAACAACGCCAAAGTTATTAGCAAATCAAAAAATGCTTTTCCTATTGAAACTATGTTCTAACTGTATCTACCTACTGGCGACTACCAGTAGGTAAAATATATATATATATATATATATATATGGTACTCATCATTGACAGCATGTAGAATCGCTGGAAAAAATAACACAATTTCCGTTTTTAACCACATTTTAAAATAAATACAGAAAGGAAAATAAATACTTTTCTGTCTGTATTTATCTGTAAACATCAGTAAAAACGGAAACCAAGGAGCCCTACTTATAATTTAACAATGTTTTCAACTTAATTAGCAGTAGTTAACATATAAGTGTAATAAAAGTATGACGTAGCACCTATAATACCTGACTTCAAACAACAGCGTTCACAGTTCGATTTCCGTCTCCAGCAGCATCTTAGCCCACCACTATCTCACTGTGGGTAACACATTGCTTAATCTTCCCAATGCCCCCGAGCGCCGGCACACCTTTCCGGAGGTAGCTTTACGCTTTACAAATGCTGGCATTTTTTTAAATTAACAGTATAGTGATGACAAATATTAGCACTTTTTTTTGTTCTATTGTGAACAATATATTTTTTAATGTCTTCTATGTAGATGTTTTTAATTATGAGAATGCAAATGACACAGTTCACCGGGTAACACTTTTTAAACTCTCCAACGTATGTAGATATTAAGGACCTTATACGTGTTACGATGGAAACCTTTACAGCTTCACAGTTTGTAACTTTTCCCAACACGTATAGAAGTTAAACAGTTAAAACATGAGCATGTACAAACTGTAAAACGTGACATCTAAATGGGCGGAGCCGCATGGTCCTTCCATAGACGACTCAATGACAAAAAACTATAAAAATCACACCCGTTGTGCGATTAGTTTAGTTTTCGCGAGTTATTTCTCCCTGTCCATTCTGTGATGCAGGTTCCATTTTCTAGTGTCGTATTCTTGTTTTGCGTCAAGAAAACATATTCTGAAGTTGTACATTTTTGATTATGGCATAGTAGATATTTATAATACGAAGCCTTCCAGTTGTTAGTCTGTTTTCCCCTAGGGATCATATACTGTTAATATGTATATTATAATATGAACAGTCATGGTGATCTCAGAGGAGTTTATGACCCATCGGCACAAAGAGTAACGATATATAAGCAACATCACCAGCTTCTGGCTTTTAGTCTGTTCCCCCCTTTTGATCATATACTGTGAATATGTATATTATAATTTTCACAGTACAATGATCTCAGAGGAGTTTATGACCTGCCGCCATGAACATCAAACTTTTCCATGTCCCAAAGAAAAGAAGCTCAGAAAATAATTACAGCTCAAGTATATCGTTGTGGATCTTCTGTTCTATTCTTAACTTTATTTTCCTTTTTTTTGTGTAACAACGGTGTCATTCGTTATATTGTAATAGACTGTCCTATTGATACAGAAGAGGAATTGGAGATTTGTCGGCACCACTTGTAATACAGCTTACTAACCTTTATATCTTACTTGATTAGATATTTGTTCAGTGACCATATTTTACGAAATTGCAGTCTAAAAAAATGTAGTTTTCATACATACTTTGTTACTTTAAATATGTGATAAACCCTACATTTCTGAATGATATTTTGTAATTTCTTTTTTTCTCAGTTGCGGTTCCTATTCAACTTCTCCCTATAGAATATATAGGACCATACTGTATATTATAAATAGGGCTCCCAGTTTTATGGTATTTATTCTTTTGACATTTCCGTCTGTATTTATCCATATTTATTTTTTGTCAACTTTATCTGTATTTATCCGTATTTATTAAGGATTTACTGAAAAAAATAAAGATGAAACTGGTATATTTCTATACCTATTTAACCAATATAAATTCAAATTCAAATACTTTATTCGGTTTCCAATTCACAGAATCCATAAAAGTACATGAAAAATACAATCATCAAGATATAAAATTTACAAAACATGATAAAATCTGATGTTAAAAATGAGTATAAAATACTGTTAAAATTCCCAGTACATCAATATACTTATATAGCAAAGGAAAATCAGCTTCCAATTGTCATTTAACTGATGAATCTCAAAAAGAGGGCAACATTTCTTGCGTAAAGCTCTTCCTCTACAAATTGGAGAGCTAGGTTAGGCGGGGCGGCACGAGCGTAAGCCCATCTCTCTTAAAATAGGAATTATCCAGGTCTTTCTAGGCTCTAGATAAAATTGACAAAATAACACAATGTGAATCGAGGATTGAGGGGAAACAGAGTCACACGGGCAAGCTAGCAGGTTACTAGACCAGTCATTGACATGGGGAAATGAAACCAATCGATAAAAGATGTTGAGCCTAAGACGAGTCAGCAGTAATTTGTCATAGTTGCACAGATCAAACATTAAATAAGGCTGAATACCTAAGGTGGTCTGAATATTTAGAATATGCTGGACTGAGCTCTCTCCACACTCCGAGCTTAGTCTTAACTCGTCAAGGTGTGCCATGCAAATCTTCTTTAAGATAGCTTTAGAAACTTCAGCGATAGACAGTGGAGACAGATAGTACTTCTCCAGTCCCAGGTCGTAAAGGAACTTTTTTACATAGGCAAGCCAGCTGATTTTATGACTATTATATAACACAAGGCAATCATTAATAATTGTTCATGTTAGATCATTTTTAGGGGAGGTCCACACCCTATGCCATAAAAGTATTGGTTGCATTTTGATGATATCTGCAATATATGCAATCCCTAATTCTGCATGACAACAATAAGCTGAAGAACTTTGAGGCAATGCTAACAGATATCTCAGAAAATAATTCTCTATTTTCTGCAGTGTTTCAACCTTCCCATGACCCCAACCACCGCCCCATAACATGCTACACTTAAACATTTAGCTTGATATATTGTAAGCATTTCAGGGGCTGACCTTTTCCCCAGCCTTTGTGCAAATGATATCAGGGCTGTAGTTGCACTTAAAAACAGTAGCTTTCTTGCCTCTATCGCATGCTTCCACGAAGATTTGTTATCGATTAGAATCCCCAAGTATGAGTATGTGGGAGTTCTATCCAGTTTTGTGCTATCAATGAAAATGTCCTTTGCTTTCTTGAACCCTGTGCTGCACACATTGTAAATGTTTTTTTAATGTTAATTCTGAGGTCCAGTCCTTCCATGAAGTTCCTATACCTCTCTACGTTGCGTTGCAGGTCCACTGGGGTTCTGGCTAAAATCACGGCATCGTCGGCGTAGAGAAGAGCTGGTATCGGACGAATGCCGATACATGGCATGTCCTGGCCCCCCTCCAACATAGCTTTTTCCAACCCATTTGTATACAGGTTGAACAGGAAGGGAGCCAGGACACAGCACTGTCTAACCCCCCTCTCCACCGCGAAAGACGCCGTGAGTTCACCTTTAAGACTATACCTCACTCTGGCCGTTGCGCCAGAGTAAAGTTCTCTAAGGAAATTGACCAACGATTGGTCAATTCCCACTCCTGCAAGGATAGCCCATAGCTTAGGATGACTTACACAGTTGAAGGCAGCTGTGAGGTCAACGTAGGCCATGTAAAGTTGGCCACCTTTAGCACCAACGTATTTCCCCATTAAAAGGGACAGATTGAGCACCTGCTCCACAGTACCCAATCCCTCTCTAAATCCATACTGGATGTCAGCTACTATATTGTTATTTTCTGCCCAAGATTGGAGTCTTCCAAAAAGAATTCGGCCCGCCACCTTTCCTTGTGCAAGCTGCTTGCAATACCTTAGTCAAAATTGGTGACCATAGTTCTTGATTATATTTAAAAAGGTCCACCGGGACCCCGTCCGGTCCTGGGGCTTTCCCACCTTTACTTGCTGTTAGGGATTTTTCTACTTCCTGTAACGTGAACATAAGGGGGATTAGGAAAATGGAAGCCTGCCACTCGGAGTCAAATGTATCAGTAATATCAATTGATTTATATCCGAAAATCTCCGAATAATGTTTGCCCCAGGCAGCAGCGTCCACCGCGACCTCGATCGCCTGTTGTTCAGTCTTGCCTCGTAGGAAGGGCGCTTTTACAACCTTCCAAAAGTTTGTTGAGTCCTTCGTAGCACAACTTTTATGCAATTGGGCCCAGAGTTCTTTTTTTTATTCTGTCTTACGGGCCTTTATTGCATTGTTATAGTTTTTCCTAAGTTTAGTGATTAATTTCTTATCCCTAGGTAAATTATGCAATGCATGTTTCAGTAAGGAGTATGCTTTAGTACAATTGGTGTTAAACCATCCCCTCTGTGTATGACATTTCCCCTTTATTTTTTTAAAAAGAGTTTGGTGGACTATCTTAGTGATAGTAACATAACTGGTCAAAATCTCATTGGGCGATGTATCGGATTTAGGCATGTTTCGATCGATGGCATGGCTTTCCTCACTATCTTAGTAGTCAGCCCGGCTGGATTAATCTTTGCCCATTTTAATGTGAAGCCGTTCACCCTATCCAATGTTATCATCTGTTGTCCCAAGATATTTAATGAATTCTGTTATAAATATTTAATTGGAACCAGAATTGTTATAGTGTTTGGATAATGATCGCCTGTAGCATTATTTACGGTTTCAAAGTTTTGAATACTCGTTTCAATACTATTAGTGGTCAAGATATAATCAATTACACTATGGGTGCCCCTACCATTTAAAGTCGCTGAAAAAGGAACAGGGGGAGTTACTAGTTCATTAGCGAACCCGATGTCTAATACAGCCATAATTTCATTTAAACGGGTACCAATAAGAGAATGTGTGAAATGGGTTAGAATATTATTATACTCATCCAACATTCCACAATTTCTATTAGTAATATTGGTGCAGAGCGATAGATTAAAGTCTGCCCCCCAAATTAGTTTAAAATTCTCTTTCGGAAATTTATTCTTTTGATCCTGTAATGTGAACAAAATATCGTTCAGGGCCGTTAGTAGTTCTGGTGGCGATAAGTTGTTATAGAAATTAACCAAAAAGTATTTGATGGACCTGATTATTTTTAGGATCACAATTTGGAAATTGGGTTCTGATCTTAAATTAACGTTTTTTTCAATCGGAATGTTATTCGAGATAAAAATTGTTAATCCACCTCGTGGCCTGCCTACAATCGACGGGAGAGCACATGAGGAAAAGGTTTTGTAGCCCTCAAGATGTAATTCTTTAGTCGCCCAGGTTTCCTGTAGACAGAATATTATAATTCCTTGCAAGTTCTAGCCAAGCATCGTTAATTAGTTTCGATCAGAGGCCTGCCACATTCCAAAAAATAATGTTGAGTTTCAAATTCTCTGGGTTACGGGTGGCTCTTCTATATTTAATATCTGAATGGTCCAGACCATTATTACCTGCTAGTAACAGAGGGTACAAATCCTCTTCTTGGGCTCCCCCAAATCATATCTTTTACTGTTAGTGTTTACAGATAAATTAACAGGGTGGTCAAAAATTATTGGGGGATTGGGAATATCCGTACATTCCAGTTCTTGTTGCTCCAAGACTTGGGCAGGTTGCCCTAGGCCTGTATTAGTTAAATGGCTGCCGATCATTCAGTCATTATCTTCTAGCCCTGATAGAATCTGTTGCTAGTCTAATTCAAGAGCGTTTTTATGCAATGCCTGGGGGATAGAAAAACCCAAGAGGTAGAATATTTATTCCTGCTGGATCTAGGAAATGGTTTTCACCGGCTGCTATTATCTTTGTTACCAGTAGCGGGGATGCAAAGGTGAGAACTAAACAATCTCCAGTTAGTCTTTTTTCCGTGCCACCCATCCACTGTACCCTACGGACCATTTTAAATTCGTGAAAAAGTTGGTTTGACAGACCTACCTTCCTACCCAGCCAATTGAGGGATTTATTTTTTTAAAGAAGCCCATGATTCTTCCTCTGTGTTCCCTATTTCTGGTACATTTGCCAGAACCACAACGTATGGAGTGGCTGCCGGAGGGAGGTCCAAACGGCCAGTCAAGTTCCGCCGCCCCCCATGTTGTTGCAAGTTAACCAGGGCTTTTCCTCTTGATGAGTCAATAGATGTTAGTGGTTGGGCAAGGACAGGGGCACCTTTCCGATTTAATGTAGTGGTATCCTTCTCTGATGTGGGACCTCGAGTGTCTAGTGAATCAAGGACTTGGCTGGTCGTCCCATTCTCTATCGGAATTTATTTGGTCGAGGTCTTCTCTTTTCTACTAGCGGTTCTTTCTATATTAATATAAGGCCCTGGAATAGGAGGTTTATCGCTCTCAACATATATGTTCCCGCCCGCACTCATAGGATGTAGTGGTACCAAGAGACCTCCTACCACCTCCCCTTTAGGGCTGATGTTTATTATAAACTCCTCCACTACAGTAAGTCTGGACGAAAGTTGATCCATCCTGACTCGCAGATACAGGTCTAGTCTCTCCACCAACGTTATCAAATTTTTCATATCAGTGTGAGTTTCCTCATTATCCGTTGATATCGGCTTGCCCTTCTTTTGTCCCTTATTTTGAGCCCCTCGTTTTATCACTTTTGGGGTGTGTTTGGCTAGTTTATGAATCTTATTCAGTGACTGGATCTTTGCCCATTGTTTTTTAGTTGTATGGTCATCTACCAAACCTGGGTTTTTAAGCCTTTTTGAGGTGGTTGGATCGGAGAGTCCTTCTCAATGGAAATGATCTCGTCGGGGTCCTCACGAACACAGCCATTAGAACGGACTACTTTTGGGGTGCCTTGACCTAATTGAATAGAATGATCCAAGGGTGTATTTTGTAAACTCCCCCCAGAGGATCCTGCTTCAATAGATTCCTCAACAGAAAGTATCTGTTTGTTGAGTACCCCCACCGCCCCCGTCAAATAATTCAATAAAGTTTGTTGTGAATCAGCCCCTGCCTTAGTGACTTGACAGCGTTTTGGGCTTGGTAATTTCCTCTTACGCATCTTACTAACAGAGTCTATAGGTGTATCAATGACGGAGAAAAGGGAGGAAAATACAGTTCTCAGATATAAATGAGAAAGATTACAATGTCAAATGATTGTCTTAATAATTACCAACAGTCAAGGTCCAAGAGGATAGGCCCAGCCCGGCCACGTCCGGGCACAGACGGGCAAGGAAGGGCCCGACCTTGGCCCGGGCTTTGTCCGGGCGAGCCCGCGCTACGTTGGTCTGCAGCAGTGTTTGTAGGGCCGGGGGCTGGAGGCTTGTCTCTAGCCTCTAGCGAGACTGCAGTGCCCACTGGGATGTGAAGTCTGGGCAGCAGGCAGTCCGCGGGGCCAGAGATCGAGCAATCAGTGGGGGGTCAAGACAGCAGTGCCCTGAAGTCACGTGCTCCCAGGCTGGACACAACAATTCCTCCAAATGACGGTAGGCCAGATTATTGATCTCCTTCTCGTTTCGATAGCGCGTCCCGCGCCGCGTTTGTCTGCAGCAGTGTTTGTAGGGCCGAGGGCTGGAGACGTGTCTCTAGCCTCTCGCGAGACTGCAGTGCCCACTGGGATGTGGAGTCTGGGCAGCAGGCAGTCCGCGGGGCCAGAGATCGAGCACTCAGCGGGGGGTCAAGACAGCAGTCCCCTGAAGTCATGGGCCCCCAGGCTGGACACAACAATTCCTCCAAATGACGGTAGGCCGGATTAATGATCTCCTTCTCGTTTCGATAGCGCGTCCCAACCAATACACATGCAGTCATGCTTGAATGTTTCAGTGATATGAACACGCACAGAAGATAAATCAATGCACTTGTATGAAATATGCACATTCAGTATCAGCCTTGTGCATATTTACGGTTGTTTAAGCCTCTTTACTAAAATTCCTTTTTTTTAAACCCCTTACCTATCAAGCCACACAGTTATTGACATGGCAGTCATGGCAAAGTGTATTTAGAACCACTCAAAAAGCACCCAATTTCCGTTTATATCCACATTTAAAAATAAATACAGATAAGAAAATAAATGGTTTCTGTCTGTATTCATTTGTAAAAATCAGTAAAAATGGAAAACAGGGAGCCTTAATTATAGTAGTACTATCCCGTATATTCTTAAATGAGTATGTGATTTGTTAGCGGAACAGTGTGCGATCTCTAAGCACTACCACAGAACATTCCAGAATTCTACCAAATACAAATTTGAAAAATGATAATGCAGATATTTCTAACTAGAATGAAGTAATTTGTGTTTAACTGTTTTTTACTTGTTCTTCTTACCTCAGATAATGCAGTGCGGGTGTGTTTGATGTAGCACTTCTTTTTTACTTTATCTAAAAGAAACTGATGCCCTCTTATATTATCAAGAATATGTGGCAACACTTTTATAAACTATAGCAGAAAAAAGGAGGGTGTCGCCACGCTTAACTGATATTTTATGAAATTCCATTTATATTTGTCACCCCTTTGATATATCCAGCGTCAGTTTCCGAAGTAAATTTATTTGTACTTGCTAAATAAAAACTGTTTGAAACCTAGAGTGAAATTTTTCCTGAGCAACCACACCTCCGTGTCAGAAAAGTAAACACCACATTATAAGTAAATAGTGCTCCTGGGAAGTATATCCACGCGCAAACTTGATAAAAAGAAGACCGCAAGACACTGTTATTTTTCCGCCGTGATTTCTACACCCCACGGCAATGATATAAATGGCCCTTAAAATATATATAAAACAATTTTTACCTTCACAATCCCTGTCCACCACCTTGTGACCATTGTACAGAGTTAATAGTGTTCCTACCCTCCCCTCTACTACTTTGTTTCCCCATACTCCTTTGGAAGTGCGTCACAAAATGACTGACAACAGTAGTTCCCACCCAATAAGGAGCAACCCTGTACTTGGAACATTTTAGCCAATAAATTGTCCATGTTGTTCCGCAGAGGAGGAGGGAATGGCTGCCAACACTTCTACTGTTAATGCTTCACAGCCAATGAACATTAAGCTTGGGAAGGTCCCGCTTGGAACACGTTAGCCTATGAGATGTCCCTAATACTCCGCGGAGGGGGAAGGAATTGCTGACAACACTTCTACTTTCAATGGTTTACAGCCAATCAACACTAAGCTTGGGAAAGTCCTCCTTGAAACACGTCAGCCAATCAGATGTCCCTCCTACTCCGTGGAGGGGAAGTGAAGGGCTGGCAACAGTTCTACTTTCAATAGTCCGCAACCATTCAACATTAAGCTCAGTAAGGTCTCCCTTACAACATGTGAGCCAATTAGATGTCCTTGCTAGACAACAGGATGTGAGAGCACACCGCTGACCTCTCAGGTAAGGTTCTCCACAGGCATTTTGGGAAATGCAGTCTCTTGTAGCTCGCTCCGATATTTTCGAGTGTTTCACCAAGGTTGGCACAGATAGTGCTGATCTCTAGACATGTGATTCTGGTTTATTAACCGTCATCAGTAGAGAATACAGTCTTGTATTTTGGGGTTTGCTGAGTAGGCTGTCAAACATTATGTCAGTTCCGGTACCTCTCACTGGCGCGCAGGTGCTTCATCCATGAGCTCGTAGGCTAAATGACTCACAAGAGTACTTTAAATAGACAACAGGATGTGGGAGCACACCGCTGACCTCTCAGGCAAGGTTCGCCCCTGGCATTCGGGATGTCCTTGCTACTCTGCGGGGGGGAAGAAAATGGCAGGAAACACTTCTCCTTTCGACAGTTCACAGCCAATGAACATTAAGCTTGTTGTTGGAACACCTCAGCCAATTAAACGTTAATTTTGTTCCACGCACAGAAAGAGAACACGCCCTCCCACATATTATAAAATTTCCTGTAACAAAGTGACACTATCCGTGATAAAAGTGAACACTGCATTATAAGTAAACATTCCGCATTATATTAAAGTACGCAATACGGCACATTGTTGTTTTCCCGATATAATTTCCACAGCCTACTGAATCCCCTCCAAACATGAGTAAAGCCCCAGGGGTGCGGGGGCCCCAGGGGGCCCCCGCTATTCATTTTTAAGAAATGCCCCCGGGACCTAGCCCACCCAGGGGCCTCATTAAAATAAAACGTGGATACTTGCAACCCCAGCGTGAATTGTGCTGAAATTATTATTTTTTTTAATGCTTTTTTGGGCCCTGGGGGTGCTTCTGGGACCCCCTCAGCAGGCCTAGGGAGTCAAGGTGTTTCTACCCTGCCCCCTTCTCTTGTTGTATATCTTTGTTTCTCTGTTTTCTGGTGACTCGCTTCTACCTAGTCACAAGAGGGCTGCCAACACTTCCTGGTTTGTAGTGTTGGCAGCCAATCACAGTGAAGCTCGAGCTCGGGACTTAGGCTCTGCCCAGATATCAAAACTTGTATTTTTCTAATTTCTCAGCAACTACTGTACGGATTTACACCATTTAAACAAAAGGTCGCTTTCTGATCCAAGCATTAAGTTTTTTTCCAAATTTGGGTTAATTATGTTCGGTAGTTTCTGCTGTAGTCTTGCCCAAAGTTTCCTATGGGAAATAGATTTTTTGACTCCTGTTTTTTGATTTTCTCAAAAAACTACTGAAGGGATTTACACCATTTAAAAGAAAGGTCGCTTTCTGGACCAAGCTCTACCTTTTTGCCAAATTTGGGATAGTTCCGTTCAGCACGTCGAGCTGTTGCCCGTCGCACAATTTCCTACGGAAATTTACATGGGGAAATCGCGTTTTGGGAACCCCCTTTTTTCTCAGCCCCCGCTTTACGAATCACCCCCACACTTTCAGGATAGGAGCTGACCTGGATAGGCTTTTTTTTGGGGGGAGAATTTCGTGAAGATTCGTCAAACAACGCCAAAGTTATTAGCAAATCACAACTGCTTTTCCTATGGAAACTAGGTTCTAACTATAACTACCTACTGGCGACCACCAGTAGGATATATATATATATATATATATATTCCCAAACAAGTTACTCCGTTTAGGGAATCCATGACCCTACAGGGCAGCCTCGGCAAAATACGGGAACAAAGTATCCCGCAACTTAGCACCAATACACTGAAGAACTGGGCCGAGGCACCGGTAGCATTGTAAAGAACATTTATTATGCTTGTGGGCGTCAACATGCAAATAGTCTCTGACGCGTTTCAGCTGCATAGCCTTAATCATAGAGGAATTGCCAGCATCTTGTTCCCATAATGCATCATTGCGGTAAAATACTTGAAATGCAAAATGTTCAGGTTTGCGAAAGTCTCTCAAAGTAAAATACTTGAAATACGATGCTCCAATCTGTTGCCGCATTACCTTTTCAAATGTCCCATTACAAACTCACAAGACGCGATAAAATATCCGTCTCGGTTCCCTTGCTCCTCTCCTTACAATCCAATGATTCTTTGTGAGTTTCGGATGTAGAGCGGGTCAGTTTCCCTTTCAAAATATTCCCAAACAAGTTACTCCGTTTAGGGAACCCATGGCCCTACAGGGCAGCCTCGGCAAAATACGGGAACGAAGTATCCCGCAACTTAGCACCAACACACTGAAAAACTGGGCCGAGGCACCGATAGCGTTGTAAAGAACATTTATTATGCTTGTGGGCGGCAACATGCAAATAGTCTCTGACGCGTTTCAGCTGCATAGCCTTAATCATAGAGGAATTGGCAGCCTATATATATATATATATATATATATATTCCCCGAAAATTCTTAAAATTAACCGTCGCACCTGTCTGCTAAGGGCAGACGTACTGGCTTTGCCAATGTTTGTTTTTCTTTGGAGCAGTGAATAGATATTTTTTCAGGTAAAAATTATATCCTGATATGTGTATTATAATACATGCAATACAAATATCTTAACAAAGGTTTTAAGTAGCTTACATAATCATGTTTTTGCTTGCATCAGGACTATCATAGTAGTGGTATGGGGTTTGAGATGAAAGAGAGAGTTGATGTAGAGGATATATTGATAGAGGTATAGGGTGAGAAATAGGGTGGTGCATTGTAAAGATTAGTAGAAAGAGGTTTGAGATGAGTCAGAGAGTTGAGGTAGAAGATATATTGAGAGAGGTATAGGGTGAGAAACAGGGTAGTGCATTGGATTCCCCAATGTGGTTACAATCCATCAGTCACCCAATCGCAGATGCAAATGAATTTGTTAAGATTTTCATAAAAGTTTGAAACTCAAAATTCAGGAGTGTGATTGGCTGGTAAGCAACACACTTTTAAAAAACTAAGTGAGGATTCAGGAAAATACAAATGCCTACATAAATGTTGGTGGATCTAGCAGAATACACATGTTGGCTTTCAAAAATATTCCTAATACAGATTTTGTTTGCATTTTTGATGTGTTTATTCAAGTTATTTTTATGAAGCACAATCTTATTTTATGCATGTGCAAGGGGGAGTATCAGATTTTTAAATTTCCATTAATACTTCCATGTTATATGCACAATGTCCCCCAGGAGAACAAAATATTCACAAGAAATAGTGCAATAAATGCCAACGTATGTTATATATTTCATTATCCTTTTTTTTCTTTCTTCTTTTAAGGTCCTCATCCTGTCAATTAACTTGTAGGCGATACTCCATGAGATACTCCGGTGGTGGGGACATCTGTGAGGAGCACAGGTAATCTGCCAATCCGAACTCGGCCAAACTAATACGTTTACTAGCCGAGAAAGCCTTCCCTCTGCACCCCGATGCCGTTAAGACACAAAATCGGAGTCTTTTTTCACTTCTCGCCATTTTTTAGGCTTGAGTACACACCGATTGCAGATTTTGGCAATCTGGCCCCAGGAATCTAGGATTGAGTACACGTTAGTGTGTGAAGATCGTCCATTTTCCTGCCCAATGGTCCTGATGAAAACCTGGAAACACCTTGTAAAGGTTGAAACATGTAGACCACTCACATAGATACTTATGGTCATAACCACCTACTAGTATCTCAACATTATTTTTAATATTGTCCAGTAGCTTGTAAATAAAGTTTTTTTCAACAAAGTTATACCAGGACAATCTTTAACACCTTTTTTTGCACTTATCACTCACAAAAACCAGCTCCACTGTAGTTCAGGTGTCGCAGCACACCCTGATGGCACTCGGTCATCAGGGTGGACCCCAATGATGTAGCATGTCACCACTAGGTTGGTGAGTGAGGGTTTTTTTACAAAAGGATACATTTTCCTTTTTCCCTAAACATATCCCATTCAGAATCTTCGATTCTTGTGGTGATACTCCTTTTTTTGTTACATAGATACTCCATTTCCAGCACAAGAGGAGTTGCTATCATTATAAGATCTAATTGTAGTATTAAATAGAAGGTCATTCTACAGACTCATCAGGGAGGTGGGTAATCGTTAATATCAAAATCCAGAATTGGGCTATGGTGTGAGTGAGTTATTACGGACCAAATCAGGACGACCCAGACTCTTTGATACAATTGGAGGCTGCCCTCCTGTTAGTTAATCTTCCAGTAGTTATCAGAGGGGATTATAATTTAGTTCAAAGCTCAGAGTTAGATAGGACCTATAGGACAATTTATAAGACCCCCTTAAATTCATTGAATGAACTAAATATTTTGAAGCATGAATTAAATTTGATTGATGTTTGGAGAGCTAAAAAAGGGAATGAGAAGGGATATACTTTTTACAGCAAAAAATATGGTCACTATTCCCGCATAGATTACTTTTTGATTGATCAGGGCCTATATGCAGAAGTTGATAGAGTTGATCATTTGCCTGCTATCCTCTCTGATCACTCTGCTGTTTTATTATCCATGAGACTTCAAGAAAAGAGAGGAGCTATAAGATGGACATTAGATTGGACGATTTTACTTCATGAAGTGGTTCAATTAAAGTTACGTCAGGAAGCTTTGATATTTTTTCAGGTGAGTCAGCGAAGCTACAGGTTATTTGGGACGCCTTTAAGGCATTTTTAAGGTCAGAGACTCTATTATGATTGGGAAGAATCGCACCCATTGAAGGAGAGAGAAGGCCCTTCTTGAGAATATTCAAAGTAAAGAGCAGGAATTACAAAGGGCTTCTTCAGAATTTTTTTCTAGGGTTCAACTCCTTACCAAGGAGCTAGAGAATCTTCAAGTAGAATATATGAACTTCTTGGATAATATCTTAGTAAATAGATGGAAGGTCAGCAAACTTCAGAACTTTTCTTATGGGGAGAAGAGTTGGAAGGCTGAAACAGAGAGTCCCAAATCAAATTAGTAGTCTGAGGGAGGGCGCTACGGGTCAGATTTTACTCACTAATGTTGAAATTGGGGCGGATGTACGGAGATATATGGCTAAAATATATAATAAAGAGATCAACCCTGAGGCAGAAAAAATTAAGGAATTTTTGGAAAGCGCGGAGCTTCCATCTCTTAGTGATGACCAGATCTCTTCTTTAGCTTCTGGAAAAACGGAGGAAGAAATTCGGACACAGTTGGGAAGGATGGCAAGAGGAAAGGCAGCGGGTCCAGATGGCCTTCCGATAGAGTTATCTTAATATTAGAGGACAATTTAATATCAGTATTTAAAGAACTTTTTGATAGTATATTGAGGGATGGGGAGGATCCCCTGGCATCATGGGATGTGGCAACAATAGTTTTAGTTTTAAAACCAAATAGGGACCTGTTCATGGCCGAATCTTACAGGCCTGTATCCCTTTTTAACACGGACTACAAAGTGTTCATGGGGATATTGGCGACCAGGGTGGTCAAAATTATAAAAAACATTATCCATAGGGGATTCATACCTAGAAGACAGCTCAATGACATCACTGCTATAATGTTGGGAATAATAGATTTGGCAGAATGCTATAAACTTCCAGTAACTATGGTGGCAATAGATGCTGCCAAAGCGTTTGATCAAGTCCATTGGCCATATTTATGGGCATCGCTGAAAAAGATTGGTTTCCCTAAGAATTTTATTAAGTCCCTCCAGGTAATTTATAGAGCTCCTACAGCTGAGGTGTTAGTTAATGGGGAACTAACTGATTCGTTTAAGATCATGCGAGGGACTAGGGAGGGATGTCCGATGTCTCCACTGTTATTTAATATTTACATTGAACCATTCGCAGCATCAATTAGACAAGATCTTACTATTTCCCCGTTTAAATATAATAATTTTGAGGCTAAATTGGCATTATATGCAGATGATCTAATTTTATACACAAAAAAATCTGCACATTCTATTCCTAAGCTTCTGGCCAGAGCAGAGATTTTTGGTAACATCTCTGGCTTTAGTGTGAACAGGGATAAAACAGAAGTAATGGAGTGGAATCAAACATCTGTGACCCTGGGAGCTAAATTCCAGATGCGATATTTGGGTATTCAAATTAATAAAAAATTAGTAGATGTTCCTATCGTAAACTGGGGAAAGATCGGTAATGAGGTTGGGAAACTATTGAATAGGTGGGCAAATCTCCCTCTGAATATATATGGGCGGGTGAATTTGATCAAAATGATCATCCTTTCAAAGATAATGTTTATTTTCAATAATATACCTCTTCCATTTGAAAAGAATGAACTTGTTAAGATGCAGGTTAAGACCGGTAGTTTTATATGGGCATCAAAGGGTGCCGGTATCTCTTGGAAAAGGCTTAGAAGGAAGTTGGAGAAGGGGGCTTGGCATTACCGGATCTATGGGTTTACGTGCATGTTTTTCACGTAAACATTTTTGGGATGTTATTAAGGAAGCCAGATGAGTCTGTATTGGGCTCTATTTATGGAGCAATGTTAAGTGAACATGGGTATGACCAGGGTCAATTTTTGTTTAAGTTTGGGGATCCAACATTTTAAAAAAATGTTCGACTTAAGATTTTGTTACATGCAGTGAAAAATTGGGTTTTTGTACGGAATAAGACGGGAGTAACGTATTACTCTGATTATTCTCCGATTTGGGGTTCACCAGGTACGCCAGAATGTTTGGATGACGTGCTCAGCCTGCCACTGAAGCAAGCATGTTTCTCTGTTGGGGAGACCTGAAATCAGGTGGTGACTTGATGACATGGGAATCTTTGTCTCTATGTACCCAAGGAGAATTAACCTGATTTAAATATTATCAACTTTCAGCTTGGTGGGCCAGACAGCAGTGGGTAGAACACCAGGATGATATGTGGTTAATCCAGGCTATGAAGACAGAGAAAATCAATAAAGAGGTTGCCTGGTGGTATCGAATGTTAATTGAAGCAGAGGACAATGTTAAGGACGATATTCAAAAGTTATGGCAAAATGTTTTAGAAAATATTGATTTGTACGATGCCTGGCTGGCTTCTTTTTCACTGCTGCGTGAGATAGTTAAACCATCTTATTTTAAGCGTAATCACTTATTTACCCTTTACATGGTTTACTGGACCCCTGCGAAGTTAACAATATTTTCTGGAACTCAATATGTATGTTCAAGGTGTTAGGATCCTCTGGCGAATGATTGCCATATGTTTTTAACCTGTCCAGTGTTAGCTAAATTTTGGGCAGCTATTGTTGACTTTCTGAAGGATGTTACAGGAATTCAGTTAGAAGCTACGCCGTTACTCATTTATTTTGGTTTATGTCAGGATAATGTATTGACATTTGATAAGAGGGCCATTAGATTCATTTTTTTATGTTATCCTATTGGGAAGACGAGAAATATGTAAAGCTTGGAAATTGGCTGCTCCACCCCTCTTCTCTGAGTGTAAACAAAATATCATACGAACCAGCCAATCAGATATAGCATGTGATCCTAGAAGTCAGGAAAAGGTTTGGGCCTTGTTGGTTGACTGGTGCCAGAGAACGGGGTCCAATGATTGCGTCAATTATGGTTGTTGGTCCTGTTCCCCCTCACTCGTGTGATATGAGGGGTGGGAATGGAAGCAGCTATTTCTTGTCTGGAAAGACTCTATTCCATCCGGCCCTCATTTTTGGATATTACATTATCCTTGACATACAAACTATATTAATCCTACTACAATATTATCTAAAAAAGTAAACAAGAGGAATACATAGATGCATAGCTAAGTATATGCATACTCGAGAGAGTAAAGCAACCAATATTTAAATACTAAAGTGAATTAAAGTCTAATGTCAAACATTAATTTTAGTCACAAAAAGTTTTAAGGCAGTCCTTATCCTATATACCATTTCTTCCTCAATAGCTAGGTTACACATTCCTCCTATCCATGTCTATACTTTAGGTCAAATTGATGCCTTCCATCGTATTGATCTTTTTTGTGGTGTTTGCTATTTAATCCAGTTTTGTTATCTACGATCAGATAATAGGGCAGAATCAGAAGCCTGTTGTTTAACACGTTTGCTCGGTAATCCTCCGGAAGGTGAAAAAACCCAATGATTTCTTGAACTGTCTTTCTCATTACCTTCAAACTTCAAGTTCTTGCCCTCTTTACCTTTTTGATGATCCTTTCAGTATTTCTGCACCATTACCTCGAGAAAATGTAGGGGCAGATTTATGTTTCGTCGCGCATCCCTGCAAATCTGCAGGGATGCGCCAGGAAACTTGCAACACGCATCTTAATCCTTGCGCCACCACGGATGTGCCACATTTAAATGCGGCGCATCATGGCGCAAGGAAATACAGATGCGAGTCGCATCTGCTGCTGTAACGTTGGCGCAGTGCTGGAGTTGTGTTGCGGGCGTGACGCAACGCCAGCACTGTGCCAACCCGGCGGGCTATTTGAAACATGGTGCATCACACCTTACGCCTGCTACAAGCAGGCGCATGGTTTTGATGCAGCGGGGTCAGAAAAGTGACTGAGTGAAATCTTGTAGATTTCACTCAGCCACTTTTCCGAGGCATTCCTGCGCCGGAACGCCCCCCCCCCCGCTCTAGAACGCCCACATGAAACCTGATGCAGGTTTCATGTGACACAGGGCTTTACAATGTGACGCATCTCCCTAGATGCGTCATGTTGTAAATACCCCGCAGCATGGCGCTGGCTTTACGCCGCCGCTGTGTCACAGAAGTGACGCAACGACAGCGCAAAAGTAGCGTACAGGGCTTGTAAATCTGCCCGTAGTTTTTCAGTCAGTAACTTGACGCAAAATGATGGGCCCTCGCTGAAGAATCTGAAGAGGGGCACCTGAGTCTCCCATTTCTCATAGATATTCCTTGGCCTGAATGTATACCCCTGAAGGGTCGGGGGCCTTTGCACCGCAGAATGTGCCGGGGCCTTTGTTACCCCCCTATTTTCAGCGAGTGCCTGTCAGGTTCGAGGACCTACCAACCCTCCGAGGAGAAAGGCTAAAATGTTAGCTTAGCTTCAAGAAATGCTTAGAACTACTGCTGAAAAAAAGGGCAATTTTTAACTATCGGGATATAATGTGATGGTAGCAATCACCAACAAACAGCTAGCAACGCATTCAATGCAAGAACCATAAGATGATTTAATTTCTCATTTTTTACATCAGCATTGTGGGCAGAGCGCACAATCCATCACTGGCTCAGTAACCATTCAGGAGTTTCTCTCTGCTGATGGCTTTTCATGGCATTCCACAAAAACATCACCCCCACTTTACCCCGTGCAACCTCAAAACGAATGTATGCAATCGTTAAACTGACACTATGTAAATTGGTTTCAAAATAGGTCCTGGTATAATTCTAAAACCGTTAGACCTTCATCTGGCAGGGTTTTTTTGTAGGGCTGTTTCCCCTCAGTCTGGCCCTGATAACAATAGGGCAATGATCACAAAATATTACCAATCTAATGTTAGTCAGATCCAACACCAACGCTTTGGCAATTATAAAAACAAATCTAAGCTGTTTCAGTGGTATATTGAGTGTTCTTATAAACCAGGTTACTGAATCTTAGGATGTTTATCATACCAAATATCAAAAAGACATCAGTTAGGGGGATGATGACGTATTCTGAAGGCTTTGGCCCTGTTGTGGGCAACGGAGGAGTCTAAAAACGGGTTTCCTTACCCACACATGACAACGCACATTGGATATGTTGCCAAACAATTCTCAACAGCATCAGTGCATAGTCATTGAGTTCAAGACCATAAAAGGACTTTAAGATGGAATTTACACTAATAAATTGAACCTGTTGCCTTCAGTTAATGTTCTTCCAATATTTTTATATCTGCTTTCCTCGGAGACCCTGAAATATAATGGCTTTGCATCTGTGTGTACCAGATGGACAAGAAAGTAAGTCACCCTGCACGCAGTCCAGTCACTAAACCTCCTATTTCTTTTTAATGTTATGTTTATTTCCTGCAACATTATTATATGGGCCCCACTGTCCTGAGAATCCCTAAACAGGTATCCACATTTCTTAGGATTGGAAAGTTCATTAAAATGCAGAGTCAGAATCTTCATGCTGGCCATACCCCCACATGTCCACATTAACGATAAAAATCGCATTTTGAGATCGTTTTCTTTACGGTTCCCCTTCCCCATGTGTCAAACTGCCAATCACACATCCTCAACTCTCCATAGGAGTGAGGACAAGATCCCGGCCCCTCCCTCCGCCCTTCCTAAAATGAGCCATCTTAGAATGTGCTTGTTGCCTTTCAGTAGAGAGTCAAAGTATGGTCTGCTCTGACACCACCACCGTACATTCATCACATACTTACGCTCTCATACAATGACTTATTGCTGACAAAACATATCAGTTTAAACCAATATATCAAGAAAAGAGGATAATACACCAAGATAATTAGAAAACTATGAAAACCATTAAAGGGCAAATCAATGCAATTGATTTCAAAGCTAGAGTTCTTGCTTCTGACGCTTGATCAAAGCCTATAAGACTTCCTCAGTCTCTGGGACAGCCTGGAAAAAAGACCCTTTCCAATCGAGTTTCATATCAACAGTGGCGGTTCCCCTGGGTCATTACAATTCTTGTGGAAGCATTTTCATCTCTTTTACTATCTTGGGTGGCACAGGCTATTGATGGAGGGTATGGTGATACATCTCTTCTTTCAGGATTCGGCCTACACCTCCTCTTGAATCATTTACTTTTGGAATTATACCACAGTGGTATGTGGAGGACCACCAGATTTATCTGCAGAGGAGGGAACTTTGTGAGCCTGCAAAATTATTAGCAAGTCAGACAGTGAAATACGTTTGCTGAGGACAGTTTCTGCTGTGCTCCGTGGTAGAAGTAGACACGGGTAGCCAAGTAGATTTAACATGTACCTTTAATCTGTAGTCGGTTCAAGTACATCCAGATGGTTAGTAAGTACAAAAGACAGGTAGTCCAGGTAACAGGTGAAGTATAAGTAGATTAGCCCGTGGTCAAGCCATTAGTTCCAGGTAGTAGGAAACCCTTTGTAGTAGCAAACCCCACCAGGAGCAGCCTGCCTGCTGCTCAGCCCCTCTCTCTAGCTGTCATTCCTCACTCACACAGACACCCAACATTCCATGCATCACTGCATTCCCAACATTCTACAGTAAACATGCACATTGGCTGAGCAGCAGGAAGAAAGAGTGAAATGTGGAAAATAGAATAACTATGCAGGGCATAACACATCCCTTTCCTTTTAAAAGAAAACAAAAAGTAACAATACTAAAAAAGAAGAACTATACTCAGAAATATACAAATGCAAGAAATAGTTCAAAACCCAGGGATGTGAAATAAAGCAAACATCACGGGAGGGTCAGAGCTGTTCAAAACAGAGAGAATGGATGCCTTACGAACATCATTAGAGTAAAATAACCCATCCTCTCCCAGTAAATATAATGAACAAAGTTCCTTGTAAATTGCAAAGGGCAAAAACAAACCCGCAACTACAATCCCTTCTGAAAGGGAACAAATCAATAGAGAAGATTCCTCACGTAAGGAAACTTACATTTGATGTGAAAGAGGGGCTAAAAACCAAACCTCCACCCCTCATATGAGGTACTAACACTAGGGACTGTGACCCATAAAGTCCAGTAAGATTTTATCATGAATATGGGACCATAAACTATGGAAATACACCCTGTGTAGGGGAACCGTACTCATACACCCAAAACCCACTCAGTGTAAGGGTTACATGAAATGTAGATTGAAGAAATTTCCAAAACATACCCCACGTAGTGGTTACCTAAAAACAACTGTAAATGGGAATCGTACCCAAGAACAAAACCAACCCACTTGTAAGGGTTACCTGTTATGTTAATCGGCGGAGACCTGATAAACATACCCCGTGTCAGGGTTACTAAATAAACAACTGTAAATGGGAATCGTATCCATGAATCAAAACGAACCCAGTGTAAGGGTTGCCTGTTATGTTATTCGGCGGAGGCCCGATAAACATACCCGCGTTTGGGTTACTAAATAGTACAGAAAAAACAACTCTAAAAGTGAAATACACTCATGAACCTACCCCAATGTAGAGGCTGCGTGCTACATTTTACACTATGTGAAAAGAGCTCGTAATACCCACCCCTGCGTAGGGGCCACGTGTAGTGCTTTATGGGAGTAGGGCTCGTACCCAAACCCATGCCCATCCCTAATGTAAGGGATAATATAGAACAGCTACCCACTATAATAAACTAGACAAAGACGTCCATAGAGAAACAAAACCTAAACTGAGGAACCTGGCACATACATTTTAAGCGTAAATCCATCAAGCATGGATACTAAACATTACATACATAGTACTGGCAAGGCAAAGACACTACTGTAGAAACCTCTCATCCGGAACATGCTTGATGTAGGAAAGAGAAGGTGGATTTAAACAAAATTCATTTCAAATACATAAACGTCATATTTCATCTTGGCAGTAGATGGCAGCACAACACTGGGCAGCAAATGGGGAAAAATCATGACGACAACTCTGAACATTTTCATGCCGAACAATAACAACAATACAAGTCACAGTTCGTGTTGTAAAATGACCGCTACTCCTTGAAGTCTCTCATGCGCGTTCTGCCACTTCTGAACAAGAGTACAATCTTTCTTACTGCCCATGTGTGAGAAGACAAAGAAACAAACTGATTAAGCCACTGGATGATAGATAAACTGCAAAACACACTTCCACTCACCGCCAGTGTCCAAAACAGCATCCTCATTCCTTTGTTGGATACTCATGCCGATCACCGGGATCACGTGAAAACCCTAGGTGCACCATACAACTTTATTAAAGACGCCACGCACGTAAGGAAAAAAAAACGTGGTTGGCAACATTTTCACAGCATGGTTATGTTATGTTATGTTATGTTAAGGGGTGCTTATAAAGCGCACTGTCACCGTGAGTTTCATGGCGCTGATTGGGTGCTGAAAGGAACAGAGGGACTTTAGCTAGATTGTGGGAAGAGCCAGGTTTTTAGTGATTTGCGGAATTGGATGAGAGTGTTAGAAATCCTAACTGGGAGAGGAAGGGAGTTCCAGAATTTGGGGCCAAGGTAGGCGAATCTCCGACCACCAGATCTACAGAGTTTAATGGAAGGGACACCCAAGAGGTGTAAGTGTGATGATCTGAGGTTACGTGAAGGACAATAGGGCCGAATGAGGGATTTCAGGAAAGCGGGGCAAGAGCCAGAGAGAGACTTAAAAATAAGGCAGCCAAGCTTGAAGGCAGCCCTTAGGCTGACAGGGAGCCAGTGCAATTTGATGAGGAGGGGTTTGGCAGACTGCCATTTCGGTATCCCGAGGGCCAATCTCGCCGCCTGGTTTTGAATGATTTGCAGCCTATAGATGGAACATTTAGGTAGACCATGATAGATGGAATTCGAAAAATCCAGGCGGGAGAGGACGAGGGCCATGATAACATGCAGAAGAGCATCGGGGGTGAGGAGGTAAGCCACCTTCCTAATCCTGCGCAGCTGGAACATGCAGGAGGAGACCACCGTCCCCACCTGCGGCCCGAGAGATAGCCCAGCGTCGATGGTGACCCCGAGGCTTTTCACCGAGGCCACCGGGATAGGAGGGGAGCCAAGCTCTGCCGGCCAGAAATGTGGACCCCAATGGGCGGCGCTCTTACCAGGCAGGAGGAGCTCCGTCTTTCCTGGGTTCAATTTAAGCTGGTTCTGACACATCCACTGAAGGATATGGGACATAACTGCCTGGAAATTGGGAATAGCAGAGGGGGAGTTTAAAGAGAAGATGAGTTGCAGGTCGTCCGCGTAATTAAAGACGGTGACGTCCCACTGCCTCAGAGAAAAAAGAAGAGGGCGAAGATAAAGATTAAAGAGGAGGGGGGGTAGAGAGGAGCCCTGGGGGACCCCACAAGGCAGGTGCTCCCTGGGAGCCCTAAATGTGCCTAGGCTGAGGGTCTGAGATCTCCCAGTGAGGAAGGATTTGACCCATGCCAGCGCCAGGCCCTGGATGCCGGCCTGTTCGACACGGTGGAGAAGGATGTTGTGGTCCACCGTGTCGAAGGCGGCCGACAGATCTAATAATACCAAGGCCTGGGGGGTACCCTTGTCAGCTCCGTCTCTCAAGGTGTCCAGGACGGCCAGGATCACAGTCTCCGTAGAGTGACCAGGTCGGAAACCGGCCTGGTTGACTTCGAGAAAGTTAGAGCTCTCGATGAACCTAGAGAGACAGGCAGTGACATGGGCTTCCAAGATTTTAGAGAAGAAGGGTAGGAGAGAGATAGGACGATAGTTCACCGGGACGGCGGGATCGGCTCCAGGCTTCTTCAACAGAGGCACCAGAACGGCCTCCTTGAAGGAGCTGGGTACCGTCCCGGAAAGGAGAGAAGAATTAAGCAAGGGAAGGATGCAGTCAGGTAAAGAGTGGCAGATGTCCCGTAGTATAGAAGGCGGACAGCGGTCGTCAGGAGAACCAGACTTAATACGAGCGGCCAGAATGGCTAGGGATGTAGGGTCTAAGGGGGTGAACTGAGTGATGGAAAACGCATTATGGGGGGGAGTAACAGAATCAGCGCCCGGTGAGGTGACCGGAATAGTGTCCTTAATCAAAACAATCTTCTGTATAAAAAAAGTGCTGAGTGCATTACAGGATTCCTGTGTAGGGGCCTGGGTCGGGAGCGTTCTGGGATCGGAGGTGAATTCATCCAGGACTCTGAAGATCTCCTTCGACTTGCAGGGGGCTTGTAAGATTCTCTCTGAGGCATAGGCTTTTTTAGCTGCAGAGATGGCAGATATGTACTTATTGCGGACTGCCACATAAGTATCTCTGCTTGACAGGCAGTAATCTCTAGGTCATAACAGAGCTCTTTACTCAGAGGCCCAGTCCAGTTCACCTGAAACCCTCAGGCAGGGCCGGCTTTGGCGCTGGTGGCGCCCGGTGCGAAAGTCATTTTTGACGCCCCACACCCCCATGGCCTCCTCCTCGGATTCTCTCACGAATACCCGGCAAAAGTGCCCCTCATCTCTCCATGGCCCCTCGCTCACATACATTTGAATTATTTTAATGTGCTGGTAAATGCTGGCTTCACTATTCCATTCAGCTATCCGCATAAAATACAGATCTGTTCTTTGCAGCAGGCATATGCTCCTCTGCTGTACTTTATGGTGAGTCAAAACTGTCACTAGACAAAACTCCCATTTCTCTCTCTAGCTGGAACACTAATCTCAAGTTATCTTGACGTTTTTATTGCTGCCTGAAAGTTGGACGCACAAGAAACTATGAAGCAGGTGCTTTTAAATCTTAAGTTATTGTTAAACATATTGCCCCCCCAGGTCAGCGCTCAGTGCTGCCGCACTGGTCCCACCAACCTAAAGCCGGCCCTGCCTGTACTCTAAGCTGGCACATGATAATGTTTGCTTCAGTTCCTGTGCAGATATGTCTGACAGGCAGTTTCTGCTGCTCTTTGTGGGAGTGTCATGCAGTGCTTAGTTTGTGAAAGAAAGAGGGCCACCGCCCGAAACTCTGATCAGAAGCCCACAGCCAGCGCAATAAAACGTGGGCGTGCGTTATACCACGGCTAATTGCATTAAAACCATCGCAAAATGTGATGCAGTGTGCGCTACGAAATTCGTTTTATTAATTAAATTGTTTACTTACCTGTAATTATCCATATGCCGGTTTTTACCACCCTCCACCCTGCCCTTCCCCCTCCCCGCCTCCCTGCCCCACCGTAACTCCCTCCATGGACCGCTGATGCTCATACCTCTTTAATCCACTACACTCCCTGTCCCTTTATCTCACACCGTGCAAACACAAGGAGGGTCCTGCTTTCTCCGTTTATGACGGGTTTGCCGTATTTCTCTTCCTCCGTCTTTTCGATCAGTGTAATTTCCCTCTCTTGGGCCTGGTAAATAAATTCAGCACGGGACAACGTCTGATTTGCATAAGGTTAATCTCATCTGTAGTGGCAGCGAATTAGATTAATTCAAGTTCTCCATCTATACCTTTTTGTTTTCGCAAAGTGTGAATCATGCACCATGTAAAAAAAAAACAAGCATTTGCAATGCAATCAGTCTCGTCTTTCGGACCTTATAAGTATTATATTATGCAGTACATAAAGAAAACAGTGAGTATAAATTCGTAAATCAGCACATTTTAGAATGCTAACAGATGCCATAACTGGTTCAGTGTGATTATTAAAATCTAGTCTAAGATATCATGGGGCCTCAAACACCATGATGCTATTAAAACAAGCACAGAGAAGCGGCTCGGTCAACATGGCTTCCAAATTTCCAATAGTTAGTTTCAATCTGTATTGATGGTATAATTTTTCTTATGTCGCTTTCAGTCACCTTTTTCCCAACTGCGCAGAGGAAATAAAATAGAAAGTAACAGTTTTATGTAAAGTGAATCCATCTGGCGATTTGCTGCATCCCGCACTATACACCTGTGCTGCTCGACCAGAGGGAGTTACCAGAAGCTGGAGGCAATATCATCACCAGATTCCACCATCCGTTATCCCTGTCAAGTTGATGCTGCATGCTCCTCCATGTGGCCTGGGTGCACATTCAACAAAGGTGCTGCCTAAAACTTGGTAGACTCAATGCTTCCAGATATGCACAAGCAAATGAGACGGCGTTGGTGAGTTTGGTGCATTTCAGTTCATATTCAAAGCAACAGCAGGAAATGTCTGTGAAAGAGTTAGATAGGGGATAAAAAAAAATCGATCATCTGCTTAATAATTGATGTACGGGTGCAAATAGCGCAACCCTGCAATCCACACAGCACGAAATTTGGAAAATATAACAATGTGCACTGATATTAATTCTGCATGAGAGCAGACAAACACTCAAGGTCTTGATGGATGAGAGGTTATGACACATTCAAAATATCACTGGAAATAAAATTGGAACATTTATCGCAAAGTTTAGTGGGCATTTTAATATTATTTGAGTGTCGCATTCTCGCTCCTGTCGTCTCTGCAAGGCTTGTAAAAAGGAAACATGCATCATTATAAATAAAAGAAAGTAAACAAAGCATCTTGAAGCACAGATGAGTTAATGGCTCCCAGAAGCCTCTGCTACCTGGCACACCCCAGCTGAGTCAAGGTGCAAGTAGAGCAGAACTTCATTCCAGCCCCCGGTGACGTCAATTAAATGCTAAGAAAACACACTAGCCAACCCCAAACTCAGAATTAATTTCTGTTAATTACAGCCTTGTCAGCACCGTGATTATTCAAAGAGCTCAAGCAAATAGGAAAGTGGTCACCAACCACATGGAATAACAATGCCAAACATGCAAACGATGCAGATGAGTGTGAAGGATGGCTCGACACGAATTGAATAGTCATGCCCAGACGAGAGGAGTGGAAGGAGCGTTGCGGACGACCAAAAGAAGCCATTAGTGAAATCATCATGGGGTAGAAGAGACACAGAAAGGAGGGACCAACATGGACAAACACCAATAACAGGCCAGCATTTATGAATGCCACAGGCAAAAACCAATGGCCATTGGTGGGTGTGCCAAAAGTCCACAGGAGAGATTACAACAGGTCAAGGCTCGATCTAAAAACACAAAAGGGCAGCTTCAGCACCCTTCGCAGCAGTGAGAGACCATTTCTAATGATTGGTAATGTTATCCCATTAGTAGTGATTTGCTATCAATTGCATCTGAAGGATCTCTCTACTCTCTACTCTCTCTATCCCAGTGAGCATGCGGGATTTTTTATAAGAAAAAAAAAGAAAGTCAGGAACTATGTTTTAGTTTGCATTTCACTTTGCAATTTGACACTATGACATAGGATTCCGCAATTTCAGTTTTTCCCCAACTAACGGCATGTCGCATTGTGCAGCTTGTAGTTTTGCTTTCAACAGACCGAGGCGGTCATCCTGGCAGTTCTCGACACACTCAGGAATAACGCCGACATCGGGAATCCCCAAGCCCTCGTCCTCTTGGATCTGTCTGCCGCGTTCGACACGGTGGACCACAACATCCTTCTCCACCGTGTCGAGCAGGCCGGCATTCGAGGCCTTGCTCTCGAATGGTTCAGATCCTTCCTTACGGGAAGAACACAGGCGGTTCGCCTGGGTCCTTTTACGGCCAAAAAATCTCCTACGTTCTGCGGAGTCCCCCAGGGCTCCTCTCTCTCCCCGCTTCTATTTAATTTGTATCTCCGGCCACTGATCCAATCCCTTCTCAAATGGGACATCACAACCTTTAATTATGCTGATGATTTGCAGCTCGTTTTTTCACTTAATTCCCCACTAGCTATCTATACTTTCCACGCAGTAATGACTCACATACAACTCTGGATGGACCAGAACCAATTAAAACTGAACCCGGGAAAAACTGAGCTCCTTCTCCCCAGCCTTAGCCACACTCATTGGGGCCCTCAGTTCTGGCCGCCGGAGCTCGGCCCCCCCCCCACCCCGGCTAAAACAATAAAAAGTCTGGGCGTAATCATTGACGTCAAACTCTCCCTTAAAGCCCAAGTTGGAGCAGTGATTTCATCATGCATGTTCCAGCTTCGGAGGATTCGGAAAGTCCGTCACCTTCTCCCCCCTGCGGCACTTACCCAATCTGTCACCTCACTGGTACTTTCCCGTCTTGATTTCTCCAACTCCATTTACCACGGTCTCCCACTTTATCTGCTAAACCGCCTCCAGGTCGTCCAAAATCAGGCAGCTCGCCTGATCCACGGACTACCTCGATGGCAATCCGCTAAACCTCTACTTCATAGCCTTCATTGGCTCCCAATGCATCAAAGGGTCGCCTTTAAGGTGGCATGTCTCACCTTCAAATGTCTTCACTGCCCCAGTCCAGGGTTTCTCAACTCCCTCATTCGACCCTACCGCCCCTCACGCAATCTCCATTCCGCCTGCAATGACCTACTAATTACCCCAAAAAACAAAACAAAGAAATTTGGCGGTCGCCGTTTCTCTCACTTGGCCCCCACTCTTTGGAATTCTCTTCCTCTGCCTATTAAATCTTTCCTCTCTCTTCTCTCATTCAGAAAACACTTAAAGACCCATCTCTTCCCATCCTTATATTAGGTTGCTCTGTACTCTGTTTTTCCTTACTCTGTCTAGCAGCGCCAGGAAGCTTCGGCGTTTGTGCGCTTTATAAATAATCACTTAACATAACATAACATAACAGTTTCATCATAGGCTCCAAACCGCAGCATACAAAGGGCGATTGGCGACAATTCCAGAACTGGTCAGTTGCCAGCTGTGTTTTACAAAGTCATCTCATCAGTTGTTTTAAAAATGTTATAAAGTCGTCTTGTCAGCCGTTTTAAAATGATACAAAGTTGATTATTCCATTTAAAAAATGCTTGCTTCCAGCGTACATTCAAAAGTAAACTCTGCTCTTATATTTTGTGGGGGTTCACTCTTGCACTCATATCATTCATTAAAACAAACATTGCCAACAGTGGATCATTTTTTCTTATGTGTAGTAAAACCTTTTATACTAAGCTTTACAACACAACAAAGCTACAACATGGATAGCAGGAGCGCATCCTTCCCTAACACATATAAGTTAACGACAGGTGGCAGCAGCAGAAAGAACATTACACAATTCTCTCACACATACAGGATAAAGAGTGACTGTTGTACAATTTCCATAAGCATACAAAAAGTAAAAAAAAACTCCTGAAAGAAACAGCCAAACATCTTATGGAATTGATATACATTCATGTACACACATAGGGCGATGAATGCTCACCTACATAGTGTGGTATGCTTCTGCTTCATCAGTTGGTTCCATATCTGGCGCTGGGATGAATACAAATGTAGTACTGTTCACCAGTTGTAAAGTCTCCTCGATATGGGTTTCCTGGTTTGGGGGCTTTTATGATACTTATGTCCACTTTTATGTTGAGTCAGACCTATAATAAAATTGTATGTGTATGCCAAAAAGTGTTGTTTAATGGTGTTTCATTACCAAAAGGTTAAAAACAGGAGGTCTGTGCAATGGACCCTACTTCTCTCTTACATCTGCATGTTGTGGTGCCTGAATATTGCCCCGTGGGGTAAGGCATCTTCCCACGGAATATGGAATATAGGTATCTCATATCACATATTCTGAAACAGTTCCTGATTCCTAGTGCATATTCAGCAGTTTTAGAAGGGAGAGGGTGGGGTTAATTTCCTCAGGACCAACTTCTTGAAGCGGCCCACACCATGCTATTGGCAAGGCTGTGCCACACATGCTGCATGAGTCACTGTAATCATAGCCTGTGCTATGAAATAGACCATGCTCACACTGCTAATATTCACTCACAACTCACTAGAGACCATAATTCTCCACAGGCTTGCCTGTGTTGCATCTTGTTTGGAAAAGCAGCAGTGTGGATGCTGAGAACAGCTTTAGCTCATCCTGGACCTCATTCCCAGCTGAAAGTGTCGGTCTGCCACAATATTTACAGATGCGGATGCAATTTGTACATAAAAAGCGGATTTTAGATTGTTTCACTGTACCACCTTAGATTAAATAATTGACTAAGGAGCCTTTATGAGAAGTAGAAAACCACACCCTTTCTGCCATGACAGTTTTATCAATGACTCAAGAGGTCAAGTCAGTTGTCTGTTTCTTCACATACAACCCTTTATTCTTTAACCTCTTTAGTGCGGGCGGAATTCCGCCCGTACGCTGGGATTTACTCATTCCCATGTTTCATGACGAGCTGGGCTCGTCATGAGCGTGCGAGGAGGCTACCTCATGACGAGCCCAGCTCGTCATGAGCGTGGAAGGGGTTAATGAAGGATGATCTTTTCACCCAGTGTGCATCCTGAACTGAATATATGAAGGTGCTCTTAGAGATGGCCTTGGAAAATGAGGCACAGGGAAGAAAAGGAATTGCCTTGGTCAAGTTTGGAAGCCAGGATTGAAACCAGGTTTCCCGATTAGAAATAGTTCAGCTCTTAGGCTTTCCATATTCATCGTCATGAGATAGTGGTTTCTTTTTTATTCTATCATACTAACTTTTTCGTTATCAGATTACATAGCTTTAATACCTATCATTTGCATGACCTTTGATAGTAGCTTAATAACTGACTGTGACTATATAGATTTGCATGTGTTTTTTTCTTCTTTCTATTACTATACTGATATTGGTTCATATTTTGTTTCTTCCTATCTTATACCTAAATGTTCTAAGCTAGGTATTATATTGGGGTTGTCGCTATCAAACTTTGTATAAATTGATTGTTTCATATTTGTTTAGTATTTACATCTCATTCTTTTGCCCTTAGTTCTAATGATTATGTCATTCTCTTTATATTTATCTCAGGTCACTTTTCTTTTTCTTTTACGCTTTCTACTCTCATCTCCTCTTCCTTTCTATTATGATATTCTTGATATGTTCATGCATTTTCCCTTTCACTTACATATAGTACGTTCCATCCAGTTAAGGATTGTTAATTATTGAATGTTTTTTTAGGCCTTACATATTTATCTTCATGAGATAGTGGTTTCTTCTTTACTTTAAATATACTGTTTTTTGTTTAACAGATTGACTAGTTTTCATACCTATCATTGGTATAACATTTGATATTATTTTAATGACTAAGTGAGATTTTACAGTTTTGCATGTTAGATTGTTCTTTTTGTTTCTACTACTCTGCTGATATTAGTTTATTTTTTGATTGTTCCTAGTTCCTACCTGAATGTAATCAGCTGGGTAATATATTGGGGCTGTTGTTATCAATTATTTCTCCTCCTTGTACGGTTCCTTTATCGCCTTTCCACGTTCTCCCTAGTATGAATTTGGTCCTTTTCAGGCCTCCCCTGCTGCTTCTTCTCTTTCTGCTCTTTTCTTCTTTTCTATCTTTTTTCTTTTTTCGGATTTCCCTCTTGGATTCTCTCTCCTCGTTGTTTATGATTGACGTTTGGTTGCTTGGATTTGTGCTGTTGGCTGTCTATCCTTCATCTATGGTGTCTTTTCTCTTTTCCTGTCTATTTCCATGCCGGGTTTGAATGTATTATCCCTCAATGTTAAGGGTTTAAATCATCCGGTGAAGAGGTCAAAAATTTTAGATTATTGTAAATCTCTATCTTCAGACCTGATCCTTCTTCAGGAGACAAGGGTCTCTACCAGAGAAGCGTTGTTTCTGAGGAAGGAGTGGGTTGCTGATGTTTGTTGCTCTGATGCTTCTGGCAAACGTAATGGGGTCATTACATTAATTTCAAAAAATGCAGGTTTATCTATACTTTCCTCTGATCACGATTCTGAGGGTCGGTGGTTACTAACTAAATTGTCTGATGGAAATAACGATCTGTATGTGATGAATATCTATGCCCCTAACAATGATGATCCGGCCTTCTGGAAATCGATTACCAAAAAATTAAATGATACCCCACATGTTGGGAATCTTATTGTTGGGGGTGATTTTAATTTACCAATGGATCCTATTTTGGATAGGAATTCAGCTTTTCAATTTCGTCCTCCAAAAGCCCATAAGCAAATGATTAACATGTGTTCCCTCACTCATCTTCAGGATATATGGCGTCTTCACAACCCCACTGGTAGTGACTTTTCCTTCTTTTCTTCACCTCATTCTTCCTTTTCTCGTATTGATTATTTACTTGTTCACTCTTCTCTTGTTTCATCCTCCTCGGCTCCGCTTATTCATCCTATTTTGATTTCTGATCATGCTGCAGTTACTTTTACCTTGCGGTCCTTTGCTCCTAAATCACGTGCTCGTTCCTGGAGATTAAATACAGAAGTTTTGCATGATAATGCTCAGGTCGATGAATTCTCTAGTGCAATCGAAACCTTTTTCCTTGAGAATGAAGGCTCAGTTTCTTCCCCAATTGTCCTCTGGGATTCGTTTAAATGTACTTTCCGTGGCCAAGTTATTAAATGTATGTCCAAAAGGAATTCTGCTATTAAAAAAGAGCTTACAGATCTATCAACTGAAATTACACATCTGGAATCTTCCTTTAGACATTCTAAGGATAAATCTTGTCTACAGTTAATTAAACAATTAAAATACAAATATAATACTATAGTTACCAAAAGAGCCCATATTGGTGTTCAAGCGCAGAAATCCAAGAGGCTATTGTTAAAAAATCGTGCGGGGAAGATTCTCGCAGCTACATTAAAATTTCAAGATTTCTCATTTAAGTCCTCTCAAATTTCTTCTATTACTGATAACTCTGGCTCTAAAAAATTTCAGACTGGAGAAATTCTCGAAGTTTTTCGTGACTTCTACAATAACTTATATACCCCTTCTAATCAAGCTTCCTTCGAGCAATGTCAGGACTTCTTAAAATCTGTTCCGGTTCAGACAGTTTCTGTAGATGATCGCACTCTTTTAAATGGCCCGATTTCCCCTGAGGAAATTATTACCGCAATTAAATCTACTCGATCTGGAAAGGCCCCGGGCCCTGATGGCTTCCCTATTTTGTTCTATAAAACTTTTCTTTCTACACTTGTTCCCAAACTGCAATCTGTCTTTGATACTTTTATTAAAGATGGGTCTGTTTCTGGTACTGCGGCTGATGCTACTATTGTAGTAATTCCAAAAGAAGGAAAGGATCATTCAGACCCCAAAAACTTCCGTCCTATTTCTCTTCTCAACATGGAGGCTAAGATTTTTGCCAAAATTCTCGCCAAGAGATTAGAATCCCTTATTCCTACACTTGTCCATCCGTCTCAAACCGGTTTTGTAAAAGGTCGTCTTGCGCGTGATAATATACGCACTTTTTGCCATATTCTTGGAGCAGCTAAACGGTCTCATCTCCCTGCCGCGGCCTTGGCCCTTGACGCTGAAAAGGCCTTCGACAAGGTCTCTTGGCCTTTTCTTCGTGCTGTCTTGTCTGCACATAATCTTGGTGACTCCTTCATTAATATGGTAATGTCCTTAAATTCTCAACCTAGAGCTAATATAAGAGTTAACGGTGCTACATCGTCCTTTTTTACTCTTCGCCAGGGCACTAGACAAGGTTGTCCTTTATCTCCGCTTTTGTTTTTACTATCCATTGATCCTCTCCTCCGTTTGATTGAGCTGCACCCGGACATCAAAGGTTTTTCTTTTGGGCCTCATTGTATTAAAACTGCTGCGTATGCGGACGATGTTCTTATTTTCTCAGATGACATTGCTTTGGCTATTCCTGCTATTTCAGATACCATCTCCCTTTTTTCAAAGGTTTCAGGTTACACCTTAAATAAGGATAAGACTGAAATGTTCCCTTTGAATGCCTATTGTTTCCCTGCACATATGGGCTCTGCTGGCTTTAAATGGCAGCCTACACATTTAAAATACTTGGGTATCTATTTCTGTTCTACCTTATATGCCACTACTGCCTATAATGAATCCCAGACTATTCTTAAAGTGCGGCGTCTTTTAGACACGTGGTCTCCGAAACATATTTCCTGGTGGGGTCGCCTTCAGACCCTTATAATGATGATAACACCCATTATTAATTTTGTATCCTCCATGCTTCCGGTTAAATTATCAGATTCCTTTTTTCATGAACTTGATGTTCTGTCCTCTAAATTTTTATGGAATGACAAACGGGCTAGAATTGCTTACAAATTCTTGCGGAAACCTTATGAAATGGGAGGTTGCTATCTTCCTGATTGGAAAAAGTACCAAACCGCCTTTTTAGCATCTCAAGGAACTTTATGGTTCTCTTCTCCCCCTACTCCTGTTCCATCTTGGTTGTTAATAGAACAGGAATTAGCGTCTCCTCTGCCGACTGCCTCCTTTTGCACTGCATCTACCTTGCACATCCTGTTTTCTCGCTCTATCATTCTTGATACTCTTGCTGCGGTCCGGAAAGTCAACAAGAAAGTGGCGATTCCACTCCATAAATCTAGGTGGTCGTCTATTTGGCGGAATTCTAAAATTAAGCTTAACATTACTCCCACACTCATGTCCTATTGGGCAGCTAAAGGGATTTCGCTTGTTAAACATCTTTATGGTTCTAATAATGAGCCATTACCCTTCTCTTCCTTGGCCCAACAACACTCTCTCACTAACTTGGATTTCTATACTTTTCTTAAAATTAAAGTGGCACTTGCTAAATTGCGTTTTCATCCTACCTCTCCTACCATTTCTCTCTTTCATATATGGGCTAAATCTGGTCACGTAGCCTCCAAAATTTATAAATTTTTATCATCCGCTTCATTACCAGTACATACGGTTGCTCAACAAAAATGGTTACATCATTTTGATCAAGGAGTTACTGATCATATTTCTTCAGACACCTGGCAGCTGATTGGTACATTTTCTCTTCGCAATAAAATCGCCCCATCATTGATGCAATCTAAATTGTTCTCCGTCAACCTTCTTCATTGGACACCGGTTCGATTACATTCGCTCAATCTCAAAGATGACAATCTATGCTGGAGTTGTGGATTATTGCCAGGCGATTTTCCGCATATGTTTTTTGACTGCTCCCTTCTCCAGCCTTTTTGGGACCTCATTCATAAACATCTCACTCTAATCTTTGATATTGATTTTCAACTCTCTTTTCCATTTATTCTATTAGGTCCATTGGCTGCCCCTGTTCCTCTCCCCTTAGATCCCATGGATTTACAGTTGATGGATCTCCTTTTGACTATTGCTGTGAAAGTCATCCTTATGGATTGGAAATCCTTTTCCTCTGTTTCTTATCATACTTGGTGGGCGTGGGTTTCCTTCTTACGTAGTGCTCACACTTCGGTTGACCATGCTCACCTCTCTCCATCTATTTCTAGTGGGGTTTGGAAAGCATTGGATAACTATATGGACTTGTCCTCAAAGGGGTTGGTTGCACAATATCCTTTTGGTCTGTCTGGCTGAATGTGTTTTATATGTTGGGTTAGTCCGTTGGAAATCCTTCTTTCTCTTCTTCTTCTTTTCCTTTCCTGTTTTCTTTCCTTTTCTATCTTTTCTCTTACTCTTTCTTTCTTTCTTCTTTCTTCCCTCCCCTACCCTGTTTATGCCAGCTGATTGTGATACTTTTGATTATTGATTTTGTATTAAACACTCATTTTCCCTTATCTACTTCATTGTCCTGCTTATGACAGGATACGTTTATTTAAAACTCCGTTTATTGTGCTTATTTTTAAGGTCTTGCCTCTATTTGCTTTGTCTTTATTTGATATCAGTTGTATCATATTTATTGTATTATGTACCTCTTCTTCTTCTTTATGAAATAAAACTCTTTGAAATAAAAAAAAAGAGGTTCTATGCTGATGTGTTGAAAATGGCAATGTATATGTACATAAGCGGCGTTCATTTGTGTTCACTGTACCCCTTGTTGTAAGCAGAATGGATATCACTAAACACTGACTGTGTTATCCCGCCAGCATAGACCCATGCACACACGTACACGACAGCCATTTTAGACACCATGGCCTCTCTGCCCATCTGTTCCCGGCACCCCTCCCCGCGCGCACTGCTCATGCATCGGCCACAAGACCCTCTCCCTCTGCGTGACCCTGCTCTAGAAGTAGCACTCCTGCTTGACCCACACCCCCCCATTTCCTCCCAAGAACACCCTTCCCCTCAGCTGACAACCCCCCCCCCCCCCGGCTGCACTTGGCCTCTCGACCCGGTCCCAAGTCCTGAGACCAAGCCTCGTGAATGTACATCCCCCTTTTCCCTGCCCAGCATAACAAACCCGTGATACACCAACCAACGTGCCCGATCTTATCACCTGCCCAACCTTTGATCTGATCATCCCCTCCTGCCCTCGTGTCCGGTAGGAATGTCCGGCTGAGAGATCACAATCTCTTGTTACATTCAGGAGGGGAGGATGACATTTGAGCGACTCGTATGGGAATAGGCCTGAAGCTGGGATTCCAAGCATGCCTTTTCCTACTTCAAAGCGTCTTTATTGTAATAAGGAATGTTTGTGCATCATAAACATGTGTATAAAAGATGAAGCCTCAGAGAAACTGGTGGGTGTGGTGGGTAGGGAGGAGAGAGCACACCCTGTAGACACCATGCGGGTATCCGAAATGACAGGCTCTCCTCATGAGAAATAAAACTCTATTCTTGTTTTCCTGCTTCCAGCGCCCGTCTCTTTATTTGGTAATTGTTCAAGATGGGAACTAAGAGGCGTCCTGCGCCAGCAGCCTGGGCATCAGGTGCGAGATGGGCTGACTTTTCCACAGATGTCATGCTAGTGGCATCAGTCAGCAGTTAGTCCAGCTGTGTCTGGCAAGAAGATGTTCAGGTCTTTCCTTTAAGAATAAATCCACCTTGAAATATAAAAAAAAAAAAAAAAAAAGAAATAGTTCAGCTCTGATCTTGGATGGGTATCACAATAGTTCCCCCTTGTGCTCTGATGATAGTTTTGTTAGTGACCCAAAAGGCAAGTCAGTTGTCTTGCGCCACCTATACACGACCTTAACTGTTATTATTGATGAAGCAACATTATTGTCTATTAAACCATACACGAGAGTGGTTTGTGTTCTGTGCACTTCTTTAACTGAATCATGTCAAGGTGCTCTCAAATGTGATGATTACAGAAAAAGACACAGATGGAAGAAAAGTAATTGACAAGGGTCATGCAGTTTGGTCAAGCTAGGAAACTTTCACTGAGACCAGGGTCGCTGGGTCAGGGACCTGAAACTAGATTTTGCCCAGGGTCAAACAAAAGCTTCAGACTGGCCAGGCGCGTTAGACAAGTACATTCAAAATAGCCTCTGTATTTTTATAAGCTGGTACAACTGCATTGGAAATACCCCTTTTCATAGAACAAGTGTGCCTTGGTCTAAAACAGTGCAAACATGCAAGACGATGGCAGAGGAGGCTACGGTAGCTCCAGCACAGGCCTTTTCCATCAAGGGACAGGTTGAAATTGGGCAGCAGCAGTACAACCTTTACCATAGCCTTATAGCCCGCCGTAGAGGGCTATACCGGCTATTAAAGCCCTCTCCAGCGTTGGGAGAGGGACTTTAATAGCCGGTATAGCCCAGCTACGAAGGGCTATAAGGCTATTAGAACATTCTGCTACTAGAGGACAGAATGTTCTAACAAAAAAGAACAAAGCCTTATGGGAGTGTGAGGGGATTGGAATCCCCTCAGGCTCCCTGAAGCCTTTGTTCACAGCCAGAGCTGTGAACAGAGAAACATTGAATGTTGGAGCTCCAGGCTTATACCAGACATTATAAGCCCGGAGCTACTCCATTGTTTTCAATGGAGCTCCCAACATTCCAATGTTCTAATTACTCACAAAAACGGGACTATATAGCAGTAGCAAAGCAAGATTCACTCTCGCACAGAACAAAATAAGTGCAGCCTTCCATTTCCCACAGAGCAGAGATTTCAAATCTCACAGAACATGTCCAGTAAAGGTATGAGTGACATATAGGGGTCAGGCAAATCTCTTGAGTGGTTTAAGTCACTAATATGAATCTATCAGTGGCTTAATGGTTAACTATGCACGTTTTGAAAAGATTCTTGCTTAGGTGATATTAGGTGATATTCCAAGTCAGCATCCTGAAAGTCCTACTCAGATGGAGACCTGATATTTAAGTGGATTGTTTGCTGTTCCATATATTGAGAAGCGGCCATCGCCTAATTGGTCATTCTTATTGAGAGCAGAAGCACTACAGTGCAACTAACTACGCTCTAAACAGGCAGGCAAGTGACAACCTCTTTGCAAAGGTTTTGATTGCACATGCGCCAGGCACTGTGCAATCTCTGGCTCAGTGCTGCATCTGTTCAAAATGTTGAGCGCTGCCAGTGCCTCTGCCACTGGTGATTACTGCTTGGGCAGGCCAGGGGTTGCTATCATGGCCCCAGGAGCCACCAGCTGCCTGATTCCACCTCAGGAGTGTGTGCCAGCCTTTATCAAATTAAAACTGTACTTCCATTGGGTGTGTCATTCCTTGATTACATGGGTACCTCATGAAGGACGAATCTGTGTCTGGGAAGAAATATCTGACTGTTTATCTCAGTTACCCTGTAAAGTGTTCAGCGAGAGTGACGTGAAACACTTGGGGCTGTGTTTCTTAATGTGTGGCCCTCGGAGCCCTGGGGGTCAGCGACATTCACTAAAAGGGTCCACGACTGCTTTCAAAATGAAAAAATGGATTAATGAAGTATACATACATAAAAAAGCAAAATGTAAAACGAAACATATTAAAACGTTCTTTAAATGTAAGGAATTTTTAAATTTGAGGCTAAAAATTAAGTTGATATTCTTAGTATGATTTATGGGAGCAGCTCAAGTACAATAAACAGAACCTGCAATATAGAATTGGTGGCCTCCACTGAAGCACGACTATGCATGGACAAAAAGAGAGAACGCGTTAAACACAAAAAAAACATAGTGCTATGCTAGAGTCTAGCATGATGCTAAGTCTTTTAGAAATAGAACACATTTTAAAAAGCCCCAACCTTCCCTTTAGAATTAACATTTAGATTTTTGTATATGTTTTTGTTTGTGATTTTAAAAGATTTTATAATTTGTATATATGTTTGAGGTATCCTTGTTTCTGTATTTCTGTGCATTGTTTTCAGGTTCAAATCATAGAAATTACTTGGGCTGGGGTCCCTAGCTTCTAGCAGTGATTCAATGGGGGCCTCCAGAAGTCCAAAGGTTAAGAACCGCTAATGTAGGGAATTGGTGGAAGGCGTGGAGTGAGTGAAGCCATGAAGCACTGTGTTTATAGTTAACGAGAAAACGGGAAACAGTGCTGAGCAGGTGGAGGGAGTTGTGAAAATAGTACAGGAGTTTGTGCAAAAAGTTTGGCCTTCTATTAAAAATGTATGAGGTGTTCAATGAGCCTTCGCGTAAAATGCTGATGAGTTATGGTGATAGTCGTTACCTTGAGTTGGGAAGTGTATGCCACACAAGGAGTGGAGCACAAAATTGTGGAGTTTGGAGATCATAATTCTACGGTTTCGCTGACGGCGTTATGGAGGAATTTCAGCAGGTGGCTTGCAGGAGCATAACACAAAATGAATGTGGCCCTCTGCAGAATGTGATGAGGGTCCATTGAGACTCGCTTATCTTTAAGGGGTTAGGCCCTGTGTGTTCCAGAGGTTGCAGATGCCCGCGTTACATTTCATGTGAATTGGAATGGAGTTGGAAGCTGACAAATGAGTAGTCAGTGGTTTCTCTAGAAATTATTTTATGGGGGCACACAATGGGTCACAAACGAACTGATGGGACCACTTGCGAAGAACAATCTTGAAGAGTGTACGTGTGTATGTACATGTGTGTATATAAATAAAAAGTACATGGTATGGTTTGTATGCATGATATGTTCTATTGGAATGGGGTTACAATGTCGGATTTCATTGCCTCAAGCATTCTATTGGAGGTCAGTTTGCTTGTGAGAACTTGTTTCTTATGTGAGGTATTTCTACATTAAAGAATAACTATTATACATTCTGTCAGTGTGTCCTGCTTTGGAGTGCATCAAGGATGTGCACACAACAATTTGGTGATGAGCTAAAACTCTTACCACGTGAAGACCGCTTGGAGGTAAAACGATACAACGTGAATACCGTTTTAGAAGTGTAATGGTACGGGGGCGTGGCTTGTGCCCGTTGAAGATGGCAGCAGTTTTGTGACTCTCCCGGGACGGCAGGAGCGAGGAACGGATAACGGATTATTTTATCCACACGCACCTACCTCTAAATGGAGAATGAGGTGTGCAAAATATTCAAGCATCTGGGGAGGCCCATTGTACACCTCTTCAAAGTCTGCAACCAACTTTATTTTCGATGTGAGCGACAGCGCGTCTTCTGCGACACCTACGCCCGCCATTTTGTGCTGACCGCCGATGGACCTGATTCCAATGCGGTCCCTTAATCATCGCGCATGTCTGCTCACTTCGGAATGAATGGTGCGACCTCAAGTTATTTTCAAGGTACCTCAATTTAAAATATTTTTGAAGCCTGTGGGAAACTTCCTGACCGTAAACAGAGCTCTTTTTAGCTCCGTTTTTAGCTCCGTTGAGCTCATGCCCGCCATTTTGCTCCTTTCAACTGCCAACGGAGCTTCCCTCCAATGCGGTAACTCTATGCCCTTTTCATTGCGCAAATAAGTGTTAATTAAATTGGAATCCTCTTCAAATTATGCCTTTTACAACGTCTGCCTTCCGTTGAACCCAATAACTGTATTTTTGTGGCATTTGCTGATGGAGTTGCTGTGATACCACAATTGCTGGCCGTATCAAAGATGTCTTGTGCGACCTCAAGGGGCATCAAAGGTGTTATCATTTAAACATTTTCAATGCTTTAAAGGATTTTTTTCTCTCATATGCAGGGCATATTACAATTCTACTGAGCTCAAATCCTTCACTTTTGCTTCTTTCATGTTCGAAGGAGCCTTTCCAATGCGATATCTCTATACCTTCTTCAATGCACAAATGAGCGCTGACTAACTTCATGTTACTGCAAGTACTTCTTTTCATAATGGATGTGGGATATCGTACCCTTCGTTTGTAACTCTGTGGTACTTTATATATGAACCTGGCATAACGCATTACTTGTACTTGTCACTAAACTTTATTTCGCTCAAGCTATGTAGTCAACTGATGCTAGTGTCTCTCAAATGTTGATTGTTCTTTATTCAAACAGTGCATGTCTTCTCTTTTCTGTATAAATCAATTACTTTGGCTTTTGAGAGTACCTATTCTAAGTAAAGCATAGGCCTTGTACACCACCCTTTCCCCACTTGTTTGCTGATTACACACTTTGACCGCTCCTCCCTCTTCCTATTTTATTACCCTTAAATCACTTCCAGTGATGTAATCATAGTCCTGCTGCAATTTGTTTAGTTAGTACATATCTTGTGTACTTATTTGCATGTTTCTTTGATCGTTCTATACTACGGTGTTTATTTCTAGATATTTGTCAGTTGAGACCTTGCTATTTTTGTTTCTCTGCCTTGGAATTCGTTCCTTTTTATTTATGGGAAGGCAACTTAAAGGTTTACCTCAGCCTAAAATTTTGTCTTGTAAATTCCTACTTCAAACCAGTTCACGATACCAGTGTTTAGCCATGGATGATTCAGCCAGTACTTCACCTAAAAGTGCAACGGCGTCAGCGATTACTTTGGCTCCTAACACTACCAAGACGTCAACTAAAAGGTTGAAAAAAGATCCCCCTTCTCCTCCAAAACAATCCTCCTCCATCACAATGGACTTACTGTTGGAAGGAAATTAGGGCATAACACCCTTTTGTTGAGGAGACTTACTCGAAACTTCAAGTGCTTACTGACAAATGGACTCACACGGAAGAACGTTTTACCACCTTGGAGCAGAATGTTGATTCCTTATCTTCTTCCACGCCCAAAGTAGACTCTTTATGCTCCCAAGTATCCATACTGCACAAGCAAGTAGAAAATTTGGAAAACATAAACAGGAGGAATAATCTCAGTATTTATGGTTTACCTGAAGGAACAGAAGGCTCAGACCCCAATACTTTCTTCCAAACTTTCCTTCCAAAACTTCTCAAGCTACCGGAGAGCACCGTTCTGAATATCCAAAGAGCTCATCGATTAGGTCTAACAGCACATGTGGTGTCCTCTTCTTCAGTACGAAAACCAAGAGGGGTGATCCTATACTTTCTTCAATATACAGACTTGTTAAAAGTTTTGTCTGCAGCTAGAGCAATGAATAAAATCACCTGGTCAGGAAACTCCTTATTTTTTACTCAAGATTATGCTAAATCAACGGCAGATTGTTGTAAGGAGTTCTTAATACTAAGGCCTCAATTGCGCTCGATGGGAGCAAGATGTGGTCTGTTTCATCCTTGCTTATTTACAGTAACTATCAACAACAAAACCAATACTTATGAGGGCCCGACAAAACTTAAAAGCTTTCTTTACTCCTATCAGGCTACTCAATGGATATCACTTCTTCACCAAGCTTCAAGTAGACAGTTTAGACTCTATTTGACCTTCTATTCTTTTTTTAAGTCTCAACTGGGATAATAGTTTACTTATAGTCAATTAAGATGTCTGCATTGGGAATCCTGGCCTTTTCTGCTCTGTAGCATGCATTTAACAAATTCCTTTTCCTTCCCACAGGTTGTTTCTGCGTGTCACATTTTCCTCAGTGTTCTGAAGTCCGTTGGTTCTGTTCTCCTCCCCGTTTTCCCACATGGATCTCAAACACGTCATTGTTCCTTGTGGCCTTCCACCCCTCCACCTCTCGTATCTCCTGGATTACATGTAAGTCCTTTGTTTTACATCATCTTCTTCTCTCTTACAGTATCTTTTTCCTTCTACATCTTTTTCTCTTTTTTTGTCTGAATATTTACCTTTATCTCGACTTAATCCAACATTTTTCTCTACCTCTTATCACCCTTCTGCTCTTCCAATGCTAACTACCCGTTATTCTTTTTCTTATTCCTTCTTCTCTCTTTCATTTCCGATGTCTTACTTCACATACAGTTGGTTTGTTGTTGAATATGGTTCTACTGGTTTAAAGTTTTGCTTCTTTTTATATTTATCATATTGTTACAGTTTTACTCTATGCCTTTAAAAATTGTTTCATGGAACGTCAGATGTTTACACTCACTTATTAAGCGACAGAGAGTTTGAACCCATTTAGCCAAATTGGGACCTGATATTGCGTGTACAAAGGAATTGCATTTATCAGCTGAAGAATCTGTAAAGTTGAAGAGGGTTCGGGTAGGTGAGGCTCTCTTCTCTCCAGGCGATGGTAAACGCAACAGTGTTCTTATCCTTTTTCGCAAATCCCTCTCGACTAAGGTGATATCACACTGTGCAGATCAAGTAGGTAGATGGATATTTGTTAAATTTTTGGAGGATAATGTTCCAATCTCCTTACTGAATATTTATGCACCTACAATAGGGGACCCCACTTTTTAGAAATTGCTGGCATTACAATTCACACAATGTTACGACGATAACTTTATCCTTGCAGGAGATTGCAATGAAGTCTTCGACCCCTTTATTGATCGTAATTCCACAACTCCCTTTGTCCCTCACACTTCCCACAAATTATTCATCCAAATGATTCAACAACATAAGCTTGCTGATGCCTGGAGACTTTGCAATCCCACATTGAGAGAATATTCATTTTATTCACTGGTGCATCACACCCAATCATGCTTAGATTATTTCTTTATATCCCACCTTCTTTCCCAGTCACTAGTGACGGCAGATATTGGCTCCATTTTGATATCGGACAATGCTCCTGTCACTATCCATCGTGATGTTTTACGCAAACCCAAACTATCCCTTAAATGGCGCTTTGCTTTTAGATCCAATTTGTACGTCATCCTTTACGTCTTTCTTTAACGAATATTTTATTTTTAATCAAATAGGTACCACTCCTTTTCATGTGTTTTGGGATGAAGGCCTCGGCCAGAGACTTCATTATTAGATTTGTCACAAAAAACCGTCAGAAGGCACAGAAAACCACTAACGCCCTGTTAGCCACAATTAAGACATTGGAACGCTATTACTCCTCCAAATCAAAAGATTGCCTATCTGACCTTATAAAGGCCAAATTTTAATTTAATAAAGACACAACTAACAATGTCTCAAATTACTTGCTAAAGTCTAGCACAAAGTATTATGGTGGTCAGAATAAAGCCGGTACATTATTAGCTAATTATTTAAAGGTTAAACAAAATAAACTCAATATAGAATCTATTATTGGTCAAGATCATCAACCAAAACTTAAAGATGAGGATATCCTAAATGAATTTCTCCAATTTTACAAATCACTTTATACATCTGAAACTATGTCCTCTGATCAATCCATTTCCCAATTTCTTTCCAAAATCCAGTGTAGTCCCAACTCTCACTCGGACCTTTCACCCTTTCTGATTTAACGCAGAAAGAACTCCTTGCCGCCTTAAAGACACTCAAAAAAGATAAAGCCCCTGGTCCAGATGGATTCACGGTGGAATTTTTTATTGACTTTGCACATTTACTTATTCCTAAATTACATACCCTTATACTCGCTTTCTTGCAATCTGGTGAATCTTCTGGCTCTCTTTCTGATGCACTCATTTGCCTTATACCTAAAGTGGGCAAAGACCCACAACATTGTAAAAACTATCGACCTATTTCTTTGGTTAATATTGACTACAAAATGTTTTCAAAAGCCTTAGCTTTGCGTTTGGAATCGCAGATGCCTGATTTGTTAGGAACAGAACAGTCCGGTTTTGTTAAGGGAAGTCTCATTTCAGATAATACTCGCTTCTTTTTTTACATTCTTTCTAAGGCCTCACATCTCTCCCATCCCTTGGCTGCCATAGCCCTAGATGCTGAAAAAGCATTCGATAGAGTTGAATGGCCTTACCTTTTTCGTACCCTTCAATGGTTAGGCTTTGGCTCAAAGATTATTGCTTTAATTTCTATATTGTATTCTAATCCAAGAGCAGCTGTATTAGCAAATGGTGGCATCTCTTCCTACTTTCATCTTGGAAGAGGCGTCAGACAGGGCTGTCCTCTCTCCCCTTTTCTCTTTAATCTTGCCCTGGAGCCTTTTTTGTTAAGGATTTGTCAAAATGACAATATTCATGGTTTTACTTTTAAGGAGACCACTGTTAAAATGGTGGCTTACACTGGCGACGTCCTTTTATTTTTATCACAACCCCAAGTCTCTCATCCCGCTTTTTTAGGCGAAGTTGATTCTTTTGCATTTATCTCTGGGTATAAATTAAATAAAGATAAGTGCGAGATTTTGCCCCTTACCAAATATATTCTCAAAGCTGATTTCGCTGTCCCAGGGTTCACATGGAGTCCCAAACACATCAAGTACTTAGGTTTACATTTTACTCCCTCCATATCAGGGGCGATATCTTGTTGTTTGGAAAACTGCATACAAAGACTGTCATCTTTAATGACGAAATGCACCCCCTTTATTTGTCATGGTAGGGTTGCTTAGACACTTTACAAATGATGCTCTCTCCCATAGTTTTATATACAATTTCTAATATCCCTCTTTCCATCCCCTCAAAATACTTTAAGAAGCTTAATTTTATTTTATCTTCTTTTTTATGGGGTAAGAAGAAATCACGTATGTCTATCTCAAAATTGATTCGCCCAAAGTCAGAGGGTGGGACAAACTTTCCTGACTTCCCCACCTATCATAGGTCCTTTTTACTGCATCAAGCGTCAAAATGGCTTTCTGATCTTTCCAGTAGTTGCCCCCTTTGGACTACGCTTGAACAATCCTTACATTCAACTTTTTCATTTCAGGAATACCTCTTCTTCACTCGAAAACCACAGTCTGTTTCCACCCCTGTAATCAAACATATTTCCAAAATAATCCTGGCTGCTTTACTGACTTCCTTCTTTAACTCTCCTATATGGCATAACAAATACATTTTGATAAATAATAAACCTTTCTTCTGGAAATCTTGGAGACGGCGGGGCCTGATCTGGGTGCGTCAACTATATGATCAGGACCAAATGATGTCCTTTCCACAGGCTAGCACTTTTTTCGCCCTACCTCCTTCCCTTAACTCTAAATACTCTCTTCTAGTGAAAGCTATTCAAAATGCTTACCCACAATATACACCACCCCAGCCAAATGCTTCCCATGAATTTGTTAACGCAGATAAATTAGGAACCCTTCTCATTAATGAGTCTAAGGCATCCAGTATATATCAATTTTTACACACTCCTTCTCATCCGAGAGACAAAACTAAGGTAGAATTATTGTGGGAAAAAGATTTAGAATACTCTTGGCCTGTAGACTTCTGGGATAGAATTTGGCTTAAGCTTAGGAAGTCCTCTAGGGCTGCAAATACCATGCAGACTCTCTTTTTCATATACAATAGGCTCCTTTTTTCTCCACTCACTCTCAGTGCGAGACATTCTCACCTTCCAGATACTTGTTGGTCTTGCTCGTCACCACGTGCTGACATATACCATATGCTTTTCACATGTAACCTTGTGCAGAACTTTTGGGAAAGGGTATGGTCCCAAATTAATTCTATCTTTGGATCCAGTCACCTCTTTTCTTTTTCACACATCTTTTTGGGTAGCTTGTCCCCTATTTGGGAAAATTGTGATTCCAATGTTTATTATTTTTTTTTTTAATTTATCATATTTGTAGAGCGCACAGCTACTCAGAAGAGTGTCCCGGCACTAGCGGAAACAGAGCGAAAAAAGAGGGAGGCACAAGTACTGGGAGAGGCCAAATTTACTGCTGAAACAGCTATGTCTTCAGTAGTTTCCTAAAGTGCAGAATGTCTGACGCTTGTCTAATTGCCATCGGGAGTTCATTCCAAAGGTGAGCAACCCGAACTTGAAAGGAGCGCCCTCCTTAGCGGGTGCAATTGAATTTAGGCACACTCATCCGATGTTGGTGGGATGATCGAGGGTTCTTAGAAACAATCGCAATGGACCGCACACCGCTAGCCCCTCCTCCGGATCGCCCCTAGGGACTCTGGTACATGGAGTTCTTGAGTTGTTCACCCCAGTGGGTGCAAGTAGGTACTTGTTGAACTGATGATCTCTAGACCCGATACATGTACCGGGTTTTTGGATGTCGCCCGAGACATGGCTCGGGTTTCGGGATAACTTCCCTCATCAGTAGAGAAAATAGTTAGGGGTGGAAGAGAAGGCCGCCAAGCAACCGTCAATGGCCTCGATGCCCGAACCGGCACGCAGGTGCGTCGTCCAGGAGCCCGTCGACTCAAAGCTCAAGGGAGCCAATTTGTAGAAACAATCGCAATGGACCGCACACCGCTAGCCCCTCCTCCTGATCGCCCCTAGGGACTCTGGTACATGGAGTTCTTGAGTGGTTCACCCCAGTGGGTGCAAGTAGGTACATGTCCCGGGTTTTTGGATGTCGCCCGAGACATGGCTCGGGTTTCAGTAAAACTTCCCTCATCAGTAGAGAAAACAGTTCAACAAGTACCTACTCCAGTCTCACCCCTCCTGGGACCTCCGAAGCAGAGCTGCAGGTAAGTGTGATTAATTTTTTTAAATTAATGTTTGATGCATGCATGCATGTATGTTTGAATATTTGGTAATGAGTGTTGTGAATGAATGTGTGTGTGTGCGCATGTATGGGTGTGAGTGAGTTTGTTTGTGTGCATGTGAGTCCAATCTGCCCCCTCCCTCCTAAAATTACCAGCCGCCCCCTGGTCAAGACAGATTTGCATATGGCTGGTTCTAAACTGAGGTGGTATGGTTTGCAAAATAATGATGGACTGGGATGCTGCCTGAGGAAATACCAGTGGCTGAGATTAATTCAAGCATTCCATCCATCACTTTTTCTTGTATATTTTGGAGAAAACTCTATGACTGTATTTTCTGGTACTCTGTGGAATCTTTTTCGAAGGTCAGTGGCACTGGAGTCTGCCCTTCCTCTGAGAGACAATAAAGAATGAACTTTCTGAGAACCCTGAAGGAGAAGGTTCACTTGGAAGTTTCTGGACCGGTTCTGCTGGAGATGCTCTAGGACATATAGGAGCCCTACAAGTGGCCAGTAGGTCTGTGGGGAATGCAGGCATGTGGAGAGGTCTGCATTGGTAGCTGCAAAGTGCTGCTGCTGCAAAACAGCAAGCCATGGAAGAACTTGGGACAGCAGTGCATATCCTAGAGATTTTCTTCAATAGTCTGATAGTTTCTTTTAGTCTGAAAAGTCTAAGATAAAGCTCCAGAAGAGTACAGAAGCGGTGAAAAGCTTTTAAAAACGAGCAGTGAAACAAATAAAACATGAAAGGCCATGAAACCCTAATTGGACACTCCTGGTGGCCAGAGGCCACCATCAGACGTGAAGCCTCATGTCGAAAAACCCTACAGAGTCCGATATATTTGTATCCACCATGCATGGCATGCGGGGCAGGTCCTGAGGCTGCTAAGCCAAGAAATTGTCAAAGCTCCAAGGGTTTAATTCAATAAACCCCTTGGGAAGAAAGTCTGTGAGAAGAGTGTGACACTCTCTACATTTTTTAAAGTAAATCACCTGGGGAAAGCCAGTGCTCGGAGTGGTACCAGTGGTGTTTGAAGGGGAAACAGCCTTTACAACAAGGTGTTTACCTCGTTGTGCCTTTACCACGCATTTTTAAGCACGCATATTTTTACCTCGTGCATGCCTTTACAACGCATGCCTTTACCATGGATATAAGGTAAATTGGAGTGTGGGGGGTCTCCCCCTACAAATAGATTGTTTTTATACGTAAAAACAAGCGTGGTAATGGCATGCGTTGTAAAAGCATGTTCGTGGTAAAAACATGCATGGTAAAAAATGCGTGGTAAAGATACGATGTCTTTACCTACGTTGTACCGTCGTACAACTGTTTGAAGGCACAGTACTGCCACTTTTCAATGTGTGTTGGCTTTCCTGCCTGTAGGACCCAGGGCATGTGATGAGCTGCCTTTGTGTGTGAGGATCCAGCACAAGAGTGCATGTACCCTGCTGCCATGCCCCGAGAGGTATCGGTAAAAGAAACCATTCAGGAAAGAGGTAGGTCATGGCCTTAAGCTTCCCCCACCACCCTGACATATTGGGGTGAGAGAGAAAAGAGCAGGCTCTCCCACCTTCACTAGAAGACGTGATTCATCTACGCGGGGCATTGGCCTGACTGTGCAGGCTTGGGCACCTTGCATGGTCCCCTTGTAGGCATATGCATGTGCCCCATGTGGAGCAGTGGCACCTGTTTGAGAGGAATGTGCCAGCAGGCACATTTGTTTAAAAAAAAAAATGAAGGAACCAAGGAAAAACAGAATGTTCATGGCTGCCTTAGAGAGTTTGCCAAAGGCACTTGAGTACCCGTTAAGCACTAACTGCAAGCTACAAATTTGATTATCAGCGCTGGTGGTACCCAAAGGAGGGCAATAGAATCACCAAGAGAGTTTTAGTTAAGCTTGAGTGTGGGGTGCCTTCCACAGAGAGCCTCAGAATTTTGCTTTTGGTCTCCTTAAGTCCCTGGGTATGGGAATGCATGTTGAAAACAAACTCTCTTGGACTGGTCTTCTGCCCAATGCCTTTGTATGGTGCATCAACCCTTGTTGCTAGTCTAGTCTAGTGTATTTGTATAGCGCATAGCTAACCGGAGGCCTCCAAGAACTGCAACAGACACTGTAAAATGATAAGGCTGCAAGGAGATCAGTCATGGAAAAGCCACGTCTTCAGGTCCTTATGGAATGGGAGGTCAGGCTCCATTGAGCGCAGATCCAGAGGCAGGGCGTTCCAAAGTTTAGGAGCCAAAAGAAGGTGAAACGCCCACCCCATCGGAATCTTTTGATCCTAGGAACCCTCAGGGTATGAGCTGAAGAGGATCTGAGGGTTCTCCCAGTCACGCAGGGTGAGGCTAGGCCTCTTGAGGTTGCAAGGCAACTGTGTCAATTTATAAATAAGACTCTGACTTATGCTTTATTGATATGTACAAATGCCAGTTACAATCAATGAATATGTCTGATACCAATTAAAGGCACATTGGAAGCATTGCTAATAACATCTGAAAGGCTTATGATCTGCATTTCATTAATATGGCGATACTCAGAAAAAGTTTCTATGGCTCAGTTTATAATAATGCAACCCGTGTGTTGTGTTAGGTGCATGGGGGGGGGGGTCTTGCATTTTTAGGAACTAGATCCTGCTGGAGCATTGACCATTAGAACTACTCCCAGCCGGGGGCGGGGGAGGGGCATGATACATTTAGATGGTTACTTGACCTTTGTGACTTTTCATTGCTGTGCACCTCTTTAATCTGTAATGCCCTCTAGTGGGTGTCCATATTGGTATTTCCACCTGACATCATGTACATATTTATTCATGCATGCGTAGTATTTCGTTTTGGGAGTCAGAAAGTACTGAGCGGATAGTAAGCTATTGAGTGTTTGTTGCGTTGCTGAGTTCTGAGTCTCTTGCCCACAGCACCTTCCCAGAGAAAGTCTTTGACTGCTCTGCATCACTACTATGAGAATCAAATGATAAATAGGGTACTTAGTTTCCAGTTCAGGAGTTAATAGTTCAGGGGGTCAGAGGGCAAACGCCCCAGTTGTATCAAGTGGGGCCCAGTATCTTATCTCTTCCCTTGGACCCTCTGGCCCGGATTTCTTACAATACCTTAACTATTTATTATAATTTGTACTTCATGGTCATTATGTCAGTATCTGTGGTATCACGTGGAATGTTTACGTCAGTATTTTGTGGGGGAGGGCGTTTTATATAGCGCAAACTCGACCCGAAGGTATCAGAGCGTTTTACATGAGCACCAGTTGTGCTACAAGTGGACACATTCATTTTGTTAGGCACCGGGAGATTGAGTGATTTGCCCAGAATCACAGGACGTTGAGTGGTCCTGCCGAGACTCAAACCCAGTTCCCCAGCTTCAAGGTCGACCGATCTAACCATTAGACCACACCAGAGCAGTTGGCGCACCCAGGCGGCTTGGACTGGCACTTAAAAACAAGCTAATGATGGGGTCTTTAAAACTGGAACTTCCTAAGTATTACGGAATACATAGTCTGAAACTTGTTTTACAGCACTGATATATGTACACTGTAATACAGGTGATGAGTTGGTTTAATACTGAACCCAGGAGAGCAACAAAAGAAAAAAGAAAAACAGGATCTATAACAATCGTTTTAAAGTTAGTAGTGTTGTTGATTCTTATTCTCTGTACACTCCGCCCTCTAGTGTTGGGCATGAATGTTGCAAGTTGTTTTTCTTCGAAGTTGAGGTTTCAGTTTAGAGGTAACTCATGATAGAACCCTTGAGGTCCACAAGGTACCATGCCATAGATTCCACCTTAGATTGCGTTTTCAAATAATTGTGAGAGTAAGTAGATGTAGAGATGGGAAGCAGGAAGGTCTATCACTACTGGTTTGTAAACATGTATTTAAAGATTATGTACTGTTAGAAATGTCACACCATGATCTCGCCTCAGGGGAGGTGTGAAGGTGCATGTGAATTTACAGCACTATGAGTTGTAAACTGATTGTTACAGGTAAGTAACATTTTCCATGTGCAGTAGGTGCTGCTGTACACAATGTGCCGTGCTTAGAATGAAAAGCAGTGAACTTCTCCCTAAAGTGCTGGCTTTAGAGCTAGAGGGGCATAAGGCATTGGGAACAACGTTTTAATGTCAGTTTGCCTAACTAGTGCTTTTTATCGGCTATGAATTCCGTCACTAAAATCTTTGGAAAATATGTTTATGGCAGACGTTGTTGCAGGTTTGTGGATTGTTGCCTAGGAAAGCCATAGTGGCTCCCTTTTTCTGGGTGTAATGAGCCCTAGGCACAGAATGTCATGTGTGTTTGGCTTTCACAAAGCAAAGTTGAACACATCTGACATCCACCTGGTGAGATATGGTTTTGAAATTAAGTTCCCAAGTTGAGACAGGCCAAACATTATAAAGAGCTGTTGGTCTTCCTAAAGTAAAGGATTGGGCATGGTCAATGCAGTACATAGGGGCCCTTTTAGCACCTCAAGTGTGCAACACACTTCCTGCAACTGACTATGTTTGGAAGAAAAATATGGCAAATCAATAGTTTGATGGACATGGAAAGGAGAGACGATCTTAAGCCGAAAGTGAGGATGTGTTTTAAGAACAACCTAACCTTTGTGCATGTGAACAAATGGTTCTTCTACGATCAGAACTTACCGATCACCAACTCTACTCAGGTGAGTGATTGCAACGAAGAAGGCCATTTGCTTTGAAATGAACCACAGAGTGAAATGAACAAGAGTGCAACAGCTCTAATGGGGGGCCCATGAGCTGTGTAAGAATAATGCTGAAGGGACGTTTTAGAAGGGTTCACCCTGTCTTCACCAACTCCAATCCTACTAAGCAGTTGCCTGTGACCACTGTCTTGCAAGGCACTATTGCACAAAGCGTATATATAGTCAAGTGTGTTGTACTATTGCAATTAAAGACTTCATAATTCCCATCAGTTTCATTATCCTTCTCACAGAGGATGAGATGTCTGGTAAAGATGAAGCAGGTTTTGAAACGCCATACCAAACTTGCAACTGGGTTAGGCTTTGCCTGTCATTGCATTGAGTATGGCTCCCAAGAAAGGCTGTGTCTGTTGTTGGCAAAGGTGATATGTTTTGGCATTAATGGTGAACCACCATGTGTGGAGAAGTGAGATGGATTGTTGAGTGTGAGCAAGGCATTGCCCTCAGCGGTTGCTCCTTACAAACCAGTCGTTCAGATAGGGAAAGATATGAATGTTGTTGCACCAATGATGCTCCGCTACAAATGATGTCAAGCTTTCAGGGAACACTTAAAGGGACTGTTGTGTCCCCCAAAGGTTAGCAATTTGAAGTAGTAGTACATTCCACTTACACACGAAGCTGAGGATCTGGTATTGTGCCAGGTAAAGGAAGACGTGGAAGGAGGTACCCTTAAGATTGAGGGTTGCTAGGTAGATTCCTCTGCAGAGCAGCAGAATGACATCTTGGGGAGTGATCATCTTGGAAGTTCTCTGATGTGATCCACTTATTGGCTGACTGAGATTGGGCATTGGCCACAATCTCCAGTCTTTCATGGAGATACGAAAGTCCATGGGATAAAATCCATGTCCCTAATCATATGATGGGACAGGCCTAATTGGTCCCTTTTGAAGTAATATCTGAACTTCCTGCAGCAGCCTTTGGTCATCATGGCTGGTGTGGTGGACCACTGGGTGGTATGGTATGCAACTTCAGGCAATAGCAATGCGTGTTGATGGAAAGTACCCACTTGCCCGAGGTTATTTGCTCATTCTCTGGAAGGTTTCACCTCAGGCATCCCGCAACAGATTTTGTGTGGTTAGGAAAATGCATGAAAAGGGATTGGCAGAGGTGCTAACGCTTTGGGGTCCTTTGGCCTTAATGCAGATGCTGCCCTGGAATCTCCCTCTAGAGTATGGGTTTCCTAGTTGTGTATGGAAGAAGTTGAGGACTGGATGTTGACTTGGATCTCTCCTATGCATGTTTCCTGCAAAACTCCGCCCTCGTAAACTTTGTTTGGAGAGACCTAATTGCCTTTGATGTGCCTGTATCCTTTTCCAGTATGGGGTCTTCCTGTGGGCCGAAATTAAGTTCCTCATCAAACGTCAAACTGAGGAGGCTCTATTGTCCAGTCAAAAACCAAAAACTCACAACCAGGCATGACATTAGAGGAGAATACTAGTGTTGGTTTCCGAAGAGGTAATATCAGCAGCTCCTATAGCATATTTTCCTTTCCTGTCCCAGTTCACTTCAATGCTTTCTGTAAGCCCACTGGAAAGTGCTTCACTTACTCCTCAATTTTCTCCCAATGGAATCTGTCAAAAATGAACAGCTACACAACAGAGTTTTTTTTTCTTTTTTTTTTTTTCTTTTTTTATTCTTATTTTTTTTTTTGTCCTCATATATGCCACCAGTAGATAGTTGCTCTAAATAGGCGCTCTTCAGGCCACTGACACAAACTAACGTTACCAGCCCTCTTGTTTGTGGATAGCCAATGAAGATTGCCCAGAGGTAAGGTTGTTACCCGTCCAACTTCCTCTCGTGTTGGTACTTGCTACAAAGGAAGGACAAGTCCACAAAACCTCTGGCATAATCATTGGACTATTTCTCACACCAGGCATTCAAGGCTGACCATAATTTAGCAGACTCCTCTCCACCACATAAAATATCCAATTTACTCACCGCCATGATGTTTTTAAGGAAATCTGCGAATGTCGGGGGAAGCGCAGACTTCCACTCTTTACAGATCTCTCTTCGGGCGATCACTATTACATAAAAAATAAACTGTGATATGTTGCTATTAATATCATAATCAAGTGGGAGACCAAAAAAAACCAAACTTAAAGTGTATGTAAGTGAGAATGAAAGTACCTCCTCCAAAAACCCACAAACTTGTCCCCAAAAGTTGTTTATACTTGGACATTCAAAAAACATATGTATATCATCTGCTTCTTGTGACTTACATCTGGGACAAGAATATTGAACTGAGGACATCTTGGAAAGTTTCGCAGGAGACCAGTAAACCCTGTACAATGTATATAGATGATTTCTTCTTAAGTTAGAAGGTTTAATTATTTTTTGGGACATAGAGAAAGAATCTGTCCATAATTTAACAGGGTTATCCGAAATCTGAAGGATAGCGGGGTCCCATAACTTAGTAATCTCTGCCTCTTGATTGTCCTTATTGTTTATGAAGATTTTGTACCATTGGGCAGTCTCCCCCTTTCTTATCGTATTATTACTAATTAGGTCTAGAAGGGGGCTCTCATCGTCAGAATCCCAAGCTTGACTTCCCCACCAGGCCGATAATTGATAGAACTTAAATCTCGTGAGAGTTCCCCCAGTTAAGCCCGCCAGCGTTTCCCATTTTAGTGCTCTTGATGTATCAAAAAAGTCCCCCCATTTGGAGAGACCCGCCCTCTTTAACGGAAGTGCTAACTGATCTGTCAAACATTCCGGAGTACCAGGGGAATCCCATATCGGGGCGAGTGTATGATAATAATGTATGCCTAACATCCCTCTTATTTGTAGCCAGTTATGTAAAACAGCCTTCAAGAGCTTCAGTCGGACCTTTTTAAAGAATTTTTGGTCTCCAAATTTAAACGTGAAGAAGTCAGCCCCGTATGGAAGATCAGACAACATGGCTCGGAAGAGTATTCCATTAGAAGTGGAATCTAATTTGTTCGCTAGAAGTCTAAAATTTTTAAATTGAAAAGCATAGCAGTATAAAAGTAAATCTGGGAGAGCAAGGCCGCCTATTTTGAATCCTCTCCTCAACTTCCTCCAGGCTATCCTGGGAGATTTTGTCGCCCAAATAAAGGAACCTATCCTACCCTGTAAGTTAAGAATGTCTTTCTTATTAAATGTTAAGGGAATGGAATTAAAAAGGAAGGTTACTTTTGGCAAGATGATCATTTTAACCAAATTTACTCTACCGTAAATATTTAAAGGCAGAGAGTTCCATCTGGTCAAAAGTTTCCTAACCTCTTTTATCACTACATCCCAACTAGTTTTGGGAATTTCTACCAGTTTATGATTGAGCTGAATGCCCAGATATCTCATCTTAGTTTTAGCTTCTGGGATAGGGACTGAGATATTCCAACACATAATATCAGTTTTTTCCTTATTAATGCCATACCCAGAAACGATACCAAACTCCTCGGCAAGTTGGAATAATCTTGGAATTGCATCTAATGGATTTGAAGTATACAAAAGGAGATCATCTGCGTATAGAGCTGTCTTAATTGTTAAATCTCCAATTTTGAAAGGGTGAATTATAGGATCCTGTCTTAAAAAACATACAAAAGGCTCAATATATATATCAAATAATAATGGAGATAAAGGACATCCTTGCCTTGTCCCTCTATGAATATTTAACCAGTCTGACAGTCCGCCATTCACCAAGATCCTGGCTCTCGGGCCCCCATATAAAGTTCTAATTCCATTGATGAAAGTCTCTGGAAAACCGAACTTCCTCATCGCTTTCCAAAGAAAAAGCCAATTCACTTGGTCGAACGCTTTGGCTGCGTCTATTGCGACGATAGCAAGAGGCTTCTTTTTCTCTGTGGCGTAGTCTATGGCAGCGATTACTTGGAATGTAAGCTCGTTTAATTGACGGCCAGGAATGAATCCCCTCTGGTCGGGATGGATAATAGATTTTATGACATTAGCCAGTCTGGTCGCTAAAATTCCAGAATATATTTTTAGATCAGAGTTCAGAAGTGAGATGGGGCGATAAGATTCTATCTTTTCCGGGTCTTTATTCGGTTTAGCTATTAATGAGATTGTAGCGTCCAACCATGAAGATGGTATTTGGTCTCCCTGAATGGAAATTCTATTGAATAGTTTCTGAATTGGAACTAGAATTTCTTCAATATTTTCTTTATAAGTCTCTATTGGGAGGCCATCGGGACCTGCAGCTTTATTCCTTGCCATCTTCTTTAGTTGGAGTCTAATCTCCCCTTCTGATATGTCCTTTGCCAAAAGAGCTATGTCTGAGTCTTTTAATTGTGGTAAATCATCCCAGAGCGGCAGAGTATCCAGCTCGTCCATTGAGCAGTTAGTTTTATCCGTATATAGTTCTTGATAGAATGTTCTAGCTTCTTGCCTGATTTCGTCATCTTCCGACAAAACAACTCCAGTCCCTCGTTGTATCAGAGTTTTGATGTTGTTTCTAGATCTCTCCGACCTAGCTTTCCACGCAAGCAGGGACCCACACTTCTCTCCATATTCAAAATTGCGTAATTTACTGACTTCCCATTTATCCTTGAGTAATTTTTCGGTTCTTGATCTAAAATTCAATTGTAAGTCTACTAATTCTTTTTCCAATCTTGGTACGTTAATTCTGTCATCCAGAGTAGCGAAGAGAAGCTGTTCTTCTTTTATTTTAATTAGCCTAAGCTCTTTAATATCCATTTCCTTATTAAGCTTCCTATTTATGATAATTTGGGAGCTGTATATTCCTCTTAGGTAAGATTTAAATGCATCCCAAACAATATTCTCAGGAGCAGTTTCATCATTAAATTCAAAGAATTCTGTGGACTTTTCTTTGACTTTGATATTAAATACTTCATTTAAAAGGATAGTCCTATCCAGTGTCCACCTATATTCGGGAAAATTCTTCTGAATATTGATATTTAATTCAACCACTGAATGGTCAGACAGGCCGATCGGAATATAAGAGATAGAATCCGTGGTTGCTAAGAGCGATTGATCTAATAGAAAAAAATCTATTCTGGAGAACTGGTGGTATTTTTTGCTGTAAAAAGAATATTGTTTTTTTGTGCCATATTTAACTCTCCAGACGTCTGACAATGTATAGTCTTTCATAATGTTCTTCAGGATCAAAAAAGATTTTTTTGGGCATTTATATCTAGATTTAGAGGTACGATCTAATGTAGGATCTAATAACAAATTAAAATCCCCCCTGGCACAATAGGGATTGTATACTGGATCATATATTTTTCTAATCTCTGAAGGAAAACAGGATTATCCTCATTCGGACCATAATAAACCCCGCATAGGAACTTAACTGAACTTATTGAAACCACTGCGGCCAACCACCTCCCTGACTGATCTGTGGCCCAATCATGCAGTATAATACCCTTATTGACACAAAGTATTATTGCAACCCCTCTCGTTGTACCCGTTTGTTTTGAACAGAGAATCTCCTGTACCCAGTTAAGTTTAGTGAATATTTTCCTACATTCATCCGCTTCCAAATGTGTTTCTTGTAATAGGATTATGGAAGCTCCAGTATTTTTTAAATAATGAGAAATGTTTAATTGTTTCTTACGACTCCCTAGCCCGTTCAGGTTCCATGAAAGAATTTTAGTAGATCTTGGTTGGGCCATCATATAATCTTACTGTCCTTCTGTTGATAACTGAAAAAGAATAGTAGCCTGCTATAACGTTTAATTTTCGAAAGAAATAAAGATTTGTGACAAATGAGGACTTTTTTTTCTGATTTTCTCCCCCATCCCTCTGAACCCTTCCCCCCCTCCCTCCGAGGAACCCTTCCCTCCTGATTGGCGAGATTACGCCCTAGAAGGCCCTGAACCTCCTCTGCCCTACCTCTATATGTAGAAAAAATGTCAGTCTCAAGTTTCCCTTATAAGCTATGTGTATATATATATATATATATATATATTTTTTTTTTTTTTCCTCCCTTTTTTTTTTTTTTATTTTTTTTATTTTTTTTTTTTTTCCCAGACCAATTTTTGATTCCCCTTTATTTATTTATTATTATTATTATTTTTTTTTTCTCCCTTACCTCCCGAGCATAAACACAAACACACTCCCCTTTACCAACACCACTCCCACGGTATTCTATACTAAATTAAACTAGGATGACAGTTGGATCTCAGTTCAGTTGCCTTTTCTACTCCTTCCTCTCCTTCATCTTAGTTAACACCGCATCCGCTTCCTCCGGGAAATGACAAGTAAACATTTTATTATTCCACATTATTTTGAGGATGGCTGGAAATTTCATTTGAACTTGTGCCCCCATTGAACGCAGTTCTGGCATTCTGGAGCCGAGCTCCCACTGTCTTTGGGCTGTTTTACCACCTATATCTGATCTGACTTGGTAGGGGTTGGCTTGAAAATGCAGAGAAGTACGCGAAAGACATCTAGTAAGAATAAGCTCCTTAACACTGTAGGTTTGAAAATAGACAAGGATTTTCCTAGGCGCCTTCCGTTCTGGGTGTAGCCTGAACGGGTCCCTATGGACCCGCTGAATCTCCGCTTCCAAATTGATGTCTGGGCGATCCTTTAGGATATCCTCCCGGAGGAGTCTGCATACAAAGCCTTTTATATCTTCTACTTCTGCGCCTTCCGGAATTTTAAGGATCCTCAAGTTGTTGCGTCGACACTGAGTTTCCAACCTTTCTAAGTCCATAGTTAGAGTTCGATTCTGGGCTTTCAGGGCATCTATGCCTTTAGAATTCTCTTTGGAAGACTCTGTGAGAGATGTTACTTTCACTTCTAGATCACTAGTCCTAGCGCTGATACCTTCAATTTTAGCCTCCAGCAGGTCGAATCTGTCATGCAGACCCCTCTGATTTTTTTCGGAAATCTCAAATCCGGCTAGTAAGTCAGCCCTGAGCGAATGCAGTAAGGAGCCCAGTCTATCCTCTGTTAAACCATTCTCCCCAGTGTCTCCCGCTGCCCCACTCAATTGTGTGGAAAAGGTGTCAAAGCATCTTCCTAATCAAATTCTTGAACAAAGTGGGATAATTTCATCGGATGGCATGCAGGATAATCAGATTGCCGTATCCGCATCCAAGAATTTTCTAGCATCCCCACAATTTGGTCTGGAAAACGACAGCTACACAACAGAGTTAGCTGTGTGCTATTGTGTGGCAGCATGCACTTCCAGGCACTTGCTCGCAGTATAAATTCACTTTCTTTCTTTTTCAGGTGGAGGGGTATCTCCTGTCCCCTATGTGAAAGTCCTCTTATGTGCCATCAGCAATACAAGCAAATCTAGCAAGACATAATGTCTGATATAGACAGGGTCTTTTGGTGCAGATATATACTTTTTCTCAACACTGTTTGTGACTTTGAGCATGCCCTTTAGCATGGGCAGAAACTGTACAGACCTCTGTGCTTTTGAAAGTGTATCGGTGAGGAAATCATACTTGACAGCTTTTGGCTCCAAAGATGAGTCATCTTGGGGGACCAACATTATAGTCATGCCATGGTCACCTTCAATGTCTGTAGGCATTGGCGGGAACAGAGACTTTGTTTGGCGACTGTGCAGATGGCTCTGTGCGCTTCCTAAGCTTTGTCTTCTTGGGAACATGATACACCGTAAGCTTTTCTGAAATCATCTCCTCAAATGTAACATGGCAAACCTTGGTGTGGGGCTGACCAGTTGGAAGACCCCATTGGAGATGGTCTTGCTAAAATGAGACATGAAACTGGGTCTAAATCGAGACTTGCTGTTTCACATTCAGTTGTTCTGCTTTGTATGTATGCATGTATATGGTATTCCTATAATGTGAACCTAGCCAAAAGGCTAACACACTATGGGCCATATTATCAAGAAAGGGCGATACATTATCACTGCTATTATCGGTAGGAAACTGGCAATAAAGCTGCGAAATGGGCTTGATAATATGCCCTAGTGACTTCCCATAGCAGCCCAGCTTCTGGGGTTAACCTGGGCTGCTATGGGAATTCACAAGGGCATATTATTAAGCCCATTATCGCCGCTTTATCGGCAGTTTCCTACTGAAAAAAGCGGCGATAATGTATCGCCCTTTCTTGATAATATGGCCCTATGTGTTCTAATGCAAACACAATACTAAAGAAACTTTCTCCAGACCCCACCCAGATAGCAAACTACTGCAAAGTCTCTCTACTAGCTTACCCAGCCATGGTCATGGAAAAAGCCGTCAACAAGCAACTCGCCCACTACCTCAACATACACCAACTCCTGGACATCATTCAATCAGATTTCAGACCCACTCACAGCACTGTGACTGCTCTCATCTTAGATACCAACAACATCAAGATGATCCTCGACCAAGGGAAAACAGGAGCCCTCATCATGCTTGACCTATTAGCAGCCTTCAATATGGTCATCCACTCCTCCCTGATCAGAAGACTACATGAAACAGGCATTTAAGGACCTGCTCTCAAATGAATCTGCTTCTTCCTCATGGGAACAACACAAAAAGGCAGCATGCCACCCTACACATCGGAAGTCAGGATTCTCATCTGTGGAGTCCCTCAAGCATCATCTCTCAGCCTAACTTTGTTTAACTGCTACGCTGTGGCGCAAATTCCGCCGCTGTGCTGGGACATTCCAGTACTGGGCGTGGCTTGGACGGCCCTCGGCCGTCGTGTGCACATTCCCACCGTTACTCATGAAGGCCGGGGGCCCTCATGAGCACGGAAGAGGTTATACATCTACATGTCTCCACCAGCCAACATCATCAGATATTACGGCATCAACATTGTACCTAAGCAGATGACACCTAACTGATACTCTCCCTGACGGACAAGGCAACCCGTGACAAAAACGAACTTCGCCACCTGCATGACCATGGTAGCCACCTGGATGAGATCAAACCGACTCAAGCTCAACTCAGACAAGACCAAAGTTGTGATTTTTGGAAAGAAGACATCAGCTTGGGATTCTACCTTGTGGTGGACAGACCTTGGTTCCACACCACCCCCACTGCCAAACCAGAAACTTCAGAGTCATCCTAGACAACAAGCTCAACACTACATGACAGGTAATGTGGTGACTTCCACCTGTTTCCAAATTCTCAATATGCTCTGAAAAATCTTTAAATGGCTGTCAGAGAACACCAGAAAGAGTCACACAGACCCTGATAACCAGCAGACGACTACTGCAATGCACTCTATGCAGGCATTATGAAACAGCTCCTGAACAGGCTCCAAAATATCCAAACATACTGCACTAAGACATGTCCTCAACCTACCACGTTGCACCGATATCAATTCACACCTCAAGGAACTTCACTGCCTCCCCATGCACAAACGCATTCAGTTCAAATTCTACACACAAACATACAAATCACTACACAACATGGACCACGCCTACCTCACCAGCCGCATGCACTTCATCCAACTCTTCAGGCACCTCCGCTCAGCCAGACTCTCACTAGAACAGTTTCTTCAGATACACAAAAGCTTTCTCCCCCAAAGCATGGGACCTCGCAGGGCACATCAGAACATCCACCTCAATTCATGAGTTCTGCAAGAAGCTGAAGACCTGGCTTTTTAAATACATTTTGCTTGAAGACCATCGCTTACCCGACTGCAAAGCACCTGAATACATTCATGAGTTATTAGAGTGCTATGCAAATGTACATAACATAACATAACATGGTCAAAGACAGGCATAAAGTCAATGAGTAATATGAGAGGAAGCTTGGTTGTGGATGTCCAATGCATTGTAATGTAGGGTCCTTTGAAGAAGTGAGTCGTCAAGTCTTTCCTAAATTTGACCTGCCTTGTGGCAGTACTGACGGATAAAGGGATGTTGTTCAATGTTCTGGGTGCATAGAAGGAAATGGCCTATTATCATGTTTTTTTTCTTTTTTACACTTCTTCGTCTACAGTCTGATGAGGTCCAGACTGCGGCTGTGCTGACAACCACCAGAGTAGGTGAGTTAGTCTGCAAGATAAGTGGGAGTGCTGGTCATATTGGCTTTGTAAATGATGCAGCCTATTTTTAATATTGTGCATGTTGCCAAGGGGAGCCATGTGATTATATTCCTGTAGGCCCTGGATGAAACATGCTGCAGCAATTAGGATGCTCCCAAGAAGGGGTGCCAGTGTGGAGTTTGGAAGGCCAAGGAGTAGGGCGGATGCGAGAGCACAAGGGCTCGAACAGCAGTTCTGAAGTCACTTAGTAGAAGAAACAGTTTGCCTTTCTTTAGAAGAAATTGCGGGCACAAAGCCATCTTTGCTGTTTTGGCAGCATGTTCCTTTAGGTTGGTTTTGGTGTCCAGGGTGAATCCAAGTGACTTGCATTCAGTGAGAATTAGTCTTCTTCTGGTGCCGGTTCACTTACTGCCAAGGCTGATGCTGGTATTGACCTGGGTAGTATAGCCTCTTGTGGCTGAGGTAGAGTGCCTCAGCATCAATATCCGAGTCTATGATCTCAAGGCTTTTCAGGATGCAAGGTGGACTTTCAAAGCAGAGATGACACAAGAGAAGTGGGCAATACCTCATGCTGGGGCCTCTTTCGTGGTGGATGCATGGCCCTCTCTGGATCATTACTTGCCATGGAGCAGAGGACCCATCAAGGTTAAGTCCCACAGGGAAGATCCTTTGAATATGGTGCTTGTGAAACCGGAGGTGTAAACTTTGTCGTGGGTGGGGGTTTCACTAAGGGTCCTTGAAAAGATTGTTCTCCATAGGCAGAGTAATTGGACAAGACCTATTTGGGACTTTGTACCCCATAGGGCCCTGGAAGGGCCAACCCCTATCATCATCTGTATTGAAGACGCTGCCTCAGTGTCTTTAATACAGCGCGCAGATGGCCTTGGACAACCAGGGTGCTGCAATCTAAAATGCACCCACCCACCCACCTATTTGGTCCTGGGTGTGTTTTTAGGTCGAGCCTACAGCAGTGCATGCGCTGCTTGCTCGACATTTAGCAAAGGGTAAAAAAAAGTGCTACCTACCAGAGTTTTGCTGACCTGAAGCTTGAGTGCAAGTGCGCGTGCACGCGCAGAACTGCCATCTGTCTCCTCCGTCACAGGTCATTAAGTTGCTTTCCCCTCTGCCTCCATCCGAACACTTTAACTTTCGTAGCTTGGCTTGTTTATACTGCTGGGGTGATGCAAAGCTCCTTATTTTTGCCCTTTGAAAAGCTTGCAATGTCTTTGTTTCCCTTGCCTTTGCAAAGTTTGTGTTTGTATTTTGAAATAACTGTCATTTTATTGCGACATAATGTCACCCTCAGCCAAACTTCCGTCCCCTTTTCCCCTCTTTTATGAAAGGAAAAACAGCTGCCAGGTCCAGCCGCTGTCCCTTGTTACTAGTGCCAAAGTGAGGCGGCCAATCGTGCCAACGTGAGGCGGGCTGTTTTTTCACAGCCCGAGTCTGCGCCATCTCTTCGACAGATGTGTCAAGCACGTGAGCAGGTGAGAATGTGCCAGGCTCGTAACTTGTGTCCCCGCGTGACAGTTAGTGCTGGCCCGTGCAAACAAAAACCACGCTTCGTTTCTGGTGCTGTGAAGGCCAAGGCGCGGCACTCTCTCTCCCTCCACTGCCTTTCATACAGCTTGGCACGGTTCTGCAGATATAAAGGCATACATACTCCTTGGAAGGGGTGCAGCCTACACGCTGCATGATAAATACTACACATGTCAACTCTGAGACCAGAACACCCCAAGGAAGGGTCGATAATAGCACTCTGGGTGCCAGTGGGGGTGGAATGGGGTTCACCTCCACCCCTGTGCTTTCTCTAGAGACCCCTATGCTCGCACTTTTATAAAGTGCCAGATGCCAAGCTGCAGGGGTGCTCCTGTGTCACCAGCCCGGACATGAGGGGCAAGCACTCTGAGGCACAGTAACCCAAGACTCAGGGGCATCAATAAAAGTGAGCAGCAGGGGGTGTCACTGCAGCACAGACGTCGGCTCCGTTCACAGTCTCAGCTGAAAAGGACTCGGGCACTTTACAGGGCAGCTCCCTGCATGGTTGACCAGCTGCTTAAGGCTTTTATCTCGGGGGCAGATTCAGGCTAAAACGTAATCACATAAACAATATAAAGGGAAATCACGTCCACCACCACCACGTCCACCACCACATCCACCACCACCACCGCGTCCACCACCACCATGTCCACCACCACCACGTCCCCCACCACCCCCACCACGTCCACCAACACCACCACATCCACCACCAAGTCCACCACCACCACCCCCACCCCCACCACGTCCACCACTACCACGTCCACCACCACCAATTTCACCACATCCACCACCACCACCATGCCCACCTACACCACCACATCCACCACCACCACCACATTCACCACCACGTCCACCACCACCATGTCCACCACCACCACGTCCATCCCCACCACCACCATGTCCACCACTACCACGTCCACCACCACCACGTCCACCACATCCACCACCACGTCCACCACCACCACTACCACATCCACCACCTCCACCACCATGTCCACCACCACCATGTCTACCCCCACCACGTCCACCACCACCCCCACTACCACCACATCCATCACTACCACATCCACCCCCACCAAATCCACCACCATGTCCACCACCACCACATCCACCACCACCGCGTCCACCACCACCACCATGTCCATCATCACCACAACCATGTCCACCACCAACACCACCAAATCCATCAACACCACCACCACATCCACCACCATCACATCCATCACCACCACCACCGCATCTACCACCACCACGTCCACAACCACCACCACGTCCACCACTGCGTCCACCACGTCCCCCACCACCCCCACCACGTCCACCAACACCACCACATCCACCACCAAGTCCACCACCACCACCCCCACCCCCACCACGTCCACCACTACCACGTCCACCACCCCCAATTTCACCACATCCACCACCACCACCATGCCCACCTACACCACCACATCCACCACCACCACCACATTCACCACCACGTCCACCACCACCATGTCCACCACCACCACGTCCACCCCCACCACCACCATGTCCACCACTACCACGTCCACCACCACCACGTCCACCACATCCACCACCACGTCCACCACCACCACTACCACATCCACCACCTCCACCACCATGTTCACCACCACCATGTCTACCCCCACCACGTCCACCACCACCCCCACTACCACCACATCCATCACTACCACATCCACCCCCACCAAATCCACCACCATGTCCACCACCACCACATCCACCACCACTGCGTCCACCACCACCACCATGTCCATCATCACCACAACCATGTCCACCACCAACACCACCAAATCCATCAACACCACCACCACATCCACCACCATCACATTCATCACCACCACCACCGCATCTACCACCACCACGTCCACAACCACCACCACGTCCACCACTGCGTCCACCACCACCACATCCACCACATCCACCACCACCACATCCACCACCACTATGTCCACCACACCATGTCCACCACCACTACGTCCACCACCACATCACCCACCACCACCACGTCCACCACCACGTCCACCACCATGTCCACCAACATCCACCACCACCATGTCCACCACTATCACCACGTCCACCACATCCACCACCACCACATCCACCACCACGTCCATCACCACCACGTCCCCCACCACCCCACCACATCCACCACCACCACATCCACCACCATCCCCACCACCACCACGTCCACCACTACCACGTCCACCACCACCAATTCCACCACTACCACCACATCCACCACCATGTCCACCAACATCCACCACCACCATGGCCACCACTATCACCACATCCACCACCATCACATCTACCACCACCATGTCCATCACCACCATGTCCACCACCACCACCACATCCTCCACCACATTCCACCACCACATCCACCACGTCCACCACCACCACAACCACCACCCACCATGTCCACCACCACTACCACCACCACCACATCCACCTCCACCTCCACCATGTCCACCACATCCACCATCACGTCCACCACCACCATGTCCACCACCACCACCACCTCCATCACCACCATGTCCACAACCACCACGTCCACCACCACATCCACCATCACCACCACCACATCCACCACTACCTAGTCCACCACTACCATGTCCACCACCACCACATCCACCACCACAACCATGTCCACCACCACCACATCCACCACCACCGTGTTCACTACCACCACGTCCACCACCACCACCATGTCCACCATCACCACATCCACCACCACCACATCCACCACCACCATGTCCACCACCAACATGTCCACAACCACCACCTCCACATACACTACCACCACATCCACCACTATGTCCATCACCCCCATGTCCACCACCACACCCACCTCCACCACGTCCACCACCACCACTACCACCACCACTGCATCCACCACCACCACCATGTCCACCACATCCACCACCGCGTCCACCACCACCATGTCCACCACCACATCCACCACCACATCCACCACAAGGCCACCACCACGTCTACCACCACCACATCCACCACCACCACATCCACTACCACCACCACGTCCACCACCATCACCATGTACACCACCACATCCACCACTACATCCACCACCACCACGTCCATCCCCACCACATCCACCTCCACCACGTCCACCACCACCACCATGTCCACCACCACCACATCCACCACCATGTCCACCACCACCACATCCACCACCACTATGTCCACCACCATAACGTCCACCCCCACCCCCACCATGTCCACCACTACCACGTCCCCCACCACCACGTTCACCAACACCACCATGTCCACCACCACCACGTCCACCACCACCACAACCATGTCCACCACCAACACCACCACATCCACCACCACCACTACCAAATCCACCACCACCACCAAATCCACCACCACCATGTCCACCAACACCACATCCACCAACACCACGTCCACTACCACCATGTCCACCACCACCACCACATCTCCCACAACCACCACCATCACGTCCACCACCACCACCATGTCCACCACCATCACGTCCACCACCACCATGTCCACCACCACCACCACCACCACCACCACGTCCACCACCATGTACACCACCACAACAACACCCACCACCACCCGTGATGGGTAAACTGTCACTGGGGGTCAGGGGTACATTTAAGGATGCATTGGGTACGAGAAGACGAGAATAGGGGCTAGAAGTATTACACCAGACCCAAGATACAAGGCGCAATGTCACAGGGGCTCCTTTAAAAGCATTCACAGCATCTCTACCTCACAGTGACATACCTGCATGAGCCATTCACTCAAAACAAGCATTGGCATAGCCAATAGGTCTAGCCTTTGGGACCTTATAAGTGTTTAGCCATGCAACACTTGTCTGTTTTTGGCACAGGTTCGAACAGTCTTTGGGGTCAGCTTGTGATTTCTTGAGCTGTAATGTCTATGAGAGCTCTGATAACAGCCCATAAACAACCTGTGTTGTTGCTGGGGCCTCATACCTGTGTTTCTGCCAGTCTTCAAAGAGCCTTTGAGGAATGTTCTTCCTCGAGATAAGCAAAAGTTTTATAGGGTCCTTTTGTTCCACCCAAAGAATTCCTTTTGTCCTCCTTAGAAGTGGAGTGGGGGGCGGGGCTTTTTTGACCCTTCCGTCTGTTTGCCTGGAAAACCTTTGCAGACGTGAGCTGCATCTGGTGCTGTTAGTTTTGTAGCACGTGCCTACAATTCTGGAGCAGAATTGTTCCGATTAGCATCCCTCTAGGTACAGCATCCGCTATTTAGAACTCTGGCCGATTGAACAGTTTGGATACCATACCCCTCTTCCCTAACCCCCCCAATCCATTTTAGAGTGTTATATCATCCCGGTCTTCGCGTAAGCAAACAGAATCAGTAGTACTCTCAGCTGACCATAATAAATGCACCTTCCTTTGATCTTTCCCATTACTCCAAATATCCTGCTTATAGGCTGCACACCGGCTCCATCGCTCTGTATACTCTGCGGCAAGGCCAGGGAGACGACTAACACCTTTACAACCCCCCATCGCTCAGCAAAGAGGCCAAACAGTTGATGAGCAAATAGTCTAAACACTGTTATAGTCCACATCACTTGGTGCGCTCAGCACAGAGGCCAAGGAGTGAGTGAGCAGGTATTGTTAACACCGATATGGACATGCACCAGGCACTGTCTCACCTATCCAGCACAGCAGCCCACACACTTGATGCTGCTCGGTTGTTAATGGGGAGTTATAATATTGGAAACTAATCAGGGACCCCGGACGATAAATTTGGAGGCAAAAAAGGGGCCAGAGGCATGTGCGGTGAGGCACACCACACAGCAGTGTCACTATGCACAAGCATATCCACGTGTGCTCTCTTTGTGAGCTGTAGTGCTTTGGGCCAAGAATAAACAATCCCCCAGCAAGAGCTGTATTGTTGTCTTTGGAGCACCTAGTGAGTGAAGAGGGAAGACAGAGGAAGTACAATAATGTGATGCATACATGTATGGACTCAGCTGAAAACCAGCTAGGGCTTAGAATGCTACCTTCTGTAGGGATATGACAGCGTGAATAAGCCTGAGAACCTTCCTCTACTGACACTACAATTGCTATTTAACCACCGTTCGAGCATCTTTACCCCTCACTGCACCACACTAGCACCAACAAGGCAATTAGCATCTGTGGGACACACGCACCACCAGCCGCCAGTGCATGCTTTGCCACCAGGCACACACACCACCAGTCGTCAGTGCATGGTTTCAACAGGCACACACACACCATCGGCCGTCAGTGCAAACTTTCACCAGGCACAGACACCACCAGCCGTCAGTGCGCGCTTCCACCAGGCACACACACCACCAGCCTTCAGTGCACGCTTCCAGACACACACACCACCAGCCGTCAGTGCACGCTTTGCCACCAGGCACACACACCACCAGACGTCAGTGCACACTTTCACCAGGTACACACCACTAGCCGTCAGTGCACGCTTTCACCAGGCACACACACCACCAGCCATCAGTGCACAATTTCTACAGGCACACACACCACCAGCCATCAGTGCACGCATCAATTGTTAACACATCCACAATTAACTATTGTAGCAATCGCAGTATAGCGCACTTTACTTTTAAACATGTCAGTGCACGCTTTTCCACCAGGCATACACACCACCAGCCATCAGTGCATGCTTTCAACAGGCACACACACACCACCAGCTCTCAGTGCACACTTCCAGACACACACACCACCACCCGTCAGTGCACGCTTTGCCACCAGGCACACACACCACCAGCCATCAGTGCATGCTTTCAACAGGCACACACACACCATCAGCCATCAGTGCACGTTTTCACCAGGCATATACACCACCGGCCGTCAGTGCTCACTTTCACTAGGCACAGACACCATCAGTCATCAGTGCACGCTTTCACAGGGCACAAACACCACCAGCCGACAGTGCACGCTTTCACCAGGGGCAAAGACCATCAGCTGTCAGTGCATGCTTCCACCAGGCACCCACCACCAGACGTCAGAGCACGCTTTCACCAGGCACACACACACCACCAGCCGTCAGTGCACGCTTTCACCAGGTACACACCACCAGCTGTCGGTGCATGCTTTCACCAGGCACGCACACACCACCAGCTGGCAGGGCACACTTCCACCAGGCACAGACACCACCAGCCATCAGTGCACAATTTCTAAAGGCACACACACCACAAGCCATCAGTGCACACATCAATCGCAGTATGGCGCACTTTACTTTTAAACATATTCATCTCAAGCGCAGCATGCCACCATTGCTACAAAAATAAATACACATTTTTTTGGCCTACAATTTATAGACTTTTGTTGCAATTCGTGTTGCAATATTAAGCAATGCCAATAGCTCAAACGTAATTAATGCGAGACATATTGCATCGCAAATGCTTGTTTATAGTTACAAATCTGACAGGCTGAAATGGTCAATTCTTTGTGGCTGCTCAGGAGACTCAGGTTGCAGACATAAAGTTGGCATAAAGTTGGTCCAGACATAGGAACTTTCTGTTGCAATGGAAAAGAATTTTCAAGGTGTATTCTCTATACCCCACCTACCAAAAGTCATTTTCATACGACCTAGCCTAAAAGATCTAGTCTGGTGTTGGTTTTCGAAGCAGTCTATGGCGGCACAATGTCTTTGTGACTTGTGGCAGAAGTGGCTCCTCCGATATGGCAGAAGAGCGTTGCCCCACTGCTTTTAAGCAGTGCAAATAAAGGAAACATAAAATGATAATAACTTTGAGTTAATATAATTGTATGTTTCTGTGCTGCTTTGTGGGCAGGTGGGTGGGGCTGCTCTGCTCTCGGAGCAGGGCAGGGGAGGAGTGATTTGCCCTCTCCTATGTGAACATGGCTGTTTGGGCAGCCCTCTAGGACCAACCAAACAGTCATGCGCACTTTCCCTGTTCTCCACGCAGGCTGAATTACAGCCTGCGTGGAGAACATGCCCAGGCCCCCATTCCCTGGCTGAGCGTTGAACCACGATGCTCCGACCAATCACAATGCTGCATTGCTGCATTGTGATTGGTTAGGGAAGAATGGGTGCTTACCAATCACAGATAATCACAACTTTGAATTGCAGGGTTGTGATTGGTCAGGGGAGGCTAGCTGTGCTTCCTGTTCCTGGAGTTGACGGATTAGAGCAGAAAAAGAGAGATGCGGGACCCGGCAGCAAGGTAACCCCCACCTGCGAGTCGTGCCACCCGCCACTGACTTGTGGATAGTATTTCCGGTGTGTCAATGCCAAAAACTGGGTGCATAGTGCAACAATTTTGGAGCTCATACAGATGCAATGGAAACTGATGGGAGAAAAAAAATACTCCAAGTTGGAGTTTATGTTCTGGTGCATTTGGATTTGTCACGGGCCACTTCGAACTCAAAAACTATACTTCAACGAAAGTTGCAATATGCTTGATCAACACTAGATGGCAGGAGTGTGCAAACAATACATGCTCCGCAAAGCCTGCTTACATGGAAAAGGAAAACTTTTGTAGTGTATTTTCCAGTGTGGACATTGTGACATCATAATGCAATTAACCTAAATTTCTCCCGTAATACTTATCTGAGGCGGCACGATTTTTCTTATGTATTCTTTTTGTCACCTCACTTTCTCCCTTTCCCCAAGACTTTTGTATTTTCAACTTTTTTCCATAAATGAATACATGCCACCCTAGAGTATAGGGTGTCCATGTGGAAGCAGGTGTTTGTGCATCCATGACATAGTACAGAAAGATTTAGCGGGAGTAGTAGATATGTAACGTGGGAAATTGAGGAGGAAGTATTCTACGGTTTGCTGCTGAACACAGTGGAAACTCATACCTGATGTGTACCGGTGTGCTGTTGTTTGCTTTAGTACCAATAGACTCCTTTTTGAAGACTTTGGGCTCAATTCACAAAGATAAACTTACACTCTTGTAAAAGGTTGCTGATTTTCCCTGCTTACAAACAAAAGATTTAATAGTAACTTTACGACTGCAGAGACTCCAGTCAGGGAGGAGAACTCTGCACATATTCCTATCTTTTGATGATTGCAGTTCTAATGCCGCAAAGTTACCATTAAATCGTTTGTGAATACCGAAAAAGAGTGACCTTACCCAAAAGAGTAAGCTTACCTTTGTGCCCTTGTGTGTGGAATATTCAAAGCAACATTAGAAATGAGTCTATTTATTGTTCAGCAAATCTGACATGATTGTCAAGGGTTATGACCTGGTGACTTTGGTGCACATTTACATATCAGCGACAGAGGAGTACTTTTGAAAATAATGCAGAAAAATAACCTATTGTGATGTGCCAGCAGTAACAGACTGCTGAACTTGAGGTGCTGTGCGTTATGTAGTACTGCACCATTATTCTTGTAGTTCCCATACTACAGTTACTGTCTACTCACAGGTATCTTCTGTTTCCGACACCCCTGTGAATTGTAGGTGTATTGAGCTGATTGGTGTGCAGGGCAGTCATTGTTTCTATGGCACAGACCTGAGATGGTTTATTATGTGTGTGCCTGCTGGCATCATGGCCCTGTGCTGAGTGGTCTTACTGTCCTTGTGAGGTGGCTCATTACTGCCTACTGCTCATTAATATATAGCCAGAGAGCATGCTTTTCCCCTCTTGTCAGCATTTGTGCAGATGAAAGAGGGCCTAGACAGGGAGTGTTGACCAGTCCGGACTGCGAAAAAACACACAACTGAGGGCTCTGTTAGAATTGATTGTGTATATTCAAGACTGGAGGAAAGGCTGTGACACAGGGCTGAGTTAAGTTTCTTGAAATTGAAAGACAAAGAGTTGTGGGGGCAATTAAAAGAACGGGGATAAAAATCAAGGCAAATCCATCGACTAATCTGTTGCTGCTCTAAGATCCTTATCAGCACTGTGTAATTTTGGTGCATTTTCTCAGAAGTGACCAGGTGGTGACCCACTCCAGGGGACCCTTCCTGTACAAAAACTATCCTTGAAGACTTTCCCCACTTTGTATGTGTGCTGTAAAAGGGGCGCATGGTCAGAGTTGGAAAATTATGGGGAAATGGAAAAATCTCTTCTCGTTACACCTGCCTCAATGACGTATAAGGTTTAGGCACAAATCCCTGTGTACGAATGTTAGTAGATTGGGATTTGCATCAATATCAATGGGTGATTGCGTGAGAATGCTGATATACCAAACATGGAAATCCCCTTAATGCAAAGTAGTACAAAGTAATGCATAGCACTATTTTGGGAACTTTCCAATGCAAATCCTTGGTTGCGTTGGATAGTAGATCCCCCCAACACTTTGCGCTATGTTGCGTCACTTACGTGCTGTAAATCCAATGCAAAGCACTAGTATATCTGGGCCTTAGTGTGGAATGTAGGCATTTCATAATGGGGAATGCTGAGAATGAAGTATTGTAACGGTGGCTTATGCTAAATATTACCATGCTATTTAGGAGCTGTCTGCTTTAGCACCAATAAACTGCAATTTTAAGACTTCTAGTCTTCCTTGTAGCATCTTTTTTTGGGAGATTTATATAGCACAAACTCAACCCGGAGGTATTGGAGCCCTTTACGAGAGCACCAATCACGTTACACAAGAACACGTTTGCACCAGTTACGTTACACAAGGACATGTTCATTTTTGGTAGGCACAAGGAGATTAAGTGATTTGATCAGTATCACAGGATACTGAGCTGACGCCGAGGCTCAAACCTGTTTCACCAGCTCCGAAGTCAGCCGCTCCGGCTGTAAGTCCACATGCTCTCCCCATCTCTCGATTGTTCTGTTCACACATTGGTTTCTGGGTCTCCATTACGATGGTACAGTGCAGGCCTTTCACCTAGAGTCTTGTTTGTTCTGCCTAATGGGGTGAAAACCAAGTCGAAAAGCCCAAATGAATTTACCCACCAATGTTTGAAGCATTAGTGATACTCAGATTCCCGTACACCAGGGTGCTGGTCAACTGGGCCAAAACCAGTAGTCCCCTCCCCACAGTAGGAACAGTGGAAGTTGTAATTCATACCCTTGCTGATGTGTGTTCTTGCACCGGTGGAGGGAACAACCCTGAGTCAACAGAAGTGAACACATTCCCAGTATGAGGTATGTGTCCCGTAGCCAGCCTCTGTGTCCCCCTTCCTCGGACAAATAAAGCTGCATTCAGATCAATGAATAAAATCTGGCTTGATATGCCTGGGCTTTACATAGCTAGAAGCCAGAAGTACAAAGCATTTTACAGGTCGCAAACAGTCCATCAAGCCCTTTCCGTCCAGTACAGTGAATTTTGCCATGTACAGATGGTAAAATGCGACTCAGTAACTTGTTACTGAATCACATTTTGCTATTGTGATTCGGTATTAGGAAGGGGCATGTTTAGGGCGTACCTTTCTACTACTGAATAGCACTGGCATGTATGAATAATTTGAGACCAGGATTGCGGTCGCAAAACATTCCGAGTTACCACTAACTTCAAGTTGATGGTAACCCATTCCCAAAGGGACCGCTTCCCCTTTGTGAATGTGGGTGCCAACAATTTTTAAGAGCAGGCAGTGATCACACAGACCACTGCCTACTCTTAAAAAATGAAAAGGAAACTTTTCATTTTTATTTTTGAACTGCATCCCATTTTCCTTTGAGAAAAACGAGCTACATTACAACAAAAAAATATTGCTTTATTTAAAAAGCAACCACAGACCCAGCAGGCCACCATCCCTGTGATTGTAGCCATTCCCAATGGGTCGCAAATTACGACCTGCCTCAGGACTATTGATGAGGCAGGTCCATTTACGACCAACTGCGAATCACTAACTGTGTCAAACACATTGTTGAACTTCACAGTTCGCAATTTCCTAATAGCGAATCGCTGAAACGCAAACATATGATTTCATACATCTGGCCCTAAATCTGCTGCTCATTGCTTTTCAGTCCATGCTCATCGGTTCTGGAATGGTTCACCTTATTCTATCAGGAACATCAAGGATCATATGATATTCTGCAAAAAAATTAAATTCCCTTTTAGGGAATCCATATCTCCATTGTGTATTTGTCTTTGGCCCTTGGATACCTTTTGGTCTTTAGCTCTTTATAAGTGGATTTGAACTGGATTGGAAGACGAGAATAATAATACGCTTTATTGTTCAGTTAATTAAAACCATAACAATTTGCTAGATAAAAACACATCCATTATATAAATGAAAATGTTTTGTTTTGTTTTATAAAATTACGTTAAAATTTGCAATAAAATGTCTATTATATGGCAAAAAGTAAAACTCAAAGATTTCCGATCAATATTTACATCATTGTGCAATAGTTCAAATCATTAGCATTACATATCTTCATGGTGTTTAATGCGTTTCTCAAATGCCTGCAAGAACTTCACCAGCTTACAATGTAACCGAGGGGCAGTTGTGTCCAGGGATCCAATAATAGCAGATCTACATGTTCGCAACCTCTTAATCTGAAAACTGCTCTTTAAATAATATGACCGTTCCTTAGACAACGTCTTACAATGGCAAATTATATGTATAAGATCTTCTTTGGAGCTGCCACACAAACGACATGAGACAGCTACCTGCCGTTTCCAGGCTGGTTCATCAGCTAATGTTGGAAAGTTACCAAATCTCAATGACATCAGTTTTCTTTTAATAAAGACGGAGTAAGTTGTTTCCAAATACAGTGCCGGTGTCAGTGTCTTATAGCCATTTACTACAATCCAAGAGTGCGAACGATGAGAAAAAAATTCTTTATCCAAAACAAGTGAATGAAGTTTAGCTGCTTTATTTAAAATCTGTTTTAATAAAGTAAATGACAGATTTATATCCCATAAAGTTTTTGAGCTTGTGGCCTCCAAAGCATACATAAGGAATTGATTGGCTTTGGATTTTTTTTGGGATTGAAGTTCTTGCCATAAATAGGTATTGAGATTGTTATTAACTGCTTTTTGCTTTATTTGATACCACATCTTAATGTATGAGTATAGTCTGCCCAGGGCTTCATTTTTTAATCCAAATTCGAGTTGCATTTGCACTGGTGATGCCATGCTGGGTAATCGTAAAACCTTTTTATAAATTTTGGCTGTTAAACTATTCAATAGGTCCGCATCCGTTCCGTCCATTGCCACACTTGCATAGGTCAAAGTTTGGAGAACTTTGTTGGCCATCACAGTTAATAAGGGTTTGAGTGATGGACCTTCCAGTTTTTTTGACAACGTACTTAAACCAAATATCAAGGCTCCCGCTCTTTGAGTCAAATATTTCTTCTGTTCTTTTAAATTAAGCTTATCATCAAGGTAGAAGCCCAGGTATTTGTATGCTGAAACTTTCTCTAATGGTTTTCCTTTTAACCAAATAGCGTGATGTGATCCGCGGTGATTGGTTATCAGCATAGTTTTTGTTTTTGCGATGTTTAAGGCCAGTTTATTTGCCAGCAGGTAAACCGAAAGTTTGTTTACTAGTCTGGTTAGACCCACCTTCGTTAAACTCATAAGCACTATGTCATCGGCATAGGCCAGATGGTTGAGCTGTAAATCACCTAGTTTCGGCGGATGAGCATTGCAACTATTCAATAGCCCCGATAGATCCGAGATGAAGAGATTAAATAAATGAGGCACGAGAACACATCCCTGTTTGAGACCAATCATTGTAGGGACTTTTCTTGATAGCCGGGTGCCATCACCTATTTTTACTTGCGACCATGTATCCGAATAAAATAGGAGCAAACCCCTTAAAATACTTTCCGGAATGGCCCATGCTCTCAATTTCATCCACAATAAATTACGATCGACACTGTCAAACGCCGCCTGAAAATCGACGTAACACATGTTTAGTTCCTGCTTTTTACTCATACACTTCTCCGCAATCATGTTGATGGACAGGATGTTGGCAATAGTTCCAATCCCCTTCCTAAACCCCATTTGATTAATGGGGATCAGCTCTTTTTCATTCGACCAAGTAACCAGATCGTTTAGAAGTAGTGTTGCAAAATATTTTGCCTCAACATCCTGCAACGCTATTAGACGATAGTTGTTCGGTTTAGATCTTTCACCACCTTTATAAATTGGCATGAATATTGATCGACGAGAAGGGCTGGGGCAGAGTCAGTTAAATAGCATCTCGCTTCCTAATGCTTTACAGGGAATCCAACTCTGACACTACTGCGTCCCTCTCAGACCCCAAGCGCTAGTCATCAGGCTTCAGTGCGCCCCCTCCATGTCTGCTGCTGTTGCAGTGGTCTCAAGGCCACAGTAAGAGAAATAAATGACTCGTGAGACTTTAGAAAAAAGGAAAGTGCTTTATGTGAAATTAGGGCATCTCAAAAACACCATCTGCGATTTTTACAGTGTTATTCTTTACAAGTAAAACAAAGTTTACACATATGCTCTCACAACAATCTCACACGCAATCACACTTCCACATTAAAAAATCATTTGATATTGACAGGACACCCATCAGCCTTGCATTTACCTGTAATAAAAAATACAAGAGAAATAACAAACTTCACTAGTATCCTTAGTTCAAGGCTGTCCAAGAAGCTAACACCCTGTATAAAATGTCGGATTCCCGCCGGTTTGGGATTTCAGCAGGGTGTCCGCAAAAATAGGATGTCACGCAAATGCCACCCGCGTGATAACTAAACTGAACGCACACCTGCCAATTCGAAGTACTACTGGTGTAATCTCTAAAAACTCGGAACGGGATCATATTTGGGCAAAGAATGCCGCATTAACAAATATTTACACCGGAGTGAAGCAGAAATTGCCTGGCACACCTCAGGGTGTAAAATAATGCCTCGTATTGTATGCACAAATATTTGTGCTGGTTCTGGAGCAACTGTAGAAACGGGTGAAATCTCATAGATGAAAATTATGCAATTTACCCAGAACTCGTTGCTTCAGAAAGTTGGCATGTTTGGGAAACTGTCAAGGAGTTGTGACAATAAGTCTTAAAACCAAAGCAGACATCACCAAACAAAAAGTGCCATTCAGGGGACTGTTAGGTGTACAGGACTGGTTAAAGAGAACTCTTTTTTGCTCGGCAATACAGACCATTGCAGTTTCCAGGTCTCTACCCGTTTCCATTTTACCATTTTCATTTTGTATCTTTTATGTAATCAAAGGAAAGATATTCTCTCCGACTGGCAGTTGCATTTCTGCACATTCATCTCTGTATGAGTCATTATATTGCATATAAACATTCCTTCTCTTGCCCTGGATTCTGATATCTAAAAATGAGTGCACCTGCACAAAGTAAGCAGTAAGTGGGGCCCACAGACACAACGCCCCCTTGCCACTGTATTGATCTACTATTGATAGCTATGACCCGGTTCTTCTCCCACGTTTCAAAACTGAACTATCATTGACGGAAGTAGAATTTTCTCCTCAAAATTAGTTTCCATAGAACAAATTTACTGCTAAATTCCCGCATATTTCCATACGCCTTTCGCTCTGTTTTCACATTTTTAACGTAAATGCTCTAGTCTAGACACATGTGAGTATTTTATTGTTGTTTATAATGAACTAGTCCTCTTTATAAGAATGTATTTGGTGAAGAGCTGGGTGCAATTTTACCTTCCACGTTTAATCACATGCTTGCTTAAGAAGCAGAGAACTATTTTTCCTATCCTATCCTGCCATCTAGTGGCATGTTTTGCACATTTTCATATCTGCATTGTTCAGTTTGAAAAAGTTCAATGAATTTACAGGTACCATTTTAAATGTAAACCCAAACTAAATTTACTGAAAAAGGTATATTGAATTTTGAGGGAGCTCCCACTGACAGAAAATTAAAATAATTTGTTATCAATTTATAAGTGGGGAAGAAGACAGCCTTCAGTGATTAATTTACACCGATTTTGAACAGGTGTTCCTTGTTTAGGAAAAGGTAGCTTACTTCTGGCGAAAAAAGGATTGCAATATAAAAATCTTATTAACATAATAACATTAGCTTGCATTAGCTTTTGTCAGTGGTTTCACATCTGCTGGGGTCATCACCTCCGCACTCATCTAAATCCGGCTCCTCTTTTTAAGGTGAAGTGAAGGATGAGCAACTTTTATTCTGCGCACATCCTAAATAGTTCCAAAGCTTCTTCATATATGATAGGATAGATCAGGTGTCAACAACTATTAGTTAAGCAGAGAAAAATCCATGGAGATAAGTTCCACAAAACATTCACTCTATACATCTTTACACCATTGGCTATATATTGTCTCAAATGAAAGAAAAAGCTTATCAATATCCCTTATCATTGGCATCAAGTTTATATTAGCAGTTACAAATCCTACAGCTGAAATCATTGGCATACAAGAAATTCAAATATAATCCCACAACTGAAATGTAGTGTTTACATAATTTTATTAAAATGAGTTTTACTCTCCAATATCACTTAAAAAGTATCAAAACAAATACAATAAATGTAAATAAAACAGTGAATAAAAAAATCACAGTTTATACAATGCAAGATCCTTTGAAACACACTTGAGTGCAGGAAAACACATAAATGAAAACATAGATCCTAGACAAGACACAGTAGCATTCGTCTGTTAAAAAATCAGTGTGATCCAAATACAATTCATGATCTATTGGGGACCATTTGTAAGAGCTTATCTTTCTTATCTAATTTCCCTTGTTTTGTTGGATTCTCATTACACATGGGCGTCGACGCCTTTCGGTGGCAGGTTTGACTTAGTGGACAGAAACCACCTTCTTCAGGACTAGTATCCATAAGGGGTCACTTTTCTTCGTAATATTTAAAAATGTATCATAAAAGATGTAGGTCGTGATGTTCATTAGGGTAACTAGTACTCCTGGCCCAAGGTCCTTTTTTATTGGGCCTCCAGATAAAATAATCGTGACTTTACTCCTTCTATTCATTTATCTTCTGTTCCTTATTAATTTTTTTCCGGTACCCGGGCTCAGTCACACTAAAAGAATGAAGGTATATAGCAACTTCTAATGTTTATTGTTGTAGAGGGCAGAGTTTCACCGTATGATGGGAGTGGTATCCTACCCACGATGTATTTATCGACCCGTAGACTCTTTGATGCGTCTATCGCGATATTTAAATTCACTGCTACCTTAATTTTGTGGTGTCTTATCCTCACGTCCGGTAAAAAAGCTTTGTATTTGTTTTGATACTTTTTAAGTGATATTGGAGAGTAAAACTCCTTTTAATACATTTATATAAATACTACATTTCAGTTGTGGGATTATAATTGAATTTCTTGTATGCCAATGATTTCAGCTGTAGGATTTTTGACTGCTAATGTTAACTTGATGGCAATGATAAGGAATATTGATAAGCTTTTTCTTTCATTTGAGACAATACATAGCCAATGGTGTGAAGGTGTATAGAGTGAATGGTGTGTGGAACTTACCTCCAGGGATTTTTCTCTGCTAATTGTCTTAAGAGCCCTGTTCCCTGGAACTAGCTGGGCCCCCTCTCTCTTGATTTAGTTAACAACTATTAGTGAAGGGTTGTGCATTACGTAAACTCAACAATTCCTATGTGGGAAACCTCTGGAATAGCTTTCAAATGTAGGCGCATGTCTTCTTCTGGCGCAATAGCCGTCTCTGGTGTTACTTCACAGTACCACTTAACACCTGTCTTGGGCCCACATAAGCTCCCGGGCCAAACTTTAGCACTACTCCTGAGTTTTGTCACATGAAGAGTTGTATTTCAGAATTATTCTTGAAAACAGATGTCTCTGATTTTCTTGATCTGCCTAACACTACACGAGAAAGAAAGGCAAAGCATCTTAAATATTCGTTGTAGATATATAGAGGCTTATTTACAAGACCCATGCGCCGCCGACACATCACTGTTCCCATGTTAAAAGTGACGCACCAGCGGCAAAAGGGACTGGTAAATAAGCCACGTTGCTCTTGGCATACAGGCACTCTTGACTTTTCTAATTACTACTGGCTGAGTTGATGCACGATGACTTATAAACTGCATGGATCAACAATCACGAACTAACAAAATGGAATTAAAGCCTTGAGTTTTTACTGCACACAGACTACATGCTTCGCCTGACAGGATGTGTCTATCGTTCTGTGAACACGTCACTTTAGAATATCGACTACCGGTTTCAGTTACGCTGCTCACCAACTTCCTTAGGATTGTAGGCGCTGGGTTCAGCACCCGAGAGAAGAAGGTGCCTGTGTGGGATCAGGGAATTCCTCGCACTTGCAATTTTTGGGCCCATGATCCTTTCTCGTAATAACGATTTCCGCCCAGTGACGTCCTCTACAACGGTTCACCCAAGGCAGAGCGTGAGATTGCGTCAGCACACCAAGTGCATTGCTGATAGGCGAACAGCCAGAGATTGTACATATCATCTGAAAGGTATTGCTGGTTCAGTTCCTTTAACATATTCTAGTTTATCTTAGGTGTAATTATTAAAGGGATACCCAGGAGACCTGGAAAGCTCAAACGGTATCTTATTTAAGCAAATACCCATGAAGCTATAGCCAGCACACCCGGTTTTACCATACCTAATGGGGAGAAAAATGGGGTGTCTTCCAGTCCATCCTGGAGGAAATTTGGAAGTCCATGCAAACTCAACTGAGTCATTGGACTTTAAATATAAGGTATTCTCCTCTTTACTTTTATGCATAAATATCTTCTTTGAAACCACCTTTCTTCCTTGAAGTCCAATGACTCAGTTGAGTTTGCATGCGAATATTGGGGAAAGGAAGGCAACACAGGCTATTTAAACCTTTTCCCTGATCTTCGTATTAGAAAAACTCAATTTGGAAATGCACCCATATTTTCTTGGGTATTATAACCACAAACCTTTGCATGTTTGTCATTATGCTACGTTGTTTACTGCTAATTTTGATTGTTAATTCAATAAACTTATTTTCTGAAACGTAAAAAAAGGAATGCACCCATGTTAGTCTATTCCAGGGATCGTGGTAATCATAGTGTGTATAGACGGAATCTGCAGATATATTTTGTGGAGAAAACTTTCTTAGATTAATCTTGTACTGATTGTTTTTGGTTGTTAAAATTATAAGGAGGTTGTGTGTCAATTGTTTTTTAAGTATAATGCCCCATCCACAAACATTGTTTATTGCTTTACTAGGTCAATTGTATTTTCATGATGTGGCATTTGTCTTACATACATATTTATGTTAAATGACAAGTTGTTTTAAATGTACTTCCATTTCACTGCTATATTTTTTTTTATGAATTGTGAATTTCAGTGCATGTGACCAAGAGATGTTTTGATAAAATGTTGAGAGATACATGCTCCAAGCCAATGGATGCTAGGGAAGCCGGGTGACATGTTATTCCGTTTGCTCATCATCTCGCAGTCTGTCTCTGCTTCCATTCTGGGTGCGTCTCATCCTTTCTCTCCAAAAAGGAGCGTCATTGCCTTCCACCACACACCAATGTTCTGTCTTCTGGAGTGTTCCCCCTTTAGCTGTTCAGACTTTATTTCATTCCCTATTCTTAGATTTTGTTACATGAACTTCCAATATGCTCTGTTATACCAGTTCCCCTCTGTTGGTGACACAGTCTTTAAAACTATCCTCCTTGAAGCCCCAGCGCCTCTCTAGTCCTGTCTCCGAATCTCTTCAGCCTTCACCTCTCTGTCAACTTGGACATGCCCAACACTATGCCCTCTTCTTTCCATCCACACAGTCTCTTTCTATCCATGAAATCTTCAAAACCTCACCATATCATATAGTAGTTCTCTTCATTGAGGGAGTACAGTGAAATTATTCCATGCTAAGTCATAAGATCCCAATGCGTACAGCTCTTCACAAGTATGTGAAGATAGCTATAGCCTTAATCCCCTTCAAACGATTGCACTTGAAGCAATTATTAAAAATGGCTGCTGTGACGGCTACACATAAGTGATCAAGGATGCTGGCCTTTATGACATGGGTTACATTCAATTCATTATTTGGTTGCTTTCCCTAACTCTGGCTCGTGGTTCAATCTTTCTCCAGGCTGCCCAGGCATTAACTCCTCGCCCCAAACAACAGTGCACTTTATGTTTTTTTGCACTCTATATAGCAGCTTGAGTAAACGTTTTTTACTACCGCTTTTAAAGCACTTTACATCGCACGAAGAGGGGCTGATCTTTTTAAATACTTAAATACTCCCATAATTTGTTTCTCTGTCCTTCATTATATCCTGTCTGCAATAAAATTGAGGAGGAGGTATGCTTCATAAGAATATTTCCTTTATAGCCTTGATGAGGTTGTTAACAGTATTTAAATGAAGGTTAGCCTCCAGGGTGCCTATAAAGCAATTTTATACTTTTTGCTAAATGTTTACACAATTTATATTCCTTTGGTATTTTGTTTATTGTTCACATGCATTTCAATTGATGTGTGATGTTTCCTCAATATCCTTTGATCATGAAAAACCATATGATGTATAATGTATTTTTTTAAAATCTGTGTTTTATGGTCACTGTTACGACCGAACAAAGACTATTGACTGACTGATATGGGTAGCTCCAACTTTTTAAGTTATGCAACTCCTGGCCCCCAATGTTTGATTTATGACACCTCCGCAAGTAGGAATTAAATTACACTGTATGATGTGGCATTAGAGACTCAAGTTGTCAGTATTTAGCCACCTCAGTACAACTGCTCTGCTGGTTGTCTGTAGGGGACCCCATGATACCTAGACGAAGACCCCCGTGCCAGAGACGTGTGGCTATGCTTTCTTCTCTATATAGGTTGGATGACCACATTACTCCAGGTCATTGTGACACTCTCTTTAGATCTGAATTACAAATCATTGATTTCAAGTGTGTTAGTCTAATTCGTTCAATGGAAGCAAAATAATGCTACAAAATCCAGAATACATTAGGCTATTACACAAAAAGTCAAGGACTGGAAACCGTGTCCTTAGTTACCTGGAAAGATGTTGCTGCTCTATATATCACAGTCTCTACTTTATACTGAAAATAAATCAAGTTTTGCAGAGCGTACAGTGTAAATTTACTTGCTCAATTGTTACGAGGAATGTCTGTGGTCTCAGAGAAGATAGCACTAGGGAGCATTTCACTACCTTATGGGATAAGGCAGCATGGCTGATTTATGTGATGTTTCCATCTGTGGTCTTGGTTATCATGATAATCACATTCTCATTTCACAACACAGGATCCATTTTTAATTCCCTTCACAACTGGGATCAATTTCAAAAAAGTTCATAGCAGCTTCACAGGGTTAACAATTATTCAAGAGGGGATTCTGCAACTTCTGCAACTGCAACTTCGGAGTTGTTGCAACTTTTGAAGGAGCCTTTTTGCAGTTTCGTAGTTGTTACAATGTTAACGCTGCTCTTTTGCATTCATGTGGTGATGTGGTGATGTGTAACATTAAGTACTGCATGTAATAGGCTGAAGGGATCATGGTTAGGGAACACTGGATTATCGGAATACATTTTGTAAACTGCAAATGGCTTTTTTAAATACTACCTTTATTCTGTAGATGACATAAAGTCTCTTTGAGTGCCACACCTAACGCTGTCTCAAGCAGAGCTGAAAGTGGGGTACTGTGAACACGGTTCTATAAATTGACATTTTGTTTAATTTGATTAAAAACTGCTACATTGTTCATACTTTTGGGCGTGATGCACCAGTGAAAACTTTACAATTCCTTCCCAGGAACACAATGTCCTTCATGATTTTTGCAACTCAGATCCTGCCTCCCTCTCGCCCTTCGACTATTTCGATGACAAAGCTTTCTCCTTCTCTCGGAAGGAATGCCTTGAAAAAGGGATACTGACTGAGCAAGCCAATGCGAAACATGAAAAACAGGATGACATGTTACCAGCACCGTGAGGGTATGCTTTGCATTACAAATACTCCAGGGAGAGTCTCTTGCAATTCCCTACAGTGGGTAGAAGTTGGTCAACAGTTTCACAACCATTTAAGTGTGAAGACAAAAACATTTGCTTCCGAGACAAATATGTGAAGAGAAATATTCTGAGGTGTTTTTTTTAACAAAATAATTTTTTTCTTATAATTGCTATTCTTAGTTCAAAGGGTGGGTGTTTCGTTCACCCTTCCACTTTTTTCCTGTACCTCATTTCCCCCCATCTGCCTCCGCTCTTGGAGCACACAAGGTGCCCATCGGCACAGCGCCAGGGATCACCCGGCAACGGCAGGCCGCACGTTGAAAGACATGTTGTCACATCACAGTCTCCATCTTGGTTGGTCTGGAACGCGTCCCTCCTCCATGGAGGAACGCGGTTACGAGGCGTCCTTCAGCTCAGGACTTTGATTTGTCGATGGAGGGACCTCTGTAGATGGCGACTGCAGGTCCTGCCCTAGATCTGTAGGGGTAAGAAAAAAATCCAACAGGTTTTAGATCTTTGCATTTTCAATCAGGAATCTGAAATGTGCAGAACTAATAGTCAGGGGAGTATGAGTTTTGCTCGATAGAGTGATAGCTTCACTGGCGGGGAGGGGGTTGTAGAACAACAGCTTTCACCAACAACAGCATCAAGTTGTTCAGAAAACTTAAACAATAAAATCAAAAGGAGCGGAATGGCATCAGAGGCCAGAGCGACTCACAAAGAAAGAGTACAAAAACCTGTACAATAATACCACATGCATGTCTAAAGAGCACACTTTTCTAATTGATGTTTTTAGTGATTGTGCTATGCAAGACAGACAAAACGCACAATGGATCCTTAATAATCTATCGATAAATATTTTGATCACCACTCAAAACAGAAAACCTTATTTGCCAATTTATTTATTTATAAAGTTTTATATAGCGTGAACTTGATCCTGAAGGATATCAGAGCGCTTTACAATTTGAGGCAAAGGTAACACATCAGAACAGAACAGAACAGATACAAATTCCTTACATATTTAGCATTAATGAATGAAACTCATGGAACTCGCTGGCAAGGGATATGAACTTCTCACTGTCGACTGCTTGCTCAGAGAGCAATACAAAGTCTAGTAAAATCCGACAAGGCTGAGCTGGGACTTTGTAAGAAGGTTTTCTTTCCAAAATGGTCAGAATAACACCATTTGGGAACGATTAAAAATGACTTACATTACTTCTGGACAAGGAAAGGTATCAACTGCAGCTTGACCTGGAAACTGATCACCAGATTATATCCCAAACTGAACTCTTGAAGGAAAATTTGCACTTGTATTTATTCATCATTCTGTTGCCTCTGTGAGTGCACTAGCACATGTAGGCATTCTGTGGACAAGCAAACTTGCTCATCAATGAAACTGGAAAAGTGGTTGGCAATCAGGGTCAGTCAAGCGCCTGACTTGAGATAAACCACTTTCAATCGTGCACAGAGAGGATATTTGGGCCAGCCGTGCAAGGCAAGGGTGAGCCAAGGATGAAGAGAAAAGGACAGAGTGCAGGGGTCAATTGATAACGACTAGGAAAAGAGCAGGCCCAGCCATGAATCTTGGGGGGAATAGCTATTCCTTTGTTCAATGTATGTAATACATCCTGAATGTTTTATTTTTTTTTAAGCAAAAGTGTCAATCACAAACTTAGGCGGCCCATTAGGAAGGCAGGCAGATTGTTCCCGCCATTTTGGCGGTAGCCACCGCCGACCTGGCTGGGGCAATCTGCCCGCCATCCGCACCTGAATTCCCCCCCGCCATATTAGTATGCCGGGGGGGGACCGCGGCGGACGGAAATACCATCCGCTGCTTTTCTGCCCCGTCGCCTTGCGGCCAGGGCAGAAAAGGATGAATATGGTGGCGGTGTCTATTAGACACCGCCAGCCATATTATGATGGGCTTGGTGAGATCCCTTTCCGTGGCGGCATCTCGGAAAGGCATGCGGTCTACACTCTGGGGGCCCCCTGCGGGTACCCAGAGTGAAGAAGAGGTGGGGGTGCACACGGGGGTACCTGTGGTACCCCCCAGCATTCGCATACACGGAGCAGCAGGCACCCCGCGGTGCCTGCCGCTTCGTGTATGCAAATGCATGCATGCATTTTTAACATTCTATTATTCCTAAATTTTGAAGAATTGAGAAAAACTCCTTGATTGTAACTAAGGCAGAATGAGGTTTGTAATCCTCGAAAAAATTACATAGATAGCCAATTTATTGTTGTGTTATGTAACGTTATGGTCATGTTTTTAATATACAAGGATGTCTTGTGTGTTTTTCTATGTATTTATATGGTCGTATGTACAATTTTATTTGTAAATCTTTTATATATATATAATTATGTGACAGTCTGTCTTTGTATATGTTTGATTATTCCAGCCCTGAAGAAGTTCTGGTGGTCAGAACGAAACGCGTTGGCTGACGATTCTCTTTGAATATAAGAAAATAAAAACGAACTGAGAAAATAACGAGACTCCTAAATTTGGATTTGGACTTTGAGAAATTTTGAACTGATTGTATGTGATGGGAGTGGTGCCCCAAAACTGGATGACTAACTGTTTGGTTTCACGCTTTACGTGAGGTGCCCCTGGACAGAGGATACCAGTTCTTTGCAAGTGGCACACTGTGACCTACTATTCTTTTTGAATTGTTTATCATAATTTTTTGGTTAATACTAGTTTGGGTGCTTTGTTTAGCTGCTATATCCACTGTCCATTTCTCATGGTTTTGACTGTTTTTTGGATTTTTCTATGCACAACTCGAACCATTGATTTATTACTAATATAAGAATACCTGTCTGCTTTTGTATTTGGGGGATAGGGAATCTCTTGAAAATTTGTGTACTTTGTGCATCTAGATTGTACACAGACATTTAGAATGTCTAAATTCAATGATAAAAGAGAGGAGATGGCTATGGGGCTTTTTGGAACAAGCCAACCAAGTAACTCTGCGATTAATAGGACCAACACTGTAGAAGGACTGCGAGCTAAGTTCCTCAAATTAGAGAGGTTACGCAAACAGGAAATGTCTCGCTGGTGGGACGGGGTGACACTACAAAAATACTTGGATAATCAAAAAATCCCTCGTGGGCTGCGCATATTGATCTTCCCCACCTTTGAGGACTTGGATGAGGAGGCACTCAAAGATTGGGAGGACAATTTACAGCAGGCATCAAACATCATGATGCGAATACTCATAAAACATTCTGAGAAAAAAGTGGCATGCCTCAAATTGGAAATTATCGAATTAGAACGTGAAATTGACTGTTCTAATCTGAATGAGGCGATTAAGAAAAATTATGAGATATTCGATGGAGTTATAGAGCCCCACCAGATTTACCTTAGAGACAAAAAGCTAAGGAAAATTAAAAGAGACGACAATGATTATAAAAATGGTCGCATTTACACCTTTGCGCACAAGTTTGATAATGTGAAACCCTCGGGTGATGGCAAAAGATCTAGAGAGGATACAAGTGAATCAGTTTCTATAAGTAGTAGTTCGATCTCCTCAATTGAAAGTTTGCCCCCTAGAGAGGAAGGGGCAACGTCAGCAACTCCGACTGGCAAAAGGAATTTTTTATTAGAAATGGAGCGAATAAGATTGGGGAACAAAATGGTCCAAAAAGATGCAGGACAAGGAGGGGCGGGAAGAGGTGGCGGAACAAGGGGAATAAGAAAGGAAACCACCCATGCAATGGACACCCGGTCCATGAAGACCTAAATGAGCACATCACAAATGATAATGTCCAAAATATACTCACTGTTGTTAATTTGTCTGACAAAATACTTACAGATACAGAGATTGCTTTGTTACAAAGGGGCTTGAGCTTTTGTCCAGCGCAGTTTGGGGATCCATCAGAAATGATGATGGATCTATATAAGTTTGTACGTATACTGAAATTAAAAGATCATTTTCAAAATACTCCTGCCGCTAATGTGTCGATTAAACATTCTTCTACTACTACTCATACTGTTTCAGATTTGTTGAACATACAAATGCTTCTCTCAATAAATGATGATGACGACTTTTCTGTTACACAACTTAGAGATAATCTTGGTATTAGAGAGGACTTGGAGATCACGAGTGGGTTGAAACCTCGATCTAAATTTATACCCACTAATACTCATAGTAATATAGACACTTTCAAAGAAAGAGTTAATAATGACTTGTACAAACTTATAGAAACCCCCAATAAATTTTCCAACTACACACAAAACCTCACTAGAGCTGAAAAACTGGCTTTAGAGACCCTTGCTTTGGATGACACTATCACAATAAAGGAGGCAGACAAGGGAGGAAATGTGGTTGTGATGAACACCTTGGACTATAATAGTGAAATAAAAAGACAGTTGGACGATACCAGTTGTTACCAACAAATAGCAAATAACCCTACTTCCTCCCTTGTCAAGTTTGTGAACACTAAGATACATGGCTGGGGTGAGAGGGTCAATAACTCTTTGGCCCCTTGTATCTACATCTTGCCCAAAATACATAAAGGTGGAGGCTTTCCACCAGGACGTCCCATCATCTCTGGGATTGATTCTCCTACTGAACGTTTATCCCAGTACGTAGATGGTTTTTTACAACCCTTTGTGATCAACCTCCCGGCCTACATACAGGACTCCGGTGACATCTTGGGGAAATTTGATGGTCTAACATGGTCTGATGACCTACTTTTTGTCACCATGGATGTGACTGGGTTATACACCTGTATTTTGAAACACTTTGGACACATAGTAGTGAGTTCTTATTTGGCTACACGTACCGCCGATCACTTTGAACACAACGAAATGCTCTTGGAGATGATTGATATCATCTTATCTATGAATTTCTTTTTACATTGTGGCACATGGTACCACCAAATACAGTGAACTGCGATGGGCAGCAGATTTGCGCCATCGTATGCAGGATTGTTCATGGGTTGGTGGGAAAAGGAACATGCGTGGGGTAGATATGCCTCCCCCTGGATAGACATGATTGTCTTCTGGGGGAGGTATATCGATGATATCATCCTAATATGGAAAGGGACCCCCGACCAACTCAAGGACTACCATAGATAACTGAACGACAACCCCCACAATGTCCATCTGACTATGAAATACAGCAAGGAGAGTATTGAATTTTTAGATATCCTTTTTCACATCAGAGATGGTAAAATACAGAGTGCCCTTTATCGCAAAACCACAGCCTGTAACAGCACACTCCATGCGACAAGTGCACATCCTAGCTCTGTCATTAAAAATATACCTTTTGGCGAGATGGTGCGGGTACGCCGAATTTGTAGTACAGAAGATACTTTCAGGGATAACATCAATGTGGTCAAAGAAAGGTTTAGATCAAGGGGTTATAATGAAGACATTTTGACAAGTGCTGATAACAGAATACAAAAAGTTACTAGACAGAGTACATTAGAAAGAGATAAAACCTTGAAACGACAAAAAAAGGAAATTGCCAGACTCACATTCACAACACAATATACCAATAACAGTACGAATCTATTTAGGATTCTAAAAAAACACTGGTCATTGTTGTATGAAACACCCAGTTTAAGGGAGTTAGTTACACCCACCCCACAGGTCACATTCAGAAGGGGCAAAACTCTACGGAACTTGTTGTGCCCAAGGTACCCTCGCAGCAAAGCAACCAAAATTTGGTTCCCTGGTGTACCTAATGGTTTTTATACTTGCACTGGATGTAATGTCTGTCCCCTTGGCAAGAATAAGACCAAGAATTTTAGATATAACACCACAAAAGAATATGAAATAAGACATTACATCAATTGCAACACCACTCATGTTGTTTATGTGATAGGATGTGGATGCAATAAGATCTATGTGGGCAGTACTGTTCGTTCTTTGAAATTGAGAATGCAGGAGCATGTCAGGGCACTCAGAAAATTTGATCTGAAGTACCCTATGGCTTATCACATGCGTGAGAACCACGCTAATGACAATCAAGTTTGGTTCCATGTTATTGACCACATCCCTCCCAATCCACGAGGAGGTAATAGAGAGTTGTGTCTCAGAAAGAGGGAAGCCATGTGGATTTGTCGCCTTAAATGTATCGAAATGGGACACAACACTGATGACGAGATGCATTTATTCTTGTAGTAATGTACTGTTTTCTCTGGTCAATTACATACCGTTCAGTTCTGTGCTTTTCCTGTCGTTCATTCCCTTTGAGTACTTATATTTACTGTCCTTTAGCACTTAAACACAATATATGTGTTAGACAATTTCTCCATATGGACCGAGTCCTTGTTTCTGTTTACTTACGAATTGGGATTTTTTTCTTTCCCTATATATGTCCAATTATATTGCATTGGGCTCAATGCAATAGAATGTTGGTATGTTACTTTGCCTCTTCCTTAGGAGGCGTGTCAATATTAGGTATATATCTGAACTGTCTATTGATGAGTATTATTTCCGTCTCCGTTTTTGTACCCCTATTTCTGCTTCCCCCTACCCCTACTGCGCCTAGTCCCTTGCATACATAAATTCATACACCCACAGTGATTGTTGCCACTTTTAAGTTGGATCCATATATATATTGAGTTTTACTTCCTTATTTCCTTTTTGACTTTTTTCTTCCTTTTTGTGATACTTATTCCTCAACATTTTTTCTATTTAATTCTTATTTTTTATTTTCTTTTTCTATTTTCCTATGCCATGTGTTAGATTATCGCTAGATTATCAACATTTATTCTATTCAATTTTTATCTTTTCTTTTTCTTTTTCATTTTTCTATGTTATGTGTTAGATCACCGTTAAATTAAGCCTTCTTGTATTGCTTATAAGGTAATTCCAATATGTCTGCCCTAATTGCATGGCTTTCGTGTACTGACGGGGTCTCTGATGCGCGCGGTTGTTACCGCGAGATTGCGCGTGGGCAGAGCACAATAACATGGCGTTTCCGCCTTAAATATCTGGGACGCGTTTGATTTCGCTTTCGCGCTGGGAGCCGGCTTACAGATATCGGCGGATATGGCTGAGTCGCGGTGGTAAGTGGCATACCACCGGTGTGGCCTTAAATTTGTTTCTATTTACTTTTCGGCTTCATCATCGTTATATTGAAACCTTGGGGAGGATAATTATATATTCTACACGGTACCGGTGAGTTAAGACTCCCTCGAAGGTTAATAATAAAATTGTCTTTGGCTCGACTTGACATGTGCTCATGGTGGATGTTAGCCGTGTTTTGTATGTGCGTCTGGCCGGTCGCCTTCTTTGTATTCTCTTGGGGACTCGGGCGTCACAACGTGATTACGTTTGTTTGGCTAACTCTTATAAATATGTCAGCACTTGCTCATTGAATTAGGTATATCAATATTAGGCCTTTCATAAAACTTTTTGATTTACCTTCTCACCCCTATGCCCAGATAATATATTTTATCGCATGCCTGACTGGGATTACGAATTTGGCTTAAATCGGGTCGGATTTATATCGGGAACTCCCAGAGAAGATATACGACAATACCCTCTAAAAAGGTATGACTACTCTTTTCAAGACTATTGGGGTTGGTAATTTCTGAGGTTATCCTATGCGGATTAATGTCATGTGTGTCATACATTGTCCTCCTTTTTGTTCTGATTATGTATAGGTTTTGCTGAGATTATCAGATCTCATTCCTGAATTATTATATTTGTCGATTCATATATATCTATCACCTATTGCTATGTGAAGATCCTTTTTTCAGTCAGGTAGGCCGACATTTTCTTATTTGTATAAGTGAGTGGAGCAGTTCAACTATGTTATCCATATTCACATATGTTTATTTTTCATTTTCCATATTGGGGTTAGGACTATACTCAACTAATAGACATACGTGTTACTTCTCCCTTGTAATAATCTGATATTCCGTATGCCCTGTATTGATAATTGATACAGGTTCATTTCTTGGTAACTGGATATTTGTTGGTAAACGTTTAAGGCTGTTGCTTTCATTTATGCCTCTTTTTGTAATTGGTCGATTTTACTTTTTTCTTTTAGTAAGACTCCCTTCATACATCCTATACTGGATTTATATATATTTAAAGGAAGGATCCATAACTCATCAGTGGTACTCACTGTTGGTGTTTTCTACTACTAGCACACGGTATGCAGAGATTGCTCCCTTTTTCTTCCTTTCTCCCTCCCCCTCTTCAACTCTTCTTTCTATTTCTTTCACTTCTCCTGTTTGATATCACTACGATGCTGTTGTATTACTCTTCTGAGTAACATTTCACATTCTATTATTCCTAAATTTTGAATTTTGGAGTCCAGTTTCCTTTTGGAGAATTGAGAAAAACTCCTTGATTGTAACTAAGGCAGAATGAGGTTTGTAATCCTCGAAAAAATTACATAGATAGCCAATCTATTGTTGTGTTATGTAACGTTATGGTCATGTTTTTAATATACAAGGATGTCTTGTGTGTTTTTCTATGTATTTATATGGTCGTATGTACAATTTTATATGTAAATCTTTTATATATATATAATTATGTGACAGTCTGTCTTTGTATATGTTTGATTATTCCAGCCCTGAAGAAGTTCTGGTGGTCAGAACGAAACGCGTTGGCTGACGATTCTCTTTGAATATAAGAAAATAAAAACGAACTGAGAAAATAACAAGACTCCTAAATTTGGATTTGGACTTTGAGAAATTTTGAACTGATTGTATGTGATTGGAGTGGTGCCCCAAAACTGGATGACTAGCCATATTATGATGGGCTTGGTGAGATGCCTTTCCGTGGCGGCATCTCGGAAAGGCATGCGGTCTACAGGGGGCCCCCAGAGTGAAGGAGAGGTGGGGGTACACACGGGGGTACCTGTGGTACCCCCCAGCATTCGCATACACGGAGCAGCAGGCACCCCGCGGTGCCTGCCTTTTCGTGTATTCAAATGCATGCATGCATTTTTAACATTGTGGCGGGCGGTGCAGAGAGCACCGCCCGCCACAATGTTAAAAATAAGGGATGTGCCCGCCACTGTGGCGGGCGCATCCTAATGCCACCACCGGGACCCCCGCCCTGAAGGCGGGCGGTCCCTTTTTCCGATGGGATGGCGAGCGGACAAAGTCCGCCCGTCATCCTAATGGGGGCCTTAATGTTTAGAAATTGGTTCCACAATACTTTTTTAGAACCAAATGGCAATAGAGGACACATGCCACAAAGACAAAATAATTTGGTCAAAAATGACGATTATATTACTAAAGAATTATGTACAATGGACAATAAAAATGGCTGTCAATGAAACAATTAATAACTGGCTGTAGGAGGAGGAGCTTGGCGGGCATCCGAGATGGCCGCGTGAGCACAGCGCTCCCCGGACCCCCGCCACTCCCGGCATGATATCCTAAACATATCCTGACTCCTTACGAGGATTTGTGTAGAGGACGCTGAGCTGATTGCCCTGGAACTTTTGAAATTTGATTTGGACCCGGGGTGCCGGAGTTACGGTGATTCGAACTTTCGGGCTCCGCCCTCGAGGTACGCCCGGGACTGGGTGAGGCTCTGTGGCCGTCTTGAAGTTGAACAACAATGGCAGGGGGATTCGACTTGTGGGTCCCCCTCTTAAGTTTCGGTTTCGTTTCTGCCTCAGACTGAGACATCTGGCAGGGGAGCCTGGCCTGGGCTGGATCCGGGGCACGAGACGGCTGTCGGGCCTTTGGCTGGTTTATTCTCCTATCTGCTGGCCCTCTACTAGTGGTACCCTAGCAGCGGCTCTTTGGTCCCGAAGCCCTATTTTCCTGTGGCCATTCCATCGAGCCTGGTAAATCTCCTGGTGACGCAGTTCTAGCATGGCAGGCAGAGGGGACCGTGAGACTCGGAAGACCAAGACGCCCATGCGTGGAGGCCCGGTCCAGTCTAACGTTATGGACCGCTACACCCATTCAAAGGGGTCCCCCGGAGCCGCCCTGCCCGGATCGAGTACTGCTGACCACATTGTGGACGCGTCAACGGAGCCGTCCTTGCAGGACATCATGGGCGCCATTTCTGGCATGAAGGAGACGATAGGCCAACAATATGAGGCTTTGGCCCACAAAATCGACACCGTGGCCATTGATGTGAACTTGATTCGAGCCGACCTGTCGAAAACCAATGAGAAGGTGAAGTCATTGGATCTCAAGTCTTCCAGCCTCACGGAAGACGTCTCGGAGATACAGACGGAGATCGGCAACCTCCGTAGGGTGAACGATTTCATGACCCGGCGCTTGGAGGACTTTGAGAACAGGTCACGTCGCTGTAATGTGCGCGTGGTCGGAGTTCCGGAGAATCCAGAACCTCACTCTGTTGATCTACTTGTTGAGAACTTGATCCAGAACTACCTCTCTCCGTCTGGTCTGAGTAAATTTTTCGCAGTGGAGCGTGCCCATCGTGTTCCGGGGGGCCAGGGTAAGCCAGGTGCCCCGCCGAGGCCTATTGTTGCGAAATTCTTCCATTATAGGGATCGGGACGCTATCCTGCAAGCATCGCGTGTGAAGGGCCCGGTGGCCTTTGAGAACGCCACGGTGAACTTTTATCCGGACTTTTCTCAACAGGTCCAGAGACAACGTATGGGCTTCCGTGGTGTCAAGAAACGTCTCCGAGACATGGGGTTACGCTACGCTATACTTTTTCCGACCAGGCTGCGTGTTGAGTACAATGACCGAACCTTCTTCTTTGATCGGCCTGATTCTGTGAATGACTGGCTGGACTCTCTGCCTGACCGACCTCCTGCGACTGAGTCCGCCGCCCACCCGGGTGGTGCTGAGGGTGGTGTGGAGAGCTGAACAATTCGTCTACGCCTGGGCCCTCGTATAGAGTAAACTCTTCAGGGATTCTATGCCTCAGTGCCTCTACTGTTTGTGTGTTCTCCTCATTATCTGTTTTTGCTCGGGGTGGCGGGTGGGCCAGAGCCTTTCCTCCTCCGGGGTTCTTTTTGTAGAATGGGGGTTCTTGGGCGACAGGCACACTGCATGTTGGGGTGGCTTTTTAGCATTTTGCAGGGGTGCAGGGTGGGGGGAGTTTTCTTGATTGTTGGGGGGTGGGTGGTTGGGATGTTCGATGTTTGTGTGTTATGTTCTCAAGGCGACTCAATCTTGCTTCTGATGTTTTCTATGTCATGCTCATTGCAGAGGGGTTTCGGCGTTGCTGTGTGGGATGGGGGGTAGCGGGTTGAGGTTTGTTTCGTGGAATGTTAATGGTCTGGGAGATCGCATTAAGCGGAGTGTGGTGTTAAAATGTCTACGCCGTTTATCTCCAGATATTGTTTTTCTACAGGAAACTCATTTGGTGGGCAATACTTGTCGTGCGATGAATAGGTGGGGATATCGCCTTGCCGCACATTCGGGGTTTACCACGGGTTCCAGGGGGGTGGGTATCCTTGTTCGGGCTTCCCTCCCCCTAGCTATTGATGATGTGATCCTTGATGATCGGGGGCGTTATGCTGTCCTCGTGGGTCGTTATGAGGGTCGTACCCTCTCCTTGTTTACTGTTTATGTGCCCCCCGGCCTACAGACTTCTACCTTTTCTGATTTGGGCCGTGTACTGTTGAACCTCCCTGATAGTACTCTCTTTATTGCTGGCGATTTTAATTCTGTGATCTCCGGTCTACACGATCGTTACCCCCCTAGGGATACTCCTTCGGCCCAACAGTGGCTGGGTGGGTTTTTGGACACATTTGGCTTGGTGGATTGCTGGAGGCTTCTGCATCCTACCCAGCTTCAATACACCTTCCATTCGGGGGCCCATGGGAGTCTGTCTAGACTGGATTATTTCCTGATGCCCGCGGCGCAGACGCCGGCGGTGCGTGAGATCAGACACCTCCCCCGGGGCATCTCCGATCATTCTCCGCTCTGGCTTTGTTTTGAGTTTGGGGTGGAAGCGGCGGGCCGAGTGGCTCCTATTAACCCCTGGTACATTGCCTCCCCTGAGACCCGCAACCTTTTGACTAAGTCATTTGATGCCTATTTTTTAGACAACGAGGGGTCCGTTTCCTCTGCGGTATCCCTGTGGGAGGCCTTTAAGACAGTGATTCGTGGGCAGGCCCTTTCCCTTATTGCTGAATCCAAGAAGGCTAGGAATCGGGAGGTGGTGGACCTTGAGAGAGAGATTGCGGAGAGGGAGGCAGACTTAGAGTCGGATGTCACCTCTGATAAACTCCACGCCCTGGGTCTGAAACAATTTGCTTATAAGTCCTTGGTCACGGATGCGGCTAAACTGATGTTCTGGGAACAGCAGGGTCGTCTGTATGATGTGGGGGACAAAGCGGGTAAATTGTTGGCGTGGTTGGATAAGAAAGAGAGAGCGAATTGTGTGGTGCCTGTGATTCAGTCGTCGAATGGTGTAGAAGTGACAGACCCGGTTGGAATAGTTGAATGTTTTGCGGAGTATTTTTGTGTGGTTTATACCCCTGTGTCTGGACGGGATGTGGCTGACTCTCGCCTTTTGTTGCGCAATATAGCTTTGCCCAGTGTTTCCGATCTAGACCGTGTCTCGTTGGAGTCCCCTTTTACTACGGATGAAATAGCGACGGCCATTCGTTCGCTCCGTTCGGGCAAGGCCTTGGGCCCGAATGGGTTACCAATTGAGCTGTACAAGCTACGCCCTGACAGGGTAGCGCCCTATCTTCGTGCCATGTTTTTGGAGTCCCGGGAACGGGGTATTCTCCCGTATGACCAGCGTCTGGCTACGATTGTCGTAATTCCCAAAGACGGGAAACCGCGGGACCTTTGTTCGTCTTATAGGCCCATTTCCCTGTTAAATGTTGAGCCTAAGGTCCTGGCTAAGCTCCTGGCGACCCGCCTACTGACGGTCATTAGTGGCTTGGTTCATCCGGATCAATCCGGATTTATCCCACATCGCAACACGGCTCTTAACCTACGTCGTCTCCACGGTGCTGTTGCGAGGGCGGGGCTTCTGACGGAGCCGGCCATTTTGGCCTCGTTAGACGCCTCGATGGCCTTTGACACTGTCGAGTGGCCCTATCTTTGGGCTGCTCTCGAAAAATTTGGTTTTGGACCTGAGTTTATTGGTTGGGTGAAGTTGTTGTACGTTGAACCCTTAGCGCAAGTAGTGGTGAACGGTAGAGTTTCTGTCCCCTTCTGCCTTGGTAGGGGGACCCGTCAGGGTTGCCCCTTGTCTCCATTGCTTTTCGCGCTTGCCTTGGAACTGTTAGCTGCGTGGCTTCGATGGGAACCTTCACTCAAGGGGATCCGTTGGTCACCGGACTTTGAGGACCGCGTCTCTCTTTACGCGGACGACATTCTTCTATATCTTACATCCCCGCGTAAATCTTTAAATGTCTTATTTGATGTTCTTACTTCGTTCGGTGCTAACTCGGGCCTTGTTATTAATTGGGCTAAGTCCTGTGTGTATGTTGTTTCGGGTGTTTTGCCCCCTTTGCCGGACAGATTTCCTATCCAGGTAGTCCAGTCTGGCTTCAAGTATTTGGGGATTTTTATTACCCTGGACCCCTCACTCCGGTTTGAGCGTAATCTCCTCCCCCCGCTTCTTAGACTGCGACTGGATGTGGCCCGTTGGCGTAAGCTACCCCTATCTCCTCTGGGTAGGGCGGCTCTTTTTAAAATGATGTCCTTGCCGCGGTTCCTCTACGCACTTCAAAATTCTTATGACGACATTCCCGCTACCTATTTCAGAGAGATCGAGAATCTGCAAAGACAACTGATTTGGGACGGGCGTCCACGTATAGCGAAACTTACCATCCCTTGGTACGACGGGGGCATGGCCCTCCCCGACATCAAGAGATACTACTGGGCTGCCCAGCTATCTGCCATTAACCACGCGATGTATTCGCCGGGTCGCGATCCGGCCTTTGAGATGGATAGGTTCCAGCTGCCGGGAGGGGACTTTAATAGAGCGCTTTATTCTAGATCGGCCGGGCGCCATCTTACGGGCCCGTCCAGGACCGCAGTCAACGTGTGGCGCGCCGCAAATGTGAGTTTGGGATGGGAGAATCAACTGACGCTGGCGACTCCGCTTTATGCTTCTGAACGTTTGGGGTGTCTCTGGTCTACTAAGGGCTTTGAACGCTGGGATATGATTGGGATTTGTAAGGTGGGTGATGTTTGTGTGAATGGTCGCGTGAAGTCATTCCAGGCCCTTAAGGCAGAATACGACTTGAGTGATAGAGAGTTTTTCCGGTATCTGCAGGTCCGGCATGCCCTGGCCTCGGTTCTGACTCCTGATGTGGCCCTGCCGGAGTCCTCCCCCCTTGAAGATCGTATACTAGATGGACACCTGCCGGACAGCACTATCTCCCTTATTTACAAAAAATTGATTCATAATCGCGCTGATTTGTTGGTCCGACTCAGGGAGGTGTGGGTCGGTGACGGATTGGAATTAGATGACGAGGATTGGCAGTCGGCTCTCTCCTCTCCGAAAGAGGTCGCCATTCCCGCCCGTCTTCGTTTGGTGCAACTTAAGATCCTCCACCGGGTGTATGTGACTGGTCCGCGTCTGGTTGTGATGGGTTTTTCCCCGGATGGCTTATGTAAGCGTGGCTGTGGGATGAGCGCTACCTTTATGCATATACTTTGGGAGTGCCCCGTGGTGGCAGCCTACTGGGTGGATGTGCTTGCGGGAATGACTGTTGTGACTGGTGTTGCCCTGCGGCCTGAGGCCCGACGATGCCTGCTGAACGTGTGGGAACCCTCCGATTACTCTGTGGCCCAGACTAGATGGGCGACCTTGGGTTACATGGTCGCGAAGCGTGACATTGCGCAACTTTGGGGCGCATCCCGACCTCCAGACGTTTCGGTGTGGGAGGATAACATGGACTGGTCCATGTTCCGAGAGAAGACAGTCTATGTGGCTAGGGGCAGACCCAGGGCGTGGACGAAAATTTGGGGTCAATGGAATGCATATCGTGGAGAAATTTGTACCCCTCCCTTGGTTGCCACCTCTGATGTTACCCTGTCTCCCTAGGCTGACGTTCCCGAACTTTTTCATTCTGTTCTAGGATTTTCCTGTCCTCCCTGCTCCCCCCCCCGGCCTTGCCGAGTCTCATTGATTTACCTTTGTTTTCCTGATTAGTGGCCTTCCCCTCTGACATCCGAGCTGACTTGATTGCTGCATTCGCCTTGTTTGGTGTTCGTTATTTTAATGTTTAATATAGAAAATTGTTGTATCCTGTCCTATGTCTGGAGCAATTTTACTCTATGATTTCGGCCTGGCCACGGAAATGATTGTTTACTTCATGTGTCATGCTTTGCGACTTAGCGGCCAGCCCGTGTGGTTGTAGGCCCATCTCTGTACTTTTTTATCTGATTGCTCAATAAAAGTTTTTAACCAAAAAAAAAAAAAAGAAAATGGCTGTAAAGTGATTAAAGTGCAGGATAAGTGACATGTGGTGATAAGTGAAGTCAAAAAGTGCTATACATTTATTATACAAATGGGTAACATATAAAGCATTCAAAATAACAGTTGTATTTTTCTGTCCGTTCCTGAATGCATGAATACATGACCCAAGTATGACTTTGTTTTGGGGTCAGGGAAACTGCTTGGACTATTGTGACTGCTACGTCGACGTTTCGACCCTAGGTAGAAGCACTGCTATAATGTGCGTCAGAGGCGGGTCTTCGTCAGGACAGGGGGATAGGGAAACAAGTGGTGACAGCCTGTAGAGTAATGAAAGGTGTGTCCAACCTATCGAGTAGACTAAGGATGGTAATGTATGAGTGATTCAATGCTTACCTAAAGCACTAGTTGCCAGGGATCCTATTGAGTAAGTAGTAAGAGTAAGTAGGTAAGGATCCAAAATGATTCCTGATATGATGAATTGGTAGACCTACACCAGAAGGTTGTGGTCTAGGAGAAAATTCAGAATAATCAGCAATTAGCGGTTTGAAATCCACTTGCGTAGGCAAACAACGCATGACCTGTCTAAGTGATAATGCCACTATGCTCAATCCTGACCTGATCAGGAATTATAGGAAAGGATGCGAATATGGGGACAGTAAGGGGTGAGTCCTGATATTTTGCAAGAAATGAGACGCGCAAAACGGAGCACTTAAAGATACAGCAGCAGCCATATTATTGTCCATTGACATAATTCTTTGGTAATATAATCGTCATTTTTGACCAAATTATTTTGTCTTTGTGGCGTGTGCCCTCTATTGCCATTTGGTTCTAGAAATGTATTGTGGAACCAATTTCTAAACATTACGTTCGTGATTGACACTTTTGATTAAAAAAATTTAAAACATTCAGGATGTATTACATACATTGAACAAAGGAATTGCTATTTCCCCCGACAGAACCACTTTTTGATATATTATTGCATGTATGCTACAACAACGGCACAGAACTGTCACAGTGACTGTCAAAGGACCGGTCAGTAACTAAATCAGACCATATACTAGAATTATTGGGGTATAATTGCCTAAACCCAGGGTTGGATTAGTATCTCTGAACATGTGAGAACATACCCATCTCTAGTTATCTTCATTCTTCCTAGGGGTGAAAAACTGCTCTCTATTAACTCTCTTAAATAATCACAGCAAGGCTGTTGCATCATACCTCCTGACTCCTGGTTGGTTGAAAAACACATATTTATTGCAGATAATGATATGAGATTCGAATACCGGGCTTTGACTGATTAGATAAAGCAAAGTCAACATACAACCTATTCATTGGTAGAAAAATTCAACATACATTTTAGGAAAAGAGAGGGCGAGGTTCTGTCCCCATTTTGAGAGAAAGAATGCAAGGGGAGAACCACTGGCCACTTTTGTGTACTTATTTCCTAGAGGGTCTTGCCTCCTCCCTGGACTTGCCTTCTTTGAACAGATGCACCCGTGCAGAAAAGGAGGCACTAGCATTAAGCGCCAGGGTCTGAGAGGCAAGATACACTTCTTGATGTGATTCTCTGATGTTCCTAGTCTGGTTGGTTGGCTACGCTGACTAGGTGTGCCTTTTTTTATTATGGACTTTGCTCATTCACCTTTTTGTCCCTGATGGCGTTCTCCTCCATGTGCCCTGTGTTATACTTTGTGACTTTATAACCACTTAGTGCTGTACTGTCTTGTAATTTTGACATTATTAATACTCTCATATACCTCTTGTAAACGTATTTACATATTCACATAACCTGCAATGTGCTCCGATACCCTCAGGTCCAGCTAGCGCTATATACTGGGGCGTGTTCTCCATTAGTGCTCAGTGGCTGCGCCCTTCCTAAATTCCTACACAGTTACTTACAAATATATTAAATAGATTGATTTATTTAGAGATGCGGTTGTATCTCTAAACAAATCGATGTATTTAAGTCTGGGCTTTCAGGCTGCCTGCTCCACCTCGTTCTAAAGCAGGAGACGGAAGCCAGGCAGTAAATCAACTTTCTACAATATGACGCAGGACACAGGGCTTTCTGTTGTAAAGATTGCCATTGTGGTCTGTACACTGTAGGCCTGTGACGCTATCAGCGTCACGGTTTCGGGCATCGGAAACCTTATCCTTGCGTGATTTCAGACATCTGTCACTGACAGGCAAAAGCTCCGACCCTTTCATCATACATGGGAGTCAATGCAAGCACGTCTGATTTGGTGCCTTGTTCTCAGTAATGGTAAGTGTTTAAATACTAATCTCTGCTGTTATGTATTATATTGTGCTTAAAACCCTCATCACGCTAACCTCCCCCACTGTGACACCCCAGGCTCTGACTGCACGTTGCTGGCCCCGTTAGAACTGGAGTTGCAGCATTTGTTCCCTCGCGAAATGGATCCAAAAGTTGAGCAGGTCAGCCAGGGTTCTTGTTCCCTTGTGAAGTTGATCCAAATATCTGAGTTAACCGTACAGTAAAAAAGATGTGCTTATAGTGGACAGTTCTCTGATGTATGATGGATTTCAACTAGTTAGATAAGATGCCCTCATGGCTTTCATTATTTGTTCATGACCAAGATTTCAAATATGTTGTAGTATGTTGGCCCAAAGAATATCCAATGGGGACGATTTGGGAGTCACAGCCAGAGAGCTTCGAGAGTGATCCTAAACCACTAAGTCTCAATTGTGGTTGAAGAGGTACATGAAATAATAGTGGGAATATGGGTCACCATAGAGGAAACATTTTGATGCTTGTGGATCGCTAACTCTTCACCCACTTTTGAAGGGAGGAGACTGATGTGGTGAAGTGACTTAATTCAATCCTAAAATTAATTTAGTATTGGAGAGCATACTATCTAATAAACAATAAGGATTGTTTATTACACTGGTTATGTATTTTGGGACATTTGTAGTCCGGATTTGCTACCAGGTCACCAACATTTGTACCATGCTCAAGCTGAAAACTTGGCAGACACAAGGCATAAGCTTAGTGTCATGCCTTTCACCATCAGTGTTGTACTACGCCAATGGTAGTGCTGGTCTCAACCTCACCCCTACGTTTCAGAACTTCTCAGAATTCTAGGCTGAAGGAAACCACGGCCTATCATTTACAGAATGAACTCCACGGTACCCATGGTTAGGCAGACCAGGCAATCCCTGGCAAGAGCTGACAAACAAACCCGATCCCCTTCTTGCAAGAATGGCTGCAAGAATTGGGAACAAAATGCTGCATAACAGAGCAGAAGGATGCACCCTGCTCAAGGTGTAGGTGTAGGTGCTCTGAGCTCATGTATTCTTGTGCAGCGTGGAGGACCATTTCCACACCTATAGGACTTTTCCACCTTACTGTGCCCTCCTGCCCTGCATCCTCGTGTAATTATCTCATGCCAGTCCTTTTCTCCCTATTGCTCCTGTACTCCTATTGCCAGTGCCACCATGACAGTGTGCTTAGGTCATAGCCCTGGTCCCATAATCTGTGCCCCTCTATCACTGTACCTGCACATTATCCCCATGTCAGCGGAAGAGCCCCAAATTCTGTGCCAGGGTCTCAATGTGCTTGTGTGTCTGTCACTTAAGCAGCCAGTGTACCAGAGTATGACGTTAAAACTGGCCCTATCTTCATGCCCCCAAGTTAACCCTGTTGCAATACAACAATTTCAAAGCTTTATTCGACATTTGTCATAAAAGCATCAATCCCTATCCTATACAATAAATACTATGGCTAAAAACTTTTCATTTAAAAGACATATTAAACAATGACGGTCGAATGCTTCTTACAATTAAAAGTTATTAGCAGTTCATAAAAAGACAATTAATAACAATTAAAATAATATACACATGTTTCAAATATTAGGGCAATTTAAACAAGGCAACCTTATTTCATTATGTTACATTTGATAGTAATGAGCGGGAACGGATTACCCAGGCCCAAGCAAGGAATTTTGCTACCGCAATCGCTACTAGAGCAGAACAGTCAGATTTTAATATTCTAAGTGCGGTTGATTGACAACGAGTACCCATATTTAAACAGACTGGCTTTAGCCATTTACGCCTTGGACTGGCATATAAAGGGCAGCAGAACAATAAATGGGAGATGTGCTCTATTTGGTCCTCGCAATGATGACAGTGTTCATCCCGTGAAGGGTTCCAGTGTTTCATAAAGGTATTTACTGGAAGTGTTCCAATCCGGAATTGAAAGTATAATTTCCTGTCATGAGGACGTTCGATTATGTCCCAATAGTCTTCACACGATGGGAACATCTTAATGTCCAAAAAGCGAGATGACAAATTAGATGAAGTGCCTTTTTGATACATTGTTGAATACACCATCTCCCAGTACAGTTCTTTCAGTGTGGTTTTTGATGGAAAACAAGCCACATCCCTATTACCCCACAAATATTCTAGTTTCAGCTTTACAAGAGTAGCCCGCAGATCCTTTAGCCATGTAATACAGTGGAATCGGTCACACTTGACTAAGCATGGGCGGATCTAGCGGATCTCGCGTACGCGAATTTGCGGATTTACGGATTCGCAATCCGCGAAGATACGCGAACTCTCGCGGATTTGCGGATTTTCCCGTTTTTTGTGTTGGCGAGCGTTCGCGCCGATTTTGGGACAATTTCGCAATTGCGAACTTACTTTTTGGCACGCAACGGCCGCGACTATGTTGTTTCTATGTCTGGTTTATCTCACAGGTTCACAGCACCCTCTGTTTCACCACTGCCACCCTCTGGGACACCCATGCCACCCTCTGGTACATCCTCACTGCCACCCATTAGGTTTGTTTATCACTGTAGTTTATGGGGGGTTGAAAAAAGCAAGCACACCTCCCCTACTTCAACTGCCATGAATTAATTTGGGGTTGATTAATGTGTCAGTTATTTAGAAAGTTCCAGTCTGGCTGGCACCTGCTTCCTTCCTTATCTGTAATTTGCTTTCTGTTGCAGTGAATTTTTTTTTCACAGGACCTTTATGGTCTACTTGTAGCTATTCTATGAGCCTGCTGTTTGGGTCATAGCAGGGTCATAGAATAGTTGCAAACTCTGGAGGGGCCCCTCAGGAAGCACTACAGTGAATGTTACAAATGTTAAGTTTGAACTTTTGCACCTGCTCATTGCTTTCAGTTTAGCAAAAATCGTTTTTTCTGCAATTTCGCGCGTTTTTTGGGGCGCGAATCCGTGCGAGATCGATTTCGGAAGCCGCGAATGCTTGCGAATACACGAATTTTTTTTTGCGACGTGTATGTTCGCGTGCTTTTGTGCGTGTTCGCGAGGCGCTTGTAGCTATACGTTTGCCAAGTTACCCTAGCGGTCGTACACGGGCGCGGCCATCTTGTTTGCGTGACGTAATTCCGTTTCCGGCCCCTATGTGTAATCTCGCAAACTGTGCTGCTCGCTAGTACAATTTCGCGCGTGCTCGCGAGGAAAATCTCGCGCGAACTTACCCACGCGGTCGTGAACGGGCGCGGCCATCTTGTTTCTCATTCATTGCTATGGTTCTGGGCATGCTTTCTGTATCCTCTCTGAATCTCTGCCATCCTTTGCTTGTTTGAAGTTTATTTAATCTATTTTACTTATTATCTATCCCTCTATTTTTCTAGCTGTATATTTTTGTGTTTTCTGCTACTTTTAGTTACTTTTAAACTACTTTTTTAAACTCTTTTCTTTTCTTCTTCACTATTCTATTTCTTCTTTATCATTTAACTTTATTTCTGCCCAGACCATGGTAAAGGGAGCCGGGAAGCACCCTGAGAAGGGGAAGGGTCCCGCACCCCGTGCCCGGCTCCCGTGCGGGCGTTTGAGGGGGGAGCAAGTGGTGCCACGGGAGATCTTTAGCGCGGAGGAGGTGGCCGCACTCATCTTCCACGTCCAGCGCCGCCTCCCCAAGATGATCCTGGGAGGCGGCAAGATCGCAACTGGCTATGGCATCCGGGAGCGCCGGAAGCGGTGGGAGAAGGTGTGCCGGGCCATGTATAAGCTCTCTGGGGTCCGGCGCACATATAACCAGGCCACCCACCGCTGGACCGATGTCATGGACCGGGAACGGGACTTGCTGGACGCGCTCGGCGTAGAGGTCCCCGGGCTTGGTGAGTAGTAGTAGCTATTCATCACTACTCTGTTTTATCCGGCTCTGTTATTTGCAAATCTTTGTTCTTTACCAAGAGCAATAATGCTGCCGATTACATTGTAGGTAAATTATATTTCAAAATCTTCTATGCATTTCAGGTGCACTGCTCTCCTTCTCAGTAGCCTTGCTTGCTACTATGCTTATTTGTATTGTAAATTGTGTTCATTTCATTGGCCTGAGAAATTATGTATGAGTGTAGTGTAAAGATAAGAACTGCGTAATGCTAGACACTAAGGGTCATATTTTCAATTACCGGCGCATCCCTGCAAAGTAGCAGGGATGCGGCAGTAATTGTGTGCCATGCCACCACCACCCATTGGCCCAAAATGTCACAGAAGCCTTACGCATCTGTGCCGTAAAGGCGGCGCATTGCTGGAGTTGCGTGCCAACGATGGCGCAGCTCCAGCAATGCTCTGGGGTACCCTATCTCCCCAATGCTGCATCAAGCCGTACGTCGGCTTCAAGCGCGCAGGGTTTGACTCATGCATCATTGTCTTAAAAGTGACTGATTGACATCTTGTAGATTTCCCTCAGCCACTTTTAGGATTCGTTCCTGCGCAGGTACGCCCTCCCTTGCGCCGGAACGCCCCCTGATGGCGCAGGGCTTTACAACGTGATGCATCGCCCATAATTTTTTTTTTTAATATATACGCCGCACCAACACCATGGCGAGTCTTTTCTTCTGCCGCTGCGTCAAAAATGTCACGCAACAATGGAGGAAAATGAGCCGCAAGGGACTTCTAAATCAGCCCCAACAGACTGAAGTCCAGTCCTTCCTTTAGACACATGGCTATAAGAAGAAATAGTGGTGGTGGTGGGTGGATTGATAGTTTGAGTATTCACTGATCTGCAAGCAGGATGGACTTTGTCTGTCACTTCGCGTGCTGCGGACTGCTGCCTGCAGTGCCAGGCCTAGGCAAACCTCTTTAGTAGTCTGTTTATTGAGTTACATAGGAACTTTCTAAGTCAACGGTCCGCAAATCAGGCAATACGAATAACGTAGTATACCACATGAGCTAGATCCCGTGGAATAGTTGTCTATCTATTTGCTATTTCTCCAAAAAATGTTGTTATTGTTCTTTTGAAATGGTTGATTTGGTTGACAAATCTCATCCATGTTTTCTGGTCTTTCTTTCTTTCATGTTGTACATCAGCTCCCCCCAAGGGCAAGAGGACCCAGGAGGAGGAGGGTGCTGTTCAGGATGCAGGCCAGGATCGGGCAGGCGAGGGCTCCTTTGCTGGCCCCAGTAAGTTTTAATTGTAATAAAGAGTACCTATTTTTTCCTAGCGTTCCTCATTCGATTTTTTCTAAATCGTCTTTGATCTTCTTGTAGACTGGATATAAATTCTTATCCTGGCTCGAATATGACACCTGTGGTATTACTAGATTATTCTTATTAGTCTGTCTGTGTAGCTAACTAAGATTGGACATTTGGCAATTCCATTGGACTCCCATTCTATTCAGCAATAGCTCTATGCACTGTCTCCTTACTGACTAGATAGTGTGGCAGAGTCATTTAGCTCCCGAAGTCACCGATGATTGATCCCCAATGATCTCTAGATTATCGTACGCAGGACAAGAGAGTACGGAGTCACAGCACAGTCAAGAAGTGTCAGAGGCACTCATGCTTGCAAAAATTCCAAAACCTTTAGCTCATCCACCCTAGTCTGGAGGACCAAAAACCACAGAGTCTATTTAAGTTTAAAAGCTTTATTAAAAGTAAACACATTTATTAAAATCTACTTTGTCATAAAACTATTTAACTGAAAACGGAAAAGTGCTTAGTGCTGACGATTAATTGGACACATTTCTTGTGGTCGAGCCGAGCTCTCACCTGGTTTGAACTTGATCCTGGTCGTGTTCTTAGGAGTCAAGCTTCTGTCTGTTAGGAGAAAAAGTGGTGCGTGTTAAAAATAAAAAGCAAGCATTCATCAGTTGTGCATAAAAGTGCAGCAAGACAACAGCCTTCCCTGGAAAAAGGGACATTTTTACTTTAGAGTAGACAGTCACAAATTATTACATTGTATTCTGTTTTTTTAACATTTCTCCTAGACCAAATATTATATAGTAGTGAGTGGTGTATTCTAACATTCTTAAATGTACTTTGTAGGTGTAACATCTGGTGACGGGGCCAGCGCGGAGGTGGCGGTGTTGGGCGAGGACTCGGAGGACTCTGGGGAGGAGGCGGTGCAAGAGCCGGCAGACGGTCCTGTGGGGGTTCGCACGGTGGTGGAGGGAACAGGTAATCTATATATTCCTTACTTATTGAGATTGAAGACTGCATAGTGTGCTTTCTGCACGGGTGTATTACAAATCAACCAGGTAGTAGCCTCCTCGAAATGTACTTCGACTTAGCTGTGAAGTTTTTGGTGAGAAGAATCCCAATAAGTTCTTAGACGAACGTGATGGATGGGATGAACGAAAAGCGAAAGAAGGGTGTAAGTAAGTGGGACGCGAAATTGTATGATGGCTGGCAAAGAAGAACGATATGTGTTTGCTTGGCCCCCGAGGTGGCTGGGAAGGAAAGAATATGGTATGGTGCATGGCTGGGTCAATGATGAAGCAAGGATGGGTGGAAGGACATCAGCCTGGGTGGGTGAAACAGAAACTGTATGTGTGCGTATACTTTGAATGAATGGATGCCTGGAGCATGGTATTCTCTGACTCTTAGATAGCACATGTGTATCTAGAGAGAGTAGATGGTCGCTGGATGAACTAAGTGTTACCTTGAAGAGCATGTACCACCGCACCCGCACGTCCGTTCCAGTGTAGGGAAGGCAAGGAAAAGAAATTGTAAATGTGTCCAATACTACCATTAATAGTAGCAGTACTTTGTATTGCAACTGCAAGCACAGCATATATCTGGTTATTACGGTGGACACTCCGTACCTCTCTTAATAACTTTAGTTTAGTTGTAGTGCGTCATTCATGTGTGGGTGTATCACTGTTCACTCAATATTAAGCAAAGCACCTAAAGTCATCCCATATGTCATCAAATACGTCCCATGTGAAGTGATAGATAATCAAATTATTTAGCTTGTTCATTTTCCTTTTCTAGTACTCATTTGCACTGTAGGGTGAAAGGTAAATTAATTAAGCAGTAGCCCTTGTAACAGAGTATTCTCAGTGCCACCCGTAATAGAAAAGTAATAGCTTCACCACCCGCATGTACTGGACGGGTACAGTAACGCAAGTCTGTCTCACTCATCATGGTGTGCAACTGTTTTTCTCGGGTGCAAGTTCACTGTGCTGCCAACCTGCCATTCTGCCGGCTTGCATAAGATAACGTACCAATTTTCCTAAACAAGAGAGAAGAAGAAGAATAAGACTGGTGTACTGTCATAGTCGACTGTAATGGAAGTCCATAGTGGTCGTAGAATTTGTTCATTAAACTACCACTAATGTTAGAGCAAGGATGCAGAAGTGGGAGGTTACATAGATACTGTCCTCAATAGTTATGTACTGTGCTTTCAATTTGCTACTTGTACTGTGACCCAACTTTCGGCTCAATCACTTTGTGTTATTAATGCTAAGGAGCATTGGTTACAGACTATGTCTTTCTTTCTTCATATAGTTGCTCCTTCCAAATCAACATCACGGAGGGAGCAGGCTCGAATGGCCCGGCAACGGAGGCTGGATGCCACTGTCGCCGAATATCGGCGGCTGGTGGCCCTGGAGGAGGAGGAGGACACGCAGTCGACCGGTGCAACAACAACATCCTCGACTGGGACAGCTGCATCCTCCTCCGTGACCCCACGGGACGCCAGCATGCGCAGTGCTCCAGCGGGACCGAGCCGGGCTAACAAAGCCAACCGCCACCGCCAAGCAACAGAAAGACCAGCTGCCCCCCACAGGAGCTGCAAGGCACGCCAACGCCGCCTAGGAGTCCGAATGTCCTACCTGGAGCAGGAGGTCCGGAACTATAAGAACTTGGTGGAGGGCCTCCGCTTCGAGCTTGCCACCCTCCGCAAGGAGTATGATGCCCATGCCGCAAAATGCACCAGCACCCTCCAGTAGTGGAGTGTCCCTTGTACTTTTTTTTATAGACTTTTGGGGGGTGGGATTTGGGAGTTGGGATCGTTTTGGGACTTTTCAAAGACAATCGTTGGGTTTAGGGTGGGTCTTGAGGGAGATTATTTTGTTAGGGCTACATAAATATACATTTTTAAACTTTATCTGACCATACCTGTTTTTTACTGCTTTTCAGTCTGGTGGGTGGGGGACGGGGGTGTGACAGGAAGTTTGTTTTCCTGAACAGTCGTAGGACTTTAGTAGTACTACCGTCAATCTCTCGTCTAGTCCTAAATAATACTCCATTATACTACCTCCCACCAAACGCTTATCTTACCTGTAATTTGTGTTAGAAATTAGGGCTAGGCCCAGGGCTGGCTCCACGTGAAATGGGGATTAACGTTGGCAATCCTGGGCGGGTGAAATTTCCTCATTGCGGTGGTACTAGTGGTGTGACACAGTGGCAGTTGCATGCCTATGGAAAAAAAGAAAACGAAACCTGGTTTGTCCTTACTGTAGCATTACAACGGTTACGGTACGATCGAGAATATAGCAGGTGACAGTACACTAGAACAGTGCCATAATGTAGCCTAACAAATGGTAAAGTATTTGTGTGCAAGTATAACTAGTACTTGCGTTGAATTTATTTGACATTGGCTCCTACTACTAGAAGATATAGTACTGAAGCTGAGTAAGTCTAGAAGATATCCTCGTATTCCTTCACCAGCCTGTTGCTATGACCTTATCCTCCCCAGCAAGTGTGTGGAATTATTGATGTCATTTTAGTCAGACATCAAGCAAAACAACACAGCCTGGGGGAAGAGGGTTAGGGTTTGGAAAATGGATGGGAATGGGGGTTTCTTTTTGGGTAGGTTTTGTTGAGAGAAGAAAAAAAAAGCACAGCATGGACAAACAATAATTGAAGATAAAGAGAATCTTTGGGTACAAACTAAAGCTAAGCACATGCAGTCACACTCATAGAATAAAACAATGGATACTGTATCTGTATTGCGTATGTTGTTGGAGTTGTCCTGTTGAATTTGGTAAGTAAGTTGCATGCAGCAAACAATTCCTCTTATTGGCGGCACTCCTCCATTCCAGCTGACGCTTCGTCCATCAATGTTGGTGACCACTGACAGAAGACACCCTGTCCACTGCCTGCCTGGCGGATGTTGACTGAAACCCGGCCTGTAATTATTGAACGGAAAACAGGAAGTGCTATTACAATACCACTGATAAATAAATAAAAGGTATGTACGCTGTGTGGTGCAAAAAGTGACACTTTGATTTCCCTAATAGACAGTACAATATTTTTGAAATTGCGTGCTCTGTCTGAGTCACCTTTTTAAGGATAAATAAGTATGGCCAAAATATTATAGCGGATCTTTCCCCTCAAGGTAGGTGTACTGTAAACTGTGTTTTAGAACAAAATTTGACCTTCCAAGCAATGCTCCCACCAAGACCCTTACTAAAGCCAGTCGCAAAAATGTAGAAGACCCCCAATCAGATCTCCAAAAACGATGCCTAGCAGAAAAATGGTGACAAAACGTACTTTGAAAGTAACAGTAGGCCCAAATACAGACCGTGGATTGTATTCAAACCACTTGCAAGCAAGCAAAAGTATCTATAGCCAGCATCGCTCCAACAGTGCTCTAAAACCCCAGAACTGCGTTGCAATAGAACCCCCCGAAACACATGCAATCCTGCTGCTAGGGCGAACCCTAACGAACCCTAACTTACAAAAAGTGCCAAAACTGGTGTTTCCTTATGGATTTTGTCCAAAACACTTCTATCCGGTATTAGACCTTCCCAGGAATGCCCCAGGCAAGACCCGCCAAGTCCAACCCACCCGCAAAAAACCACCCGACAACACCCCCAAACAGCGAAAAAGCTAAATCTCATACTTACAATATCTCTCGGCCTTCGGTCCAAACGCGGCGCTGTGCAGCTAGGTCATCATCATCAATCATCATAACTCCTGTTTTCCACCACGGATTTCCTGAAAAGCAAATGCAATCAAGATTAGATTGTCGCAGCAGTGCTTCGACAGAGACCCCGGCCGCAACCCACCCACGAACAGCAGGAAGCCCCCCAAAACGCTACATTGAGCAAGATGTCAGAAGAAATAGCAAAAAAAAGGCTGTTCCTTAAGGATTTTGTCCAAAACACTTCTATCCGGTATTAGACCTTCCCAGGAATGCCACAGGCAAGACCCGCCAACCCACCCGCAAAAAACCACCCGACAACACCCCCAAACAGCGAAAAAGCTAAATCTCATACTTACAATATCTCTCGGCCTTCGGTCCAAACGCGGCGCTGTGCAGCTAGGTCATCATCATCAATCATCATAACTCCTGTTTTCCACCACGGATTTCCTGAAAAGCAAATGCAATCAAGATTAGATTGTCGCAGCAGTGCTTCGACAGAGACCCCGGCCGCAACCCACCCACGAACAGCAGGAAGCCCCCCAAAACGCTACATTGAGCAAGATGTCAGAAGAAATAGCAAAAAAAAGGCTATTCCTTAAGGATTTTGTCCAAAACACTTCTATCCGGTATTAGACCTTCCCAGGAATGCCCCAGGCAAGACCCGCCAACCCACCCGCAAAAAACCACCCGACAACACCCCCAAACAGCGAAAAAGCTAAATCTCATACTTACAATATCTCTCGGCCTTCGGTCCAAACGCGGCGCTGTGCAGCTAGGTCATCATCAATCATCATAACTCCTGTTTTCCACCACGGATTTCCTGAAAAGCCAATGCAATGAAGATTAGACTGTCGCAGCAGTGCTTCGACAGAGACCCCGGCCGCAACCCACCCACGAACAGCAGGAAGCCCCCCAAAACGCTACATTGAGCAAGATGTCAGAAGAAATAGCAAAAAAAAGGCTGTTCCTTAAGGATTTTGTCCAAAACACTTCTATCCGGTATTAGACCTTCCCAGGAATGCCCCAGGCAAGACCCGCCAACCCACCCGCAAAAAACCACCCGACAACACCCCCAAACAGCGAAAAAGCTAAATCTCATACTTACAATATCTCTCGGCCTTCGGTCCAAACGCGGCGCTGTGCAGCTAGGTCATCATCAATCATCATAACTCCTGTTTTCCACCACGGATTTCCTGAAAAGCAAATGCAATCAAGATTAGACTGTCGCAGCAGTGCTTCGACAGAGACCCCGGCCGCAACCCACCCACGAACAGCAGGAAGCCCCCCAAAACGCTACATTGAGCAAGATGTCAGAAGAAATAGCAAAAAAAAGGCTGTTCCTTAAGGATTTTGTCCAAAACACTTCTATCCGGTATTAGACCTTCCCAGGAATGCCCCAGGCAAGACCCGCCAACCCACCTGCAAAAAACCACCCGACAACACCCCCAAACAGCGAAAAAGCTAAATCTCATACTTACAATATCTCTCGGCCTTCGGTCCAAACGCGGCGCTGTGCAGCTAGGTCATCATCATCAATCATCATAACTCCTGTTTTCCACCACAGATTTCCTGAAAAGCAAATGCAATCAAGATTAGACTGTCGCAGCAGTGCTCCCAGACACCAAAAATCACCCACAAACACCCGGAACCCCGCCAAAGAGCACCTCAAAGGCAAGCAAGTCAGCAAAAACGGCAAGAAATGTCCACCTCATATTTGGTCCAAAACACTTTTGTCCATTATTAGAGCTTCACAGCAATGGGCCCAAATCCGTCAACTCACCCGCAAAGAAGTACAACACCCCCACAAGTGCTGAGTCTTTCTTCATTGGGCGTAATCCAGCACTCTGCTTTGAGGAAAATCGCAGTCTGGAGGAGGAGGATAGAGGAGCATGTTCTTCAGAACTTGTGAACCTGAGGAATGTAGACTGCGGCACCTTCAAATCAATAAGCAAACAAGTGAAGACAGTTCTGCTGATGGTCTTGTTTTTGGGATTAGGTGATTAAAGTTTGAATTAAATTAACTGTGCAAAACAAAGAAAGAGAGACACACAGGAATAAAAGTGAATAAGGACGAAAAAGAAAGTTCTTGATTCATTGTCTCATTTTCAGGGCTCGGTGTCAGGGAATAAGAAGAAGATTTCGTCATCATACTCTGCGAATTCAGGCAGGATGAGGTCAGTGCCACCGAACAGAGAACAAATCCCCTCATCTACGTTGCCGTCCTCCTCGTCTTCATGCGGCGTGCTTTCTCGTACTTTGTAATCTGGTGGTATGAGGTGCTGATTCATCTTGATCATTGTCAGCCGCTCCACATTTTTGGGCGAGAGGCGGCTCAGTTTGGGAGTTACAATGCCACCAGCAGCACTGAAAACACGTTCAGAAGACACACTTGCGAGTGGGCAAGACAAATAGTTTATAGCCAGGTTGGAGAGCTGTGGCCACAATTGTTTTTTGCCATGCCAATACTGCAATGGCTCATCATTAAGAAAGACCTCTGTTGAGTCATTCAGATAGTCCTGCACCATCGACTCAAGGTCATCAACGGTTCCTCCACTTTGCTTACTTTTTGCTGTGCCTGTGACATTTTTTCGAGAACCATACCCAAGCAAACTTAGCCAATCCTCCACAGCAGCCACTGTTAGTGTTGTGTGTGGTGCAGATGATCCACTTGCCGGTGTCTTTAACGGCTGAGAGGTCACTTGTGCCCCAGCCACAGGTGCAGAAGTGGATTCTTGTGACTGGGGATGGCCTGCTGATGCTGATGCTGATGTACTGCCTTCTCCTTCAATAACCTGCCGTTCTTTTTCAAACCTCTTGGCTGACCAGGCTAACCAATGTTTGTACTTTTGAACATCTGCATCAGCAAAAGGAAAGAATGCTTCGCCTGCCAGCGCCTTTTTGTAGCGTGGATCCAGAATACTAGCACAAATGTAATGCTGATCTGACTTGATCTTTTGAAGACATTCATCACCACGTAGGCGCTCTAATAATTTCTCAGACAAAATAAAATGGTCTTTTTTTTTGTACATCTTTTTCAAACTCAGAAGACACCGCCATCAGTTGGTGCTCCAGCATGCACAACAATGGGATAGCTTTTCCCAAATTACAGTCCTCCTGGCTGACTGCACGCGTGAAGAACTCAAAAGGACGAAGCATGTCTGTCAGGCTTTTAACTATGTCCCATTGCGCCGCACCCATCCGCAGGTCCTCCTTCTGAGTTGTACCCTCTGTTAAGAAATAGTGATCGAGTACCGTATACTGCTCATACAGACGCTCAAGCATGTAGAAGGTTGAGTTCCAACGTGTTGTCACCTCCTGGATGAGTGCTTTCACTGGTATTCGACTTTGAAGTAGCAGCCTCCTCAGATGCTTCCGGGCCTTAAAAGAATGGCTGAAATGGTTGCACATTTTGTGGCAGGTGGCCATTACCACGAACGCTGCACTGTCTCTATCACTCAAGAATTTTTGAACTACCAGGTTGATACAGTGCGCCAAACACGGCACTCTAACATAGTCACCCAGCGACATGGCCTTAACTATATTGGCGCCATTATCCGTGGAAACATAACCAATCTTGCGTTTTATTGGAGATAGCATTTTCAAGACCTTTTTGTCAAACTCGTCCAAAATGTTTTGGGATGTGTGACTTTTCTCCAAGCCAAACATGGCTAGTGTTGCATGTTTCCGAGCAGCTTTGAAAACTTTGTCCGGGTCAACACCTGCGTTTAGCTTTGCTTTAACACCTGAAAAAGAGACCCAGTGTGCAGTGATGCACATGTAATCAGCGCCTGCGCCACTGGTCCACATGTCTGTTGTCAGATGTATTGTGTGAACAGCACTCTTCTGCAAAGCTGCCCCAATCGCCTCCAGCACATCTTCATGTAGTGCTGGAACCGCAACTCTGGCAAAATAGAACCGGCTAGGAACCTTCCATTTAGGGCAGAGCATTGCCACTAATTCTAGAAAACCTACCGCTTCTACAAAAGAAAAAGGGAGAAGGTCCACAGCTAGCATTTTAGCCAGCTTAGTGTTATACAGACGCGTCAGTGGGTGGTTGCGTTCATATGGCACGTCTGAAGTAAGCATTGTTCTAATGTTGCCCTGGACCAAGCATTTACGGGCTGATAATGACTTCGTTGACCCAATTTTGCTCGCTGGTGAACTTTTGTGCGTTGGTGTCTCACTCGCTCCAACACTCTTAGTGTGCCTCACATTGGGTGTGCTGCTGACAGGGGTACTGGGTGTAAGGGAAGTGTTTGACACGTCTTCTTCCTCCTCGTCATCATCAGATGCAACATCAACGTTTCCTTGAATTCGGCCTTTCTTGATCGCATCTAGGTGCGCAAACCATTGGACAGTGTGCTGTCTCCTAAGATGACCTCTCTGGCCTCCGGTACCATAGTTGGTACCTGGCTTACCACGACTAACTGCAAGCTTACAAAGGGTACAAATGGCAAACTTTGGATTTTTTTGACAAACAGTAAAGAAGTCCCAAACTGGGGACTTGAAGTGTCTGTGGGACCTGGAGGAGGCGGCGATACTGGTGGTGGTGGTCATGAAGCTAATGCCAGATGAAGTGGAGGATCTGGATTGCCCAACTTTTGTACGTTGTGCACTTCCACCGCCACTAATTAAGGTCGAGGTGGATGGAGGTCTCTTCTTGCCAGAAAGAAATATGGAAGCGGGACGAGTTGGTGTACTACTTAACTCCAATGATTGTGGTGTTTCCACTGCCTCCTCATCGACAACATCATCATCATCACGCTCAGCAGCTCTTCGGGCTAGGGTCAAAATGTCTGTTTGCTGCATGCCCGCTGGGGCTGCAGTGACCTTTATGATGACTGGGTCGTCGTTGGCAGAGTCTTCATCAGCAGCAGTATCCGCCACTTCTTGTTGAGCCTCATCACACTCCATAACTCTGAGACTTTGGACGAGCTTCCTTTTACGCTTAACTACCTTTGTCGGATCATGGTGTGCCTCACTCTCAGACGGCAGTGGTGCTGGTTCCCAAGTTTGATCCGTATCATCAGAAGGAGGTGTGCTTGAAGAAGATGTAGACACCACCCTTGATCTCTTCCTTGCTAGGGGTGTGGAAGACAATGAAGGATCAGCAGGAGGAGTGGCTTCCTCAAATGATACCTCGCCTTGATTGTCGATTTCCTGATGTGCCCCATCTTCGGGAGGGACAACTATTGTGGGCACTTGTGACCCTCCATGCACCTCTGCTTGCGCATCTCCTTGCGCTGCCTCTCCTTCCACATGTACTTGGGCTTGTACTTGCACATGTGATTGTTGTTGCGGCTGTGGTTGTTTAACACTCGTCAGATGAGCTACAACAACCTGTGTTGATTGAGGGACATTGCTGCTGCTTTCTTGCGATGAGCCAACATCACTGGTCGATGGTGATTGAAGAACTATACTGGCTGCCTCTGCAGCACTCAAGGGCTTGGACTTAAGTTGGCGTGGTGGTGGTGGTGGCACTGAGCCCAATGGAGCGGGGGTGCTGCTGCCAGCTTGGTCCCCAGCAGATCCCGCAGCTGCTGCAGGCATACTTTTTTTTTTACTCCCAAAAAAAGGGGCGGGCGGCACACCAGTCTCCTTGGTAACTTGCTTCTTCTGCTCCTTACTGGCACCTTTCTTGCTAGAGGAGCTACGGGTTACTTTTTTTGGGGCCATCTTCTTCAGAGCAGGTCAGAACAGCAGGCAGCAGTTGCACGAGTTGCAGAGTTGTCTGTGTCCAGACGTGACGTCGCGTGAGGTTATGCTGCACACACACACCGCTGCAGGACTTCTTCCTGGCACTGGTGGTTCTCTTGAGTCTTGTGCACCTAAAAGCAATGGAAGACAGAGGAACATCAGTTCAGTTATACACCCCAAAAAATCGACAAAACACAGAAAAATGAGCACAATCCCATGCCATCCATGATGTTTACATTGAAGACACCCCACAGAAAGACTAGGGACATGCAAGTATGCAACACTCACTACCCCTGGGCATAATGGATGAAAAGTAGGCAAAATAAGTGCAGGCCTCAGACACTGCCTCTCTTCAAAATGGCCCCTTACACCCCAAGCACATGTTGCCTGTACCAGCCAGCAGCACTCAAGATGGCCACCACCACCACCCACATGGCCAGTCCACATCAACAGTACACCCCAAAAAACACAGAAAAACAGCCAGAAATCACCACAATCCAATGCCATCCATGATGTTTACATTAAAGAGAGTGAGACCACACTACAGGCACACTCAGTCCATGCACCACTACCCCTGGGCAAAGGGCCCCACCAGCAGCCCCAAAAAAACGACAAAAAACAATAAAATCAGCACAATCCCAGCCCATCCATGGCCTCAATGGTGTTTAAATTCAAGAAGACACCCCTCAGAAACACTAGGCCCATGCAACACTCACTACCCCTGGGCATAATGGATGAAAAGTAGGCAAAATAAGTGCAGGCCTCAGACACTGCCTCTCCTCAAAATGGCCCCTTACACCCCAAGCACATGTTGCCTGTACCAGCCAGCACTCAAGATGGCCACCACCACCACCCACATGGCCAGTCCACATCAACAGTACACCCCAAAAAACACAGAAAAACAGCCAGAAATCACCACAATCCAATGCCATCCATGATGTTTACATTAAAGAGAGTGAGACCACACTACAGGCACACTCAGTCCATGCACCACTACCCCTTGGCAAAAGGCCCCACCAGCAGCCCCAAAAAAACGACAAAAAACTATAAAATCAGCACAATCCCAGCCCATCCATGGCCTCAATGGTGTTTAAATTCAAGAAGACACCCCTCAGAAACACTAGGCCTATGCAACACTCACTACCCCTGGGCATAATGGATGAAAAGTAGGCAAAATAAGTGCAGGCCTCAGACACTGCCTCTCCTCAAAATGGCCCCTTACACCCCAAGCACATGTTGCCTGTACCAGCCAGCACTCAAGATGGCCACCACCACCACCCACATGGCCAGTCCACATCAACAGTACACCCCCAAAAAACAGAAAAACAGTCAGAAATCACCACAATCCAATGCCATCCATGATGTTTACATTAAAGGGAGTGAGACCACACCACAGGCACACTCAGTCCATGCACCACCACCCCTGGGCAAAAGGCCACACCAGCAGCCCCCAAAAAACGACAAAAAACAATAAAATAAGCACAATCCCAGCCCATCCATGGCCTCAATTATGTTTAAATTCAAGAAGACACCCCACAGAAAGACTAGGCCCATGCAACACTCACCACCCCTGGGCAAAGGGCCACACCAGCAGGCCCAAAAAAACGACAAAAATCAGCACAATCCCAGCCCATCCATGGCCTCAATGGTGTTTAAATTCAACAAAACAGTTGTATCATGCACCCCTAACCAACCCTGGTCCTACTGGATACTGTGGCTACCCACAATATAATTTATTTAATGTTCTGAAAAAGTTCCAAAATTGTACTTGCAGCAACTGTAATGCCCCAAACAAACTTACTTGTGAAAGTTGATTTCTAATCCAAAAGTGATCCAAAGACAGTCAAAAAGGCCTCAAATCCAAATATCCAGCAGCACCCACAAAAAGTAATCCTTCCAGCTCCAGATCCAAATGAAAGTGACCAGGAGATGGACAAAGCACTGGGAGGAGCCTGCTGGACAGGAACAGGAAGTTGGAGACTGTGGGGCACTTCCTTCCCCCCCCCCCCAAAAAATGGACTCCTTGCAAAAAAAAAGGCCAGCCAAATGTCAACCTGAGCAGTGATTCTGATAAAAATCATAACTTTCTGAAGGTTTATCCTGTTTGCTGGTGATTTTCTTGTGCAGAATTGCAAAATCTCTATTTCGCGAGTGCGAGATTGTTCCTTTCCGCCGCAACTACGTGTTCGCAATTGCGAACTCTCGCGAGGTGTGCTGTGCAAGGTGGCAAGCCGCGATTACGTATTCGCGGGCGCCAAACTCCCGCGGGATCACGCAGCAAGATCCAAAATGGCGCGGCACTCGCAAAGAAAAACAACTCTGCAAACGCTAAATGACGGAAAGTGAACGCCGTGCACCACGCCGCGCGCCGCAACCAAGCAAAAAATCCGCCGCGAGCGGATTAACGGATTTTCGACAAATTCGCGAGAGTTCGCGGATTGCGAATTTGCCGAAAATCCGAAAAATCCGCGATCGGAGCGGATTTTACGCCCATGCTTACACTTGACTATATCTAATAATGCTGTTAGATAGTGGGATAGCTCTGGGGTCACCATCAGGCGCCTCCAATATAACAAAGGCCGTAGCCGAGCTATGTCTTCTACATTTTTCCTGCCAAGGTCCAATTTCAAGGGGATTGTTGGCGTACTCTGTGGGGCCATTACAAGTCCTCGAAGAAATCTATTTTCTGCTCTCCCCAAGTCACTCAAGTTTGAAAAGCCCCAAAGCTCGGAGCCATACAAACAGGAGCTCAGTACTTTCATGTTATAGATTTCCAGAGCACAGTTAATCGGCTTTGTCAATGAGGCCCTATGTTTAAGGGCTACCACCCCTGCTAGTTGGTTAAACTTTAGTACTGCCGTATTAATGTGCGATTTCCATTTCATGTCTCCCTGTAGGATTATTCCTAGATAGGAAAAAGCATCTACTTTCTCAAGTGGGGTGCCCTTGTATGTTATCACGCCCTTGAACGTAGAGTGATAATTAAGGCACATGAATTTGGTCTTGGTTGTGTTCAATTCAAGGCCCCTGCCATCACAAAATTCACCAAAGGCATCTACCACTTTTTGGAGACCACTCGGTGTACGCGAGAGTAGAAGCGTATCATCCGCAAACATTAATACGGGTACATGTGAGCCTGCTATGATGGGCGCATCAGTAGGGGATTTCTTCAGGTGGTCAACAATACCATTAATGTAAATTGAAAACAAGGTTGGGGCCAGGACACAACCTTGCCTCACCCCTCGCTCCACTGGAAAGGACTCAGGGGCATATTACCAACAACTAGCGATAATTTTTGTCTCTAACTTGTTTAGAGACAAAAATTATCGCCGCACATCGGCGATTTTTATCGCAGATAAACCTTGCTATTAGCAAGGTTTATCGCAAATGCGATAAAAAACGGCCACAATGCATGAATATCGCTGAAAAGTCAGCGATATTCATGCATTATCGAGCAAATGCTCTTAGCCATGTTATCCACCTCCCATTGGATAACATGGTGAAGAACTGCTCAGGGCAGGTGTTAGCTTTTGGAGATATTCGCGCTTAGCGCGAATATCTCCAAAAGTTGGTAATAGGAGATAGCGATGTTAGCGACTGTTTCCAGTCGCTAACATCTTGGCACGCCCACTTTGCATGTCATTAGTGATAAATATCACTGACATGCAAAGCGGGGCCCAAGATGGTCGCTATCTCCTATTAGCTGTCACTAACTGGTGTTTGCGACAGCTTGGTAATAGGGAGATAATTTTATCTCCGCTTTCTTGGCTTTTAAAGCCAAAAAAGCGGAGATAAACCCCTTGATAATATACCCCTCAGTCACTTCTCCCTGTTTGCCCCATCTGATTTTTGCAAAATTGTTTTCATGAAGGCGTACTAAGAGGGTGAGAAGTTCCTGACTTAACCCAGTAGCAGCCAGGGTCTGCCACAGTTTTCCTCTTGGGACCAGGTCAAAAGCTGCTTTTAGATCTACAAAGACAGCATATAGTGTGCCCTTTTTTAAGATGACATTTCTCCAAAAGATTGTTATAAAGTAGAAAACTTGGTCGACACTACTGGTCAAGGGGCGAAACCCTGCTTGGTAAGGTGACAGTATGTTATTTTCATCAATCCATTGTTGCAGCTTGTTCTGGACTAATCGCCCCATTAATTTTTGCGCTGTATCAATGAGACTGATGGGTCTATAATTTTTCGCCAGTGTTTTGTCACCTTTTTTAAATATAGGGATAATTTCTGCTCCCTTCCAAGAGGCGGGCACTTCCCCTCCCATCGACACTGCGTTTGCCAGCCATGTGAAATAGGTGCACCATGAATTCCTATCAGATAAAAACACATCTGCCGGGATACCATCCATGCCCGGTGCTTTTCCCCCTGATACGCAGTCCAAGGCCAAGCTAACATCTTTTTCAGTAAATATTTTGTGTTTAAAAAGGATACTAGGAGAGGGGGAATTTACAGCGTGCATCGGGTTACATGCATACTGTGGTTTGAAAAACTCAATCCAATCTTTTTTTGCGACATGATTATGTGGCTGCGCGGCTATCCCACCCCTATCCCATTTTACTGTGGCCCAGAATAGCTTGGAGTCCTTAGCTGTGCAAGCCTGTTTCAGCTCGCACCAACGTTCCTCGTCCCAGCGTTTCTTAGCATGTTTTTGAGACAATCTATATGCGTCTCTTGCCTTCCTAACTGATATAGAATTGCCCGTTCTTAATGCGATGCTTAAATTATGGCGTGCCTGTCTACAGTGCGTATCATACCAGCCCTGCCTAGGTTGTTCCTTTTTAACTCTTCTGGGATCTACAGATTTAGTGAAAAAGCTTTGGAGTTTAGAAAAGAATGTTTTATATGCCTCCATCATGTAGACCTGGAAGTTGGATTTCTCACAGTAGGGCTTAATGTTGTTTACTTCCTCTATCACTACTTTTTTAAGGTCCTCAAGTCTCATTGTGTCCTCAATCAACATTCTCCATTTCAAATGGCGCTGATTGTTTCAGCACACAACGTCCTGGGTGACCCGTTCAATTTTGTTAACACCATCTATAGTCTTGTGATAGGTGTGGAGGGTCAAACACAAGGGATTATGATCACTTTCCATTCTTACCTCCACAGACATGTCTACCAATTTACTCCATGCCCTTACGTCTATCAAAAAGTAATCAATTCTGCTAGTGGCCCGACCATTATCAAATGTGTTGCTCCCATTTATATCAGAGGGCGTACGCCCATTTGCCGCTCTCAAACCTCTTGCTAAGCAAAAGCTCTTTAATTGTATTGCTACAGCACTCCATCTTTTAATGGCTGGAACCTCCAACTGAGGTATGCCCCATTTACTGTCCTCCTCCTCAGACAGAGACCTATCCTCTTCACCCATAGGTTCAAAAATAGAATTAAAATCCCCACCCACAATTACATGGAATTGTGGTTCCAGTGATTCTAGTTCATTTTCTAGTGTAGTTACTACTTCTGAGGTTTTGCCTCCACCTACACCCCTGGCATATACATTGAACAAAGCCAGTTCTTGGCCGCTGTCCCATCTAATAGTTACTAGTAGGATATCATTTGATGGGGAAGATCTTTGAGTTATTGAACAATTCAACCTCTGGTCAATCCAAATTAATAGACCTCCAGAAGGGCGTCCTGTGTGATTTCTAGTTGCTGGTATGTAATAATTTAGGTACCCGTGGTGAAAAACTGGTTTTAGTGTCCAAGTTTCTTGTAACAAGATGATATCAAATTGGTCAATAAAATCAGCCCATTCAGGAGAAGATATCTTGTTATTTATGCTTGCTATGTTCCACGAGATGATAGTCAAAGCATCTGACGTTCCTGGATTACGTCCTAAATGACTCATGTCCTCAGCATTTTCCGTACGGTCAATACTCATTGTTCTACCACCCTTCAAAACATCCTCATTTTCTACTCTCACCCTATTTTCCCCCTGCTGATCTTTATCTACCTCCCCAGGTTTTAGATCTTTGATTTCATTGGGGTCTATTGGCTGTTTGCACAATTGTGTGCATGGGCAGACGACTAGCTTTTCCATATTTTGCCTTCTTTTGGATGAGACTGGCGGATATTCGTACCTTGTGAGTCAATCACACTCATTTAAATTAGATAATGCTGAAAATCTATTTTCCAAGTGCAGCCCCAATCATGTCTTGGGCTATCCCTAGTACTTCTATTACCCACGACAGACCACTTGGTCCTTAAAACACTAGGCTTTATCCCTAATCCTCTTCTACTATAAAAGAAATCAAGTGTAAGTGGTATTAGTTCTGCAGTTCTTCGTTGTGGAGGGTATAAATTAAGCAGTATTTCCGTTAGCACTTCTGGGCCCTTCAGATTCAGTACCACACAGTCCCCCGCAAATTTCTTTGGTTTACTCCCTATACACTTCACTCTTCTAGCTGCAATCAAGTCATCTATCAGCTTTTCTTTACCCCAAGGAGAGATGTGCATATTATTACTCAACCAATTGAATGCTTTGTTTAACAGTGATTCTGGTAGCTTAGTCTGTCCTGCGTTCAGGGGTGGAACATTAGCAAGAACGAGGATCAAAGGTGACGCTTCTATAACCAGCTCTACAGGTCCTGTCTCTATGTTTGGGCCTAGATCAATGGTTTTCCCTGGGATAGATGGCAGGTCAGCAATAGTAGGGTGAGATCTTTGTGTATCAGGGATTATGTTAATTGTCTGGGTGGGGACTACAGCATCTGCTACTCCCCTAGATATAGTTTCTATAGGTAATTTTTCATTAATTTTATCCAACACCAAATGCGGTATCTCCCCCACATTATCATTGGTGGTTTTTAAGAGGATCTCCATTTTATTAACTTTGTCGGTGAGATGGTCAATTTTAGATAACAACGGTTTGATTAACCTGTTAAATTTGTTATCCATCATATCCATAAGCTTCTTTATAACTGCGTCATCCCAGCCTGTGCCCCCTTTCTCTTCTCCCACTTTACCTTTTGCGGGGTTCTTACTGGGAGGAGTTGCTGGTCTTTTCCTATTTGATCTCAACCCTTCTCTTCTGGGGAGGGCCTTAGAACCCCCTCTAGCTGCTCTTGGAGCGGGGACAGGGGCCAATGGGGCGGAATGACACTCGATAAGTTCTATATCATCTTGAAGGGTATCTCTGTCTCTATCACCCTCCTCAATTATGTCAGGGTTAGTTTTTGAATTTGAAACCACAGAAACATTCAGCTCTAAATCGTCAGCAAAATGCTGGATGAAAGGATCTGTGATATTTTCTACATCTATATCTACCAGATTCATACATATATTTTCCCCTTGCAATGATGTTGGAGAGTTGCTAAGACCCAAAGACGATCTACGCTCATTATTAATTTTTGCCACCACCTGCACCAAATAGTTGTCCATGGTGTTGGCTGGAGCAATGAGGGTCTTCTGTTTCGACATATCAGAATCTGGTTTGCGCAGAATACAAGAATTCACTTAAACACCCCAGGACGATATTGATAGACAACACTTCCACCCGTCTCCCCCCAGATACAATCACTAGGATATAGGGAGACAGTAATATCTGAGTACCTCACCACGGAGATTAATTTCAATCAGGGGGTTATGGCCCAGCCCAGTCGTGGCCAGTCTTGGACTGTCTTAGACTGTCCGCCCTTAGTCCGGGCTTCGTCCGGCGCGTCCCGCGCGCGTCCCCGCGGGACGAGGGACCTGCAGGCTTCTTATGGTGCGCCGCCTGGCGCGCTGTTCGCTGACATCACAGCCCCCCAAAGGATGCTGGGGGCTGTAGTCCGGCCGGCGGAGCCAAGCCCGGCCGGTCGGTTTCACCCGCGAGTTCAAGCGGGTTCTGGCGGAGCCAAGCCCGGCCGCTGCACCGCAGGACAGGAGCTTTCTGGTGGGGCAGCAAAAATACAACGAAGAAAGACGGGGAACTCGGCCCCTGCAGGCTTCTTATGGTGCGCCGCCTGGCGCGCTGTTCGCTGACGTCACAGCCCCCCAAAGGATGCTGGGGGCTGTAGTCCGGCCGGCGGACCCAAGCCCGGCCGGTCGGTTTCACCCGCGAGTTCAAGCGGGTTCTGGCGGAGCCAAGCCCGGCCGCTGCACCGCAGGACAGGAGCTTTCTGCTTGTTGCTACAGTTCCAAGTTATCTTTGACCAAGAAAGGGGGTGCTCGGCAGGGTGTTCAGGGAATTGCTGTGCAACTAGAGATGGTGTCTCCCTCACAACCAGTTTCCAGAGATGAATGGAAATCACCTGGAGTTTATTCCAGAAAGAACAGCTGTCTTGCTGCTTGAGGACCTTGTTCTGTGTTTGTCTTTTTCTTCAAAGGAGCACGGTCAGTGTTGCCGCTCGTTAAAACTCTGCAGTCAGCCTGTGAACGGGTTGTGCAACAGCCAATGCGGTACTGCTGTAGGGTTCCTGGCATTCCACCTTACTGTGCCCTCCTGCCCTGCATCCTCGTGTAATTATCTCATGCCAGTCCATTTCTCCCTATTGCTCCTGTACTCCTATTGCCAGTGCCACCATGACAGTGTGCTTAGGTCATAGCCCTGGTCCCATAATCTGTGCCCCTCTATCACTGTACCTGCACATTATCCCCATGTCAGCGGAAGAGCCCCAAATTCTGTGCCAGGGTCTCAATGTGCTTGTGTGTCTGTCACTTAAGCAGCCAGTGTACCAGAGTATGACGTTAAAACTGGCCCTATCTTCATGCCCCCAAGTTAACCCTGTTGCCAAAAACATAGATTGAGTCAGATGTCAAAATATTTGCAATGCAAAAGGAGGAGAAAATAAAGTGCTTACATTTGAGAGAGTGCAGTGTATGTTTGGGGCAGTGAAGTGAGGGAGATGTGAGGAAGTGCATTTGGGGAAGAGTGAAAAGAGGATGCTGGAGAGGAAAGAGACGGGGTTGAAGATGTGCAGATGGACGAGTTATGCAGAGAAGAAGAAGATACATATCTAACAGAAGCTCAGATAACTGAAGGCCCAAACGCCTTCCACAGACCTCAATGCTATTTAATTCACAGACTCACAATTTTAGAATTGAAACATTTCCAGTGTTAATTATTTTTAACAAATATTTGTTGTTACTCATTTATCTCCTACAGCAAACAACCATTAACAAAGTCAATCGCACTGACAGTTTGAGGTGTATGTCAGTTGTTGTGTCATTTATCTGGACGCAATTACATCTCAGAGAGAAACCACAATACCGGTCAGGTGGCACACTATGGGAAATTTATTTGACATGTTCCTTTATTGAGAACCCCCACTTTTTTCATCCCACTTAAAGATCTGTCTGCACATATTTCTATATAGCTGGTTGCAGCCAACAGCTGTGGGTGCTTCCCAAAGCCTTGTTAGAGCATTTTTTGCAAAGTTAGTGCTGCATGCAGTGCAAGAGGCTGGGCAAGCATACATTTTAAAGGGCTAAAGTTGACACACTAAACAATTCACACATTACAGTAACTGTTAAACATTAATGCAGGACGATATCGGGCAGTTTTTAATGTGTTTACTATTTCAAGACTATATGTTCCCACTGCTTTATAAGCCTTGCTTTATCACTCCATTTATTTTCTTTAAAATGCACCATTTGCCAATATTTTTTTCATTTTTTTCTTCGGAGAGGGACCCACCCTGGACCCCAGGTTTGTTCATTAGACATGTTTGTGTCGCTCACTATCTAAAAGTCATGCCTAACATTTACGCCCAACCACTTTCAAATATCACCCGCCGCCACTGGCTATATAAAACTCAAAAATAAATAAATAAATGTCAAGGGCTGGACACAGTGAGTGGCCATTTTCCTCTTCCTTATTGCCTCTTAGGAAAAGGTGACTCTTTAAGGAAGACACACTAATCCACTCTAGAAAGTACTGCTTGACTGCATAAGTAGGAAAAAGACCAAATGGATAGAAAAAACCTTCAGGATAAGGGGTCTCAAATTTAGGACAGTTCTTGCAAGGTAGAATGTCTTGATCGGGATAAGGCTATCACTGGATCCGGCAGGTCAAAATGAGGGGTGGTGCTAGCAGGATTGGATCTGGAGCGAATAATCCACTAACCGAAGCAACACAGAGGAATTTTGACACATAATCACATTGGCTAGAGGCTTTACTGGAACAACAGCTACCAGCAGTTAGGAAAGGAATGGCCTTTGAACAGGAACCAACTGCCAGTAGGAGTCTGGATATCGTAAAATGGTATTCATGTTTGGTAGGAATCATTGACTGGGGCCTGTGTTTGGCTCCCATTTTGAAATGGAATCTCTGTTTAGTGGCCATCTTGAAATTTTGTTCTATTGAAAGGGTGTTGAATTAAAGATTTCTACCGACGGATGTGCCAATTGCTGGTCGAAACCATAACAGAATGAGTGCCTCTATGCATACATGTATATGTCTGCCAAGATGTGCGAGTCTATGCATAGTCCCAAGTGTCTGGATGTAGATGCGGTTTAATATATTCCTTGTGTGTTTGCACGTGTGTGCACTCACGTATATATCTATGAGCACAAATGTGCCTTTGTGTGTCCCTCTGAATGCATCTCTCCGAGCTTGTTTATCAATCCACGCTATAAATCCGGACCTTTTAGCTTTGTCAATGCTTATTTATTATTTTCTTTTTTAGGCCATAAATTGACACACTATTTCTAGTTTGTCTACTCGTTCTGTTGAGTTACTGTATAAAGTCGCCAGGTGGCGCTAGAGTGCGCAACACATGTTTAATCTTCACACTACAGCATAATTATGTCATAAAGTGCATGCCTTTCATTGGCGTACACGGGTCTCTTTATCTAACTTATTATCAAAGTGACTGGTTTGTCGTGAATCATTTTCCCGTAAGATGGTGCCCGCTGCCGAGGTAGGCTCAATTTAATCAAGTTAACAATATGAGTCATTCAGGAATTCAAAGGTCACTGGTTTTTCGTTGCTAGTTTCTGCTTCTTAAGCAGTGAGTGAAAGCAGACTTATTAAAATGAAAGTATGTCAGTATAATCTAACTTTTCTCCAACTTCCCTTTATTGTAATTAAATGTTCCTCTATATTTCCAGCAATTTAACGCCAGCGTCAGAAAACTAGGTTCACCGTGGGTCCATGCACACATATTTTCTTCCATTCCTCATGCCACTTGACAACAATCACAGGTGAAGAGTGCATTACACACTCTTTCAGGGTCAGGGCCGGACTGGGAACCATAACCGGCACTGGCAAAGTTCTCGGCCAGCCCCCAGGGGGGGTTGGGTGTGCGACTGAGCTCTTTGCCAGGGCCGGTTTTCAGCCGATTTTGTTACACGGCCGATTTGGCCGTGTAACAAAAACTTCCCCCAGGGGCCCAAAACCAGGGCCGGACTGACTACGGGGCAGTTTGGAATGCTGCCGAGCTGGGGGCTGCATTCACTGCAGTGGGGGCTGATTTCGTTCATGGAGACCTGCGTGTGCTTTGAAATAATTAATGCAAAACAAATTTCGTTTAGCACACGCAGGTCTCCATGAACGAAATCACCCCCCAGCTCAGCAGCATTCCAAACTGCCCGGTGGCCAGTCCGGCCCTGCCCAAAACCGGCCCCCACCCTTGCGGCCCACCGGGGATTGCCCGGTGTCCGCAACGGCCAGTCCGGCCCTGTTCAGGGTTGTATGATGAACTACCACATGAACAACTACAGTCTAAACAACGACTCCTTAACCACTACATAGTCTAAACCTCTAAAGTTTTAACAACAACCATTTTTACAACTGCTATGCCTTTACCACAATTGCCTTTACCCCATTGATGTATCTATTTTACAGGTAAGTATAAACCCATATTTATTTATATATATCCAAATACACCAAGTTTTACCTTGCTTTGAAGACGCCACACATGTGAAAGTTAAAATCCTTTATTGATGTAGGCAGCAACTGTATTATGCTTGCTCCAGCTGAAAGTCGCCATACGCATTTTGGGCGTGCTGCCCTTGTTCACTGGCATGCAAATTCACTCCCGGCAGTCTTTGGTCCGCTGGTGTGGGGTCATTTGGCAGAGGTACCTACCTGTCTGCACAGAAGAAAAACCACTTGGAAACTTATATTTATGCAAAGAATCCAGACGGTACCAACTTGATGTAATCAAATTGAACTGCAAGATCCATAAGGCATTGGGGCACTTGTCCATCTGGGCGGGGCCGAGAGACATTCAAAAGTTCAGCAAAGACTGCCTGGACTGAATTTGCATGCCAGTGAACAAGGGCGACATGCCCGAAACGCGTATGGCGACTAACAGCTGGAGCAAGCAGAATACACTTGCTGCCTACATAAAGGATTTAACTTTCACATGTGTGGCGTCTTCGAAGCAAGGTAAAACTTGGTGTATGTGTGATTAAATAGCGGCAAAACCAAGTGGCGAGGATACCCCACCGCGAGGGCGGTCCTACGGTGCCTGCCAAACTGGGCGCTGGAAGGAGGTGAAAGTCCGCTTGCGTGGGGTCATTTAGCAGTGTACCTACCTGTGTGCTCAGAAGAAAAACCACTTGGAAACTTATATTTATGCAAAGAATCCAGACGGCACCAACTTGGAGTAATCAAATTGAACTGCAAGATCTACAAGGCATTGGGGCACTTGTACATCTGGGCGGGCCTGAGAGACATTCAAAAGTCCAGCAAAGACTGCCGGGACTGAATTTGCATGCCAGTGAACAAGGGCAGCATGCCCGAAACGCGTATGGCGACTTTAAGCTGCAGCAAGCAGAATACACTTGCTGCCTACATCAATAAAGGATTTAACTTTCACATGTGTGGCATCTTCGAAGCAAGGTAAAACTTGGTGTTTGTGGATTAAATAGCGGCGAAACCTTGTCGCGAGGATGCCCCACCGCGAGTGCAGTCCTACGGTGCCTGCCAAACTGGGCACTGGAAGGATGTGAAAGTCCGCTGGTGTGGGGTCATTTGGCAGTGTACCTACCTGTCTGCACGAAATGCGTAGGGCTACAAAGGGCTAGTTGAACTGGTGGAAATGACTTTGCTCTGAGGCCGTAGCTGTCACCATTAAAATGCCAAAGACATACCTTCCTGTGTGTGGCTTTCTTCGAGGGGACAACTCTTGTGTTGGATTTGTTACGGCCTGTCCTGCCGTGAAGAAAGACCCACCGTGTGTGTGGATACCTTTGCTGACGCCAATCGACGTTTTGCATTATTGGGCAGTAATGTGCGAGGTGTAAGTTATGATGTGCAGCTCCAAAGTGTGGGACATTTCCACAGTCCACTTGGGTTTTATTGTTACTTTGATGCAATGGCACAACAGCCACTTATCAGAGGAACACTGCTCTGCACCACTAAGACCAGCAGGCATCGCTTTGTGCCGACGCCCATGGGGACCGGGTTACGAGAGAATATTGGTGTTGGGACTGCTCTGTGTCGGATGTTTGAGTCAGCCCATGAGGAAGTAAGGAGCAGCACGAAACGTGTAGGGCTACAAAAAGGGCTTGTTGAACTGGTGGAAATTACTTTGCTCTGAGGCTGTAGCTGTCACCAATAAAACGCCAAAGACATTCCTTCCTGTGTGTAGCTTTCTTCGAGGGGACAACTCTTATATATATACATATATATGTGTATTGGGCTTGCATGTACCTGCAAAAAACTAAAAATTTCGTGGTTTAGGCATGCATGCTAAAGACATATGCGTTGTAAATGTAATATTGATAAGTATTAACACTATATAAACATATATATACACATATATATATATGTATACTCACTTGTAATGTTATAAGTTTCCTTTCCTCCCAAAAACCTACACCCACCCTAACCCTAAAAATTCCCTTTCCACCCATACCATCATACCACTAGAATGGATCCAAACACTTAAGACATCCAGAGTTCAACGAGGCACTCCTGGGGTTGTGGGAGGCTAGCCACCCAGGGACCTTCTGTGTGCCCCAGTAAACCTGAAGCCTGCTGAAGAAGAGTATACCCGACCATTGGACTATCCACGCATGGGTTACACAAGGCTTGGCCATAGCCCTTTTGAGAGCTCTGCAGCCACCCCTCAGCACGGCCTATGAAAGGCCCGCACAGCCCACGCGGTCACGTGGCATCCAGGGGCGAGGGCCTTAATGGAGTTCCCGTGAGAGGGGAATCCAAATCGGAGAGATGTGTCGGCAGCAGCTCCACAAAAGGTACCGGGAAGCATGTAGGTCGCAAATGGAGATTGGTTACCCAAAGACCATCTGAGGAAGGCATAGAACCCAAGTTCTGACGGCGAGAGCACACAGACTAAGGCACCACTCTATGTGGCTACATGAGCGATTTGGCTGTGGTTCTGTTGGCAGTTCCTCAGTGACGCCTTTGCTCAGCCTACACGAAGGCTGCACAGTCCACACAGTCCCATGGCCGCCCGGTAGGAAGACCCTCCAGGAAACTCTTGTGAGAGGGGAGTCGAGGCAGGAGAGGCAAGTCTGAAGGAGCTCGGCTATCTGGAACTGGAAAGCACCGTCGCCTCCAAGGAAAGCCTTCAGCCACCAAGGTCATTCTCCGTATTTGCAGGCTGGCTGTCCACTGGAGCCTGAGCGCCTGCTAGAAGATCTCCAAAGTTGACTCCATCACCGCCCCAGATGCACAGCTATTTTGAACTTTGTAAATAGACTCCAACACAGCGAGACCAGGTCGATCTGAACTTCATAGCTGACCGTGTGGTCCAGAGCTCCAGCACCACCCAGCCGATGGCCTGAAGAGACTCATTGGTGCTGTGTATTGTTGTTTTGTTTTCTTCGTGGATTGGAATTTTGTTTTTCTTGTTCATTAAAGTGTGGAAGGGATGTAGTGTCCTGCTGGACACGTTCTAGTGTTCCACCTCTGCTTGCACACCCACCCATCACAGGCGTCACCGGTCAGGTGACCCTGCTAATAAAAGGGACCGGGCGCACGTGCCCTGGGCCAGTTCCTTTACACCACTACTGTGTCCATGTGGTCCTTAACCAGCATGTATACCTAGTGGCCCAAGACACTACACACTCCAGCATTATCAAGGGCTCCAGGTTTCGCCTTTTAGACCTATTGCGTTTGCCATTACTATTTGTTGATGCTGGAAAGAGTAGCTTTTTTGCAGATGCCGTGCAGCATCAGCAAAATAAAAACTTAAAAGCAGCAGAAAGGGATTTGTTTTGAATGCTCGCTTGCCTGATGAATCTAGTGCTATTTTGTTTACTTTTTTAAATGTGTTGTTCCAAAATGGTGAGATCCAATCTTGGAGCAATAAATACAAAAATAAAAAATATTTAAAAGCGCACAACTCAAGTACCGGTGCCAAGCACCGGAAACCACTGGTTCAAATTAAGCACTCGTTTAGGTACAATTATCTCTATGACCAATTACTGCAATGAAAATTAAGGAGGCCTTCCTTCCGGGGTGATGGACAAGCTCCATAAAGGTAAAATCAGGATGAGCAACTCATACTTATGTTCAAATGCGGAGGAGATATCTCAGCCAAACTGAGTTGACCACATAGCAGATGGTCAACTAAAAGAGGTTCTTCGTCCAACCAGCAAGATCCCAAATAATTGGTAGTGACAAACTGTGCACCTCTCCATCACAAATGTTTAGTCTAGCACTAAATTCAAAAACAGACTTTCTGCGAGTTGGAATATCCTTAAAGCACATTCCACTGGCTTTTGGAGTACAAACTAATCCAATGTTCTGTAAAACAGCACTTTTCTTTATCACTGACTGGTCCTATACAGATGAACAAATGGCAGTTGTTGTGTTCACTTACGACAGGAATCACTAAATGGCGTTTATTTCATGTCGCTACATCACGTTACTTTACATTGCAAGTACTTACCTGGAAGGAAAATTGCAAACCCTGTACATCCATGAGCCCTAAAAACAACTTACTGCCTCTATACACTCCCATCGCTGACCCTAAAAACTACTTGCTCCCCCATACACAGCCCATCCTTGAGCCTTAAAAACTCATTACTATCCCTATACAGTACTGTAAGGAAATGCCTCTTATTACATTATCAAGTTTTGGACTGAGGCTGCTGGTTTTTCGACCCTGGGAGTGCACTGAGGCTTGCTATCCAGATCTCCGTGCCAGTGTTCTAATCCCCTACAAAATATATGTTGAATTGGCTACCTTCAATTAGCATACATGTATTTACTTATAAGTCTCTAGTATATAGTAGCAAGCTACCCAGGACATGAATCCTCCTTTGGTGGGCAAATGACAATCACACCCCTGAATGGTTGACCCTTTGTTCAGGTAGACAAGCTGGCGGCAGTAACATGAGGGGAACCAGTGAGCAAACCGATTTTCCTATGGGCATGTAGCCCACAGGAAGCTGCTCTGTTGTGGGCTACCAAGCTCCTGCAATCCAAGGAATGGTTCAGATATCTGGAGATTGGGCAGAATAGTGCACTCTGGTATTGCTCGATGCCATACATAGTCAAATGGAAATGATCACAGAGCAAGGCAGACCCTGGTAGCCCATTGGCTAGTGACCACATCAACAACCAGAGCACTTTCCGGGCATATACATGGCTCCCCTGGCACTTTGAATCAGATCATGAGAGAACTGGAGAAAGGACAGAAGAAGGTATGTCCTGTGGCTCATGAAAAAGTTGCTCCTGAGCCCCAGACCAAAGAAGTCACTCCAAGGGTAAGCCAGCTGACCCCCTGGAACCAGCACCAGTGCCATCAAAGCTAAAGAAGCCCACTCCGGCAAGCCAGTAGCCACATTCTTCAAATTGCAGCTGGCTGCCACTGGGTGACTCAAGAGCCTGATACTTGACAGCACTTGACAGCCAGAAGTTGCACTCAAGTTTGCCAGTCCAACAAGTGTCATCTCAGTCCAGATTAGTTACCAAAGAGGGACACCAGACTTCTCTAATGGATACCACTTGGTTCGCTGTATGCGAGATCGATAACCCAGCCGCAGCTGGGTTTCTACTGCCTTAAAGAGGACTTCAAGGGACACCGACCCCCATGGCCAAAGTCACCCTACTTTACCTGTGAACTGAGGAATAACTGGAGGGGCACCCCGTCAACCACAAAACACCCAGAACATCTTTCAGTATCCTCAGCATCCTGCATCCCCAGCTTCAGGACCACTCCATTGAAGTCTTTGGCGGTGCTAATGTAAATTGTGGAGCTAGGCTTGAGACTGCTTTGGTGACCAGATAACTGTCCAAACACTCGTTATTGGCCCCCCTGACCTTCTTCCTTTTGGAATTGGTCACCCACTCAGGCCGGAATAGCTGAACACAATTCCTTCAAACTATTTTCTAAACTTTATGGCTACCAATGCTTGTTGAAAACATAAAGGGTGTGGAGGGTCAAGGGGGATATGTTTACGACCTGTCTGCTCGTACCCCTACTCACAATACATACTACATCAAGAGCAGACCAGGTCAGGGAATGGTGTGTCGCCAAGACGGAGGCCGTGTAACAATTAGGTAAATGTGTGTAAAAAATGTTACTATGTGACAGACCCTAGAACACTGGCTAGGACACGTCCCATCAGACCGGGTGGTCTGATGGGACGTGTCCTAGCCAGTGTTCTAGGGTCTGTCACATAGTAACATTTTTTACACACATTTACCTAATTGTTACACGGCCTTCGTCATGGCGACACACCATTCCCTGACCTGGTCGGCTCTTGATGTAGTATGTACCAATGCTTGTTTACACTTTGGATTAAAAAGCTGAGATTTACGTTTTACTGAAAAATCTATATCTCTGGAACCATCCAGTGGATTTTTCTAATATTGGTGTCTAAAAATTCATAAAAATATAATATACTTTACTAATTGGTGTTGGATGACTTAACTTATTCAGTTGTTTGGTTCTTCTAAATTCTTTACACCAGCTCTTTTGTTTAAGCCTTGCTGATCAAAGCTGCAGCTACCCAGAGTTGGGTTACAAGTTTTACAAATGAGTCTGACTTCACCCAAGACATTTTTGTGAGTGTGTTACCTGGTAAGGTCACATAACCAAACCATACAATACACCACAGCCCTCACAACTACCCTTCCCTAAGCCTTGAAAATCCCTTACTACCCCTATACACGAATCATCCTTGGCCCAAAAAAAACCTTACTGCATCATTCACTACCCATACCTAACCCTTAAAAAACATCACAACTCCTTTTTATATTTAATGAAATAAAGGTTATTTAGCCATATTTTATACTATTTTTAAAGAAAAATGGAAATAATAATTAAATAACTTACAATTCAATTCAATTTACTTAATTACTCAAACATAACCATTTGACCTAATTTTTAACAATTAATTATGTGTCAGTTACTATTTTTACAATAAATTACTAAATAATAAAATTAATTAATTTTACTTGACAATTCATTTAATTTAATTTAAACTAGATTTAAATTAGATTTTAATTACTATTACAAATTTTAGTGCCCTAACCTTAACAACATAGGTTAGAGCCCTTAAGATTAACTTACTTGCAAAGTAGAGACCTGCGATATAAAAGACTGGAAAACTCACTTGTGATGTGATTTCTGGTGTAAAAACCACAGTGTAATGACTCTTGATGTAACTCCTGCGATATAACAGTAACATACCAGATGACCTCATGCAGTCTTCCTGTAAACCATATCACTAAGAATGCAAACTCTTTAGGCTGTTGTAGTGGAACAGTAACCTGCTACTGCAATGTTTTTTTGCTCATGCTAACTAAGACTACTGGTTGAGCCGGTCTCTGAGCCTGTTTTCACTGAAAAAAAAGATAAAAACTGTATTATTGTTTTGGCACAAAACAAATAAACCATTAGAATTCGCCAGTTATGGTTATCAACCATCAAAGCACACAGCACACCCTTTAACTTAGACAGCCGGCCATGGTTTGAACATCAATTTTCCAACGGCAAGAAAACAAATAAATAGCCACCAAGTTACCTGCAAGGTGGACAGTGAGATGTTTGGCATGTGTTGTGTGCGTTGATAACCATAACAGGAGAATTTCAGGGGTTTCCGCATTTGACCTGTTTTTCTTTAAGGGAATTTCATGACTTTTTTAATGGTATACTTATTTTCCACCCCTCGCCTTGACTGTGCTTGAAAGGTGTTGGGGTGGGCACAGGGTTGGGGCTGTGGCTAAGCCCTGCAGCAAATCCACTGCCCCCGGTGGATTTAAGGTGGCCCATAGTGCTTAGCCTATGGCCAGGCCATTCATGTTTTTAAGATTTGAGAATTTAAAATTGTACTTGCAAATCCAATGCTAGCTTCATGCGCTGAAGTCTGCCTAGGACTCACTGTTCTTATTTGTGACTTGTTAACCCCTGGTACCTACAATGTCAGCCAGGGACTGCAATAGCGCTCTCTTTACAGTGATTCCTGGAAGCTGTTATAGGTGTCAGAGTTCACGAGTCGGAAATGGAAATTGGACTTGTGAATCTCATAAACTTTTTATGTTTTTGAAAGGTTGAACAAAAGGGGACTTTGAGGCCCAGGGTGTCCTTACCTTGCCCCCTTATAAGCCCTTATTTGATAATGTCCTCACAGTTCACATCATTCATTAAATGTTAAATTACCTCACTAATGACATCACTCATAACACAATAGTAATGTACGACATAGAGCTACTGAGTGCACACATCTGAATCCATAGTATGGCAATAGCATAAGCCTTGGAGGCAATTGTGCATATTGAAAGTTTTATAGGGCACCGTTAACAAATGATTAAAGATTGGAGTGGAAGTAGTGCTCCAAATTAAACCAGTTAAAGACTGTGTGCATCTGATGTGGATTGTAGAGCTATGACTGTAAATAGATTGTAGCTTAATGCCAAAGTGTGTCCCAAAAAATCTGTGAGAAAGGCCAAAGCTGCTGTTGTCAATACATTATCCACCAGTAAATATCTGACCTCATGCTCATGTTAAGCGGTTACAATACAATGGTATACACAAATCCTAGGTAATGAGGAAGTTTATAAGATGTGGATGTTTATTTGCAGAACTTTACAGAAGATTTTGATGCATTGCAAAACGTAGAATGCAAGGGTGTACTTTATCTTACACTGATGTTGTAAGCATGGTTCTAAGGTTGTATGCCACAGTGTCTACCTCAGGAATGTGTGTAGTGTATTTTACTAAACTGCCGAGGGTTGTCCATAGGGCCTCATAAAAGTTGCCTTTTCATTGGCAAACATATACCTGTCAACCTCTTGACTTAACATTGCAGGTAATTTGAAGTCTTTAAAAGGGTAATCCCATTAAAGCTAAATAGCAAATTGTGCACAGGTGCAGTGTGTTGAAAGTCTACAAAAACCCTATAGAACTGTGTCACAATGCTTGCAGTATGTCATCAGTGATGTCATCAATGACATCTTTGGAGATGTCATCAGTGATGTCATTAATCATTTAACATGTCATAAGTGATGTAAAAGGTGAGGTAATAAGCAGTGCAGGCGGATGTGCAAGGTATAGTTACCTTAGTATTTAAAACTGGTCAATTTCAAGTTTTTTTTGTTTGCAAACATTACTTCAACACCTACCTATACCTTCACTTTAATCTTTGCTTTTTTCAGTGAATTTCTGTTTTTTTTAATGTAAGGTGGCATCTTATTATCATAACTAACTAGAACATCACTTTAACCTTTGTATTTTTCAGTGACCTCCTGTTTTTTTATATTATTCACCTAACTCCCTTGCTGAACAGAGCTTTTGGTCATGCACATCCAGTGTTTGGCTGCAGGCCCTAGCCTCTGGCAAGGCCCTGACTCCAAACCCCTGCGGGCGACCTGCATACGGCATTCAGTTTATATAAACAAAAAGAATCCTACTCACAGTGGACCAGGGGGGAATGTCGACCACAGATGCGGGGACATTCAATGTTTTGTAAAATACCCCTCACACACCAACAGGCCCCTTGGTGTCATGCTTCATCATTGGGGCCTTCGCACCCCTCTAACGGGATGCGGCGTGCTGCGGCCTACGACTACGTGGGAGCACTTATAGTATGGACTATGTGTGGTGCGCGTGGTGGATGTGGTAGGGTATTTTATAAACAATGTGAGTGGTGGGATGTGGTGAAGGTTAAAAAGTACCTGGCTCGTAGGAGTTAAAGAATTTTTTTTTATTCAACCTCGGGCTGGTACTAGTAAAAAGAAGTGCAGTTTGAGGTAATCAGCTGTCGTGATTATGGACAGTACCTCTGGTGTGCGTCGACATGTTTCGGAGCTAGTGCTCCTTCTTCAGGACGGGGGCACAACTTCCCCACCTTACTCACGTTTTTCTATTTTGGTGTGAAATAAACCAAAAAAGTGAAGGACTATTTACAGTGTTATTAAAGTAAAACTAAGGCTACAGTGTGCCTACAGCGGTTATGGAACATGCAGTCGCATGACCTAGAAAAAACAAAACAAAATTAAAAATAAGTTTGGTTGCCCAGGCTGGGCTAGCTCTGACAGGTGCAGTCACCTGGAGCACCAAAGATTCAATGATCCTGTAAAAGGAAAGGGACACACAAGTCACACAACACACAAAACACATATCAAGTAAGAGAGGCACTAGGTCATACCTAATGTGTTAGGTTTTCTTGCTTCATGAGCATCAAGTGAATGTAGAGGGTATTGTTATTGCTAAATTTGCAACCTGTATGGATAGAGATTAGATTTCAGTCTCTTGTACTCACTGTTTAAGGTAGTAGATGGTGTTTTGGTGTACCAAATACTCACAGACTCTGGGTAGAAATTTCTCCGTGTTCCCCCTACGCTGCTCCGCTGGTACTGACTCCCGGAGCTCTCCCTATCGTATTTATACACTCAGTGCTTAATTCGATTATGCCGTTTATTGGTTAATAGGCGGATGTATGTTATGACCTTATAAGGTTTATCCGCCCGTTAGCCAGTGGCATGGTATCCCTTAATTGGTAAGTCCGGTTTCTGATTGTAAACAGCCGTCAGCTGCAAGGGAAAAGGACAAGTGCGCGATGTTGTTACTGACGCGCGCATGCGCATCAAATGTGCCGCCTCCAGCATTAGATCCCGAAAGGAAAGTGGCATGCGCGAGAGAGTGGCGCATTGGTACAGCGTCTTGGCTCTCTCGCTGCGTCTTCGCTCTCCAGCTGCGCATGCGTTGTGGCTGCGTTGGAATGAGAAAGACGCATGCGCGAGAGAGCAGCGCATTGGTACAGTGTCTTCGCTCTCTCGCTGAGCATGCGCTGTAACACACCGTTGGGTGCAGCGCGAAGCCTCTGTATGAAACATTCAGTGTAATTAAAAATCATGAATTAATTATAAATAAGGAATCCCTTAGGTAATGGGAGGCTCAGGGTGTTAGAGAAGGGCTTACAAATAAGCAAGATGGTACTGAGACACTAATATGAGGGAGGTTATCAGGACTTACGTAGATCAAGAGTCTTTGAGGGATATGTATACGCTACGTGTCAGTGAGAGGTTGGCAGCCGGCTTATGGGGACATGCCTATGGGAAAAATGTTAGTCAGGAGTTAAAAAAAGGGGGGATGTTAGGCACACATAATGTTTCAATGGGAAATAGACAACTGGTTCTTAAATTTGGCAGCCGTCTCTCAGGGACATCCCTGTGGTGAATATGTTAGTCAGGAGTCAAAAAAGAGAGATGATAGGTACACATAATGTTTCAGTGAGAGTTTGACAGCTGGCTCCAGGGGACATCATCATTGAGACCATGGGTATTTGTACCCAAACGGAATACCCACCGCTGTTCCTTAAGAAACAGGTCTGAGTCAGATGGTATGTGTTCAATCACTGTCCATCGCAAATCATTTACACAGTGTTGTTTTTCCATGTAGTGGGATGCCATTTTGGTGGTGGACTTTTTACAGCGCACATTGCTTTTGTGCTCACCTATTCGTGTTTTTACCGCTCTTGTCGTCATTCCTATATACTCCAAACCACAAGGGCATGTGATCATGTACACGACATTTTTTGTGTTACAGTTTGTAAAGGCACGTTGTTCCCAAGTTGTTCCATTCATAAAAGTCAATGTCTTGCTTTTCTGCGTCAGGTGGCAACTGCTGCAATTTCCACAGGGAAAATGCCCTTGAAGCCCAAATGTGGTTTGTCTCATTGGATTGTTCCTTTTAGGTCTTGTGTGGACCAGTAAGCCCTTCAGGTTCCTACCTCGACGGTGTGCATACATTCGTTTCTCCAAAGTCATATTCCCACAATTCAATATCCTCCAATGTTTATCTATAATCCTGGATACCTTGTTGGATATTGTGGAGTAAGTTGTTACACATATTTGTCTCTTTTTGTTGTCTATACTCTGTGGTTTTTCTTCCAACAGAGCATCCCGGTGGTTGTTCTTGGCTCTTTTCATTGCCTTGTCAATAATCCTGGCAGGATATTGTCTTTGTATCAACTTCTTCTTAAGATCACCAGCTTGAGTCTTGAATTCACTCAATTCTGTACAGTTGCGTCTTAGCCTTAAAAACTGTCCATAGGGCAGATTCTCCCTCAGATGTCTGGGATGGAAACTGTCATACCTTAAGAGGCAGTTTCTGGCCGTCGGTTTGAAGTGTGTGTTGCTCTTGAGTCTATTTCCATCAGCATAGATATTCAAGTCCAGGAACACCATTGATTGATTCGACATTGTGCTGGTAAATTTTAAGTATGTATTCTGGTTATTAAGCCAGATCACAAAGTTTGACGCACTTTCTGCATCGCCATCCCATATGATAAGGATGTCGTCAATGTACCTCTTCCAGGTGTTTATATGAGGTCTGAATGGATTGTCCGGGTTTAAAATTTTGTTCTGCTCTAGGTGGTGAACGTATAGTCCAGCTATACTAGGAGCAAATGTACTTCCCATGCTAGTGCCATGGGTCTGTAGATAGAGTGTTTGGTTATATTGGAAGAAATTTTCTTGTAGTGCCAGAGAGATACATTCCAGTACTAGACCCCGGGGGGTTTGGTATTTCCATAGATTTGTAAGGAGTACTTCTTCGATGATCTGTAGAGTCTCATCGTGTGGTAAACTTGTGTATAAACTTTCTACATCCAGGCTTAACATGAGTTGTTTTGTTGGGTCAAAAGTCTTCTGTTCCAATAGTTGCAGTACTGACTTGGTATCCTTCAGGTAGGTATTGGTAGACTGTACCAAAGGGCGCAGGAAGGCGTCAGCAAACTTGGAAAGGGGCTCAAGGATGGAGCCAATTCCAGAAACTATAGGTCTCCCAGGTGGATTAGTGATGCTTTTGTGAATCTTGGGGATGCTATAGAAGTATGGAATTCGTGGTGACAGTTGCTGTAGAAAGTCTCCCTCTTTTTTGCTCAACCAGTCATGGGCTAGGCCTTCCTCTACCATGCCCCCAATTCTGATACGTAGTCGCTCGGTAGGATCTTCCGAAAGAATTTTGTAATTTCGGTGATCAGATAGTAGACGCATGCATTCAGTGTTGTAGGCATCTTGAGTCTGTAGGACGATGGCTCCGCCCTTATCCGCTGGTTTAATGATTAAGTCTTTGTTACTAGTCAACTCCCTGATGGCTTTCTGTTCATCACCACTGGTATTATGGAAAGGATTGATGTCCTTTGTGTTGAGGCTGTTGATCTCAGTGAAAATGGCTTTCTCGAAGGTGAGAATTTCAACTGGTATAACAGAGTCAGGGGGGGGTGAATGTTGACTTCAATTTCAAGCCGGTATCTGTTGTTTCATTGGATGTTGGTTTATCTTGGAAATAGGCTTGTAATTTTAGTTTCCTGATAACCTCCCTCATATTAGTGTCTCAGTACCATCTTGCTTATTTGTAAGCCCTTCTCTAACACCCTGAGCCTCTCATTACCTAAGGGATTCCTTATTTATAATTAATTCATGTTTTTTAATCACACTGAATGTTTTATACAGAGGCTTCGCGCTGCACCCACCGGTGTGTTACAGCGCATGCTCAGCGAGAGAGCGAAGACACTGTACCAATGCGCTGCTCTCTCGCGCATGCATCTTTCTCATTCCAACGCAGCCACAACGCATGCGCAGCTGGAGAGCGAAGACGCAGCGAGAGAGCCAAGACACTGTACCAATGCGCCGCTCTCTCGCGCATGCCACTTTCCTTTCGAGATCTAATGCTGGAGGCGGCACATTTGATGCGCATGCGCGCGTCAGTAACAACATCGCGCACTTGTCCTTTTCCCTTGCAGCTGACGGCTGTTTACAATCAGAAACCGGACTTACCAATTAAGGGATACCATGCCACTGGCTAACGGGCAGATAAACCTTATAAGGTCATAACATACATCCGCCTATTAACCAATAAACGGCATAATCGAATTAAGCACTGAGTGTATAAATACGATAGGGAGAGCTCCGGGAGTCAGTACCAGCGGAGCAGCGTAGGGGGAACACGGAGAAATTTCTACCCAGAGTCTGTGAGTATTTGGTACACCAAAACACCATCTACTACCTTAAACAGTGAGTACAAGAGACTGAAATCTAATCTCTATCCATACAGGTTGCAAATTTAGCAACAACAATACCCTCTACGTTCACTTGATGCTCATGAAGCAAGAAAACCTAACACATTAGGTATGACCTAGTGCCTCTCTTACTTGATATGTGTTTTGTGTGTTGTGTGACTTGTGTGTCCCTTTCCTTTTACAGGATCATTGAATCTTTGGTGCTCCAGGTGACTGCACCTGTCAGAGCTAGCCCAGCCTGGGCAACCAAACTTATTTTTAATTTTGTTTTGTTTTTTCTAGGTCATGCGACTGCATGTTCCATAACCGCTGTAGGCACACTGTAGCCTTAGTTTTACTTTAATAACACTGTAAATAGTCCTTCACTATTTTGGTTTATTTCACACCAAAATAGAAAAACGTGAGTAAGGTGGGGAAGTTGAGCCCCCGTCCTGAAGAAGGAGCACTAGCTCCGAAACATGTTGACGCACACCAGAGGTACTGTCCATAATCACGACAGCTGATTACCTCAAACTGCACTTCTTTTTACTAGTACCAGCCCGAGGTTGAATAAAAAAAAATTCTTTAACACCTACGAGCCAGGTACTTTTTAACCTTCACCATATCCCACCACTCACATTGTTTATAAAATACCCTACCACATCCACCACGCGCACCACACATAGTCCATACTATAAGTGCTCCCACGTAGTCGTAGGTCGCAGCACGCCGCATCCCGTTAGAGGGGTGCGAAGGCCCCAATGATGAAGCATGACACCAAGGGGCCTGTTGGTGTGTGAGGGGTATTTTACAAAACATTGAATGTCCCCGCATCTGTGGTCGACATTCCCCCCTGGTCCACTGTGAGTAGGATTCTTTTTGTTTATATAAACAGTGCCCGTGGAGTAAGAATCCTAACTCTCCACTCTACCTCCCTTTTGTTGTTACTTTCTACGGCATTCAGTTGTCTTCACAGGAATCTGGGTACAGGGCCTGTTTGGTGCCAACCCCACTGCGGGCGTCCAACTCCCCGCTGTAAGGTTGACGGCAGGCCCTGCACCCAACCTCCTACTGGTGTCCAACCCTCCATGCACCACCACCCCACGTGTTTCTTTTTTATTAATATTTTTACATTTTCTAGTGGCACTCCTGTGGTACTGCCCACACAGGTGTCACCTACATAGAGCCTCAGGACCGAGCAAGCTTTTCTTACACAAGCTTGTGCAGTCCATTTGTACCAATGGGTGTGGCTTGTCCTGAGGCTCCCACAAGAGTGCCGCAGTACCTCACGGGAGGGCCACGCTTGGTCCCTTGGTTGACCGCAAATATATCATAATATAATATTACTTTATGTTAAAAAAACATCGAAATTTACTGAAAAAACAAAAGGTTAAAGCAGAGTTATATGTGAGGATGGTAGTAAGATTTTAATTTACATTTTAATAAAAGTTAGAAATTCAATGAAAAAACAGTAGAATTAAAAAAACGAAAGAACAGGGCAATACCGCCAGTTGTATGTAATTGACAAAAGTGTAAATTCCACCCCTGTGATTCTTCCTTATGACCTGATATATTACATCATTGATTACATCTGAACTCTATGATATTGCAAGTAATACCTACACCACCCATTAAACTGACAAAAATAAAATGAGTAATCATTGAGGGTGTTGGGACCACAATTTGGAATGCCTAAGTCCAACAACTTAAAACGAAATCAAATATCTCCATTTCTGAAAACTCCTCGAAATAGGCTATTTATAAAATCATTTGCCAAAGACAGCACCAGGGTTTGAAATCAAAAGATGGCAGGTACCATTCCTGTAAAGACAAATGGACTATTGTGCTACATCAGCAATAAACTATTCTATTATTCCAAAGTTGTCATAGAATGACAACTCGCGCTTTATAAAACACTTAGGTAAATGAATAGACAATAAATCAATAGTGTTACCATGGAGCTACCAGGCTGTGGGCACCACAACCACATATTAACAACTATGCAAAAACCAGCACTGCACTCAGTCCAGCTAATGGAATATTTTGCCAACAGACTCACTTATTGAGTAGGACAGGGACCTGGGCTGTATGCAACCCCAGTGTGTTTGCACAGCTATTTTACCGCCTGGTCTTTTGTAGTGAGAGGAATCGCTGAAAGCGAAAGAAAATAAAATTTAAAACAGCTGACTGATATTACTAAAGGTGCTCACAAATAGGTACTTACATTATGACACACTCCCAACCCAACATCACACCAGTGGAACACGCCACTGCTATGGGCAGAGGGCAATATTGATACTTTTAGGTCTGCGGTCGACAACTCGCAGCGCACCCTTACAAAAACCATAGCCCATCTTCATCTGGTGCCAAATCTGGACTGCACCCCAAGATCTAACATCAACTAGAGTGCTGATACATACCTGCGTTTAGAGACATTTCTGCTAGTTTTAAAGGTAGGTCTGAGGGGCTGACTCCTGACGGCGAGCCCAGGATGTCGGGAAGGGCGTTTCTTCGTCCTGTACGCCCAGAGGATGCGAAATCCAACACAGGCTCCACCTCAGTCATACTTCACCTGAAACAAAAACAAAAAACTCACTGTTACTGACTTTTCCTTGTACCTTTTGTGCTCTAACAGAACAATGTATCATCACATATGTTAGGCCCTTAATGAAATATTAAGTTTGTAGTCATACATAGTGCCTGTGGGCGAAGCCTACCAGGTTTGCATTGGTCTTCCTCTGTCTGTTAGCTTTATCCAGGTAGCCTGAAGCTAGTTTTATCTCACGGCCATTGCTGTTGCACATATTATACTTATCCCCATCAGTCCTGTGCCTTCTAAAAGGATGCTACTAATTTGATGCCTACCACTACTGGGCAGGATGGGCAGTTCTACACATGCACCACTATGTCTGTGGAACAGAACTTAAGAGCACCCAAAAAAGTCTCTTTTCGTGATTCCTTGAACTAGAAATACACACCTGCTGCACTTTGCTGAAATCGTGAACAGGATTGAAGCCTTTGGGTGTTTTAAGGCCCTATGATTCCTCGCCTCTACGTTCTCCGATTCAGAGTATACCCATTTACGTTTTTACAACTTTTAAATGAAATTTGCAATATGGCATATTTTCTCATTGATCTTCAAAATCATTCTTAAACTAAGCAATATAGGGCAATATACACAAACGGATAATGTAGAAGTGGAGAAGTGTGGCTCAATGGTTAGAGCGGCAGACCCAGATGCAGAGGTCTAGCCCGGGACCAGGGTTCAATTCCCACCTCGGCGGATCTTGGGCTCAATTTCCTCGGACCTGATAATTCTCGCCTTGGTGCCTATTCTAATCATGGGTCCCACTCTGCAACTCTGGGCAATAGCTTGCTTAATCTCCACAATGGCCCCAACAACTCTAGGCTTCACCTTGGGGGTTCCCAGGAGTGGGCTCTTTACAGGGAAAAGCCAGGAAGGGTTCCACAGCGGTATGCTTACAAGTGCTGTGATACCCTCATGGGACGATTCGTGCGCTATACAAGTACTACTACATTTACATAAAAAAGTAGAGCAAACTCTGTTAACCCCATTATCACACTGCATTTTGTTTGGCCACTGAAACATCTATCTATCTATCTATCTATCTATCTATCTATCTATCTATCTATCTATCTATCTATCTATCTATCTATCTGTCTGTCTGTCTGTCTGTCTGTCTGTCTGTCTGTCTGTCTGTCTGTCTGTCTGTCTGTCTATCTATCTATCTGATGGCTGATGTTCCCAAAGCTGTGTTTTTATGAAAAGCAAAGATAGCCATTACAGGATCATGACTGGCGACACTTCATTGCTACTCCCTGTGGTCTGCCCACCCACTAGACACTCGCCACAGCAGACCTACTCCAAATGCGTGCTCAAGGGAAGCATGTCTGAGCTCCCTGACATCAGTTACACAACCTGTGGCCAACTAACCTAACACTTTTGTTTATTTATTCATTTTGCATTGTTATGTAGTACAACTCGACCGGTGAACAGGTGTCAGTGTGCTTCCCAAACAACAAGCGAGACCAACCATCTCTTTATATTGAACAAATAAAAGAATCAAGCAAACGGAGTAAACGCAGTCGAAATAAAAATAATTGTCAAGATTTTAAATTAGAACCGGCAAAATGATAAGCAAATGGATGAAATGAAAATCAAGTGGAGGGACGATGACAGGCGACAAAAAGAAATGGAAAAACAAGAAATGAGAAAAGATGGTGACACTGGATTTTTTTTTTAGTGCTAGATGAGGGAGAGCAAGAAAAGAGGATGGGTGAAGAGGAAGATACCTGAGGAGAGTGACCAGCAGGTAGGTACATGTCTAGATATAACTTGAACAAATGCATTTTTTCCATACCAATGCAGTCCCTATTAGCAGTAGGGCGTGGTCTCCTTGTGTTTATATGAGAGGGTGTGGCATAACGGCCAAAGCTTCTGACTTTAGAGCTGGGTAACCAGTTTCCAGTATCGGCGTTAGCTCAACATTTTGTGATTCTGGGCAAATCGCTTGGTGCGAGATTATGATGACGGTGGGAGCGCCACTGACATCACATTGGTGGCGGTCCCACCACCATTGGAACCATGATATCTGCCCGCCATTTTACCATGGCGGGAGGATAGGTGGCGGTCAGAAAGACTGACCGCAACGCGTCTGATGGCGTCGGAGGGGAATCATATCCCTACAACAGTGGCAGTGTCTATTAGGTACCGCCATAGGGATTATGATGCCCCTTTACTTTACTCCTGCCTTTTCATGGCGGATCCGAGATTCAGTCCTGGGGTCTAAGCTGAAAACAGTTTAGTAAAAACGTTTTGGTTATTGTGATGATTTTTAAGGAATATAAAGGTATTTTAAAAGTTCACACTTTTAAAATACTTTTCAGTGAGCTTCTAGCAATATTATCCAATGGGAGAAAATTCATGTTGCAGGTAAAGTACGTTCTCGTTACTTTTGTAATCCAGTACTGGGCTCCTAGGTCCAGCACTGGGTTCTCTACTTAAGACAGGTAAGTCATTATGTTTCAGTAGTATGTACAATTTTTAAAGAATATTTCAAGTTTTCAAAAGTAGACAGAAGAAATCTCATAGAAAAGCAGACAATGGATTCCTATGGATAAAATATAGGCTACTAGTAAACCCGGTTCGGATTACTTTTGCGGTTCAGCACTGGGCTACAAGGTACAGTACTGGCTTCTCTCCTGATCACAGGTGAGTATCTCGGAATTCGGTTGATTTTATAGGAATATTTTAGAGTTTCAAAACTTCACACTTAGAAGATTTTTCGAGTCAAACCAGTCAATGTTATCCTATGGCAGGAAAGTGAGTTATCGGTTTACAGGTGAGGACTCGGCCAGTGAAGTTAAGGTACTGGGCATAGACTCAGGGGTCCCCCAGGGTCAGGTAGGTACAGTTGGTACACCCTCAGCGGCACAGGGGCAGCCAGGTGCAGAGGTAGTTAGGCCCATGTTATCCAATGAGAGGCAGGGGGCCTTCGGTTGGTGGCTGCTTGCTCTGAGGCCACGCGGCTGTGGGAGCTGGGCTCCTGGTCACTTGCTCAGGGCAAAGGAGGACGTAGGATAGGACACAGGGTGCATGGCCAGAGGCACTCAGGCGGATGGGTGCAGGGTGTTTTTGAGCCATCGGGTGCTCAATGTTATTCAATGGGAAAGGTAAAAAGGGAACAAAGGCTGCAGACTCAGGGATGGTGATTCTTCACGTGCGACCACTACTTTGAGAGGTAAGTTGGCATCTGGGAGAAGAGGTAGGTACCCCAAAGGGAGGCACAGGGGGAGGCAGGGCGATGGGTACACGGGTGTCTTTGGGCGTCAGGAAATCTTACCCTCATCTGGTCGCGGTTGGAGGGGTCCCTGGTTCTGAGGCTGCAGGCGTCGTCTTGTTCGTTGAGGAGGGTCTTTGGGCACTGGACTTCAGGTCCCAGTCGCCGAGGGGACGTCCTCGTGGTCTTGGATCACTTGGGCACGGGCTGGGATCGGCGGGTGCAGAGTGGGTTGGTCTTGTGCTTCCTGGATGGCACCAGGGGTATGGTTGTTGAAGCAGAGCCTCTGCTTATGGGAGTCCCAGTCTTTAAGAGGGTCAAGGCAGGCAGGTCCTCCGGGGGTCCCAAGGTTGCTGTCCACAGGAGTCACCGGGATTAAGCAGGAGCAGATTCTGGGATCGACAGGCCGGTAGGGCTGGGGCACAGTCAGTTGGTGTTGTCCTGTTGTTAGCAGCGGCACGGCGGGTCTTCTTCTTCTTGATCTTCTTTCTTCTTTTCTTATTGGGATCTAAGGACGGAAGGTTTAGGGAGCCCCTAAATACTGAATTTAGGGGTGTTACAGGTAGGGCCAGGGCAGGGACCAATAGGTCCCTGTCCTGGGGTGGGTACACCCCTAGTCTGCTCCTCTCTGGTGGGACGGGGGCAGGAGCTTAGCTGTGATTGGGCAGGGCTCCCCATCCTCAAGATGGCTGGAGCCCGGGGTCGTGCTTCACCTCGCCTCTCCCACCTGAGGGGTGGGATTGGCACAGGCTGGCACGCCCCTCTTCCTGACGTAGGGTTTCCCGCCTGTCTTCCCACCAGAGTGGGGGTCAGAACCGGTGGGGGCCAGTTGCTGGGTACAACAAATGGTCTGGAGAAGCTCACAGAGGCGGCAGGCCTTCAAATCTTCCCCCTGCCCATCCTGGGGGAGGAGACCTAGCACCTCGCCCAGGATGTGCATTGTTGCAGGCCCAGGAGAGCGGGGGGCTCTCCAACCAGGGGTGCAGCAACATGTCTGCTGTGTGGCAGCCTAGGCAGCGTCTCAGTCCAGACATGGATTGTAGGTTATGTTTCAGGGGGCATCTCTAAGATGCCCTCTGGTGCATTTTACATTAAATCTCACACTGGCATCAGTGCGGGTTTAATGTGCTGAGAAGTTTGATACCAAACTTCTCAGTCTTCAGTGAGGCCATCATGGTGCTGTGGAGTTCGTAATGTCGACCTCCCAGCACCATAAACTCTTAATTGCAGCACTGCACTTACAGTGCCTAGGAATGGCCCTGGGTACTGTAGGGGCACAGGGCTCATGCACCTGTGACCACACCACTGGCATAGGGCACCCAACTAGAAGGGGACAGAGGTATGCCAGGGCAGTGCGTCTTGTGGGCATGGCACACAGGGATGTGTGCCATGTCGACTCTTTGTTTAGTTCTGTACTTAGAGACTCAGCCTGCAAGGGCAGTGTGTGGGTGTCAGGGTACAGGGTCCCTATGGGTGGTACAATAAGTGCTGCTGCCCTTAGGGGTCTTCCCTGTTCACCATGCCCTGGGTACCCATGGTACCATTTACTAGGGGCTGATAGGTGGCCAGAGATGCCAATTGGGTTGTAGTTTCAACACAGTTTTAGGGAAGGAACACGGCCCTGGGTACCTGATTGGCAGGAGCCCAGGGCACACTCAGTCAAAGCACATAAGCAGTTCAGCAAAAATTGGGGGCATACCAATGCAAGAAAGATGGCACTTTCTCACACTATGTGCTTCGCCTTATTTATAAGGCAGCGTTAAGCCATTTAATATGGCTTAACGCTGCCTTGTAAATAAGGCCCCCTTTCACAATATACTTAGCATGAAAGGGGTGGGCACCGGGTGTTACGGTGTGCATTCCACCGCAACACCCATTAATTTTAACGCTGCCCCATATTTATAAGGGTGGCGTAAATATGGGACAGGGCCAAAATTGAGACTAGGAAAAACCTGGTCTTAAACAGGCGCAACAAGGGGAAATGTTTAATTCCTCTTCGTTTTTGCGGTTTTCATGTGTGTTCCACACAGAAACAGCAAAAGGCCTTTGATCATTTATGTGCAGGAAGGTGTCTCTTCCTGCACATAAACAATCAATCAAAAAAAAATTATGTTTAGCATCTTCTATGCGTGCTGCATTAAGCAGCACACATAGAAGTTTCAAAACACCATTTAACAATTGTTTATGTGCAGGATGGGACACCGTCCTGGACATAAACATTCTTCCCCTCAATGTAGACACCCTTGCACTATGGTGCCTGCGTTAGTGCTAGGCTGATAAATGTAGTGCCAGCGCAGGGGGAAATACAGGACTGCACCATATTGTTGTAAATATGGTTCAGCCCTGCATTTCAGAAGTGCCGGAGCGTGGCGTTAAGCCACGGAGGCTAACACCATGCTTCGCCACTTCTCTAGTAAATATGCCCCAAAGTGTACTGACTTGAGTTGTCTTTCCACTAGCAGTTGATGGAGTGCTTTTTGGGTTGGTTTTACATAGTCAACTTTGATCACATTCACACACTTTCTGTTGGCCTGTCCGTACCTCTTTGCATCCAGTCATTGTTGTTACAATTGGCAGGCCAATGGAAACAATCTGAAATCAGCCGAGGTGTTCCATTGGCTCAGTTCTCCTACTCTGCTTGATGTGGAGAATCTTCTGAGACATGCATAGCTGCGTGTAGGCATAATATTTGTAAATGGCAATTATATGATTTGAAAATAGGAAATTTCTTCATTCTTAAATTCTTGGCAATGTTTGATTTGTCCGTTGGAAGCCCGATGATGGTATATTGTAATTGACGAGCAGTCACTCAAAGTGATCGGCAAGTTTATTGATAGGGAAGATCATTAACAAATGTGGCATTAGCTGGACAACCAAAGGAGCATGAGTGACACCAGTGGGAGAAAGGAGATAGCTGGAACGGGGTAAGCTAGATGGAACAGTGTAAAAAGGAGGGAAATGATAAGAAGGTACAATTATGGAACAAAAAGGGTATAGACAGACACAAAGATGTCTATTGCATTATAGGGCCCAGTCAAGCGTTGTAGGTTCCACCCTTGTCCTTAATTTTCCTGAATGAATAAATACAAAGGTGGATTTGTCATATGTCAAGACTCCAACTGAGGAAGACGAGATTGTTAAGATCCTGCAGCATTACTGTAAGGCTTCTAGTCCTATAGCAAAACACAAATACTCCCTTTCCCTATTTTTTTGTGGAATGAGGCCCTATACCTCTAATACTGTAAAGTCAACTGTTAAACAAGCTCTTTCTACGTGAATGAGTCTAAGGTAGGTTACCAAAAGGCATTTTTTACATTGCAAACTGTCATATCCAATACAATATGAAACCCCAGAATTTAGAATCTATTCGTTGTTTGTTTTATTTACTGAAAAAACATAAATTCATTACACATATTGAACTATTACATATATTACAATCTTCATATGTTATATACAATTCAAGTACAAAAAAACAACTTTAAAAAAAGTACTGTCAATACAAGTAGAATAAAAACAAATTTAATAAAAAAAGTACTGTCGACGCGGCGTTTCGGTGTTCAGACGTTGGTCACCTTCTTCAGGACTATACTTGGAATTTAAAAAAATCTTATTTGATTAGATGTGAGAACCGGTTCACTTAGGTTCTCTATGGTTCAATGTGATTCTTCTTTCCATATAATTTGGAGAAATAACTGGATTGTTATATTAACCTGCCTTCATCAATTAGCTGCAGGCTTTAAACTCTTCCACGATTTCCATTCAATCACAAAAATTTAAAAACGTAGGGTAACGCTTGAGCAGAGAGACGGGTTTTCAAGTGGTCTTTCAATCTCCACCTTCTGGCCTCTTAAGCATAGCTATCTTGTCTTAAAAAGATGGTCGACGTTTCTGTGAATCTCCCTCTTTTCTTTGGAGTGAGTATCCTGCTTGTTTTAGATAATCAGTTGGTAGAGAGGTCCCTCGATGAGCTCCGTCCTCTAGCGTGTTGCTTTTTGGTCCTAGCCTTGTGTGCCTCCACACTTTGTGGCCTGTACTTAATGTGCAAGGAAGAGTTTTAGAAACCCTTGCAGAAACCAGCCGATTCTTATTGCTCCTGAAACCAAAGCCAGTACTTTACTGCTGGGAAGAAAAATAAAGTCCTCCTATTGCTCTGTTTCCAGAAAACTCTGTAAAACTTAAGTAAGTGTTCAAAATCTGTGAATTTTGCTAAAAAATATCTGGATTGGCACCCTACTTGTGAGTACACAGAATAACCAAAGGTAGTGCTCCCATATTCTAGGTGAAAGGGCGAAGCCCTAAACCATCATGTCAACTGTTATTCTGTCTCAGAGTTCATGTCAAGAAATTTAACATTTGCTTACTGACAAAAGCCTTACCCATACGTGAGCCAGGCTAAGGTAAATAGGCAATTACCAACTTAAACACACTTGCAAGGGCGCTACCAAATCTCTTGTATACTGCAAGAGTAAAACGAAAATAACTCACACGACTAACAGTCAGATGTATGAAGCCTTTTTGCAGTTGCATAAGTTTGAATTCACAAAATCGGGCCATCTGCGAACACAGAAAAGCTTCTTGGTATGTATAAACCCCAAGTTGCGGTTCGGTAACATGTTATCGAATCACAATTTTTGCTTGTGGCCAAACACATAATCAATACTTGGAAGTGGCGAGTTTTGGGCGTCCCTTCCAAATACTTATTCAATATTGAATTTAACCAAAATCCAGTCACAAAACATCAATATTTTACCAACTACGAAGGAAAATGTAAAGGTAACCCATTTGCAAAAGGAAAAGGGGTCCCAAAAGGACACCTTCCCTTTTGAAAGTTGACACAAATATTTTTAATAGTAGGCAGTGGTCCTGTGGACTCTTACAAAATGTTACTTTTCATTTTTATTTTAAAACACATTCCTTCCAGGATAACGAGTTGTGAGAGAGCGCAAACTGACTTAAATGTATGAGTGCATCACACTTACCTGTAGTAAGCACAAATCATGAGGAGAAATGCCATGAGTGCTAATAGTATCTGCAATTATATTCTAAATGTATAGCTAATGTAGAGATTTAAGTAGAAGTGGAACTAATACAGAAATGTGTGACACTATATGATTTTATTAGATGTGATTATTCTTGAGTCCATGTCGTGAAGCTGTTAAAAATAAGATGGTATGTGGTTAAACGCAGAATGTGGTAGGCCTCAGGGCCAGAGCTGGAGGGAAAGGGAAGGTGGTTCTTTTCACGACACAGATTGTATTAATGTTTTGGTCATTTCATTAAATAGGCCATGATTTATAGAAATGTTTACTAAATAATAGAATAAGAGTATTAACATGCTTTAATTAAATGAAGAAGTTGAATGCTATAATCATAATGAGAAATATTGTAGGCCTGAAATGTTTTAGCATTGATTTACACGTACATGTCTGGGCTGAGAAATGTTGCAAGCCTTTCTTTTTGGAAGTCTATGAGAGTTGGGTTCTTGGCGGCAGATATCTGTCTGCAACAGGAAAGGGGGGATCCAATTATAAATGAATGAATAGAGGTCTGTTCAGTAGACGGCCCAGACATGGAGGAGGGTTCTGGAATGTTTAAGGGGTATCAGCGGGCCGGAGAAGAGTCTGAGAAGCAAGGTCAACTCTAACGTATGAGGCCCAATACAAAGCATCATGGAAAAAGCCAGAAGCTACACCACGTGAGAGGCGTTTCGCAAGGGGCGTCTCAAATGTTGTTGACTGTTTTGTATTAGGGACAGCACCCCTGGGTGGAGTTAGAGCAGATACCTGAGGACCCTTTAGAGAGCGGATGGGTAGGCAGTGAGGGGTCATGACTGGAGAACTATAGGTTTTCACCAAGAGACTTAGAGTGGGTGACTTCCCTTGGGGGTCATTCACTGCTGACACCTTTGTTAGGTTGGGATTTGGTTAAGTAGGGATACCATCTAGAGCAGGGTAGGGACAGCCTAACCTTTGCGTTTTCCTCCAACCTAAATGAAGGAGAGATATGCGTCTATGCTGATAGCTTTATTATTCTTAGAACTTGTGTTAGTGATTTCTGTTGCTCGTCTGAGGGCTTTCCGAGAGCACATGTATGTAATTGGACCTGTGTATCTCGTGAATCTCATTCTGAGATGCCTGTATTTGCAGCTTATCATATCTTTACAATAAACCTTTGAAAGCTAGAAGTTGTTTGTGATCTTTGGGAGCAGAGTCCTTTATTGGGTGAACTAACTTGCAGATGGGTGTACTGTTTTCCTCCAAGACAGGCAACAAAGGTTCAGTCGACCAGATCGAGGTTTAGATCAATAGATATAAGGTATCGATCAAAATCTCGCCCTTTCAGTTGGTAGCTATAGAGGATGGTTGCCTTCTTGAGGACGGTGACCTAGGCCAGGTTAGCTTACCCCAAGGCCCCTAGAAATCGATGATCGGAAGAACAGCCCGCCGAAGAAGATCCGGATGACGTGAGATAGAAACAGCAGCAGTATCGGTCGAGAGTGAGTATAAAGGGTTATGCGTGTTAGATTGCGGTGTTTTGTATTGTATCTATGTTGTAATGTCTGGCGGAGTTGAATGTCTGTAGAGTGACTGTGGAACAGGTTGTGAGCGCGCGCAACCGGTGGAAATCTTAAGTTCAAGGAGAGCTTAAGTGGTTCGGGTGTATCGGACACCCAGAGTAATTGTCAACTAGTGTGAAGGGGGTCATGAGGTACCATTGATCACCCGAAAGACCGAGATAGGGGGAACGTAAGAGTGAGTGCGTGAGTAACGGACGCTGGTCGGAAGTTACTGTGTGTGTAAGCAACCTATCAGAGAGACGATAGACATTTCGTCAGTTGTGTTGACAATTACAGATAGACTGTGGACGTACAGTCGAGAGAAGTGACCGCTTGGTCGGAAGTAGTCATTTTTCGGTGTATGAATGGGACGCATGCATAACCGGGAGACGAGTTGAGAAAGGAGGGGTGCTGCTGCGAAGCGGAGAAAAGTGACGTCAGAAAGTGTCGCGCAGTGATTGGCCGACCGGAGAAAGACCGCGCTGTGATAGGCCAGCTAGCAAAGACGTCAGACAGGGTCGCGACGTGATTGGCCGACCGGAAAAAGACCGCGCTGCGATAGGCCAAGCTAGCAAAGCCGCGACAGGATTGGTGGATTGTCATCAGGAAGTAAACAGAGTAGCGAGGCTGGATTTTGTGCGCATAATTATGAAGTGTTTTAAGTGGCTGAAAGCGGTGTTTAAAAAAGAGAAGCGGGGATCGTATGAAGGGGAAGAAGCCCCGCCGGAGGGTACGCCAGCTCGTTACATGGCAGTGAATGTTGGGTTGCATACGATCCTCTGGATATCAGAGTGGAGTAAGATTACGGAAGGAAATGAGGAACTGACGTTCCCGAAGTACGGGACGTTCAGATTAGAGGTGTTACATCGATTGAAATCAGTCATGACCTCAAAGAGACCCTTGCCTAGACCAACCCAGTTTGAAGCTCTTGATGCATGGATTAGGGCAGCGCATGAAAAGAATATGAACAGACGACAAGAAAGGGTGAAACGATCGGTAAGGGCAGTGCAGGATGCCAGGTGGGATGCGGATGCTAAAAGATGGAGAGTGCATAACATGGAAGTAAATAAACTGTACCCAGTGTTAGAGGCGCCAGTAAATAAAAGTCCCCTAGAAGAAGATGATGAGAGCGAAACAGAGGACAGCCTGATAAACAGATTATTGACAGACAGGCCACCCCCGTATAATCGAGCAGGGGGAGAGGTCGAGAATAGTGAAGGAGAAAAGGGGGGCAATGCAGGAGAGCATAGACCGCTTCCCAGTTCAGAGTGGGATCCTGAGCCAAAGAAAGAGTTGTCCCAGCCTAGTCAGGTGCAACAGGTGGTCGGTAGGTTTGTGGTACAAAGAGCGCCGGAAACGGAAAGCGCCACATCCTACCCATTACCAGATGCACTACAGGTACCTGTTACCATAGGTCCTATAATATCGATATATGACCAAGAAAGAGCAAGAGGGGAAGAACGGAAACGGAAAGACAGAGAAAGAGCAGAGGAGGCAAGGAGGAACGATACCACTAATTCCCCAAGTCAGATGCCGATACCCAGAGAGTGGAGCACCCCGATGCACACAGCAGGGGACCCAGGAGGAGATCCTGGGGGCCCTAGATGGCCAATGGATCTGAGGGGATCTGGACGAAAATCCTTTCAAGAGCTAAATGAGTACATGAAGCAGTGGGATGAGGCAGTGAAGGCTCAAAAGTGCATCATAGCTGCGGAAGCTGAAAGGGAAAGTCAGGACAGCCGAGCTCGGACTCACTGCGGGGCTGGGGAGAGCAGCCCGGAGTGGGACTGTAGAGAGAGAGAAAGTAGGGGAGTCACCCATTGGGCCCGGAGTGGAGGTAGAACAGACCTGGAAAACGGGGGCCCCGGGAGTGGAGGGGTGGCGCGCCCAATACTCAGTGAAGGGGAGAGGAGAGCGCAAGAGTACAGAAACAGCTTTAAGTGTCCACACTGTGTGCCCGGCACCAGAGAACTGAATGGGAGTTGTGAGAGGTCGCACCATAGACCCTGTGATGACGGGAATGAGCGTAGCCCAGGGAATATGGGGAACCAGGAAGGATCGTATCGGATACTGAGCGATACGAGGCCAAGGGAGAGTAGCGACCAGAGGGAAAATAACAGAGAGGTGTGCGGTGAGAGGAGAGAAGAAGAAGAGAGTGGGCAGAGAAAGAGTGGGGGTAACAGGCCCGTGTTCCATCACCTTCCAAGATCGGATGGCCGAGCATGGGACCTGGAGAGATGGGAGCAAGGGAGGGCACCCATTAACTCTCCCGAGCCCAAACGCAGAGCTCGAAGTTGGGATGGTAGGGAGACCAGTGAGCCCCCTTCAAAAGACATATTGCGAGCTGAAATAAAAGCCAAGAGACTTGATGTCGCCAGCTTAAGGTCAGATCTGGATGACATGGTAGATGGTACCCTGCCTTTAGAAAGAATGGAAATGTATGAACAGGATGAAATACTGTATATGGCAAAGGACATCACTCGAAAGGCGAGAGCAATCCATGAGAAGTTAGTCGAACTAGCAGGCAAATATATGGTGGATCTGTCAAGAACCAAAGCATTACAGGGTAACCACAGGCTACATTACACAGATCGAGACCTAGATGAGAGGAGAACGATTGGGCTGAAAACGCACATAAGGGAACTGATCGCTGGAATAAGGACATGGAGGGCACTAGATAAGTGGGAAGAGAGGTGGTCCAAGAAAGGGACCGGCAGGAGAAGCACGCTTGGTATGACACCAGGACTGCAGGGGATAGAAGCTTACCCTTTGCGTGAAGTTGCAAATGGGAACTATGTACATGTCCCTTGGAGTAGGGGAGATTTAGCTGCTTTTACCACCTCTTTCCCCAAATTGCGGGAAAACCCAGTGGAGTGGTACAAGCAAGTGGAGAGATTTGTAAAAATCTCAAAGGTCTTATGGATAGATTTGAACACGCTGTTTGACATTGTAGTACCAGGCGATCTGTGGACAGCATGTAAGGTTAGCGCTGAGTGGCCCACAACGGAGCCAGAGAGAGATGCTAAGACTAATGGGCCGTCCGAGATTGTGATGGCAAAATTCGAGAGAGTGATGACTTGGCTGAAAGAGAAAGTGCCAATGCAAGACATAGATTGGGTCAGAATAGACCGAACAAGACAGGAACCCAAAGAGACAGTTCACGAATATTACGAGAGATTGCTGAAGGCGTTTAAACAGTATAGCGGCTTGGATGTAATGGATCCAAAAGACATAGGGCAATTCGTGTCCAAGTTCGTCCTGGGACTGAGACCGGATATTAGTTTAATGATTCAGCAACACTCGATTTGTTGGCAAACTAAACCTCTAGATGAAATACTGAGATATGCCAGGTACTGCTGTGATGAGATAGACTCCAAGGCTAAGAAACTAAAAGAAAAGTTGATGGTGGTACAGATGCAGGCAGCAGGGAAGGGGGGACAACAGCAACAGCAGCAAGGAACAGGTACAGGAGGAAAGAAGCAGTACAGTCAGAACAAGGGCAATGAGGAGAGTTCCACCTTTAGACCCAGAATAGACATAGCTACCTTGAAGAAAACGACTAGGTGCCACCAGTGTAACGAGCTGGGGCATTGGAAACGCGAGTGCCCCTACAATGTAGAGATAGGAGAGCAAGAGATAGAGGAGGAAGAGGTTCAGAGCGCGCCTACAAGAGGGGTAACGCCATACCAAGGAAAGGTGCTCAAAGGGGGGGGGGCTCCTCCCCGAGCCCAGTTCCCGCAGCCTCCTCGAGTAGGGACTATGGGTAAGACCTATAGACAAATGCCCCTGTTTGTGGAAGGTGAAGAGTGCTATTATGTGGACCCATTAACCGGACAGAGAGTGGAAAGAGAAGACTGCACCCTTGGGGCAGCCTTAGAGGTGGATCAGAGGGGACCCTATGTCGAAGCAGAAGTAGCAGGGTGCCCTACGACATTTCTGGTGGACACAGGAGCCACTAGGTCCACGATCAGATCAGCTGCAGTTCCAGACCTGCCCATGTCTGGAGAGACCATACAAGTGGTAGGGGTCGCAAACAGGAGAATAACCAGCCAATTGACAGAACCAGTACAGGTGAAAATAGGGAAGTACAGCGATGAGCACCAATTTGTGGTTTGCGATTCAAGCCCTGTGTGTCTGCTAGGGAGAGACCTGTTGTGTAAATTGAATTGTACTATATATTGTACACCTCAGGGAGTGGAGGTATTGACCAATGATGATGACGCAGATTTTAAAGTTGCAAACTCAAGAATATGCGTGGAGCTGTACCCTACTTTGACAGTAGATGAGCTCCCCTGGGACTTGAGAGAGACAGTGGCACCAGAAGTATGGGATTTCACTGGGGAAGAGATAGGTTTGGTCAAAGGGGTGGACCCAGTGAAAATTGTAGTGAAACCGCATGCTGAGTTCCCAAGAACACCCCAATATAAATTGACTCCAGAAACGATTGCAGGCATAAAACCCGTGATCGAGTCCATGATTAAACAGGGAATACTGAAAGAAATCGTGGGTAGTCCATGCAACTCCCCGATTATGGGTCTGCAGAAACCAAATGGGAAATTTCGGATAGTGCAGGACCTTCGAAAGATTAATAACATAGTCGTTTCGTGTTGTCCAGTGGTACCGAATCCATCAGTGATACTGTTTCAGATTCCATTCCAAGCTGAGTGGTTCACTGTGATCGATCTTTGTCAGGCTTTCTTTTCGATCCCTCTGGACGAAGAAAGCCATTTTCTTTTCGCATTTAAGCTGGAAAATCGCGTCCTAACATGGTGTCGTATCCCTCAAGGGTATACAGAGAGTCCATCGATCTTTAACCAGCTTTTGAAGAAAAATCTTGAAAGTCTAGTGCTGCCCCAGAAGTCAGTTCTGGTCCAGTACATAGACGACCTCCTCGTGGCGTCAGAAACAGAAGAAGCTTGCAGGGAGGACTCCATTGCTTTGTTAAATCACCTAGCTGCCAATGGGCACAAGGTGTCCCCGGGAAAATTGCAGTACTGCCTGACAGAAGTGCAGTACTTGGGACACAGAATAGAGAAAGGCAAACGAAAAGTGTCACCAGACAGGATAGAGGCGATCATGAAAATGAATGCGCCTAAGACACAGAGAGAGGTCAGGATGTTCCTAGGGATGGTGGGTTATTGCCGACAGTGGATCGTGAACTTTTCACTGAAAGCAAAGCCCTTGCAAAAACTGACGCACAAGGAGGTGAGTGATCCGGTACCATGGGACAAAGACTGTTTGATGGCGTTCCTACAGCTGCGAGAGGACCTGTGTCGTGCTCCGGCATTGGGAATGCCTGATTACAATAAACAATTTTTTCTTTACTGTTGTGAGAGAGAAGGTTGCGCGTTGTCTGTGTTGGTCCAAATCCATGGGAATGCCCGTAGACCAGTTGCTTATTTCTCGGCTACTTTAGACCCAGTAGCCGCAGCGTTGCCCGGATGTCTCAAATCCGTTGCTGCAACGGGTGTCAGCATTGAGAGATGTGAAAATATCGTCATGGGGCACCCGTTAGAGGTGTGCGTGCCCCATTCTGTTGAACTGTTGATGACCAGGACCAAAACACAGCATCTGACCAACAGCAGGCTCACGCGCTATGAGCAAGTTATTCTTGCTGCAGAGAATGTGACCCTCAAGAGATGCTCTGTTTTGAATCCTGCCACCTTGATGCCACTTCCAAATGATATCGATGATGATGATGAATGTACAGACCATGACTGCCTTGATGTGACTGAACTATGCACCAAACCCAGACCCGACATCGTAGATGAGCCACTGACTGACCCAGATGAAATTTTCTTTGTCGATGGCTCATGTGTAAGAGACGAAGTTGGGCAGTTGAGAGCAGCTTACGCTGTTTGTACAATTGCTGGAGTTGTGGAAGCTGGGTGCCTGGAAGGAGTACACTCCGCTCAGGTAGCCAAGATTATTGCCCTGACACGTGCTTGCTTGGCAAGCAATGGAATTCGAGTCACCATATACACCGACAGCCAATATGGTTATGGGGTAGTTCATGATTACGGGCAGTTATGGTCTCAAAGAGGGTTCATGACCTCTTCAGGCTCTCCCATTCGCAATGGAGAGTTTGTGCGCCTGTTGTTAGAGGCGTTGCAATGCCCAGCAGGTATCGCAGTTGTAAAGTGCACCGCACATACCAAAAATGAGGACTTTGTTTCGAAAGGCAATAGATATGCTGATGAAGTTGCGCGGTATTGCGCGGAACAAGGGTACTCTTTCACAGAGGTGGATGTGGGTGGAATAAATGTAAGAACTGAATTAGCCATGATACTGGAAACTGTTGATACTTGGGATGAACTGTCAACCATGCAAGAAAATGCTCCTGATTCTGAAAAAGAAACATGGGAAAAGGCAGGATGTGTAATGGGTGAGTCCCAGTTTTGGGTCTCAGCAGACGGCAGAGCAGTGTTGCCCAATGAGATGGTGAGTCCAATGGCTAGACTCATACATGGTCCCGTACACTTAGGGAGAGATGCTATGCTGAGAGTGTTTAGACAGACTTGGTACAATCCTAAGTTTAGAATAGCAGCAGAAGCAGTGTGCCAGCGTTGCGTGACCTGCCAGCAGCTGAACGTAGGGAAAAGAACACCAGTTGCACTAAGTCACATAGGAAGGTCTGGAGGTCCATTCAATCGAATGCAGATAGATTTCATTGAAATGCCAAGGTGCAACCGCCTCCGCTATGTCCTGGTGGTTGTTTGTGTGTTCTCCAGATGGGTTGAGGCATACCCTACACGTAGGTGCGACACCCTCACAGTGGCCAAGTTACTGCTCAGGGAACTCATTCCTCGCTTCGGGGTGCCGGCCTTTTTGGAATCAGATAGGGGAACACATTTTAACAGCGAGCTTGTGAAGATGATTTGTGTTGCGCTAAATATTGACCAGAAGTTGCATTGCAGTTACCGACCAGAAGCCTCAGGGATTGTGGAGCAGATCAATGGCACGATCAAGAGCAGGATAGCAAAAGTGTGCTCCTCAACGACCCTGAGTTGGCCTGATGCCCTGCCATTGGTTCTCATGAGCCTTCGTAGTACCCCAGACAGAAGAACAGGGTTGTCACCACATGAGGTGTTAATGGGAAGAGCAATGAGGCTGCCATCTATCCCAGCTACTGCACTGTTAAATATCACAGATGATATGATCCTGGACTATTGTAAGGGGCTGTCTGACGCCATGCGTTCTGTGTCCCTTCAGGTGCAGGCTGCCGAGGTTCCAGCGTGCCAGGGCCCGTGCCATGACCTGTACCCTGGGGACTGGGTCCTGGTGAAGAAACATGTGAGAAGAAGCTGCTTGGATATTCGTTGGCGTGGGCCCTTCCAGATCATCCTGATCACGAACACAGCTGTGAAGGTGGGAGGCCTGCCCAATTGGATCCACGCGTCACATACGCGAAGGGTTCCAGCACCTCTGGAAGAAACAGCTCCTCTCTCGGATAGACGTCCAGCAGAGGACCGAGAAGCCATAGAGGGGGCTAGCCAAGCTGTAGAGGTGCCAGCGGAAGCAGGGGACGTGTCTGACCAAGCTGAGGACGGTCAGTACAACAGTGAAACGGAAGACGCTACAGAAGGAGAAAGTAGCTGGGAGTACGAGTCAGACCCTGACAGGTCTGAGAGAGAGCGAGAACAGACAAGAAGGAGAAGGAGTAGAAGGGCACGTGGAGAAGCTAATTGGCCGCAAAGAAGGAGCTCTAGCCTGAGGTCAACTCCAGAGGTAACCCTTCCTCCGATATCCGAAGACTCAGACCCAGAAGAAGGTGCTCAGGGCGCTGAAGCACCCGACCGAAGAAGGTCAAGAAGAGTGCGTGTGCCTAACAGAAGATACTCCACACCTGAGTGGACATATCTGGCGACAAATGTCTGTGAAACCGGAGACAGGGAGGATCCGAGCGGTGGTGGTGTCCAGTTCTGAGCCCATTATCACCGTGGAAATACGACTGTTGGTACCCGGTGTCGAACAAGAAGGGTCACTAACATTCATGCTCCCCAGACCTCCCCGCCTCAGCAAGTTAAAACACATGTTTCTTACAGAATTGCAATTCCCCGACTTTGGTACAACGATAACAGCACATGAAGAGCACAATCTTCGCTTGGAAATATTGAACTATGCTATTGAAGCTGCAACCACAAATCTGATAGTAGACTGTTAAAGGACTTTGTAAATAAAGCAAGCAGAAAAAGAAGATTACCTAGCGCCCAGGAAGCAGAGAATTTTAGGGAACTTCCCTTGAGATTGATGGAGAAGGGCTAGGGTTGTCTTTTTGAACTGTTAAAGGACTTTTTGCGAAGAAGGTTGTCAGCCTCCAGTTGTGTGGATTCTAAAGACAAAAGGATTGAAAAGAGACTGTAAAGGAACGAGAAGAAAAGAACTTTTTGCTAAGATAAGAGAGAGCCATATTGTCTGACGAAATGGAGGCCGGCACCCCGAACCGCAGAGCTAAATGTATAATAGGTACACTAATAGTAGGAGTGATAATATTAATAGAGGGAACTTCCCTTGAGTGGATGGAGAAGGGCTAGGGTTGTCTTTTTTGAACTGTTAAAGGACTTTTTGCGAAGAAGGTTGTCAGCCTCCAGTTGTGTGGATTCTAAAGACAAAAGGATTGAAAAGAGACTGTAAAGGAACGAGAAGAAAAGAACTTTTTGCTAAGATAAGAGAGAGCCATATTGTCTGACGAAATGGAGGCCGGCACCCCGAACCGCAGAGCTAAATGTATAATAGGTACACTAATAGTAGGAGTGATAATATTAATAGCTTTAGTGGTAACAATTTCTTATGTAAAGGGACATGAGGAAGAGGTAAAGGTAACTGATGTGAATTCTGTAGAAACGCTTACACCTACTGTTGCTGGTGAGAAAAGGGAAAACACTCAAGAGAAAGCGTTATTAGCTGCAGAAGCCCGCAGGTTACACGTAGACGAGTCCCAAGGAGACTTTAGGTCAAATGCTTATGCTAAACTCTTATATGAATACGTGGATGCCATGGAGGTTAAGGATTGCTACGTCTGCATGCAGTTGCCGGCGTCTGTAGATGAAGGAATTCGCTATCATCACCTCCCGCTGACATATGGCATTACATGTAGCTTATTGCTTAGTATATTTTATGAGAGAGATAGTTTTGAATACTATTTTTCCAATTATGATTCAGTGTTGCCAGAAGTCCCAAATTATAAGCAGATGAACAAATGGGACTACTGGAAGAGTGAAGACAGATTGGCCAAGTTCTTCATTCCTTGGATTGCCTTAGATACTTCACATGCCCGTAGAAATAACCTACGATACAGAAAAGGGGGTGGTGATGAACAGAGTGTCTGAATTAAGCAGACCACTCTTACCCAGTCCAAAGATCAGGGCTTGATCCATCACCGTTATTTATCTCACTGCCCCATCCCAGCTCAGAACCTGGCTATATGCAAATTAGTCTGTCCCTGGCCCAGTGCATCATGGGAACAGGGCAGACCAAACTACCAAGCCAATTCTTCACCAGAAAGGAGACAAGCTACCGGGGACCGGTTTCTGGCATTTCAGCCTCTTCGGCCCGGCTTGCTTGAATCCTGATGGAGCAGTGAGAAAGGGACTCATGTCTGAGTATACCCTGCCACACCTATAGTGGCCAAAAACGATACAGAAAAGGGGGTGGTGATGAACAGAGTGTCTGAATTAAGCAGACCACTCTTACCCAGTCCAAAGATCAGGGCTTGATCCATCACCGTTATTTATCTCACTGCCCCATCCCAGCTCAGAACCTGGCTATATGCAAATTAGTCTGTCCCTGGCCCAGTGCATCATGGGAACAGGGCAGACCAAACTACCAAGCCAATTCTTCACCAGAAAGGAGACAAGCTACCGGGGACCGGTTTCTGGCATTTCAGCCTCTTCGGCCCGGCTTGCTTGAATCCTGATGGAGCAGTGAGAAAGGGACTCATGTCTGAGTATACCCTGCCACACCTATAGTGGCCAAAAACGATACAGAAAAGGGGGTGGTGATGAACAGAGTGTCTGAATTAAGCAGACCACTCTTACCCAGTCCAAAGATCAGGGCTTGATCCATCACCGTTATTTATCTCACTGCCCCATCCCAGCTCAGAACCTGGCTATATGCAAATTAGTCTGTCCCTGGCCCAGTGCATCATGGGAACAGGGCAGACCAAACTACCAAGCCAATTCTTCACCAGAAAGGAGACAAGCTACCGGGGACCGGTTTCTGGCATTTCAGCCTCTTCGGCCCGGCTTGCTTGAATCCTGATGGAGCAGTGAGAAAGGGACTCATGTCTGAGTATACCCTGCCACACCTATAGTGGCCAAAAACGATACAGAAAAGGGGGTGGTGATGAACAGAGTGTCTGAATTAAGCAGACCACTCTTACCCAGTCCAAAGATCAGGGCTTGATCCATCACCGTTATTTATCTCACTGCCCCATCCCAGCTCAGAACCTGGCTATATGCAAATTAGTCTGTCCCTGGCCCAGTGCATCATGGGAACAGGGCAGACCAAACTACCAAGCCAATTCTTCACCAGAAAGGAGACAAGCTACCGGGGACCGGTTTCTGGCATTTCAGCCTCTTCGGCCCGGCTTGCTTGAATCCTGATGGAGCAGTGAGAAAGGGACTCATGTCTGAGTATACCCTGCCACACCTATAGTGGCCAAAAACGATACAGAAAAGGGGGTGGTGATGAACAGAGTGTCTGAATTAAGCAGACCACTCTTACCCAGTCCAAAGATCAGGGCTTGATCCATCACCGTTATTTATCTCACTGCCCCATCCCAGCTCAGAACCTGGCTATATGCAAATTAGTCTGTCCCTGGCCCAGTGCATCATGGGAACAGGGCAGACCAAACTACCAAGCCAATTCTTCACCAGAAAGGAGACAAGCTACCGGGGACCGGTTTCTGGCATTTCAGCCTCTTCGGCCCGGCTTGCTTGAATCCTGATGGAGCAGTGAGAAAGGGACTCATGTCTGAGTATACCCTGCCACACCTATAGTGGCCAAAAACGATACAGAAAAGGGGGTGGTGATGAACAGAGTGTCTGAATTAAGCAGACCACTCTTACCCAGTCCAAAGATCAGGGCTTGATCCATCACCGTTATTTATCTCACTGCCCCATCCCAGCTCAGAACCTGGCTATATGCAAATTAGTCTGTCCCTGGCCCAGTGCATCATGGGAACAGGGCAGACCAAACTACCAAGCCAATTCTTCACCAGAAAGGAGACAAGCTACCGGGGACCGGTTTCTGGCATTTCAGCCTCTTCGGCCCGGCTTGCTTGAATCCTGATGGAGCAGTGAGAAAGGGACTCATGTCTGAGTATACCCTGCCACACCTATAGTGGCCAAAAACGATACAGAAAAGGGGGTGGTGATGAACAGAGTGTCTGAATTAAGCAGACCACTCTTACCCAGTCCAAAGATCAGGGCTTGATCCATCACCGTTATTTATCTCACTGCCCCATCCCAGCTCAGAACCTGGCTATATGCAAATTAGTCTGTCCCTGGCCCAGTGCATCATGGGAACAGGGCAGACCAAACTACCAAGCCAATTCTTCACCAGAAAGGAGACAAGCTACCGGGGACCGGTTTCTGGCATTTCAGCCTCTTCGGCCCGGCTTGCTTGAATCCTGATGGAGCAGTGAGAAAGGGACTCATGTCTGAGTATACCCTGCCACACCTATAGTGGCCAAAAACGATACAGAAAAGGGGGTGGTGATGAACAGAGTGTCTGAATTAAGCAGACCACTCTTACCCAGTCCAAAGATCAGGGCTTGATCCATCACCGTTATTTATCTCACTGCCCCATCCCAGCTCAGAACCTGGCTATATGCAAATTAGTCTGTCCCTGGCCCAGTGCATCATGGGAACAGGGCAGACCAAACTACCAAGCCAATTCTTCACCAGAAAGGAGACAAGCTACCGGGGACCGGTTTCTGGCATTTCAGCCTCTTCGGCCCGGCTTGCTTGAATCCTGATGGAGCAGTGAGAAAGGGACTCATGTCTGAGTATACCCTGCCACACCTATAGTGGCCAAAAACGATACAGAAAAGGGGGTGGTGATGAACAGAGTGTCTGAATTAAGCAGACCACTCTTACCCAGTCCAAAGATCAGGGCTTGATCCATCACCGTTATTTATCTCACTGCCCCATCCCAGCTCAGAACCTGGCTATATGCAAATTAGTCTGTCCCTGGCCCAGTGCATCATGGGAACAGGGCAGACCAAACTACCAAGCCAATTCTTCACCAGAAAGGAGACAAGCTACCGGGGACCGGTTTCTGGCATTTCAGCCTCTTCGGCCCGGCTTGCTTGAATCCTGATGGAGCAGTGAGAAAGGGACTCATGTCTGAGTATACCCTGCCACACCTATAGTGGCCAAAAACGATACAGAAAAGGGGGTGGTGATGAACAGAGTGTCTGAATTAAGCAGACCACTCTTACCCAGTCCAAAGATCAGGGCTTGATCCATCACCGTTATTTATCTCACTGCCCCATCCCAGCTCAGAACCTGGCTATATGCAAATTAGTCTGTCCCTGGCCCAGTGCATCATGGGAACAGGGCAGACCAAACTACCAAGCCAATTCTTCACCAGAAAGGAGACAAGCTACCGGGGACCGGTTTCTGGCATTTCAGCCTCTTCGGCCCGGCTTGCTTGAATCCTGATGGAGCAGTGAGAAAGGGACTCATGTCTGAGTATACCCTGCCACACCTATAGTGGCCAAAAACGATACAGAAAAGGGGGTGGTGATGAACAGAGTGTCTGAATTAAGCAGACCACTCTTACCCAGTCCAAAGATCAGGGCTTGATCCATCACCGTTATTTATCTCACTGCCCCATCCCAGCTCAGAACCTGGCTATATGCAAATTAGTCTGTCCCTGGCCCAGTGCATCATGGGAACAGGGCAGACCAAACTACCAAGCCAATTCTTCACCAGAAAGGAGACAAGCTACCGGGGACCGGTTTCTGGCATTTCAGCCTCTTCGGCCCGGCTTGCTTGAATCCTGATGGAGCAGTGAGAAAGGGACTCATGTCTGAGTATACCCTGCCACACCTATAGTGGCCAAAAACGATACAGAAAAGGGGGTGGTGATGAACAGAGTGTCTGAATTAAGCAGACCACTCTTACCCAGTCCAAAGATCAGGGCTTGATCCATCACCGTTATTTATCTCACTGCCCCATCCCAGCTCAGAACCTGGCTATATGCAAATTAGTCTGTCCCTGGCCCAGTGCATCATGGGAACAGGGCAGACCAAACTACCAAGCCAATTCTTCACCAGAAAGGAGACAAGCTACCGGGGACCGGTTTCTGGCATTTCAGCCTCTTCGGCCCGGCTTGCTTGAATCCTGATGGAGCAGTGAGAAAGGGACTCATGTCTGAGTATACCCTGCCACACCTATAGTGGCCAAAAACGATACAGAAAAGGGGGTGGTGATGAACAGAGTGTCTGAATTAAGCAGACCACTCTTACCCAGTCCAAAGATCAGGGCTTGATCCATCACCGTTATTTATCTCACTGCCCCATCCCAGCTCAGAACCTGGCTATATGCAAATTAGTCTGTCCCTGGCCCAGTGCATCATGGGAACAGGGCAGACCAAACTACCAAGCCAATTCTTCACCAGAAAGGAGACAAGCTACCGGGGACCGGTTTCTGGCATTTCAGCCTCTTCGGCCCGGCTTGCTTGAATCCTGATGGAGCAGTGAGAAAGGGACTCATGTCTGAGTATACCCTGCCACACCTATAGTGGCCAAAAACGATACAGAAAAGGGGGTGGTGATGAACAGAGTGTCTGAATTAAGCAGACCACTCTTACCCAGTCCAAAGATCAGGGCTTGATCCATCACCGTTATTTATCTCACTGCCCCATCCCAGCTCAGAACCTGGCTATATGCAAATTAGTCTGTCCCTGGCCCAGTGCATCATGGGAACAGGGCAGACCAAACTACCAAGCCAATTCTTCACCAGAAAGGAGACAAGCTACCGGGGACCGGTTTCTGGCATTTCAGCCTCTTCGGCCCGGCTTGCTTGAATCCTGATGGAGCAGTGAGAAAGGGACTCATGTCTGAGTATACCCTGCCACACCTATAGTGGCCAAAAACGATACAGAAAAGGGGGTGGTGATGAACAGAGTGTCTGAATTAAGCAGACCACTCTTACCCAGTCCAAAGATCAGGGCTTGATCCATCACCGTTATTTATCTCACTGCCCCATCCCAGCTCAGAACCTGGCTATATGCAAATTAGTCTGTCCCTGGCCCAGTGCATCATGGGAACAGGGCAGACCAAACTACCAAGCCAATTCTTCACCAGAAAGGAGACAAGCTACCGGGGACCGGTTTCTGGCATTTCAGCCTCTTCGGCCCGGCTTGCTTGAATCCTGATGGAGCAGTGAGAAAGGGACTCATGTCTGAGTATACCCTGCCACACCTAATTTGCATACAGCCAGGTTCTGAAACTGGGATGGTGCAATGAGCTAAAAAACGGTGTTGGATCTAGCCCTGATCTTTTGACTGGGTGAGAGTATTCTGCTTAATTCAGAGACTCTGTCCCTCACCACCCCTTGTTGTAAATATTTTTGTCCACCCTAAGCGTGGAAGGGTATACTCAGATGTGAGTCCCTTGCTCATTGCACCATCAGGATTCAAGCAAGCTGGGCCGAAGACGCCTGAAATGGCAGAAACCGGTCCCCGGAAGCTTGTTTCCTTCCCAGTGAAAGAATTGGCTTTTGTAGTCTGGTCTGCCCTGTTGCCATGATGCACTGGGCCAGGGACAGACTAATTTGCATACAGCCAGGTTCTGAAACTGGGATGGTGCAATGAGCTAAAAAACGGTGTTGGATCTAGCCCTGATCTTTTGACTGGGTGAGAGTATTCTGCTTAATTCAGAGACTCTGTCCCTCACCACCCCTTGTTGTAAATATTTTTGTCCACCCTAAGCGTGGAAGGGTATACTCAGATGTGAGTCCCTTGCTCATTGCACCATCAGGATTCAAGCAAGCTGGGCCGAAGACGCCTGAAATGGCAGAAACCGGTCCCCGGAAGCTTGTTTCCTTCCCAGTGAAAGAATTGGCTTTTGTAGTCTGGTCTGCCCTGTTGCCATGATGCACTGGGCCAGGGACAGACTAATTTGCATACAGCCAGGTTCTGAAACTGGGATGGTGCAATGAGCTAAAAAACGGTGTTGGATCTAGCCCTGATCTTTTGACTGGGTGAGAGTATTCTGCTTAATTCAGAGACTCTGTCCCTCACCACCCCTTGTTGTAAATACGTAGAAATAACCTGACATGCAAGGTGTCAGAAGTCGAGAAGAAGTTCATAGGGCAGGTGGATGATCGTTACAGGAGACAAAAGATTTTGAAAAAATCAGGACAAGGGAAAACAGATTGGACCGAGGAAGAGAAGTCACACCAGAGAAAGGGTAGTAGGGGTCCAATAGCTTTAGATAAAGCGCAGAGAGGAAAGCTATGTCTTCACAGAGCCAAAACGTATTATGAAAATGTATACGTTGGAGAAGTTGACTGTGAACATGCTTTTAATTTAGAGTACTACACTAAGGATTTCCTGAAGGGAATGCAAGTGATTCCAAATGTGTATTTTGTATGTGGAAGAAATGCTTACGTGAGACTACCTGACAACTGGTATGGATCATGTTATTTGGCAATTGTCTTCCCCAAAATATATCATGCACAAGACTTAGTGATCATTGAGGGCAAGACATCATCGAGAGGAAGGAGAGATGTAGGCGATGCAGAAATGGTTGGAGATGTCTTTGGAGCTGTGTTTCCTCTTTTGGGAATAATCCTTAATGATGTTAAAATTAGACGACTGGCAACAGTTGTCGACAGGTTGTCTGCCAGCACTGCTCAGTCCTTAATGCTGGTAGAAGGAGAGATGCAATCGATAAGGGCTATGGTTCTTCAAAACCGTCTTGCATTAGATGTCCTATTAGCAAAAGAGGGCGGAGTCTGTAAGGCTTTGAAGGTCCAGGAATGTTGCACTTACATTCCAGACAATTCAAAACCCCTTGAGAAGGTTATTAGGAACATAACTAATATTCACAAGGAGATCGAAGACTTGAGTAGAGAAAATGTTTGGGAAAAGGTGGGCCACGGAATGAGTGCAGTTGGTGGGTGGTTTTCCACCTTAGGCAAAAGCTTTGTTTGGTATATTCTAAAGCCTGTCATCATAATATTGATCTGTGGGATTATATTGTGGGGACTGGTGAGGGTATTCAAATGGTACAGAGCAAGAAGGTCAGAAAGAGCCCAAAGAGAGCAGCTGCAGAGATTGGCTGCCATACAAGATAATCAGTACAGGAGCCTGAGAGCTCTGGAAGCGCAGAGAATGCTACCAATAACTGCAGTTTAAATGTTAGTGATGACCCCGAGAGGTCATCAAAGGGGGGAACTGAGAGAGCGCAAACTGACTTAAATGTATGAGTGCATCACACTTACCTGTAGTAAGCACAAATCATGAGGAGAAATGCCATGAGTGCTAATAGTATCTGCAATTATATTCTAAATGTATAGCTAATGTAGAGATTTAAGTAGAAGTGGAACTAATACAGAAATGTGTGACACTATATGATTTTATTAGATGTGATTATTCTTGAGTCCATGTCGTGAAGCTGTTAAAAATAAGATGGTATGTGGTTAAACGCAGAATGTGGTAGGCCTCAGGGCCAGAGCTGGAGGGAAAGGGAAGGTGGTTCTTTTCACGACACAGATTGTATTAATGTTTTGGTCATTTCATTAAATAGGCCATGATTTATAGAAATGTTTACTAAATAATAGAATAAGAGTATTAACATGCTTTAATTAAATGAAGAAGTTGAATGCTATAATCATAATGAGAAATATTGTAGGCCTGAAATGTTTTAGCATTGATTTACACGTACATGTCTGGGCTGAGAAATGTTGCAAGCCTTTCTTTTTGGAAGTCTATGAGAGTTGGGTTCTTGGCGGCAGATATCTGTCTGCAACAGGAAAGGGGGGATCCAATTATAAATGAATGAATAGAGGTCTGTTCAGTAGACGGCCCAGACATGGAGGAGGGTTCTGGAATGTTTAAGGGGTATCAGCGGGCCGGAGAAGAGTCTGAGAAGCAAGGTCAACTCTAACGTATGAGGCCCAATACAAAGCATCATGGAAAAAGCCAGAAGCTACACCACGTGAGAGGCGTTTCGCAAGGGGCGTCTCAAATGTTGTTGACTGTTTTGTATTAGGGACAGCACCCCTGGGTGGAGTTAGAGCAGATACCTGAGGACCCTTTAGAGAGCGGATGGGTAGGCAGTGAGGGGTCATGACTGGAGAACTATAGGTTTTCACCAAGAGACTTAGAGTGGGTGACTTCCCTTGGGGGTCATTCACTGCTGACACCTTTGTTAGGTTGGGATTTGGTTAAGTAGGGATACCATCTAGAGCAGGGTAGGGACAGCCTAACCTTTGCGTTTTCCTCCAACCTAAATGAAGGAGAGATATGCGTCTATGCTGATAGCTTTATTATTCTTAGAACTTGTGTTAGTGATTTCTGTTGCTCGTCTGAGGGCTTTCCGAGAGCACATGTATGTAATTGGACCTGTGTATCTCGTGAATCTCATTCTGAGATGCCTGTATTTGCAGCTTATCATATCTTTACAATAAACCTTTGAAAGCTAGAAGTTGTTTGTGATCTTTGGGAGCAGAGTCCTTTATTGGGTGAACTAACTTGCAGATGGGTGTACTGTTTTCCTCCAAGACAGGCAACAAAGGTTCAGTCGACCAGATCGAGGTTTAGATCAATAGATATAAGGTATCGATCAAAATCTCGCCCTTTCAGTTGCATTTAAAAAAAATGCTTTATTTAAAAGCAATCACAGACATGGTGGTGTGGTGGACACCATCCCCGTAATTGCTGCAAATCATAGTGCGTTATAAATCGAAATGACCCCGACTACAAATCGGATTTTTGCAAACCGACTCATCAGTACATTAGTCAGTGCAGAAAAACAGAATGGTTTCAGTAAAAGGTGGTGTGTAATTTGCTACCACATATACTGAATCCATTTTTCACACATCTGGTCCTTAGTTTCCAAGACATTCTTTGATTTCCCTACTCAGTGCGTGCTACTGAAGACATTAGTGTATGTTGTCTCCTCCAACAGCAGTGCCACAGTGTTTGATAAAATAAGCAGTTTTCTAATTTGATCTGAGCCACAGGTTTACTGGCCAAGTCTCAAACAAGATTACCTTTAATTACCAGGTAAACATGTTAACTTTTAACGAGACAATTGGAGCTCTGGCTCATCATTCTTTCCTGCTACGCTAATAGAACTTGGCACATCACTCTATATGGAGCCATCATAAACATGTTAGGTGGGCATCTGGAAATCTGTGTGCAGTTACCCTTCACGGTATCCTAGCTGCAATGTTCTCTGTACATGTCAGTTCTTTGCGGCAGATAAGGGGAGAGTTGAGGCCTTATGGCCAGAGCTGCTGATTTTGGAGCTGGGGAACCAGGTTCGAGCCTCGGCATGGGCTCAGCTTCATGTGATTCTGGGCAAATCCCTTAACCTCCCTGTGCCTACCAAAAAAAGTATGTGTACTTGTGTAACATAACTGGTGCACGTGTAAAGTGCTCCAATACCTTCAGGTCGAGTTTGCGCTATATAAATATGCAAAAAAACAAAAGTAGGGCTTGAAGGTGGGCATAGGCAATGTGGGTGCACATACTGCATTTGGATCGCAAACCCTTTTTGGGCATACAGTGCACATAGGTCACATGCATGATGGAATCCTTGAAATAAATATCAGAGTATCTAGTAAAGTCCAGGTGCCTTTGACAAGGAGCGCTGGTCTGGGACAGATTCAGTAGCATGTCAGGTGAAGAAACAGCCCTAGCTTTAGTTACTATTCCTAACTCATCAGCATTTGTGGTTGTAGAGAGACCCTTGCTTTGCTGAAAGATTGAGCCTTATCTGAGGAGGTATTAAGTAAATTTCTACTTTTGACATTCACACATACAATAAAAAAAAAGGTGCAAGGATGCTTTCTTGCCTTATGCCATTCTGGAAGCTAAAATAAAATGTTCTGCCAACCTTCCTATTTCTAACTATAGCCTACATGTTGGTAGGAGATAAATCATTATATTTAAAAGTGCACAAGTAATGTACAGGTGAGCAAACATAACCTTAATCCTATTTCCAGCACCTCCATCAAAAAAACAGCAATAGATCTAGGAATAATAAGAGAAGTAACTGTTACAAGTATCTGCTCAAAACATCAAAAAGAAATTGTGATTCTAAAAAGCTCTCCTGGAATTTGGTGTCAGAAGTGGGACAATATTACTTGAATGCTACCGGAAGTAGTATAAAGCCATATGATAGCTATCATGTAGAACCCCTTCAGGGTGGACAAGTTTATCTCCACTGCATGGTCAGTGTCCAGTGACAAAAGCGACAAGCATAAGACCGTTTTTTAGCAAACCATCAAGTAACAAATGTTACAATCCACCAAGGAATCGAGCAATGGCAGGAAAGTATAGGATAGCCTGTAAATTATTAAAAGGAGGCTGTGGCACATTTAGTTACCAGTACGACAGTACTGGAGAGGCAGCATAAAACTGAGGAAACAGCTGATCCATTTTTACTGTAAAATACACATAAAGATGCGAATCTGGTGATTTTGAGACAGTGAGAAAATTAGGAAAACAGTAGTTGCAACTTCATTTTTTGGCTGAAAAAAAATAACATAAATAATAAATGTTGGTAAATATAAATACTACAAATGAGTAAAAACTCACACGACTAAAGAGATTCAGAATGATAAAATTCGTTTTTCAAGATAAAATATAAGTACAAAAACAGGAAAGGAAGAAATTATAAAACTGAAGATGGATATGCACATTAATGAACTGGAGATAGAATGGAAGGAGCTGTGACACTTAGATGACTGCTTGTGCATTTAGGTGAAGCCGGAGTCCTGAGACACTACGAACTTCTGGGTGTACTCTAGGCCTCAGATATGGAAAGAGAATGACACCTGTTAAAAAATGATGGCCGTGCCAGAGGTTAGACACATGGTTTTAAGGATCCAACAACTTCACTTCCACCTAAAATAATGCCCCAGGCCTTCACCGAAATCTCTGCTCCAAGAATTCCCTTCAACTTACCTAGCCTTTCTTTAGATATGTATATTTCACTCTGCATTATCCTAACTAAGTATTGAGTACCCTCTTAAGATCAGGCTAGCTTTGCTGCCTTATTTTAATTATATTGGAGAAGGAGAAGTGTGGCTCAATGGTTAGAGCAGGCAGACCTTGATGCAGAGCTCTGGCCAAGGACCAGGGTTCGATTCCCGCCTCGGCGGGTCTCCGGCTCATTAATTCCCCTGACTGGATATTCTCGCCTCAGTGCCTGTTCTGATCATGGGTCCCACGCGGCAACTCTGGGCAATAGCTTGCTTAGTCTCCACAGTGGCCCCAAAAGCGCTGGGATGCCTGGCTGCACCTGGGGGGCGCCCAGGAGTGGACATTTCCCAGGAAAGCCAGGAAGGGTTCCTAAGCGGTATACGGACAGCACCGGGACACCTCTGGTGGAGGTAGCTGTGCGCTTTACAAATTCCGACATTTACATATTTTGCATTCATTTTGTTTCGCTTAGGTCTACCATGATGCATTTCCAAAAGCATAAAAAACCTACCTATTTTATTGCATATTCTCCTAGATGAACAAAAATATATCCGACATCTTACTAACACTCTCGTAGAACAAGAGATAATGACATAAGAAAGCAAAATATAACACAACATAATGAAACAAAATATAACATAATAATGTAGCCTAACCATGTCACATAACAATAAAAGATCATGTAACAAAGTCACATATTGCTGACTGAAATTATAATACAGTGTACCATACATGCATGAAGTAACAATGCAACACTGGAGGAGAACAACAATTTAAACGTGTCAAGTAACAATCTTATAAGGTTCCGTCCTAACATAGCACCACAATGTCAAGGCACATACAGCCCAGTCAATTAAAAAAGACTCGACCTGGACGTTTTAAAGACGTTTACACTGTCATAAACCATCGCAAAACATATATAAGTCAATTACCACACAGTGGCGTAATACAAAATGATGGGGCCCCCTGCCGAATGTGATGAGTGGCCCCTGAGCCTCCCATATCTCCCATGTATTCATTGATCTTGGGCTGAATGGGCCCCTTGTGAAGGGCTGGGGGCCCCCTAGCAGGTTGGGTGCCACCTTGTACCGCAGGGGCCCGTATTATGCCCCTGCTAACACAACATACAAATAACAGTTATAATCACAATAACTCAAAATATACATTTTAATTACATTGGCAAACACAGAAGGTCAACACAAGTCGGCTACTTCGCCATGATTACAAAATAACTATGACTGAAATACCAACTAAGGGGCCGATTATGATGGCGGACGGACCTGAGTCCGTCCGCCACCATAGAGTAGGAGGGACCGTCCGCAGGGGCAGCGGCGGTCTCTCCGTGCAAATTAGGATGTGACCGCCACCCTGGCGGTCAAATCCTGTATTTTTAACATTGCGGCGGGTGCAGCTTCAAGCTGCACCCGCCGCAATGTTAAAAGTGCATGCACCGCATTTGCGTGCACAAAGCGGCAGGCACCGCGCGGTGCCTGCTGCTTTGTTCATGCAAATGCTGGGGGGTACCATAGGTACCCCCCATGTGCACCCCCCCACCCCCCTTCACCCAGGGGGCCCGCAACAGGCCCCCAAAGTGAAGGTCCCTATGCTTTTCCATGGCGGAAAAGCCGCCGTGGAAAAGCATACATTCTACTCCATCATAATATGGCTGGCAGTGTCTGACAGACACCGCCAGCCATGTTATAGCTTTTCCACCGCGGTCGGAAGGCGACCGCGGCGGAAAAGCTGCAGACTGAAAAACGATACCCCAGCCATCCTAATCTGGCAGGGGGTCTTTTTCAGTCCGGAGCGGTTTTCCGCATCCTCCGGGCCGGCGGTGGCTTATGCCGGCCCGGAGGATGCGGGAAAACCGCCATCATAATCGGCCCCTAAGTTAGCCAGAGAGTATAGGAGGAGGTGATATTGTACTCAATAAAGCAACCTAAGCTCACCTATGTCAAAGAGAGCTACAGACAGCTACCTAGGTTCATCTCAACATGCCTTTGAGATGATGTGAGATATTTTCTCTCCGTACTAGGGAGTCAGTAGTTTCTCTGCAGTATTTGTTGGTGGGCCATGTCATGTATCACTGGTTTGCAAGGAGCACTCTTCTAATTCACTCATTTGGGTAACTAAGGTTCTGCTTTTGTACTCGTGGAATATGACAGTGCGGTGGAGCGGTCCAGGCTAACTCCAGGAGGTGGTAGTTGTTTAAGTACTTGGATGCGGTTTGATATAGGAATGACAAGCAATGAAGGCACTATCAAGCCAATGCTAATATTTATGTTATTTATATATGTAGAAATGGTATTATCTTGTTGTCAGGTAGTAAACCAGGTTAAACACAAGCAGGTACAACAAACGAAATACATTCTTCTAATTGCCCATTCACAAAAACACTCACTTTACTTAAAGACGTACACACAACGGTGCAGTAGGCATGGGTGTCCACAGAATTTTTTCAGGGCAGGGCACAACATTGTTTTTGTCACCTATCCTCCGACCCTTTTTGACAATGTGAAAGGGCAGGACATATCATTATCACATAAAGCGCAGGCGTGCAAAGGGTTGAGAAACCTGATGCAAAAGCTTAATAGAAAGATCATGCTGCGATTATCTGATTAGCAATTTCTAATCATTTTTTTGTTAACACTATTGACTGCACCATGTTATTCATAGACACATGATCAAGGCACTAAAACTGAATTATAAAAAAACAAAAAACATGTAGAATCTTCATTTGGTGTTAACATGGGCAAAGGAATGACAATTAAAATATATGACAAATGTATTAATTTTGAACATGTATTAACTTCAATATATTAAAATAAATACCAATGAATATATGAACCTAAATATATGTATATAAATAACAACTGTTCTGATCCAAATTGGAAAATAAAACATCCAAACGTTAACTGGATATCTGTTGCAGGTTAGGAACTACAAACATCTACACTCTTTACCAATGACAGTGCGAGTAAATAGATGCCTGTCCCTCCTCACATGCAGAAGACTAACGTGTCCCGAGTTGGACCAATTAGCGTCCAACCTCTACTAGTTTGCCTGCCCCACCATAGTGCGCAGACTCGAGCCTCAGTCAGCCACAAACGGCAGTGGGTTAATATTTTGTGCCATGAGGGATAATATCTGGTGTTGTGGGGTAATATCTGGTGATGTGGGATTATATCCAGTGATGTGGATGCCATCCAGTGCCAAGGCAAGAGCTGTGGGTTTATAGCGGGTGCTGTGGCACATGTTTTGGGTACAATATGGTGCTGTGAGTGCAATTGAGTGCTGTGGCAACTGCTGTGTGTGCAATCTGCTACTGTGGCAAGTGAAATCTGGTACTGCAGTAGATATATATATATATATGAATTCAGGTGTACCGGGCTATTTCTGTTATGTGTGGATTAATCAGTATTCACTATTGCTTAGCTACTCTCCACTGAAAGGTGCAATTTGCAACTATTACATAGTTTTTCCATAGCCAGTCCATCGTGGGGCACAAGGAGCATTCATAACTATGTCTTTCACTAAATATAAAGAGTTCTATGAAAGTGAATGCAACCATGTTTCATCGCCTTGGCATAAAAACGCACAAATGGATGAAATTAAATTTTTGTCAATCAGAAAGAAACTGGAAACAAATATTGTTTGCCAGATAGAGAGCGATGTGAAAAATCAAGTTGAAGAAAATCAGTAAAAGTGAATTTTGTCCACGATCTTATTTTGTTGCACACATGACATTGCTTTACATGGAAAAAACTGTACAACTGGAAATGTACAAAGTCTGTACCAATTTCGCATTGAAGCAGGAGATGTGATCCTTAGAAAACCATCTGGAAAATGCCTCTGTTAGTGCACGTTATTCATAAGTTCGAGTTGAAAATGAATTGATTAAATTATGTGCAGAAACATTAAGAGAAGTTCTAGTATTCTTAGTCAAAATGCCAAATAGATTTTCAATCATTGCTGATGAAAGTGCTCATATATCCGGAAAAGAACAGCTGTCACTTGGAGTACGTTTTGTCGACGCAAGTAGCACCGTAGCTGTCATCAGAGAAGAATTCCCTAGATTTGTAACCTTAAAAGAAATGCATGCTATCGCAATTGCAAATATGATTAAGGATACATGTTCTACATTTGGAATAAACTTAGAAAAACTCCATGGCCAAGGATATGATGGATGCTCTACAAGGGCAGGAAAAGAAGGTGGCTTTCAGGCCGTAATAAAGAGAAAATATCCTAAAGCTGTTTTGCACACTGTGCTGCACATAAGCTTATTTCGGTTGTTAATGACCTGAATGCTGTTCTTAATATACAGGATTTTATGGGCACTGTTAAAGTCATCATCAAGTTTTTCCGTGAGAGTCCAAAAAGAAGATCTCTTATTCCAAATGTGCCATTGCTGAGTGAAACATGATGGACAGCAAAATACAAGAGCATTAGAATTTTTAGCTCAACCTTTGAAGAGAGTTTTTTAGCAATTAAGCTTACTGGTCACTACAGCATCAGGGAAAACATGCCAGGATGCATATCAATTGCAATCTTACTCAAGCACAGTAAGCTTTCTCTTTTGCTTCACCATAATTTCAAATTACTCATCAAGATTAAAATCTGTAGGCCAGGCCCGCCAAGCTGTTCACCTTGATATCTTCAAGGTATGCAATCACTTGCAAGACCTTCTGACTGTGTTCTGTGATCCAGTAGCGGTCGGTGGTGGGAGTGCTACTGGTGGTTACGTGGGGCGGGGGAGGGGCAGGGTGGGGGGTAGTAAAGTCCGGAATACGGCCAAATACAGGTAAGTAAACATATAAATAAGCAAAATGAATTTCGTTCTGCGCACCGCATTCCCCCTGGGGATGATTCGTTGCACCATATAAATGTTAAATAATAAGAGCAAATTAAGGAAAAATGTTGAAATATGGCCGAAAAATTGAACATTGAACATGTGGCTGCCAAAGTCGTTGTTCTAATTTTGGTTCCTCTTTTGTGAAAGAATACTGTCGCTAGTCTATCTATGTGCCATACATGGATCATTGCATCATTAGAAAGCCAGTCTGGCAATGAAAACAAGAAACATTTCAGTCTGTTGTCACTTTACCCAAAACACTTGGCAAAAATGCAATACAAATGCCAGATTGCAAACATCAGAGAAATTTACAACATTGAAAACCTGGAAGCCGAAGCAGTCACATGGTTTGAGATCAGGTCAACCAAGGATGAACAGTTTGACAATGAATTTCTGGATTTCCTAAACCACACAGATTTATTTCCATCAGTCCAACAATAAATTCTCACTGCTCTCACATTACCTGTGACCACTTGTACAGTGGAAAGGTCTTTCAGCACAATGAGAAGGGTGAAAACCTGGTTGAGGTCACTTATCGGGTTTGTGCATGATGAGCATACATCGCAAAAATGTATAAAAGCAAATAACAGCTAATGGAAAAAGTAACTGATAGATTTGCACACACCATAGACGTTTACAGTTCCTTTTTCAAAATCACTAACCAGTGAACAAAAACTGTATAAAACTATTCATTGAAACATTTGATTGTTTAATTTGAGCAAGAGTGTAGATGTTTGCAGTTCCTAACCTGCAACGGTAATCCAGTTAAAGTTTTAATGTTTTATTTTCCAATTTGGATGAGAACACTTGTTATTTATGCAGATATATTTAAATTAATATATATAATGTTATTTAGTTTGATATATTTAAATTAATATAATTTCAAAATGAATATATTTGTCATATATAATAATTGTCGTTCGTTTGTGCATGTTAACACCAAATGCAGATTCTATATGTTTAATTTTATAATTCAGTTATAGCGCCTTGATCATGTATGTAAGAATCATTAGGTACATTCAATACTGTTAACATAAAAAAAATTAGAAATTGCTAATCAGACAATGGCAGCTTGATCCTTCTATTACGCATTTGCATCATATTCCTCAACCCTTTGCATGCCTGTAATTTATGTGATAATGACTATGCCCTGCCCCTTGACATTGCCAGAAAAAGGGTTGGAAAATGAATGACCTTAAAATGATGCACTCCTCCAAATAAATTTCTGCAGACGCCCGTGCATGTCATAAAATCCAGGGCCGTATGGTCCATCATCTGACATTTACAGTGATTGCAAATCAGCATCTCTCCTCTGACACAACACACATATACACACAAACAAACATCAACTAACTACAGAGCAGGAACTCTCCCTCTATCTCTCGACTGAGAGCTGTATTACTTCCACACAATGGCTTGCACCATCAACCACCACTCCCATCGACCTCTTTATCATGCTTTCTTCTAATTTTAGTGCACAAGAGTGAGAAAACTCTGCCGCTTTCAGAGAGCATCAGCATCCTGTCTGCTCACTTAGTGCTGCTTCCAATCACATGGGGTACTACTCTGGCAGTTTTCGAGCTCTGCTCGTTCAAGCCTGTAAGCACACTGTGAAATCACAGAAACCTTGGTACACGCATGGTCTAAATTTGAACTTTTGTTCTTCTACAGCATATGCCTTCCACAGCAGGCCTTCCATTTCACCCACACTGGACACATGCAGTGCTGACTAAAGCACTCGACCTGTGAGAGTAGGTTATCTGGGCTGTGGCAACGGAACCCAAGTCCCACCCTCTGATTCTTGGGTTTACGTGACACAGGTTCTGGAGTTCTTGCCTACCTCAGATGTTAAGCATGCCATACCATGTAACTCTCAACCTCAGCTCTGCTGATCAGGATGTCCACACTGCGGTACCCAGCTGAGGCACAACGGTCAGCCCATTACATGACAAATGTGACTCATTGGAGGGATGAAGTGAGCCAGACGTGTCATTTACTTGCATCTTCAGTTTAAATTCTACACTTTACACTGTTAACCAGGAGTGAACTACTCAAAAGAGTGCAGACGCTAAATGCAAAGTTTTGGGCTAGTACTGAAATACAAAACCTGGTTGGCACGTCTGGCCCTGTAGAAGTTCAGCAAACATCAGAGATGTATCTTCAGGGTTAGTCTCCATGCAGAGCTCGGCTCATGTGAGCCTTGGGGCCCCTCGGGACTGAAGCTTATCTCAGTCCTATTCTTATGTTCCATAGTCGGTAAAGCACTACAGTACCTCCAACCTGGATTTCTGCTTCCTACACTAAAGGACTTTTCCACTTCAGTGCTTAAAGTGAAGTTTCAAATCCTGACCAATAACTCAGTTGTGGCAAATGACAATAGTTGTCCCACTCATGAACTCTCCCGGGCAGGCTCTGGCTAGTGCCTTCCTCCTGATCCGCACATCACTGTGAGATGTCATGCACCTCAAAGCCATTCATATAACCCAATCACCTCTCCGAAAGCCAAATGCTTATTACAATAACCATATGTGCAATCACTGCTTCAACACCGCTTAGGGGCCTGCAAATGCTGTAGGGCCTGTCTAATATCTTCGTAGAAATAATTCGGAATCAGTCTGTACCAGTGCTTAATTTGAGCCAGTGGTTTCCGGTGCTCAGCACCAGCACTTAATTGTCAACACCAAAGCTTGTGACAGTCTGCCAGAAGCTGGCGCTGTCTGCCTAATTTAGAGATGACCACAACAGCGGTTAAATATTAAATAAATATACACTTAAATTACTATTACCTGCCACCCAAGCTATTTTTATAGCTTTGGGGGACTGAATGTCACACCTGTAGGAGTGTGATGATTAGTAGTTGCGTTGTTACTTTCATTGGCTGCAGGGCAGGGGCAATGTGTGATGCAAGCTGCAGTTGCCTCCTGACGAGAGTCCTGACTCTTATTTTGTTTTTTTTACAAATAAGCACTGCTCTATACTTCTAAGGTTTGTTTCCTAAATCATCAAATACTCCCTCCTATGGTCGTACTTTTGAGTAATGTTGCATAACCAGAAACTTTAAGAATCAGCCAACTTGCTTTGCGATTTTCAGTGGTTGCTTTGAATCTACTAAATTTGAATTTTGCTGTAGTTACTTGCCCCTTGACTTATTAAATGAACTTTTAACTTTAAATGTCCGTTTCTAAGAAGAATGGTTGGTTTCTGTGCAACTTTGTGCATATTTCAGCTCTGGATATAGGAAGTGAGCATCCATGGGGGGTGGTGGGGCTAAGGGAATGGGAGGTTAGAGTGCAAATTGGAGGTCAGGAAGCAAACTATTGACGTCTCAGAACATGCCCCCCCCCCCTCTATTCTGGTAAAAGCAGACATAACCGTAACGAGTATGATAGGGGAGTATTCTCGATTCACCCTCACCAGATTAGGCCAACTGATGCACCGCCCTGCCAGAGTATTGAATATCCCTTTAATTTCAATACGGAAATGTGATATGCCCCATCTTCCTGCAGAGATAAATTTTAGGTTCGGTATTTAGTACCAATTTTTAGTTTTCCTTATTGTTTTTTTTTCTTTTTTTTTTTAAATCTGTTTATTCAGTTTTACACAATATTACATAAAGTACCAATAATAAGAACCATTACACTACAGCATTCTCCTCCGGATGACATCGTGAGATAATGCATAAACCCAAACAACAAAATCATTATGAAGTACCTGCAACGCTATTCACCACACAGCAGAGCATTATTCATCATTATTTACCATCGTATGAGTTCTCAAGTAGTCCATAAGATATGTCCAGTAGTCACGAGGTCTCGATCTGGCAGGTAAGTCTTCTTCATACGTGCGTAATGTATCTTGCCAGTATGTCAAGTCATTGATCCATTGTTGAATAGTCGGCACATTTTTACTGTCCCAGCATAAGGATATCCTGCGCTTTGCGATCAGTAGAGCTACCATGCAAAATTTACGTTTCAAAGCTTTCACATTCGGTAATATACCCAACAAACACCCTTTAATAGTACATGTCACCTGCATCCCCACCATGTCAGTCAATGCGACAGTGACCTGCTTCCAATAGTCGTTTATTTTTACACAGTGCCACGCTAAATGTAGGAAGGCAGCCTGATCATGGCCACATCTTGTGCAGTTTGCTTCCGCTCGTAAGCCATACTTATAGAGTTTGGCGGGTGTGTAGTACGTTTGATGTATGTATTTTACATGAAGTAACCTCAGGTTGCCGTTAGGTGTTAGCAATTGTGCTAGTTTGCAGGTTGTGAACCATTCCATATCCGCTAGTGGATCTTCTAAAGACATATTCCATCTATTCATAGCCTTCTGGCTTGTATAGCCTATTTCTTCTTGAGCTGTCTTGTAAAGTCGTGATAGTAAATGCGAAGTATTAGATGATGTAATGATGAGTTGTAATGAATGTAGTTGTGCTGGTTCATTGGGAAAGGTTGGGTATAATTCTTTGACGGCCCCCTTTAATCTATGATAAGTGAATTGAAACAGGAGGGATTGGTTTTGAATGTATGATAGGTCTTGGGCTGTATTAAAAACTACATTAGTGTATAAATCTCCCATAGTGCTTATTCCCACCTGTCGCAAAAGTCCCATTCCTACTTCTTCGCCCGTTACTGATATCTTAGGATGGTGATGTAGGGGTAGAGCTGGAGCATACAAGGGTAATTTGTTCGCCAACTGTCCCAGCTTTCGACACGCCTTAGCTGTTGTGTCAATGGTGTTTATATCGCGTTCATGCAGTGGTGGCCTATTATACGTGATTATCACATCCAAAGGAGTCGGATGTGCATCGCCTTCCTCCACAGCCGCATTGGTTAAGTAGGGTACTTCATGGTACCAGTGAGTTGCATATTGCGCCTGAGCGCACAGGTAATAGAGATAAAAGTCTGGCACGTTTAGACCTCCTCTGGAATATGGCAATGTCAGTGTGTGTAATTCTATTCGTGCTTGCTTGCCCGCCCATATGAGCCGTAGTACTACTGTCGTGATCCTCTTAAAAACTGCCCTAGGTGGGCAAATAGGTATGTTATTGAATAAATAAAGCAATTTGGGTAATATCACCATTTTAACCAATGCAATTCGGTCCGCTAGTGAAAATGGGAGTTGTATCCATCTGTTCACCTTATCCTCTATGGAGGAGATAATTCGCCCATAGTTCGTGCGGATGACCAGTTCAGGGTTTCTATGATACCACACACCTAGGTATTTGATAGGATCCGTTTGCCATTCCAGCGGGAACTCTACATCGTGTGGGGCAGTGGAGTCCATCAGTGGTATAATGGAGGATTTGTCCCAGTTTATCTGCAATCCAGAATGCCCTCCAAAATGAATATACTCTCGCAATAATGATGCCAGATTTTGCTCTGGGTCTCTAATATAGAGCACCATGTCATCTGCATATAACGATATGTGCAGAGGGCGACTCGGCAACCACAATTCTGAGTGATGGTGTAACTGTCTGATTTTACAAGCTAGTGGCTCTAAGACAATGGCAAATAATAAAGGGGAAAGGGGGCAACCCTGTCTCGTCTCGCGTTCAATGTCAAATGCCTCTGAGATATATCCGTTTATAAGGACTCTGGCTACCGGTTTTGTATATAGAAGTTGGACCCATTGGACGTACATCTGTGGGAATCCCATTCTCTGCAGAACCGCAATCAAATAAGGCCATTCAATGGAGTCGAAAGCCTTAGCGGCATCCAACATGACCGCCACCGCTTTAGTATTTGGGGTCAGATAGTGTGACAACGCAAATAGTGTTCTGGTGTTCTGTGAAGTGGACCTGGAGGGTATGAAGCCAGATTGATCAGGTAGTACTAGTTTGGTCATAAGGGGTTGTAACCGATTAGCTAATATCTTCGCCAAAATTTTGGAGTCAACGTTTATCAGCGACAATGGCCTGTAGGAGTCGGAGTTGTCTGGATCTTTAGCGGGTTTCAGCAACGTTATTATGACAGCTTCCCGTAGACTTGGGGGTAGATTGCCACTATCAAATGTCGCCCCAAACATCCCTACCAGGTGCGGTGCTATCATATCTGCGTATGTTTTGTAAAATTCACCCATGAACCCATCCGGGCCTGGGGCTTTACCATTGAGTAGGGATTTGATCGTGTCCGTCACTCCTTCTACAGTCACTGGTAGAGACAAGTATTGTCTATGTGCGTCAGATAACCACGCAATTGCCACATTTTCCAGGTTTGTAAATATCTCAGCTGTGGATCTGGTGGTCTGAGCTGTGTATGGGGTCTTATAGGTGTGGACAAAACTATTTGATATTGATTGCGTATCTGTGCACAGATCCCCTTTGGTATCCTTAATTCTTAAGATTGTTTGTTGGCCTCGATTCTCACCTATCTTCGCAGCTAGCACCTTGCCCGGTCTCCCTCCCTCACCAAATCTTCTAGCTGTGGGGCGTTTATGTATGCATTTGACCTCGTCTTGTGCGAATGTTTGGTACTCTGTAAGTGTTTGTCGAATGTCTCCCAAAATGGACATGTCTTGAGTGTCATCGTATGCTGCTTCTAGTTCTTTCAGCCGTGTTTCACATTGTGTTAGTTGTGCTCTTATATCACGTAAAGTGCCAGTCGACGTGCTTATACAAATTCCCCTTATGGTCGCTTTAAAGGCTTCCCATAATAAGCATGGGTCATCAGTAGAGCCTTCATTGTTTATAAAATAATCTTTTATTGCTTGAGCTATCGTGTCAGCATATATCGAGTCTGTGAGCGCAGTCGCATTAAATCTCCAGCTATATGGTGGTGGCGTGTATTGTGGGATCTTTAGAGTTAACACTACCGGATTATGATCCGACAATGTTTTCGGGAAGTGTCGCACATCTGTGGTCCATAACAGTGCATTTTCAGACCCCAGCCAGTAGTCTATGCGTGCCCAACTATTATTAGCTGCGGAAGTATGTGTGGATGCTTGTGTCGTTGGGTGCTTCACTCTCCAAATGTCATATAATTGGAGGTCATCTATTATGTCCATCATTTTAGCTCTAGCTCTTTTATGATGTTCAGTGGTCAGCCCTGATCTGTCCATCTGATCACTTAATGCCAAATTAAAATCCCCGCCCCAAAACAAAGTTCTATCCAGGTCGCCCTGTAAGTGTCTCCAGAGCCCGTGAAAGAATTCCGGGTCATCTATGTTTGGCCCATAGGTGTTCAGTAGTGTCACTCTCTGTCCCCTCAGTACTCCCTTTAATAAGATGTATCTGCCCTCTCTATCTATAATCATGTCTTCCACACGAATATTTGTCCCCTTTTTGATCATGATGGACACTCCCCTTGAATATGAGGAATATGCTGAATGGTGTACCGTTTCCACCCATCTAGTACCTATAGCTTTAGATGCACACGGGGCCATGTGCGTCTCTTGCAGCATAATGATATCTATATGCCATCTGTCTATGCTAGCAAAGATCTGTCGTATATTTTTGGGGTTTGTGAGGCCACGTATATTCCACGTTATTATGTTCAGCTTTGTAGTTCCGGCCATGTTACTTGCCATCGCTAAATGTTTCATACAACATGAATCTCCGCAATGTAATAGAAGTAGGTACTCGCATGCTTTTTATCTGTCGGTCTATGCGCATCGACAATAAATCCCATTCAGTACGTGACATCCAAAGTGTAGCAATGCTTCTCAAGTGTTTCGGTTCAAGGAATAAAACAACCCCCCTGTCCCCCACTCCCCCGCCCCACATCAGCAGCCCAATCCTGCCGAAGACATTCCCAAACATAGAACTTTTCATAACTAAAATTCAGGTCGGAGAGCACCCATCAGGAGGCCCGCCGAGTGCACACATCTCCATCCAAGTTAATGGATGTGGACGGACTATATCATATTCGTAGACAGTGCATAAGTGTTGCATACTTCAGTAGTTATATTAACTATCCGTTCAAATATACAAACAGCTCAAGCACATCTGCCTAAACAATCAAGAATACTATGTAAGTAGAGAAACAATAGCCTAATAATCATTCAGTCCTTTTTGTATTGCATTCATGCCTTCCCCCTGGTCCTGAGACAGGTGAAACAGTTACACCAGCATCCTTCTAGCATTTAGTGCGCATCGTTCGGTCCCTGATGCAACTTGGTGTGTATGCGGATTGAGAAAGAGGTACAATGATTATTGTATGCAGTGGGTATTAACTGTTAACCTGTCGGTGTTAGATCTCTTAGCCCAACTTCTGGTTTCCCCCAGTTGGAGGGAGGTGGAAAAACATTGGTACGCCAGTTTGTCCATGAGCTTGGTGTGATTAGGGAGTCAGTGCAGGGTAAAATGTTTCGTCATTTGAGACACTTCAGCCCTTGTGTAGTCTTTCAGTGTTGCAGTTACTCTTCCGGGAGCTAATTACACCTTAAATGCTATATCGCAGTGATTGTGCATTATATATCTAATGTCTATGCGATCGTCTCAGGCCTGCATATTTAACAGACGCTTCACGGGTCTATCCCATTGATGAGGAAAAGCGTGTGAGAAACAGTTTTTTAATGCCGCATGCAGGCTTTTGTCATCATCATATACCCACTCATTACCTTATATTCGTAGATCTCGGATCTCCAGACTTACGTGTAGTGTCTCAGCTGGTACATGAACTCGTTGGTCTGTAATTATTCAGAGTCTCGTGTCTGTTCTGCTTGTTTCTGTTCCTTCCTCTGTTCGTGAACTTTCTTAATGAACTCATGGGCAGCTTTTGGTGTGGAGAGTATTGTTGGTTTCCCTCTCCAAGTGACTCTTAGACGTGCCAGATATAACATCGCGTATTCAATTTGTAAATTACGTAGTTTGGACTTTGCAGTATTAAATTCCTTCCTTGCCTGTTGTACTGCATATGTGTGGTCTGGGTAGAATTCCAATCGGTTGCCGTGATATTCAATGTCCTTCTTTTCCCTTGCCCTCCGCAATATAGCGTCTCGGTCACGATAATTTAGTACCCTGGCCACAATAGGTCGAGGGGTAGCGCTGATTGGAGGTTTAGGCGCCAGGGAACGATGGGCACGCTCCACTATGAAAATGGGCGATAGATGATCTGCACCGAAGATCGATTTGCACATTTCTTCAACATACTTCTCCATGGGGCCTGTGTTGGTTGTCTCTGGTATTCCCGCTATTCGTATGTTGTTGCGCCTTGAGCGCGCTTCCAAATCTTCGGTCTTGTTCCTAAGCAGTTCCAGAAGTTTGTCCCTTTCACCACCTTTTGCGGTATTGGCTTGTGTTTCGTCTTCTACTGTGGACAAACGTTTTTCGGCTTCATCAAGTCTTTCACCTTGTTTGTCTAGTTTTATCGTCATTGTGTCTACACGACAAGTCAGGTGGTCTAGTTTGCCGTTGATATCCTGCAGGCTAGTTTGAATCGCTGTTAATATGGCTTCCATGTTGTGTCCGGCGGTGCCCTCTGCACCTGCTTCACTTTCAGCCGTGTTTTGTCAGTCCTCGCACTGAGCGACGTGGTTCAAACGTGAGTTTTGGTTGTTGTTTTTCTGGCTTTCCCATTTCCCCCCAGTTATGGGATATCCGTTTTTGAAATTTGTCCACATCGCTTACACTCGCAGACCGCTGTTAATTCCACCTCCGTGCTTCTCAGGGATAGATCTTCGCTTCCAACATCCGTGATGTCAAAATGACCTCTAGTTGCGCGTCGTAGTATATGCCTCAGCTGTTGTACACTATTCAGCTTGAATGGCAGCCATGTTGCTTCTTTTACAAGCACGTGGTAGTGCAATGTGCGGGTCAAGCGGTGTCACAGTTCTGTTATATAGCCGGCGCGTTTATCTGATACATGTGCCTTTGTGGGTTCAGTGGTAGCAGGTGGTAGTGTCTTCACAACTGTCGTGGCTTTGCACTTTAGTCGGCATGGAAAGAGCCATATGCCCACGGACGCGCTTCCTCTCCACACACCCAGTCACTAATCATATTCACTTTCAATAAGGTCGTGGAATTGCCTAGGTGACTCAGTCATGTCACGGCCATCTTGCGATATCGTCTAACAGCGATTATGTGGATACTGCCTTCGCCCGATGCCAGCCTCATATGTGTTTCCTTGCCATGCCTCCCCCAGCGTTATCTAGTTCAGTTATTTTTCAGGGACAGTAGTCGCACTTCATAGCACATTGTATTTCGAAGGTGGCTTTCATACGTGTCATTTGATCATTGCTGCTGCGTTAGCGGGCGCCGCTATCTTAGTGTAGTTGCTCAATGCCTTCGCTTTTAGGGTGTGCAGAATTGTAAATTATATCAAGCAGCGCTTTCAGTGGTAGGAGTTCGTTATTCACTACAATGTGATAGCATTATTGGCCCATATTCTTGACTAGTCCCGTATTAACATTTGCCGCGCTGGGAGCCGTTGCGATCTCTTACATGGCAGCCGCCATCTTACCCGCACACAGTTCAGTCTATTCGGCAACTTCCATCGTTTTTTCTGCTGTCTGTGCCGCTATTACCGCACCATGCTGGCAGCAAACGAAGCAGTGGATATTCCGACAACAATCCCTGCCGCAGCAATCTTTGGCACTGCCGTTTCTCCGCTTGTATCACCTGTTTTTCGGTCCGTCCGGTGGAGCTGCTTCACATGGCAGCCATTCCGCAGTGCGCCCTCTAGCACCTCCCTAGTTTTCCTTATTGTTGATAGTTAAATTATGGACCATTGAATATAGCAGGCATTCTACAACCCCCCCTAAAGGGAACTCACTGACTATCCTTACTAATGACATAGCTAGTTGCAGTTTATAACACGTAGCAAATGATTATACAAAAATGAGGTGAGATGACACACTGATACCAGAATGTAACAGAATGTAATGTCTAACTCAAGGGTTACACTATGCAAGATGTATATCAAAACGTAATTAATGATAATGTCTGAACTGTAAATATGTAAGTGACAGAAATGGCAATAAAAATATGCTTTAAAACAATATGTTATCAACATGGCATAACATCAACTTTCAAACTACAGGCCTATCTCTCGGCTACATTCCCCACTGAATATACTGGAGAAAGAACTCAATAAACATATTTAACATAATGAAGTCAATCATTTTCTGAATAAAGCTCAGGCTGGCTTCTTTTCTGTACATTGGACAGAGATTGTTCTAGTAATAGTAATAGATTATGTAAGGTGTCTCCTTGTTAAAAGTTATAACGCAGCACTATTACATCCTGATCTCTGGGGGTGCTTGATAGGGTCTCCCATCCAACTTTGATTCAGAGATTCAGGGAAAAGCATCCTTCCTGCACATAAACAATCATTAATGGCACTTTCCTCTTTCTATGTCTGCTGCAGAATGCAAAAACAAGGAGAAATAAAAGTATTTCTACTCACTGCGCCATTCTGATTCCTGCTTTTGCCTGGCATTAGTTCTTGGCGCTGCCTCAGATTTACACCTCCTTGTAAATCGGCACAGCATCAAAAAGCAATTGAATGCCCACAGCAACACCCATTGCACGTCCCTTTCATGCAGATATCTACATGAAAGGGTAACATATTTACTAAACGGTGCATTGCGGCACCGGAAAGTAAAAAAAAAAAAAAGTCACGTTCCAGTGGCGCAATCACCTTGTAAATATGCCCCTAAATACAGTGATGTCCCCTTAATCTGGTCTCCCAGTGATATGGGAAGGGACTTCAATTATGCAGTATCGGGTGTAATATGGCTTCACTTGTGCAATTTATGGATACAAAGACATAAATAAAAATAAAAGACATGCAGGTACAATTTAACATAACAGATTCCAGAAGACTTCAGTACCCCCAAGTGTTTTCCTCCTCTACTTGGCACACATTGTAGAATAAATGTCATATTTACTGATGCACAACTAGCGGGGCTCTGTGTTGAACCAGAATTCTTTGGTAGGACACTAAAAATATTCCCAATTTTCATGACATGACTGGTTGGCTTGTTGTACCAGCGTACCAATATTGAAGTTCAGGCCAGAGGCAATAACTGACCCAAACTGCGCCTCATTTACAAAAAAAGACGCATAGCGCGGCACTGCAAGCCATTTTGCTGTGCCGAGCTGCATCATTTTAAAAGCACAGTGATGCGTCGTATTAACAACAATACAATGCATCCGTGTGTTTTCCTCTGCACTGGCAAATAATTGGCTGCCATGTGCAGGCACCCTTGCATCATATTGCAAGGGTTTCGTCATTGCAGGGATGATTGTTTTTGTGCAGGGACGCCTTCCTGTACAAAAAGCAATCACTGATGGCATTTGCCTCTTTCTATGTTTGTGCGCTACATTGATTTATCTGTAAAATTGGCTGTCTGTGCACATGTAGAGGTCATTTCAGTGACAAATGTGCTGTCTGTAAATGATAGTGACTACCACACTATGCTTTAGTAATGTAATTGTCACAGTGTGCTCCAAAATGCAACACCAGCACCCCTGCCTACAAGTGACTCAGGAGCTCTTAGAGCACTTGAAGTTTGCTATGAGCTCTGTCTGATTGCCTCAGTAGCAGGAGTAAGACTCTGAGATGCAGAATCTACTGAAGTAGCCGTGGAGACACTGCAAAGGCCTCATTGTGCATGCACTGTATGGCTGAGCTGTGCACACACTCTCTTTTGTAAATGCAGTGTGAGCCATTCAGCCCTGATTGTCAAACACCAGCAGAGGTCAAAGAAGAAGTTATGTCCATGCTGCTGGGTGGCTTCTGAAGATAAGACAGTCACAGTAATCACTGCGTTCAGCCTGACAGAAGGAGGGCAGACACTGGCGGTTAGTACAAGAACATAGATTTATTTAGGACAGAGGGCTGGAACTTGGAAAATAAATGAGTTGAGTGTTGTTTGTTTAATTTTATGCTAAAGAAAAATGCACTGGTAACTTTAAACAACTTGTTGGAGCTTCTAATACACAATTATTCCTTATTAAAACCAGAAGTAGGAATAGTTTTCTTTCTGAGATCCGAAGAAACCAGACAGAAACTGAGAAAATAAGATGTCACCCCCAGAGCAAGATCCTGAGGGAGGGAGCACTTGAGTAACTGTTATACACAGTGAGCTGGGCAAGCCAACAAATCAACAGGGAGAGGTGAGTTAATAGTCTGTTTTGGCTCTAAGAACACAGGCAAGCCATGGGAACATTTGGCATAGAAATTGTACAACAAATCGTATGTACAGATACAATAAAGTATCTTCAAAATTCAAAAAAGTGTATTTCTTTGACAAGCGTTTCACCTCAGAAAATTAAGTTATATCAATGTATTAACAGACATTAATTAAAAGTGACAGCTTTTAAGCAGGAACTTGGAAACATGTATGTCTCCAACCCGACAACAATACCATTAGCGAACTAAGAAGAATGTCAGTTGTCATGTGCTCCCTCTATGTGGGCTATATTCATATTTTACATGGCTCAGCATTATAGTCCATTGAGTCAAACACAAGACAGATTTTTGTACAGCATACCTTCTCATATATTTCAAGGTTTTCTCATTTGCAATAATGAAAAAACAGGAAGAATAGCACTCTTTATAGCGCATGTGTTTTGTACGCATGCCATTACAATGCAAGTCGTGACAACAACGCATTGTTACATCACATGCCATTACAACGCAAGTTGTTACAATGACTTGCTGTAGGGAGGGCGCTGGAGTTTGGAATAGTATAATTTACTATTCCAACTCCAGTGTGTGCAACATTAGGGAAGGTGTTGCATTGAAAATCCAACAACTTCACACACCTTCGGCCCCACAGCAAGTTGTCTTAACTACCTGCATTGTAATGGCATGCGATGTAACAACGCTTCATTGTAACGACTTACGTTGTAATGGCATGCGATGTATCACATGCGTTGTAAACAATGTCTCCCAATAGGAGGCACAACAAAAATGAAATAATTGCCTAGGATCAAACAATTTAGTCAAGTGCCCAAGCAGGACTGACTCCTGGTTTTCTTGTCGCACGTTGTGTAATTCAGCCACTAGACTGGTGTCCCTGACTTGCTCTTGTTTTGCAAGGAACATTTAATGCTTTGTTTTTCATTCTCTCTGCATGAGGTTAGAGCATGAGTAACAGGCAGGAGTCACAAAAAAGCTTGGTTTATTTTGTGCTCGAAGGCTCAAAAGAACCTCAGGCTGAACCAGAGCCTAGCATCTGGATCGAGCCAGCATCTGGATCGAGCCTTCAGTAGCTCACTCTCCTCTACACTCTGTGTATTCTGTGCCTGAAATAAGCTTAGATGCTGCTGACAGTGTGAGACCTGTTGTGTATGTGAGGATTTCTTATGTTGCACTGAGGATGACCAGCTTCTACATGTGCTGAGTGTGAGACAAACTTACACTGTTGTAAAATGCCGCCCATTGTGTGCGTCTGTTTGTTTGCAAATAGGCTTGTGATGCTTCTTTAGATGCTGCCCATATTCTGGCCATACGAGGGAAGATTGCATTGTTTCTGACCACATTGGTATGTGTTCTGTGAGTGTGAGGGAAGCTTGTACTCTTGACACGTGCTGTACCTGTTTTGTTCATGGAAATCTTGCTTTGAATGTGTGTAAAGCTTGCACTCATACATCCCAGTGCCGTTCCTTACACTTGTACCAAATCTGAAATGCTGCTTGTTCGTTGCATCTAAGGAGGGCGTTAAATGATGCTGACCATGCTTCTTACATGTCTTGCAAGCAAGCCTGTTCTGATGGGCCTGCAATGCAATACTTGTTCCATGTCTTTGAAACAAGGTTGTCCTGGCCCTGAATACCACACTTGTTCCATGCATTTGAAAGACACTTGCACTGGCTCTGTGGTGCCGCATATATTCAATGTTTTTTAATGAACCTTGCACGGACCCTGCAATAGCACATTTTTCCCATGTCTTTGAAGGAATTTTGCAGTACCACACTTGTTCCATGGCATTCAGAGAAGGTTTATTCACACAAAATGGGGAAGCTTTCATATATTGTGTGTATCACAGTCTGAGAGTGGGACACCTTAGGGGTTTGCTAATACTGCCCTCACCCACTAGATAGTGGCATGCTTCATCATACTGTGATGAACACAATATGTGAAAGCTTCCCCTTTTTTGTATAAATAGAGAACAGAGAAGGTTGTAATGCTCTTGACCAGTGCTGTATGACTTAAGAGTGGGAGACCAAGGGCCCCTGCACTTCTGCTCCCTGCACTCTTTTTCTGTGTGCTTTAAGTCTGATGAAAAACCTGTTTTAGCTGTCTAACCAGCCTCATGTTTTCTCAAAAATAATACAAATTCTGGCTTAAAGAAAATTGACTTTAGCTAAGCTCAATTTAGTTATTTATCAAACAGTGTCATTCACATATTAGTTCAGCCGTTCAGAACGGCATACGTACAATGGGGCAACGAATCAGCCCTCTTCAGCCATTGGCTTAGTTGTGAATGTTTGGCTCTGTGTAGTAGACAGCCAGTGGAGTTTAGGAAGTCAGGTAGTTTAAGAAACAGTATTCTGTCTGCTTACTCTGTATTATTCTGAATCCAGAGAGTCTGACCTCAGGAGATGTTTCATTTTATTTCATGCCCCAGCAGCTCACCTGCAAGTGCAGACTTGTACTAATTGAGTAATGAGTTTACCAGCAGCCCTGCTGCCATTGCTACTGAACCACAACTTTCTTACGAAAAGCTGCAGAGGCATCACTGCTGAAACCTTCAAAGTAATGCTACCATCTTAAAATGGTATTCTGCATACTCTATCATTTGTTACTGTTCTAAGATGGCAGACCAGTGTGACGCTTTACTTTCCCCCAAACAATTTTAAGCATATGCCCTCCACAACTAGTTGACATATTGCTTTCTTTTGTTTTTTGTTATTTATTTCTTTCCATATTTTAGCATATGCTTGCACTACAAAGGACACCAACCACCCTCTTGTTTTTTAGAAGGTAATTCGAAATTGATTTTGATGCCAAGACAATTCCCTGCAAAGGTCCACAAAGATCAGACTCACATAGGCTGCAGTGCTAGTCCAAGTGTGGCATATGAGAGACTAGATAACCTGAGTTGACATTCAGCTTCAACGTAGCTTACTTCCAGAGCTTTGAATTGCACTTGTGAACTGATGCACCAGATACTCAACCTGTGTCTCCTGGGCCAACATCTGGTCAAACTCTATTACCTCCTAGTGAATGGTGTACTTGTGTGAGCAGTGGGACAGTGTGAGTGCTGGATAGCCACCATGACTGCATTATGAAGGATGTGCCTGTGTTAATGAAGGGTTAACATTGTCTTTTGTGAGTGCAGCGTAAGTGGTCTACATGTTGAAAGTTGTGTCTGTGTGAGTGCAATGCGAGGCATATGCCTGTGTGAATGTAGCATCAGGTATGTGCCTATATGAGGGTAGCAGTGTGAGTATGGCATCCCTACATGTTATAAAGCAAAACCAAAGGGGATGATGGACGGAGTGTTGAGCATTGCAAGCACTCACCCCCAGTCAACTGATCTGGGTTTAATCCATCATCGTTCTTTAGCTCACTCTGCCACCCCAGTTCAGACATGGCCATATGCAAATCAGTCTGACCCTGTGCCTCATGGGAACAGTCCAGCCCCGAACTGCCAAGCCATGTCTTCCCTGGACGGAAAAAAAGCATCCTGGGACCGGGTTCTGGCTAATCAGCCATCTTTAACCAGGCTTGCTTGAATCCAGTGGCAAAGTGAGCAAGGGGCCCACGTCTGGGCATACCCTTCCAATTTAGGGCGAACAAAGCAAAACCAAGGAGGACGAGGGACGGAGTGTTGAATATTGCAAGCACTCACCCCAACATGTTATGTCATTGTGTGCGTGCACTTTTCCAGGGCCAAACATATTGACTTTTGTAATGGTTTTAAGGGTTATGACTTTGGCTTGCGGAATTGCAAAGCAGGGAGTGGAAATGCAATTATGTGCATATGATAATGGTAGTGAGTTTTGATATGGCAGATGCAGACTCTGTCCAAAGGAGGTTGAGGAGTGTTGAAGGAAACTGACAGGCTGAGATGTCACCCTAGCAAGAGAGCCTAGTTACTTTGTTTGCACTGGGTCCCATGGCAACCTAGCAATGCCACTGCCTGTCAGCAACTAGAAGAAATCTGAAGGCCCACACTGACTTGAAATGAAGGCTTGGGAAATACATGTCAAACTGGATAGATATACATAGTCCGTATACAGGTAATGACTACATAGGGAGGGTGACAAAGCAGGGAGATTATTTATCCTTGCTGTTGCAAAAATATTACCAGGGAAAGCATGCTGCAGATTAAATATTTTAATGGTTGCATCTGTTGTACGCAGTTAGCCATTAATATTTTTTCCCAGGGTTGTGTTCTAAGCCCATTTCCTCAAATATGGGGACAGTTCAGAAACTCTTGGAGACCCCAGCTCATGGAGGAGCAATCAAACGTACTAGGGGCGTCATTAGCAAAACATAAACAGTCTGATGCCATTGAGTCCATGCATGGCAGGAGGTATGACACCTGGATTAGATGCCATTGCATCTGAATTATATAAAGTATCGGAGATCATACTATTGGATACGCTCCATGATGTTTGTATTAAAGCCCTAGGCATGGGCGCACTTCCATTGTATATAATTGAGGTCCTGATAGTGCTAGTGCCGATGCAAAGCAAGGACCCTTCTGATAACACACCCTAGCCTGTAGACTACTAATAAATCCTGGTTTGGCTAATAGATACAGGCATATGTGGATTTTGTTCCATTTGCAAGAAACATAATGCTGACTTAGTATATAGGCCAATAAATATTTTTGGGAGGTCTGTGCTTATTAGCTTCCGTGAGGCTGCAGACAATACATTGAAAGACACAGTTGATCGGTATATTCTGAGGCTTCAATCCAGGCCGAGAAGAAACAAAGGGGCATATTATCAAGTAAGGGCGTTACATTATCGCTGCTTTTATCGGCAGGAAACTGCAGATAAAGCGGCGATAATGGGCTTGATAATATGCTCTATGAATTCCAATCGAAGCCCATGATAGATGTGAAGACATCTAACATGGGCTTCGATTGGAATTCATATAGCATATTATCAAAGCCATTATCGCTGCTTTATCGGCAGTTTCCTGCCGATAAAAGCGGCGATAATGTAACGCCCTTACTTGATAATATGCCCCCAAAGTTAGGTATATGTATGTGGTGCTGGCCCTCGTGTTGGTCAAGAGACTTGTAATGATTCACTGGCTGCATAAAAGTCCTAATGTTTGAGAGATTGGCGAAAGACGTTCCTGAATGGACACTAACTGAGGAGAAGCCGCACACATTGGTCCATAAGGATACTAAAGTGTGGGGGGGAGGGTGCGAGGGGGGTGATCTCTAGGATAGGAGGCAGATGATGCAAATGATCACTGAACCTGAGAATACAACAGGTGAATGTTGCACTGAGGGCTGTCAAGTAAAAGAAGGAATGAGTTACTGTATTTCTCTATCCTCTAGCAGGTGTAGACGTATCTCATACCATGAGGAAAATGCAGATTTGTGTGAAGAGAAAGAAATATGCTTAAACGTGTACTTGGAAACTGTACAGGACTTGTTTGTTGATGCAAAATGTAATATTTGAAATACGTTCATGTGATGGATGAAAGCAAAACATATAAAAGATCTAAGAAGTCACAGTTACCTACGGACATACAACTTCCCGTAACACAAAGAGGAAATCCAAAATGAATCCCCACTGCCAAAAGAAATTTCCAGAACAATTTAGAAGGTCGGCTCTGGAAACTACCAGTTAAAACATTCAAATAGTTCAATCCACAGCAGTACCCAAACATCCACCAGTCAGTAAAGCAATACATATCTACTAAAATATTTCTTTAAAATGTCAGTAATATTCCAATATTTATTTGATGTTTCACATATAAAATAACAGAAATAGCATCCAACCGACACACATTTACTGAAAATTTACAAAATACATGAATTTACATAGTCATGGAATCTGCACAAACATGAAACGGATCTGGTGTATTAATTCATCTTTTGTTCTTTCGCTTGTCTAGACAGTGAGCCCAAGTTTTTTAGTTGCTAGAGAGTTTCAATAATTAAAAAGCTTCACTCCACCTTAACCAGGACATAACATTTAATATAACATGGAAAAGTCACTAATATCTGGCACAAAAGCCCATAATGAAAGATCTTGAGGAGTTTTCTAGTATAGTGTTTTTAGGGAAATGCCATCAGAATTGCCACTCTCCCATTTAAGGAAAGACTTAAACCTATATGTTTCTAGGAAAAGGCCTTTCAATAACTCACCACTTCATGAACTATTCCAGAAACAATACACCCTGAATCCCTCAACGAAATACCTCACAACTCAACATCACACCCCACATCATTCCATTAAGTGCTACACATGCAAAGTATTTAACTGAATGTACAAGGGCACCTAAAATCACAACATATCACTCATCTCTACATAACATACAACAATGCAACACCATACTGCATCATACATTTTAGCTCTCAATAATACAATTTACAACTCAGAACACTATACCTTAAAAGCACACTATACACTAGAATGTTTACTATCTCAACTAGCCAGATCTCATTACATTGCACCAGATTACTTAGTGCCACATATTACACCCCTAACAGTACCACTCCACAGCATCAAATAAAAGATAAGCATAGACAGCCCAATATAAGACAACACCAAATGCAACTTGACATTCAATCAGACCACATACTATTACATAATCACTTAACCACGTCATAACACATTAACACGCATCAAGCACCGTAGCTGGCAGTACCACACCAAACCATATAACAAAAAAAACATGAACTTTATAATGTACACAATATTGGCATTAACAACTTAGGGGCAGATTTACAAGCCCCTTGCAACACTTTTGCGCTGCCGTTGAGTCACTTTTGTGGCGCAGCGGCGGTGTGAAAAATGTAGCCAATTTACAACGTGATGCATCTAGGGAAATGTGTCACGTTGTAAAGCCCTGCGTCATGTTATACCTGTGTCAGGTATAATGTATGTAGGGCGGGCTCTACTACGCAGGAAAGCCTCATATAAGTGACACAGTGAAATCTACAAGATTTCACTGCGTCACTTCTAGGATGCCACTGCGTCAAACTTTACGCCTGCTTGTAGCAGGTGTAAGGAGTGATGCAGTGTAGTGGGAATAGGCCTCAAAATGCATTGCTGGAGTTGCGTCGTGCTTGTGACACGACTCCAGCAATGCGTGACTTTTGCACCAACGGATGCGTCAGAATTTCTGACACATCTGTCAATCCTTGAGCCTTGGTGCGCCGTATTGTAAATATGGCACATCCATGGTGGCGCAAGGGCTTCTCAGGGTGTAGTGTAGTTCCTATTATCCCAATAGGCTCTGCGCATTGGAATAATACCTTCAATAGTAAAGGCCTAGACCAGACGTTAACTAGGTCTACTACTGACGATATTAGACTTAAAGTTTTGGGTTTGCCAGCTAGCTCAGAGTTCACTAGAAACTTTCTTGAATGTTCAGGAAGGAATTAACTTCCCTGATTAGACAAGAAGGGATTTCGTTTCTGACAACCATAGAACATGACAACTTTGCTCTCCCCTAATCAAGAGTGTATCTCGAGAGTCGTGTGAACAAAAGGCAATTTATTTTACTCAGTTAGTACGTGCATTCTTAGTCTCATCAGAGTGTAGAGAAAAGGAAGAGACGGGCGTGTTCAATAAAAAGGTGTTATTTATTGATCAGTCTCTTTTCTCATACAAGAGAAATGGATCGATATTATTGCAATACTTATAGTTAAGTAAAGTGCATACATTAAAAGCAGAAGTATAAAATAATACTGTAAAAACATTGATATGGTTTCTAAGCCATAAGATGTTTTAAAATGAATAAAATATATTATATACACATATACATTTGACTAAACGTACTCAACTGGTGTTTCTAAATACGCCTACCCCGTGTACCTGACCTAAGCCTAATACGTGGGCGGGAATAGAAAGTTACAGTTTAAGTTAAGTTTGTTTTTGCCAAGTGAAATAACTAAAGAATTCTCTGCGAGGGGTTGTTCAGTTCTGTACCTGGAATTAAGGATGAATGAGGGATAGTATCTCTCTCTCTGGCCTCGATATTCCAGGCTGCCTGCGAGGGCTACCCGGAAGCGCCGGTGCTGGATCTCTCGGCAGGAGAAAGCAGCGCGTCTCGTTCTCAGCGCGTCAGGAAGGCGGGGCTGTGCCAGCGGGGTCTGCTCTGCTCTGGGCTTCGGCAAGTATGGCTGCTCCGTCTCGTCACCACCGCGTGTGTTTGCATAGGGCAATATCGGTAATATTTATACCTTTAAGGTGCCGAGATTGACGTAAGGATGGACATAGATACGTCAATAAGGATGTCATACGACTTGCTCGTTAGCACATTCTTTTGCTGAAGTTCTCGGTGAAATCAAAACAATGGCCGCAGGGTTTTGCCCAGGTTGTCATAGGTTTGATTTGTTATGAGAACTCCGTATGCCTTATCAGGGGCTGGAGGAATATCGCTTGTCTAATTAGATCGCAAGCGTTATGACCTAATCAGATAACACGTTCCTGTGCCGTAGTGTGACTGCGTCAGATAACGGTATCTGCATCATGGGGGTTTTCTGCCTCATGGGCTGACTGCTAGTTAACTTGTTGGTTTGTTTAACCAGAATAGGGTCAGGAATAGGGGGATCGATTCAGAACCTATAGGAATACATCACACCCACTCCACGCTAACTATGGACATATTTACTAATCTATGCATAGTAAAAACATACTATAGAGTATAGTGTATACCTTACCACCCCAAAATACATAAATGCATTTTGAAATTTTTCAAATATACGGAAGAATTGCAATCATATGTATTGTATGCACTCAAGCTGTAGAATAATGCCAAAGTAATCACGCATTTGTATACATTATTGCTATTTGGTTATATGAGAATTTACACATGAAATGGCTCTTAATACAGAAAAAAAATTCGAGACCATTCCATCACACAATAAAATATTTATGAACATACCAGCGGGCAGCTAATGTCTATAAGCTATCTAAAATTTAGAAACCTTAGTTCTCTAAGAATAGTTCTTACTTTAAGCAGAAGATAGTGTCCCGAAAAATATGCAAAAATATTTTGGGGCTGCTGAAAAATTGCTGTCCGTGAACTGGAGGTAAAATTGTTCATGTGACTTTATTTTTAAAGTTGAAGGCCGAATTCAGGGAACGCCGTGTGCTAGCTTGCTCAAAAGTCTCTATTTCTGCTCTGGTGAGAACATCATATCATTTAGGCTTTCGAAAAAGCTGTCAACAGCTTCCTGGGAAAGTTCCACTAACTCGGAAAAAGGTGTAACCATGCATTCGTGCGCATGATTTTCTCCATTGACATTCTGATTCGCATTGCTGACAGAAGGTCGTACCTGTTCGATGCTGCTTTCATCTTGAACTTCACTACCCCTTAATCGTAGTGGTGAAGCTTCCACGAATGCCGTCATCAGGATTGGTAGCCGTTGAGGGCAGCACAAAGCGTGAACCTTGATCGGGCTCAACAATGTTTCTGCATCCATTGGCGCATCCGATTGTAGCGTTAGACAGGTGTCTAACACGCATTCTTCTCCGCATAGCAGACACCTTAATACAGGTAAAACACATCTTTGCCACATTGGTCGAAATGATAGCAACCAAGTCATGTTCAGGTCTCTAAGCCGGGAGAGTCCCAGGATTTTTGATATCCGGTCCCGGTATCCAATGGCTAGGATTGTTTCTTCCCTTGTCGCAAGAGTTTGGTCTGTGACATGGGTTGCCATAACGAAAAATAAGGACCAAGAATAGTATTCCTGCAATTAGTCCCAAGATCAGGGGAAGTACGCCAAAAATCGAATGGACGAAATCTGGAAAAATACCCAGTATGGCTTTGAATGGTGTTAATGCCATCGAAAATACTGTCTTAAATACCTTTGAGACCCCATTCGTATCAGAAATATTTAAGATTTCATTCAGGATTTCTGCGAAATGTAAGGGGGAATTAGTCGATAACAATGAATGTATCTCTGCAGTCGTCCTTGCGACTTGTAGATCATACGTTTCCTTTGATGACGTGAGCCTTGTAGGCGTCTGAAGAAGCACTGTTTTCATTCTGCTTAAAGTATCTATTCGAATAGAAGTAATTTTCAAGTTGGGCCATGCCCTTGCCTCCCTGTCTGGAAAGGAGCTGGGGAACAATAAGCGTCCACAGCACTTGACCTTCGCAGTCGTAGTTACGAGATAAGGAGTCCCGGGCATAAGACTACAACATCTGCGATCTACAATTAGAATGTAACTCCCATTATAGAGTCTTTGAAAGAATGGTTCTATCTCTGTTGCAGGTGCACCTTGCTGGTGACATGAAAGGTCGTATGAATTCCCTTCACAGGCTCCATGCAAACTAATTCCGTTACACAGAAGCGTGCCGCTTAGTGACATCGCACAATTATTGCCACTAAGAAACACTTTCTGTCCTTTATTACTGACACATGCATGTGAATAGGGCAGGTTCCATGTTGTTTTAATGTACCCCTTTCCCAATTTCTCGTACATGCCAGCCTGTATATATTTTTGGCAGTATTGAAACCTGAAGGTTGAGATTGGAATATCTATTATCCCATGTATTATCCATTCACTGACAGGTCGTTCTGACATTGTCACTGGTAATCTTTTGAGTTTTTCAATGCTCAAGATTGTATAATCAGCACCCTTTTGTGCCATACTGATTTGTCTATCAGTAAGGTTAAAGATTTGGAATAGTGACGTTGTGTTGATTAAACGCCAAGGCACATATCCTGAACGCAGATTTTGTAACGTCCAGCCAAGCTGTACAATAGAACGCAATTGAGACTGACCGTGTTGTAATAACAGTAAGTCTTGCGATAATATGTCGATTGCTGAAGACACAATGCTGTCCAAAGAAAAAATTCTGGAGGACAGAGTCATTAACCCATTGTCCACTACAGAAAGTGATTTTTCCAAATTAATACGGTCAATTTCCCGTATTCTCTCTGCTGTTTCAATTTGAGTAACCTTCCAGGCCTCATTGTATGCTGCATATACAGAGGCTGCTATGAAACGTTTCTGACGCTGTTTGCGTGGTCCCAAAATGAAATCACGCAAGTCAGCACCATCAGTAAGTAAAGTTAGGTGTTGCTTAATCTCTGTCAGTGTGGAAGTTTGTAGCCACTGAAGGCATAATTTGCCCACACTGTAGGTGGTTATTATCCCTGGGTGATGTCTTTGGGGATATCTAGGGTCTGGCCTGGTCATTTTGAACCCCTGTGTTCTGTTCAGGAATCTGTCTTGACAGTTATTAGTATCTGTGGGCCAGATCAACCACTGTTTCCAATCTGGATGTGTTCTGTTTTGGTTTAATACATAATTTACGTCTATCTCTTCATCTATAGTGCTATTGCTGTACATTGTTGGTTTTGGAATAGACGGTTTATTTAAGTCTTTGATTTTGGCTAGGCCAAGACAGGTAGTTTGTTGAACAGTGTCGTTTAAAAATATAATTTGTTCTGGGATCATGCAGGCTCTAAACAAAGATTCTATACCCTGTACTTGCCATTCTTTTGTACCCCAAACACTTTTCAATTCCACATTTTTGTCCCAATAATCAAAACCGAAAGTATTCATTTGTTCAAAAAATGAGTCCGAATATATCAATTTTGTGTTTGATATCATGGTCTTAGTTCCTGTCTTGTTTGACAATTTGAAATAAAATGCTTCAGCATTACTTATGTTAAAACCTGAAAAGTATGAATATTTGTCATAGAAGGTTCTTGAGCTTCCTTTTGGAGGGGTTGCACAATGTTCCCATTGATTATAATTTAAAACATTTCTAGGTTGTGCAGATCTATGTAGAAAATGGTTACCATAGTGGTTATAACAGTACATACTATCATAATTTGTAGAACCCTGCAAATAATCATGTTTGGTAAATTTAGCAGACATTACTAAGTCAGACATCATATTATTAATGCTTTCGAAGTCCCAATCATCAGCAAATGAGCTTGGTTTTGCAAAGTCACTCAATGAGATCTTAATTTGGTGTGGATATTTCAGGATTTCGACCGGACCATAAATTTCATAGTCAGTGTTGTCCCAGGCTACCCCACCCGGTATCGGATTGGCTGTGAAGTTGACTGAAGAAAGTTCTCTTTTCTCGACGTGTGACGATGTGTGTGGTTTGAGGATCAAGTTGATTTTCTGACTTGCTGTGTCCATTTTAGCATATTTTCCCTCAATGAAGCGTCCCAAAGTAAGTACCATGATGAGCCAAAGTATGAGGATAAATGCACCAAAACCCACCCAAAAAGATGTCTGTGTCTTTGATTCACTGAAGCCTTCAGAGGAATCATCGAAGTTTATGAAGTAGCCGGATGCAGTTCTGTCAATTGTTCCAATTGCTTCAGGATTACTGTTTCCTGAATTTTCGCTTGGTACTTCATTGTAGATTGGTGTGTCTCTGCTAAATGTTTTTATTTGGGTTTTCAGAGGTCTGAGTTCTATTGCATTGTTGCATAGTCCTTGTTGTTCTTCTGTAGGCGTTTCGAATGTGATGAGCCTCTTCGTTAGGACCTCTGTACTGGTAGCAAACCTTGGTGTTCGGCTACTTATTGGGAGTCCACTTGGCCTACTGTTTGTTATCGGCCACATGATTGTGGTTTTACCAGGTCGATGGATACAACTCGGTTCTCCTTTTTACCAGCAAGTGGCGGTAGTACAACAGATCTTGTCCCGTTGATAGACAAGACAGGAACTGCTTTCCTGTAAGAAGGCCCAAATTCCTTCTTTACCGCGATCTTTTCCCTGACTAGATCCCCGACTTTTGGAATCCAGACAGGTCTTGCTGGGACAGGTGGTGGTTCTTCAGTGGTTGTTGGCTGTTGTTTCAACTTTATGTTGCTCAGGTCTTTTCTTGTTTTGTTTAAGTCCTGCAAAATAGCCAAACGGTCTTTGATATCAAAGCTTTTTTCTTTCACCACTGAAGTCTGACTATCAATGTCAGAGATCAACATCCTAGTTCCAAATAATAATTCGTACGCACTGAATCCCTTCAGAGAATTTCTTGGCAAGTTATTTAGACTACGTTGGACACTTATTAGATGTTTGACCCACCCAGCTCCCGAACCTAATATCCTTTCCGTTATAGATTGCTTTATGCCTTGGTTTTTTCTTTACACCATCCCGTATCCCTCAGGAAGGAAGTGAGAAGATTCCCGCTGTGCTATGCTCATTTGGCCATGTTTCCCATCAGGCTGCAGGGCTAGAGTGAAAACAATGGTCAAACGTAGCATGCTCTTAGCGTATATGCCATTTAGACTCGCAAATCTTTGTATAACAGTCCAGATGTCAGCCGAGTGCTGGTGATCTACATTATAAGTGGAAACTAGCCTGTATATGTTAATCGCAAGCCTTCCTTTTTACTCTTGATTTTTTCTGGAGTAAAACGACGAGGTATTAAACTGTTTCTCTCCCCACTGCGATCTCTGTTGCAGTTTGGGCAGTTTTTTACAAACATGGTGTGACGCAGGCTCATGCCTGGCCACCAGTACCGTGATTGTAATTCTTCCAGAGAATCTTTTAGTTTGAGGTGTCTGAGACCCTCGCCCATATGTGCGTCTGCGATTAACAAGTTTCTCCTGTCCATGTTTGGAATCACTCTATCCCCCACTCCAGGGATTCGAGCAAAAGGGACGGAGTTTGCATCGATTATGTATGTATAATTGAGTGGATAGTTGATCGGTAGCGCTGAGCAGTCGCCTTTTGATGACGTTTTCACCGCCAGCACTGTTTCACCGTCAATGTATTTTAATGTACGCTTTTTTCGAACTACGGGAGCCGATTTAGTGGCTGCCGCTGCGGCTGTGTCAGCCAATGAATTCCCTGCAACGTGAACGCCATCACGCTGATGACTCAGTGAGTGTGTCACGTGAGCCCTTGGTAGCTCTTTTTGTAAAAGAGCTATTTGTTCCCAGAGCAGTTTCTGCTTTATTGGTGCATCTGTGTCATCTTTGTAACCTTTTTGAATCCATGTCTGCAAATCCTTGTTATATGATTTGACGCAGTAATATGAATCTGACACTATAAGTGTCGGGAATTCGCGATCCGCATTATCTAGCGCCATTTTCAATGCTAGTATTTCAGTTTGTTGTTCTGAATTAGTTTCTACTGAGTGTGTTTTTGTTAATAGAGGTTTTAGTTTACCTCCGCGCCACACTTCTTTTGTAATCCCACATGTGGGGTTGTATGCCTGTTCTCCCCAAACGGGGGGTTGAGCATGTCCGTCTGTATAAATTACACAGGCGTAATGTCGTAAAGGCAGAATGTCGATTGGCAGAGGGAATGTTTTCTCATATTCTAGATTTTTTAATTCTTCTAGTTCTGGAGTACGGCACATTTTTCTAGAAAATTGTCAGCCAGGCTATATTTGATAATTCATATCCTAAGAACAGGACTGTCAGATGGGCAATTCTGGATTTTTTAAAGTTGAATTTGTAACCCTCTGCTGCGAACCCAAGTATTATGGTGTTCACTCTCTTCAAGTGAGTCTCCAAGTCATCATCTGTTAAGTAAATGTCGTCGACATAAGATAATGCTTCATCATCATATATTTGTAGTAATTCTGTTACTCTCGCTGAGAATACTCCCGGGCTGTTCTTGTACCCCTGGGCTAACCGACAGAATTGTTTTTGAGTGCCATTTATTGAGAACGCAGACAAATATCTGCTCTCTGGTGCTATGTTTTGACAAAAGAATCCATTAGAGATGTCTAATGTTGTTTTGTATTTTATGCGCACTATGTTATTCATTAGTGCAGCACTATGCGAATTTTGCACTGCAAAAGTTTTGCAACATGTGTTAAGGTGTCGGTAATCCAAAACTAGACGATATGAATTGTCTGGTTTGGAGACCGGAAACAAAGGGTTGTTCATTTGTGAGGTGCAAGTTTCAATCACCCCCTGGTATTCTAGCTGATCTAGTATTTCTTTTACCTGTTTTTTAGCTTCTTGCTTAATTGGGTACTGCCTTTGTGCAGTAGGTTGTGATTTTAACTGGATTTTGTGAGGAGGAGAGTCCTCATCCCATCCCACGTGATTTTTATATAAAGCAGGAGCTAGAGCCACTGCCCACTTTCTAGCAAGTGTGTATTTTTTATGAATTGGGATATGATTTGAGAAGGCAGGCATAATTACTTCTTCGCCATGAGGGCAATCCCTGACAAACTCTGGTGGCCAGTCTTTTTCAGCTAGAAGGATATCATAGCCCTTGGAGAGATTATCCCAAAATAGTCCCCTTATTTTCCTAGTCTTATCTCCCTCTATACGTAATGTTATTTCGTATATTTTGTGAGGTTTGCTAACTCTGGTGTCAGCAGTTTCCACTTGAAGATATTCATTCGTGTCCACTGTCTCCAGATGATTCATAAGGACTTTGCGAGCTATGCTCACTTCTGCTGCGCTGTCTAGCATTGTCTGAGCCCATTCCCCGTTTTTCAGTTGTGTCCTCAGAATTCTCGGCATTGTTAACTATTTTAATGCTGGCTACCTTCTTCTTTGGAAATTGTAATTTCTTTTTTAGCTGAGCAGGTTCCTTGTCTTTGGACTTGGCGTGCTCTTCTCTTTGTTCTGATCGTCCTCTTCTTTCCGATTTCTGCGAGGAAGTCTGAAAAGATTGAGAGGGACGTGTATCAATGTCTTGATATCTATCAGGCTTTTTTATATTATCCCTATTTCTAAGGTTATATCTTTTCCCAGAGGGGTCACTCTGGGGTGACCTGTGTCTTTGGTTCGGAGATTTCTCTCTTCGCCTAGGAGACCTTCCTCTGGACTGGAATTTCTTTTCTTTGGGATTGGATTGTTTGTTTCCATCCCAGCTCTTTTTCTGTGATGTTGAATTATTATTAAAAAATATTTTTTCAGGACTTTCAATTAGTTGTGGTTTTACTGGTATTCCACCTAAACTATCTCTACCTAGTTCCTCATAGGATTTTTCTATGATTCTGGCAATTTCAGCTGGTTGGTCTGCTATATCTGTTTCCTTTAACCTCTGGCGGATCGCCACATTTGCTGCTTCTCCCTTTATGTTGGCTAATAATATAGCCGAGACCTGCTTGAAGTCTTTTAGTAATTTCATACCAAGAGTTAAAGCGGGTTCTGGACCGTATTCGTCTTGAATTTGTTTTAGCACATCTGGTATTACCGAAATGGATGGAACACCGTGCGTTTTTGTGTAGATGGAAGCAAAGACTGTACCCCAAGTGTCACAGTCCTCAATGTGTGGTGCGATTCCCATTGGAAGACAGATAGTCAGAATCCTGTGCTTTTCTAGCGGGGTGGTGTCTGGAAACACCGCCTCTATTTGGGTGATTTTCTGCGCTAGCCAGAATGGTATTTGTTCCCGTTTAGCCGGTACTTTACCTAGGCAGGACTGGATGTTCTGTGGTGTAATTTTATTTGTGTTCCCCTGGTGAGGGGTCAGCTGTGGGAGTTTAATCGCTGGCTGAATTGTTGAAACCGCATCACATACTGGACTAATTGTCTATGTATTTTTATTAATTGTTTTAGCTGTGGTAATAGGTTAGCTGCAGACATCTCGTCGATGTCTGGATGTGGTGTGTATCCGGCTAGGACCGGCCACGTTGCTCCTGGTCTACCTAAAGGACCGAGCCTGGTGATGTGATTATTATGTTTTAGGGCGCCATCAAATAAGAGCAAATGCTCTTGAAATTTGAGGGGTACTTCCACCTCCTCGAAAGGAGTGTAATTTTCAGGAGGTTCCTCTATTTTGTAATAGTGGAAGTACTTTGTTACAGGATTTGCTGCTGGAAAATTTATCCATGAATAGTATACCTCTGTCTGCCGATATTCGTGTGCCTCAATTACGAATATGACTGTACCACCTCTAGGTGTCAGTCCATTTTCTATAAGTTTTATGGTTATAGATTTCCTTTTAATGACCGGGATGAGTATTATATCCGGGTCTGCTTCCTGTATGGTAGCATCAGCTGCTGCGAGTTCAGTTGCTAATCTAACTGCCTCTCTTTCTTCATCACTGTCTACCATTTTACCGACAGGATGGTTATTTTGTTTGTTTGCAGATCAGGTTTCTTATGGAAACAAAGATTAGATGCACAATATTTTGGAACAGTGTATCCTTCAACGTTGACTATACCAAGAACCATACATAGGAGTTCCCTCCTGCGAGGTCTGGCGGATATGACCTTTTACCCACTCCAGACGTCTTTGGAGTATTATGGGAGAAAGGGGTCTGAGTGAGAAAGCACAACTGAGTTACTTTAAATGTCTTACGTTAGTTTTATCGCCCTTTCCAAACGCGTTGGGCGCCATGTAGTGTAGTTCCTATTATCCCAATAGGCTCTGCGCATTGGAATAATACCTTCAATAGTAAAGGTCTAGACCAGACGTTAACTAGGTCTACTACTGACGATATTAGACTTAAAGTTTTGGGTTTGCCAGCTAGCTCAGAGTTCACTAGAAACTTTCTCGAATGTTCAGGAAGGAATTAACTTCCCTGATTAGACAAGAAGGGATTTAGTTTCTGACAACCATAGAACATGACAACTTTGCTCTCCCCTAATCAAGAGTGTATCTCGAGAGTCGTGTGAACAAAAGGCAATTTATTTTACTCAGTCAGTACGTGCATTCTTAGTCTCATCAGAGTGTAGAGAAAAGGAAGAGACGGGCGTGTTCAATAAAAAGGTGTTATTTATTGATCAGTCTCTTTTCTCATACAAGAGAAATGGATCGATATTATTGCAATACTTATAGTTAAGTAAAGTGCATACATTAAAAGCAGAAGTATAAAATAATACTGTAAAAACATTGATATGGTTTCTAAGCCATAAGATGTTTTAAAATGAATAAAATATATTATATACACATATACATTTGACTAAACGTACTCAACTGGTGTTTCTAAATACGCCTACCCCGTGTACCTGACCTAAGCCTAATACGTGGGCGGGAATAGAAAGTTACAGTTTAAGTTAAGTTTGTTTTTGCCAAGTGAAATAACTAAAGAATTCTCTGCGAGGGGTTGTTCAGTTCTGTACCTGGAATTAAGGATGAATGAGGGATGGTATCTCTCTCTCTGGCCTCGATATTCCAGGCTGCCTGCGAGGGCTACCCGGAAGCGCCGGTGCTGGATCTCTCGGCAGGAGAAAGCAGCGCGTCTCGTTCTCAGCGCGTCAGGAAGGCGGGGCTGTGCCAGCGGGGTCTGCTCTGCTCTGGGCTTCGGCAAGTATGGCTGCTCCGTCTCGTCACCACCGCGTGTGTTTGCATAGGGCAATATCGGTAATATTTATACCTTTAAGGTGCCGAGATTGACGCAAGGATGGACATAGATACGTCAATAAGGATGTCATACGACTTGCTCGTTAGCACATTCTTTTGCTGAAGTTCTCGGTGAAATCAAAACAATGGGCGCAGGGTTTTGCCCAGGTTGTCATAGGTTTGATTTGTTATGAGAACTCCGTATGCCTTATCAGGGGCTGGAGGAATATCGCTTGTCTAATTAGATCGCAAGCGTTATGACCTAATCAGATAACACGTTCCTGTGCCGTAGTGTGACTGCGTCAGATAACGGTATCTGCATCATGGGGGTTTTCTGCCTCATGGGCTGACTGCTAGTTAACTTGTTGGTTTGTTTAACCAGAATAGGGTCAGGAATAGGGGGATCGATTCAGAACCTATAGGAATACATCACAAGGGTGGCGCAGGAAAGTGACGCATCTCTACAGATGCCTCACTTTCTTGTAAATCTGACCCCTAGTACCATGCCTCTACTACTATATCACACCCTGTGACTTACACAGCAACAGCTAGACACTTCCTAGCACTCAGTAAATATCAGCCAATTGCTAAAATAAAAAAGTTGGAAACACAGAAAATAATAATTATGTGAACGTTTTGAATGGACAAATCCAATGTAAAAGGGAAATATTTGACCACTTGTGAAGTAGCAAATATCAACAACTTCACTTGAGTGTGTACTGTCTACTGAGATCACCAAGACTTGCTAAATCACTTTCTAGCAAATCAGACACACTTGGGAAACAACCTTTACCACGCAGCCAGAACTCCGCATGCCTTTACCACACAGACTTAACCACGCAGGCGAGACTACCATGCATGTCTTTACCAAGCGTGATTTTACAACGAACATGCCTTTATCACGCATGCCTTTATAACGAATTGCATTGTAAAGGTATGTTTGGTAAAGGCATATTTGTTGTAAAAGTTTGAAAGTTTTAAAACTATTATAGGTTTTAAGTTTCGAGTGCTTTACGAGTTTTTGGATTTTGGGTGTCAAGGGTAATTTTAGGGTTCAGGATGAGTATGAGTTTTTGGGTGTTAAGGGTATTTTTAGGATGTACGGCGGGTATGGGTTTTTGGGTGGTAAGGGTTTTTTGGGTTTAAGGTGGGTACGTTTTTTTTGTTTGTGGGTGGCAAGGTTATTTTTTAGGGTTTAGTAAAGGTATGGGTTTTTGGGTGCTAAGGGTATTTATAGGGTTTAGGGTAGGTATGTTGTTTTGGTGGCAAATACTTTTTTGGGATTTAGGGTTTAGGATATGGGTTTCTTGGTGGTAAGGGGTGTTTAGGTTGGGTATGGGGTTTTGGGTGATAGGTGGTTTTTAGGGTTTACGGTTGGGTTGGGATTTTGGGTGCTAAGGGGTTTTTAGGACTTAGGGTATGGGCTTTGGTTGTAATGTTTTTTTTAGTGTGTAGGATGAGTATGGGTTTTGGGATGGGAAGGGTCTATGCATGTGTGTGTGTGTATATATATATATATATATATATATATATATATATATATATATATGTATATTCCGCTCCAAAGTCCACCTTGGCGCTCACTGCACACTTGCGACGGGTGCAGCCAAATGGAGGTGGGTCCATTATAAAATCAAAGCTCATGTGTTCAAAGAAACACGCTGCACTCACGGGACCAATTCCATTCTTTAATCAGCGAGGACGCGTTTCGGCGTTCTGCCTTCTTCTGCTCGCTCTAATGACAAAAGAAAACAGCATATGCATGATAGTTCTTTAAAAACTCTTAGATCAGTTCTCATTGGGCGCAGCAAGTGAGAGGAGGAAAGGGATTGGTCTATCCACAACCAATGGCATGTCCCCTCCGTTGTTTTACGGGAACTTTTCGTTAAAGTTCTCCAGGGGAGTATTGCATATTGTACCCCGGCATGGGCACCCCAAAAGCACGCAGTCCAATGTACCTCCCTTAATTGCTGCCAAATCAAGGTCCCTCATGCTGCTGCCAAGGAGATAGTCAATTGGGGGCCCATCGTCATCCACAGGGTTTCGTGGTATGTAGCGCAGGGGTCGGCAGATATCTGTATCCCCCCCAGCCTGTATGGCTGGCGACTTTGTCGACGTCAACACCGCGATGGCCTCCGTGGCGGTGCAAGGCGCCCAATAATACTCCGCTCCAAAGTCCACCTTGGCGCTCACTGCACACTTGCGACGGGTGCAGCCAAATGGCTTTGATTTTATAATGGACCCACCTCCATTTGGCTGCACCCAGGTATGGTAGCAAAATATAGGAATCTGACATGTAGGTACCTGTGTAACAGCAATGTAGAACGTCTCTCTCAGACCTCTCTTCCCCATTCCACTGCATTGTGGTCATCATATAGTATCTGCCATGGGAAGCAGTCTTTACCAAACAGTCTTTACCACGCAGGTATGTACCACACCGGTGTATATATATAGAAGAAGAGGCATCTGACTTTATTGAGATTCTCAACAACAATAGTCAGAATATCAAACTCACGAGTAACATAGACAGCAAGACAGCGGAGTATCTAGATGTCAAAATTGACATCCTGGATAATACCATCACTACCTCCCTCTTTAGAAAATCTACAGCCGGCAACAGTATTCTACATGCCCTCAGCAGTCACCCGGAACCCCTTAAATGGAGCATTCCTTTTGGTGAACTGCTGAGGGCAAAAAGAAACTGTAGTACCGAAAGCAATTACCAACTGGTTGCATCGGATATGATGGAACGCTTTAGACTCAGGGACTATCCGGCTTGGGTTCTCAAGAAGGCCAAGAATAGAGCAGATTCTATCACACGCAGCGAAACCTTGCGTGAGAATCCGGTTGAGGATATCAACAGTGAGGAGGATAAAACCAGACTCATCCTCACATACAGCAGAGAATCTAAAGACATACACAAGATTGTTTCGAGAAACTGGAACATTCTCACGAGTGATGCAACTATTGGTCATCTTATCGATAACAAGCCCAGCATCACCTACAGAAAAGGAAGGAACATTAGAGACATGATTGTTCGCAGTGACATCACGAGGCACCCCAGCAACCTAGAGTCGGGTTTGAAGGGGTTCTTTCCGTGCAGCCACTGCAAGGCCTGTAAATCTAGCACCTCAGTTAAGAGTGTCACCTATAATGGGGTTAGCAAGGCCATTAACCAGTTCCTTACCTGTACTACCATATTTGTGGTATACGTCATTGTATGTCCCTGCAATCTATGGTATATTGGCAGTACCACTGCATTTGCCAAGAAACGGATTTTAGAGCATTACCGGGCCATTATACATAAAGATCCTAAATATCCAGTAGCCAGACATTTCAGTGAGCACCACTTCTCGAATCCTGCATTGATGAAATTTTTCATCCTTGAACAGATAACCAGGAATCCGAGAGGTGGCAATCGACTATTGAAGCTGAGGCAAATAGAGTCTAAATACATCATTTCCTTCAGCAGCAAGGCCCCAGGAGGATTGAACCAAGATGAAGAACTTGCGGTTCACCTCAAAGATAATTACACCTAAAAAGTTTTTCCTGGTTCTTTAGTCTGAAATTCCCTCTTCCTTCTGTAGAGCTAGTTTACTTGTATGTGCACATGAGTGTATCATGTTGATTTTAACCCTGTTTTCTCTTTCAGTTTACAGGATTTGTTCCCACTTTATTGGACTATTTGTTCCTGTTCTATCTATGAGCACGCCCACTTGGGCATCACTGAACTTTTTGTGAACATGATTTGGACGTATTTTCTGAACTTGGGCAGTTGTGGAGCTAAGTATGGGCCTTGACATGGACTTTGTAACTTGCAACCCCCCTTTTTGCTGACGTGTATGCTGCTTCTGAGTGACGGGACATATTTCCGCCTCACTCGCTATTTAGTTTTCTGTCTCTTTACCCAGTGACAGTCTCAGCACTTGCACTGTGTCCGGAATTTTCCTGGGCCCCCTTCTGGCAGCGCGGCAGTTTTGACTTCTGGGGTACATATACATATATTTATTTCTGTCATTTGGCCACCCGGCATTTGATTTACCTGTTCCCATTATGCCGGTTGATTGTGTGGGTACGGGCATTACTTTTCATTATGATCATGATGGCCCCAGCACTATTATGTTATTTACGTTCTTACATGCTGTGTAAATTAGCTCACATTACGTTTTTACGTTTTGCATTTTTTCCACCAGCCCTTTTTTCATGTCAGTGTATTTTACTTTTGACTAGGCTAAGATGTCTGCCTTACTTTGTTTACAGTCCTCTTTTCATGTTCACCACTATTCACTCTATTTATGTGTTGTGCACATTCACACTCATTTGCGTGATCAAGGCTTGTGAGAAGCCGAAACATGTAGCAATTGAATAAACACCCTTGGATTATCTCCTGTTTGGCGTTTCTGTGACGGCTGCTGAGAGCGTGTTCAAACTTTTATTGCTTGGAGTGATAGATATATATATATATATATATATATATATATATATATATATATATATATATATATATATATATATATATATATATATATATATATATATATATATATATATATTTATTTATTTAATAGGTTTTTACCTTTATCACGTAGTACTTCACCACACAGGTAAGTGTATATTTTTAGGGGTGGGTAGAGGTAAATGTAGTTAAGGGTGATTTTTGGGTTAGGGGGCGGGTAAAGGTAGAGGTAAAGAGAGGTAAGGGCGAGTTTAGGGTTAAGGGCTGGACAGAGGTAAAGGGATTTTAGGGTTAACCTTCTGACTTCTAGAGATCCCCCGCCCCCCAGGCCATCACCCCTTGATGGTAAGTGCTTTTTTTGATGTTAGGGGTAGATCCTATTTAAACTATCTTAAACTGTTTTTCAGAAAAGGCATGCACGCTAAATTTGGATCCTACTTTTTCAACATTCTGGGGATTCTAAGGGTACCTAGGATTTGTAGATTCCACTATAGGAAGCTGAGAAAATAGCCAAATATAGCTAAATGTTGGGGTTTGTGGGAACATGTGAAAAAAAGTGCTGTGTAAGAAAGTGCGTGCTTTTGTTTTCTAAAAATGGCATCAACAAATGGTCTGCTATGCTAGGATCACCATTAACTCAACTTTTAGGAACAAGCAGAGTTGTATCAAAAAGTATTTTTTGCAACTGTTTTCGCTTGTTTTGTGGGAGGTAGTCCATTTATCCTAATGTTTTGTAGTTTCAGCCTGATTGCACTATGTGATGGAGACAGCTGTGAAACTCATGGATGCTCCAGCAATGCTGTATATTTCTGAAAAGTAGACAGAATTCCAAATTCAGCAAAGATTCCTTTGTGGAGATCCCTCACGTTTACCAAAGGAAACTAACTGTTGAAATAAAAAAAATATTTATTGAAAATGTATAGGAGAAACTTTTGTTTGTGACAACATTTTCATCTGTAATCGTTCCTGTCATGGAATCAAATTTACAAAAGCAATATATGGTTACATTCGATAGACTTTTCTGGTTGTGTTAATATATACGGTTTGTAGGTTCTCTAAAACACACGAAACACAGAGCCAACAGCTGAACTGCACCGTACATTAATTTGTTCATTGTGTACTGATTATACAGCAATTTATATGTTAAAATAGAAACAATGACAACTGGGTGTGAAGGGAACCTATGTGTTTCTAATACTGAGTTTAGGAACAGTGGTTATTTGTACACCTCTGTATTTTAAATTTGCACACTATAATGTGATTCAAAGGTCATTTTGCAAAGTGTCTTCTTTCTTGCACACTGCCTTGCATTTGGAAGCCACAAATGCAGAGAAATCCAATTGGTAATAATAAATACTCTAATTGTCTGTGTTGCCACATGTCTTGCGATAAAAATAGGGACCTCCCTTATGTGGCTGGGCTTAGCTCCTGTGACACAAAACGCCCCAAAAAGTGAACTCAAGACATCGCATTTTATCCAACCAAATGATTGCTTTTTTTTTTACAATGTGGGTAGCTGTGTATTTTGGACTCTAGCTCAGCCGCCATTCACGGAAACCTACCATAAGCAGATGTTTCGCAAAACTAGACTGCCATGGAAGTCCATGGTGGTGTGAACACCAGTGGACGACACCCCACAGGGGTGTCAGATACCAGTGGGAGTCCAGGGTAGTGTGATTTGTGCGGTTCTCTTAATGTTTTCTTACCCAGAAGCCCTTGCAAGCTTCAAACTTTATCTAAAAACTCACCTTTTTCTCAGATTTCTGTGAGGGAAAGCTACAAAATCTGCACAAATCCACAAGTTTTCCACCAGCCAGCATTCCCCCAGGTCTTCCAATGAAAAAGCTACCAAACTAATGTGGATGGGCCTAGCGCCGGTCACAGGAAAGGTCCTGAAACGCAATATAGACAGAGCAAATGTTTATACTTAAAACTGGCCCTTCTTGATATGTTGGTGGCTGCAGAATTTGGACCATAGCTCAGCCGGCACCTGGAGCAACCTACCAAATCCAGATAATTCGGACAGCTATATATTTGGGGGAGTTCAAGGTGATGTGACTTGATTGAATCTCATGAGGTTTTTTTTACTGTCCAGAAGCCCTGCAAACCTAAAATGTAGGCTAAAAACACACATTTTCCTCACATTTCTATGAGAAAGTTTGGAACTCTCTGGGGATCCACACATTTCCTACTAATCACTGTTCTCACACACCTGCTGATAAAAATGGTACCCAACTTGTGTGAGTGGGCCTAGCGCCTGCTATAAAAAAGGGCCCAAAACACAACATGAACAAATCCATTTTTTCCATTTGACACTGACTCTTTTTTTTTCTTCTTTTTTTTTAACACTGTGGGTATTGTACTCACAGCTGTGGAGTTTAAGACCTACTCGGTCAGCGCACCGGTAAACATACCAGGCACAGACATTGCTAAAAACTAGACACCCGGAGGAGTCCAGGTGGTGTGACGTTTGAGGATCTCAAGTGATGTAGTGTTTTTATTAAGACAAATTGGGTGATAGGAATTTTGTGGATCCTTTCGGGAACTGGAAGTTTATATCATATTTTACCCAGCTAAATCAACGCTTCTTTACATTGAGGGTAGCTGCAGAAGTTGGGCCCTAGCTTAACTGGCAACCAGAGAACCCTACTAAACCCAGACATTTCTGAAAGCTAGATACCCAGGGAAGCCTAGGGTGGTGTGACTTGGGTGGATCTTACGAGGTTTCTTTTTATGCAGAAGACCTTGCAAAGCTCAAACTTAGGCTAAAAACACACATTTTCCTCACATTTAGGTGAGGGAAAGTTTTGGAATCTGCAAGGTGCAACACATTTCTTACCACAGAGCATTCCAACACAACTCCCAATACAAATTGTACCGCACTTGTGTAGGTAGGCTTAGTGCCTGCAACAAGAAAGGGCCCAAAACGCAATATGTGCAGATCAAATGTTCCCACTCAAAACCAACTCTTTTCTTTTTTTGCTTGCCATTTGAGTAGCTGTCAAGTTTGGGACCTAGATCAGCTGACACCTAGGGAGAACCATCAAACTTGGTCATTCCTGAAAGCTAGACACCTGGGGGAGTCCAGGGTGGCACAATTTGCATGGATTTTACCCAGAATCCCCTGCAAACCACAAACCTAGGTTAACCACTTGGCTGCTAAGGGGTTTTCCCCTCCCGTGCTGCAGATTTATGAATCCCATTATACATGACGAGTTGACCTTGTCATGAGCACAGATTCAGTGTGCCTCATGACGAGTTCACCTTGTCATTAGCATGCAAGTGGTTAAAGCATACACATTTTGTTCATATGTCTGTGAGGGATAGTTCAGGAATCTGTAGGTATCCTCACATTTACTACCAACCACTATTCCCACACATATCCCTATAACAATTGCACCCAACTTGTGTGGGTGAGCACAGAGCCTGCGATACAAAACGGCCCAGAATGCAACAAGGACAGATCAAATTTGTTCAATCAAAGCAAAGTGACCCTTTTTTACAATGTGGGTAGCTGTGGATTTTGGGCCCTTGCTCAGCAGTCACCCTGGAAAACCTGCCAAAACTAGACATTACTAAAAATGAGACCCTGTGAGGGGTCCAGGTGATGTGACTTGCGTGGATCTCAGGTGGCATAGTGTTTTTATCTAGTAGGAATTTTGTGGATCCCTGCTGATTCCGGAAGCTTACGTCACAAAAATGCAAGGAAAATGCATTTTTTCAAGTAAAGTGTGATGTTTGCAGTGCTTTGTAGGTAAGAAAAAGTCATGCAATCGACGCAAGGCACACCACTCTAGAGTCCACCTGGTTTCTAGTTTTCAGCAATGTCTGGGTTTGGTACATTTCCCTAAATGGTAGACGAGCCCTGGCTCAATTTCTCAGTCAATCAATCAGGTGGCATGTAGAGCGCGACTACTCACCTGTAAGGGTCTCAAGGTCCTGGGGGAAGGGGGGAACTGCTGGTTCATCGCAGGCGCTGTGGTTCAGTCGAAGAGCCAGGTCTTGAGGTCCTTCCTGAATTGAGGCAGTGACGGTGATTGCCTGAGGTGGAGAGGGAGGGTGTTTCAGGTAGGAGAAGGATCTTCCTCCAGCCATGTTATTGCGGATACGTGGGATGATAGGGCCAGAAGGGTTTAGCGGAGATCTCTGGTGGTTGCGTGGAATGTGAGGAAGTGGTTAAGGTATTTAGGTCCTGCGTTGTATAGGGCTTTTTAGGCATGTGTGAGGAGATTTCTGCACCAACCACTATTGCTGATGCCTCCACATTGCATTATGAGAACCTTTGTGCTGCAGGTGCTAGGCCTAGGCCCCAAGGGAGGTGGTGTTTTCACTGGAATAAGTGTGGCAAAGCTGGGTGGCAGACATTTCACAGATCCCTGTGGATTTTGGAGGTTTGAGTCACAGAAATGCAAAAAAATACATGCATGATTTTAGGCATAGCTTGAGATTTGCCAGGCATTGTGAGTATGAAAGTATTGTGGGACTCACATGAGGCATGCCACCATGGACCCTCTTCGATGTCTCGTTTTAGAAATGTCTGGTTTGATAGGCTTCCCAGGTGGCAGCCGACCCAAGTACAGCTTTAAACCATGGCAAGTGGGACGCTATTGTGTTTTAGTCCCACTCTGCTGGCACATTTATAAAAACACCACCCAAAAGAATCAAAATTTCCTCTCACTTGCCATTTCAATGTGGATGCTTTTGTCCTCAGGGAGCAGAAAGAATTCTGATGATTTTAGGATGAGAGTGGAGACTTATGTCAGAATTCTTTATGTCAGGATTAGCCAGACACCAGCACATAATTTTATTTAAAAAAATGAAAAAAGTAATCCAGGTTTTCTGCCTTCTCTCGCAAGACAAATTGGGCCAAACACTCTCTTTTCCCTCCCAGGGGGGCAGAAAGACTTGTTTTTCCCTTTTGAAGAGGTGGTATAGGCCAATGCCAGGATTTCCACCTTCACCCTTTTCTTTTGCCCACGAGTAAAAATTACTGGTGCCCAGTGGTTTTCTACCCCCAGTGTGGAGCAGATTAGGAACAACTTTCCCAAACAGGAGAGAATTGTCTCTGCCTCTAGGGTGTGTAGGGAGCAGAAAGACTGCTGATGCTTTAATGATGAGAGTGGAGAGTTATGTGAGGATTGTGCCAGACCCCAGCTCATTATTATCTTTTTTTTTTAAGTGTTCCTGGTTTACTGCCTTCCCTCGCCAGGCAAATTAGGGCAGACATCCTTTTTGCCCTTCCAGGGGGGCAGAAAGACTGGGTTGCCCCACTTGAGGTGGTGATATATGCCAATGCCAGTGTTTTACTCCAGCACCCCGTTCTTTGCCTAAATATAAAATTCTTGCTGTCTAGTGTTTTTTACCCCCAATGCGGTGTAGATTAGGTGCAACTTTCCCAAACAGGACAAAAGTTTCTCTGCCCCTGGGTGTGTGTGTGGGGGGGAGGGGTGAAAGTCTGGTTCCCCACTTTCAGTGTTGGTATGGCCCAGTGTCAGGATGGGATGCCTGCATCCCTTTCTTTTGCCCAAATATATAATCACTGAGTAGCCTTTCTGCCCTTCCTGGGTGGCAGATTGAGAATAATCACCCCCATCGGCCCTACCAGAGGGGGACAGAAAGACTGCATTGCGCCCTTTTGGGTTGGGGGCATAGACCTAGGCCATGGTGGGCTGCCCAAAACCCCTTTTTTATTTCCCCTGGTATCTAATTGACTTTCTGCTCCCCTTGTGGGCAGATTGTTGGAAAATCTCCCATTCTGCCCCCCAGCCTGGCAGGAAGACTATTGTGCCATTTATGGGGTGGGGCATGGCCCTGCTCATGTTGGACTTCCCCACTCTTTTTTGTTTTTTGTTTTCCCTGGCGTCTAGTGGGCTATCTACCCACCTAGGACCCTGGCAGATTAGGCCAAAACTGCCAATCTACCCGACAGGTGAAACAGAAGGATTGTTTTGCCTGTTTCTAATTTAACTCTAGTGTATAGTGGGCCAGATTGGGATGCCCTTCTGCATGGTGAACCAGCCCACCCCTTTGTATTTTTTATCCCGGTGTCTAGTGAGATTTCTGCCCTCCCCCACCTCCTTGGACAGATTTAGGGTAATAACTCTATCTACCTTCCATGGGAGTCAGCAGAAAGACTAATGCTGTTGTGGGTTGAGGGGGGCACAGGCCCTTGCCCAGTTCCACTCCCCAGCCAAAAACCCCTGCTGTCTAGGGGAAGCTCTGAAGGGAAAGTAAGGTTTCATTTGAAAGCTGAGTTTCCCAGATTAGAAATTGCATCTCCTTTTCAGCACAATTCCCTAGGACCATGGAGAACAGTACTTTGTTCTGTGCTCCCAGTGAAACCAGGAAGTGGTTTTCTAAATGCTGGCCTGCCAATGATATGATTGCTTCACTGATGCAATCATGCCATTGGCAGGAGAATCACATCTCCTGGGCCGGACCTGGAGAGTGTTCCTCTTAGACCAAGAGGGGTATGACAAGAGAGCAGAACCAGAACATCAAACAACAGTTGCTGCTTCTTTGCTTGGGCTTGGAGTGACCTTCAAGTTCATAGCCCGGCTGAAAATGCTAATGGACCAGGGGTCACACCCATAGAACCCCGGCTGTTAAGGGGTGGGTAGAGGTAACGGGAGGTAAGGGTGATTTTAAGTTTTAGGGGGAAGGAAACTTAATAGAATAGGGACAAGAGAAGGATTTGTCTACAAAGGAATCTTGTAGTGTTGGTGGGAGAGAAAGAAACAAGCAGGTCTGGCTTCTTCTGAATAAAACATTAGAAAACATCCTGATGCACTTAAAAAACACACAATAAGTCAAATGCTTTTTATAGTAGTACATCATTGAAATAATATAGTGTGTCTTGATAAAATGTACTTTTGAGATTTAAAATAGTCCTTCATTTGTTGTAGTGCAAGCACTCTATAGGAGGCAAGAGAATAAGTCAATTGCATGGGTTGTGAGACAGATTCAAAGCACTAACTATATTTTGAATCATTGGTAACAACAGGTCATGAAGATAGCTTCACTGTCAAGCTAGACATAAATGGGGGGGAAGGAGAGAGAGAGGGAGACTAGTGGTGTAGCTAGACCTACTCCCACCCGTGTCGGCCCTAAGTTTGGCACCCTGTGCAGGCAAGAGCGTGGGGATGGCAGACGATGGACGACTTGTTCCGGCGGGTGTTCTCAGGAGGATGGTGGACGGGGGTATTCTGGTCGTCCGCAGACACCACTTGCTCACCTCCACCGCCCCCCTAAATAGTGCCGCCCAGGGTGGACCATCCCCCCACCTCCCCTAGCTACGCCAGAGAAAAAAAGAGAGACAGAGAGAGGGAGAGAGAGAAAGCGGGAGAGAGAGAGATACTCTCCAACCCCCTCTTAAAGAGAACAGTGTGTGCGTTCCAGCTGCTCTTAGAGTTCTGGGCATGAAAGAGTTTGTTGCTGAGTAAACATGCAAAGTTGGTCCAGCTGCACAGTGGTTATTTATAGTCTCTCATTGTATTCGCTTTGGAGACCATAAAGCATAAACTCGGAACTCTTTTTTCCTTCCTTTGCATCCCAAGTGGATTCTGTCATAAGTGGTTGGGGGCCTTTGATTTGCAGGGTACTGGTCCGACCTGTTAATATTTTGCTTGCAGGACACAAGCTAGGGTCTCATGCACATGATATCTGTATTCCTGCGACATAACATGCTCGCAACATCTCTACTGACATAGAGGTTGCATCTAACAGAGTGTGATAAAGGGTGCTCCGAGGATGAATGTATAACTGGAGATACTACCCTTAGTGGTGCAAAGATATGTATTTAGCTCGTGACATATTGCGCGGAAAAGGGAAACGTCCTTTACCCCGCATGCGTTACTCCGCATGCCATTACCCTGCATTTTTTACACCGCAAAATCTTTTACAACGCAGGCTTTACACCGCAAACTATTACAACGCATTCCCCAAAGTAGCCCACTATTGAGTTAGAATAGTAAATTGCATTGTAATGGGGAATGCGTTGTTAATAGATTGCGTTGTAAAGCCCTGCGTTGTAAAATATTTTGCGGTGTAAAAACTGTGGGGTAATGGCATGCGTAGTAAAAGTGTGCGGGGTAAAGTGTCCTATTCCGCGGAAAAGCCTTGGTGAATGTGTAACTCCTGATCCAGTCGTGAGGCTCAGTTTAGTGAGGACACGCCTTATTACTGGCTCAGTGCTCAGAGGATAATATGATATCTCCTTGTTCTAGCCTCAGTGCCTTGAAGATAAACTCATGATCTGTGATTCGAGTCTCGGTGACAACAGCACAAGCTTATGACCCCCTGCACAAGCCCCAGTTCTCTGAGGACAATGCCGCGCCTTCTGTTGTCAGCCTCAGTGGCCAGATGATGAAGACATGGCGTGATTCAAGGCTCAGAGACGAGAAAACTCCCGGGCACTCTGCAGCTGAGCTGCACCAGACACTGCACACATTAGAAATGCTCCAGTTCACCTCTATGCACCTGTAGTCATGTGCTCTTGCAGCGCTTCTGTCTTTAGTGATTTGATGTTCATGCTTAGTGGGTTTAGCACAGCACATGCAGCAGGAAAACTCCTTATATCGTAATCCTGGTTTTATTACTAAGACTCAGGGTGGAGGGTTGTCCTCACACCCGTTTTTTATCACTCAGACATTTCTATTCGAAAGAGAAGCTAATACTTGTGGCCAGGAGCATCGCCTCACTGCTTTCAGAGCAGTGGAAATGGGAAAAATAAAATTATAATAACGTTATTATCATCGTATTTTTCATTGCTGCAAGGCTGGGTTAGGGTGGGCGGGGCAGGTTGCAGAGGGAAGAGGAGTGGTTCATGCACTTAAGTGCGCATGATGGTTTGGCTGGCCTTCATGGGCCGGCAAAACAGTCATGAGCATTTTGCATGTAATGCACAGCCTGGTGGGGAACATACACAGACTCCCTGTCCCTGTCTGAGCCCTGCCCTCAGACCAATCACAATGCTGCATTGCAGCGTTTTGATTGGCTTAGGGGAGCCTGTGTGCTTCCTGCTTCCGTTCTGGGACTCATTGGAGGAAGCGGAGGAGAGATGTGGCCTGATGAAGAGGTAAGTATTGTTTTTATGTAGTTTGTTTTTTTCACCCCTCCACCCTCCCGCCTCCCCTGTTCCCGTCAGCTGCCACTGCTTGAGGTCTTGTCACGCTTCTCTACCCCTTATCTAGAGAGAGACAGTCCATTCACAAACCCGGCCATTTTCAAACAGGCCAGGGCCTGTGAAAGATTAGAGTCTGTCCCAGTGGTGAACTTGAGCCCGTGATTGCTGGTGGGTCCCACTGGCGCTCATTTTTGGGGACCAACACTTATTTTTCCACATCAGACATGGACCCCAGACACGAATGGGCCAGTACAAAGTAATGCCAGTACACAAATGCTAATTATGAACAGCCCCTCACGCCTAGTAAAAGCAATGGGCAGTATGTACATGCCCAGCAAGCTGTATAACCTGCCTCTGGATGCCAGCCACAATTTATAAACTGCCTGTGGATTACAAGGAATATGTATGGCCAGCTATCTCGTGATGACCAACAGTTAATAAAGTAAAGTACTGGGGGAGAAGGAGGAATGAGAGACTAGGTCGCCCTCCAAAGACTTACTATACAACCAAGAATCCAAGTTACTGGGTTCATAGACCTAGCTCATGTTGTGGTAACTGACCTGTGTGGTCAGTGGTACCTACCAAGAAAGAAAAATGTATTTCTAGTGTCCCCTCACTCACCGGGGTTTCCCCACGGTGACATGCTTCATCATTGGGGCCCTCCCAGTTCTCTACGAAAAGGGGCGTGCTACGACTCACGGACTACGCAGGAGCACTTTAATGTGAGAGACTATGTGTAGTGCAAGGGTGGTGGAGTGGGTGTGGGTGAATTAAGAATACCGTGATTAGTGGGCCTCAATATATTTTATTTTGCTCCTAGTAAGGTATATTAAAAGTGGGGTGATATCACTAATAACCAACCTATAATGGATTGGTTCAGTGAATGGTCGACATGTTTCATGCTACCCCTAGCATTTCTTCAGGACCATGTAGGGACCAGCCCTACATATGCCACTCCTATGTCTCTAATTAGACTGTGATACTAAAAAATATACAAATATGAAGCATGCGTTCGTTATAGAATACATACGTTTTTTGGCTTTTCCAAAAATTGATGCTGTGCTCAATGGCACTTCATGGTCTCGCTAAGGGTTAGTTTTCACCAAATGGACTCAATGTTCCTTCTTAGGGAAAACGCGAGGAAATACCTAAAATCAGCTCCCCTCGGGACCGCATCTTGAGATACGGTCCAGAGGGGAGGTTGGTTATTAGTGATATCACCCCATTTTTAATATACCTGACTAGGAGCAAAATAAAATATATTGAGGCCCACTAATCACGGTATTCTTAATTCACCCACACCCACTCCACCACCCTTGCACTACACATAGTCTCTCACATTAAAGTGCTCCTGCGTAGTCCGTGAGTCGTAGCATGCCCCTTTTCGTAGAGAACTGGGAGGGCCCCAATGATGAAGCATGTCACCGTGGGGAAACCCCGGTGAGTGAGGGGACACTAGAAAGACATTTTTCTTTTTTGGTAGGTACCACTGACCACACAGGTCAGTTACCACAACATGAGCTAGATCAACAGTTAATGCCAGTCTCCACATATTCAATAACAATTAATGCCAGTCACAACACACTCAGGGCCTCATTTATGAGGTTTTGCCGTAGGGCAGCGCAGCAAGCCTTCCTGCTGCGCTTCCCTACAGCAAAAGAAAAGAACAGGAATGCGCCGTATCTAAAAGATACGGCGCATTCCTGTCCTTTTCCCCTACGCCGGCACACAATGGGCTGCCTGCGCCAACACAGGCACCTTTACCCCATGGTGCAAGGGTGCCTGCATTGTGGGGATGATTATTTTTGTACAGGAAGGTAAACCTTTTTGTACAAAAACAATCACAAGAGGCTTTTTCCTATTTCTATGTGTGCCGCATTCTGCAGCACACATAGAAAAAAGAAAAACGAGGAGAAATAAAGATATTTCTCCCCATTGCGCCTCCCTAACGCCACCCCTGGGAGGCTTAAACTTTTGGCGCTGCCTCAGATTTACTACTTCTCGTAAATCTGGGGCAGTGTCAAAAGGCCATGGATGGTGCTGGGAACGCCCCCAGCATCACCCATTGCCCACCCCTTTAACGCAGAACACTGCGTTAAAGGGAATAATATTTATCAGGCAGCATGAAGCCAAAAAAATTGGCTTAGTGCTGACTGATAAATATCACGCAGTTTCTGCGCCACGGAACGTCACAAAAAGTGACGTTCCGTAGGCGCAAGAGGCCTCATAAATGAGGCCTTCCGTACCTGGCAGTGCCTACCTGCATATGATTAACAGGTAATACCAGCGCCCACATGCCCAGACTGAAGCACGCAAACTATGCTATTGTACATTCACGATGTGACGAGGATATTAGTTGCATGTTTTACATACGTACATCTGAGTATTTATATTTTTATACTGCAAAAGGAGAGCAAAATAAAGCCCCAAGGGTACTTTTGAATTGTGATCTATAGTGAAATACGATTATTATTTACAGGTTTTGTGGGTTTTGCAAATCCTTGATTGATTGAAGCAGGTTTACACATCACCTTGTGTTGTCTCCGTTATCGCTTACATTCGCCTTGTACAAAAACATCACAACACAGCACAGGAGCAAAATGTTTTGTATTCTGTCCTATCCCTTGAGGACATGCTTGAAACCATAAAAATAAAAATAAAAAGCAGGCCTTCGCTGCAGTCAAATCAAGAATTCATATCCGGGATGCAGCAACTCTTGGGTATTGCAGGCAAAGCAATTGCAAATGAAAGACAAATATAACATTTTGAAAAGGGCACGTATCAGCCAACTATTTTGCATACACGCCCATAGAATTCCCGGCGTACATCACGTTTCTGCAGCTTTTCTCGAGATGTTTGCACTAGACAGTAGGACTGTCTGTGGAACCACGTGTTAAGGTTGATGTGACCCACAGATAGTAAGAGGGGGTCCACTGTTAGGCCTGGCTCCATTAGTAACCTGGTAAAAATATTCTTGAGAGGATCTCTGTTGCAAGTTCTTTTTTTTTGGTTCGCATTGCTTTATGAAAATTCTTTGTTCTCAAAAGTACAAAAATAGCGAATAACTACCATATATCAGTCCAAAAACAGAGAGGCATGTTGACATACAAAAAAATTATGCAACAGGGATAAGAAAAATCGGAAGAGAATGAAAAAAAAAATTGAGAAAAGAAAGAAGAGAAAAAAAAGAAAAGAGGGCACCAAAGAGCAAAAAATGAGATTCAATAGCATAATCACTGTTTCAAAACATTGACAAAAAGTGAATAAGACAACAAAAGACAAAAATGTATATTCAGACAAAAGAATAAAGAAACAAAGTAATATATACATTCAAGACTAAAATCCCTAGTAAAAGCACATGAATATCAACAGGATATTACCTAATCAAAATCAGCATAGACTTGCAAGTTCATGATTGTAAGAAGCCCACATTTAACACAGCCTTCAGCCCTTTTGTGGGTTTGCTGCTGTGCATCTCAGTTTGTCTCTGAGAAAGGCTACAGACTGTATATGTTTTTAAAATGGACCGCCTCAATCCAGGGGGCATGGTCAGATGTCCGAGTGTAGTGGCTGTTACCAAAGCTTTTCTCTCACACATCATCTAGCAACTTCTTATCTTCTTCCTCTACAGAATCATCAAAATCAAGAAGCACAGCACAACTAGTGAGCACAAGTCTACTCGACGTCAGCACCAATGCTCCCCCAAAATAATGGGGAGATGTCTCCAATAGATAGTCAGAAAACTGTGCAATCAGGAAATTCTAGCTCACTTTTCTACCAACGAGGAGAAGGAAATACTCTCCTGCGGTAGCTCGGGTACAAGATATCTCAGGGAGCCCGCTCAATCTCAAGATTTGAACCAGCCCAGAGTGTTACACTCTTGTCTGCCAAAATCAGGTACAGTACACCCAAAGGGCACTCTCAGCCTCAGCCAGGGCCGGCTTTAGCGCTGTAAGCGCACAGTGTGACAATCAATTTTGCCCCCACCACGACCACCTCCTCGGATTCCCTCATGACCACCGGGAAAAAGTGCCCCTTATCTCTCCATAGCCCCCCTCTCACATACATTCCATTTGTTTTAAAGGCTGGCTATACTAATATGAATGTATATCTACCCAAACAAACCCTTTTCAACAACATTAGGAATAGATAATGAAAGACTGAGAAAAAACCATAACGCCCTAACCTATTTTATGCAGTTTGCATGCAGCTCTTTGATTACACTTCCTAACAGTCACTGTTCTATATCAGGGTTGTATCTTATGAACTGCTGTAACAAAAGGATCTCTGGGACAAAGCACTAATCCACTCAGCCATCCTCATAAAATACAGATCTGTGATCTGCATGGAATGCGTTTTTTGCAGTAGGTATATTAACCCTCTGTGCTACTTTATGACGAGGCACAATTACCCCTAGATAAAACTCTGATCCCTCGCTCTGGCAGGAACATTAATCACAAGCGTTACCTTGACATTTTTCATGCTGCCTGAAAACTGGATGCACACAGAACACTGCCGAATGTGTTTTTAATTATTGCTAAACACAACACCCCCCCCCCCCTGTGTTCGCTTTGTTCCCCCCTGAGGTCAGCACCCCTCCCCAGGTCAGCGCCCAATGCAACCGCACCAGTCACCCTGCCCCAATGCCGGCCCTGGCTTCAGCAAACCATAAACAGCAAAGCACTTTACAACATACAAGGCAGCCGACTTGCCTAAATGCAAGCCCTACTGCGCGAGCGATTACATGAGCGACTCACAACAGTAGGGTTTCTTCCTGGGCCATAGTCTTAGTGCCAGACACTCTTCAAGAAAACATACTTTTGCATCGTTCCTTTCCACATCATATGTTCCTTTGTGCCTGGACAGCACATCTTCTTCAGCAATCCAGGAAAATCCAACATACTGCCTAGGGATTGGGTGCTGGGGTGGTGGGGGTGGGGGGCGGGGTGAGGAGGATGCAATATTTACCTTACGCTGGGGCACTGGCTGGAAGTCTTTTCCAATACATTTGCTGTGCTTCGTTCATAAATAAAACCTACTAGTGTAACAAAGTCTAAAGCAACTTTACAGGTTTTTTATGGACTTTCATAATGTCGGGGAGGCAGGTATCAACTTGCCAAGTGAATATGGCCTTCCATTGAGGAAGGGCCAACTCCATGAGTGGGCCTCTGAGATTCGCAGAATAGCATAAAGTGAGGAGGCAACAGATAGAAAGGGGAAGTGGACAGGTGCTCAAACAAGGCACTTAAACTAGACTAGTTCAATCTTTCATGATGAGGCTGGTCTCTGGGTGGTATGAATATTGCAGCCAGAAACCAAAGAGAGGTAAACTGCTACACAACATTAAACATTTCAACAGACAACCTGCATGCAGGGGGCAGTGAATTGCCAGTGATAAGAGGTCTAAATAGATGTAAGGGAGAGGGTAATTAATTAATTAATTATTTAGGGATACAAGTAGGATTATCTGAAGCTGTGATTCTTATGAGAGGTGAAGCTGCTATGAGAAGTTTCAGCATTGTCTTTGAGCTGTCATCGATGAGCGATGCGAGGAGCTTGCACCCGGAAAAGCGTCGAGCAGCAGAAGTTCCAACGGTAATGCATCGGTCCCGATATGCCATGGTGATATGAGTCTTTTGCGAAGGGTCCAATGCATGTAGCAGCGGCGATGCTTCAGTTCTGCTCAGGAATGTGCCGCTCAGCCGAGGAGATATGTCGGTTCTGCTCAGGGATGCGCCACTCAGCAGAGAAGATGCATCAGTTCCTCTGGCAAGATCCTTAGGCCTACATCCAAAGGTCCAGGACTGAGTGGCACCACTTGGCGGGGTAGTGTCAGACAAGGCCGGACTGGCCATACCAGACATTAGACTTTTCCCCGGGTGGATAAAGGGTTGGAAGGCTGGTTTTGTCACTGGGGGCTGGTTTTGCAGCAGTGCTGCAATATTGACTCCCCCAGTGACATATCAGTGGGACTGCCCAGCGTAATGACTCAATTCTCACTACACAGTTCCTTGTATAGCTGTTTTCAGGCAACAATACAAGAAGTCAACATTTATTTCTCTGGTGGTTTACCTTCCTTCTGGAGACAAAATGAAGTTTTGTCAATTGGTAGTTTTGACAGATCTAATGTAGTACGCAGGGTTAACATACCTGCTGCAAAGAATGTGTACCATACAGATCACAGAACTGAATTTAATGTGCATAGCTCAGTGGGATACTGCTTTTGTCACAAAGATCAATTAGCTACTTGCAATTCATAACTTACAATTGTAATAAATCCAGCACAGTGAGCTATGAACTGCCATCAAGGAGCTGCATGCAAACTGCATGGTACAGGTTCAAAAGCTATGGTTTTTCCCCCAGTCTTTCATTATCTTAGTGTTGCTAAAATGGGTTTGAATGTGTAAAAATAAATTCTTATCAGTAAATCCAACCGCTATGTTATGTTTTGAATCCTAAGTTTGTGCTTCTCCAGACCAAGCACTCTAAAAAAATGCCTACCAGTATGGATGGCAGATAAATTCTACACCTTGTATTCTTTTTCATCTAATGTAACATTTTCTAAACACTGATTTGCACATGTATAATTCATTGTCTCTGTTAGTGTGTGATGTAAAGTGCTCTGACTCCCTATACTCATATGTGAGGCTATATAAAACAAATCAAATACATTTGAGAGGTGCTATGAAGGATGAGGGGCACTGTTGGAAGGTGATAGTGTGGGAATCACTGAAAGGGCCAAACAAAATTGTTGTGTCCTGGTGCACTGTAAGGTCATTATTTACTATGCTCTCAAAGGTAATGCAATTGAATATACAATGAACGTGTGTTGCAGAATGCACCGTTTTTAGGTCTCACAGACCTAGCGCTGGAGCACGCAGGCGTTCCTCGCTCTGCGAGGCTTATTGTCATTGAGTAGATTTCAGAAGGGGACTTCAAGCCCCGCCCATCATTCCCATTGGCTGGCGTCATCATTTATGTTAAACGCTGGCCTCGGATTGAAAGTGAGGCTTTTTTGTTCCCTCCCTGTCTCCTTTTGGTACGGCCCATCCTGACTGGATCTTTTGCTTGCGGTGTTATACTGTCTCCTTCAATTACTGTGTAAGCACTTTTTTTAATTCGCGCAATGGCGACAGCTTGTTTTGTATTTCTAGCGCGATATGCGCGCTTTCACTTTTACAATGCAGCCACATGCAGCGCCTGATCATTAGCAGTGTGGCATGCCGCAGGATTTATTTTTAATTATTGTTGATAGTGGGCCTTCGTCTCACTAGGGGCCCCCCAGGGGTTGCCTCCGCCCTTTCCTTGAGGATCGAGGGACCCCCTGCACTGCATGGGCTGCAGGGGTCTGCTTTACATCCTTCCGCATCTGAACCCTGCAGTATTTTCCTGGCCCTGAGACCTAAGACGGCCATCACTGCTTTCTACCTCAGAGCTCGCCATGTCACCTTGTGATACCAGGGCATATCTTCGGGACACTCGCCCTGTGGTTGTGGGGTCCAGGAACAACCAGCCGGGTGCCTGTGTGTAGATATCCACAGACTGCAGTGGCACCCAAACCTAGGCCTGTCTTCCCCTGATTCTTTGACATGCTCACTCTGCCACCTCGGGAGGTTAGCGCGTCGCTGCAGAGGTTCACGCTAGTTTGAACACGGAAGCTTCTGAGTTTTTTTTCTTCTAGATCAGATAAAACAAGTGTCATTGAGTTCAGTAGTTGTAACATCTGGTATTTACACGCTACAAAGCAGCCACAATCTTTGTCTGAAAGCACTGTATAACAAGCATTTGCAATGCAATAGGTCTCGCATTTACCAGAGTTTGAGCTATTGAGATTGCAAATGACAATGCCTTTTATTTAAGTTTTGTTTTTTACAACAATCATAAAAGGCATTGTTGTAATTGTTTTCCAAAATGTATTGGAGAGAGAACCCGCCTCCCTCCAAGCCTTGTACAGGGGCTGGTCTGACATAATTTACCAGGGTTGCTTTGGGTTCCCAGTTCGGCCCTGGACTCAGAGATGGCAGAGTCCAGGTGAAGCCTGTTATGTCCCAGAGGCTTCATATTAGAAGGCTTGCCAGCTAGCCCTTAGAGTCACTCTGTGTTCTGGGGTCTAAGTGATGCAATGCCAGTCTTTCTCACCCAGGCAAGAGGGCATCAGATCAGCACAGCTAAGCAGGGGTCCAGCAGATTGCAGTCCAGCAGAGTGGCAGTCCTTCAGCAGCACAGCAGCCCTTCTTCCTGGCAGAGTAGCCATATGGCCAGAAGTGTACTGATGTGGTGGTGCCTGATGCCCAGTACTTATAATCAGTGGTGCCTTTGAAGGGGGGAGACTTCAGAGATATACCTTTGAAGTGTGCAGATGTCCTCCCTTACTGTCCTGGCTCCAGACTCACTCCAGGGGGAACGCAGCCCTTTGTGTGTGTTGATAGAAGACAGCCTACTTAGGTGTAAGTGAAGCTGTGTCCAGCTCCTTCCTCCCATCCTGCCAGAGATGGCCCATTGAGGCACACCTAAGCTTCCATTGTGTGTGACTGTCTAGGAGGAATACACAAAGACCAACTGCCAATTACATCCAGTCATGTGATCAGAGACAGGCTACAGGCACAAAATGGCTAAAGTGAGAAAATATCAACTTTCTAAAAGTGGCATTTTTAGAATAGTAATTTAAAATTTGACTTCCCTATACATTTGGATTTTAAATTGTGGTTCCAGAGACACCAGACTAGAAGGGTTTATCTCTTCCAAATTTCACTAATTAAATGTAATAAGGTAATCCCAATGTTATTATATGAAAGAGATAGGCATTGCAGTACTGAAAAACGATTTTTAGAGTTGTTCACTACTAGGACATTTAAAACATTTTAGGTACATATCCTGCCTTATAAATACATTGTAACCTGTCCTCTGGGTTTTCATGGACCTGTCTTAGGAGTGACTTGTATGCCTAAAAAAGGGAACGTCTGGGTCTGGAAAAATGGTTTATTTCGCCAGGCCAACATAGCAGTGTAAACTACACACACAGGGACTTATAAGTAAATTAAATATGTCAATTGGTGATGAACCAATATTAACATGCTTAGGGGAGAGATCTTTTGGAGTGGGGCAAAGACTGAATTAGCCATGTTACAACCCGGTATGGAAAATGACAGATGAGCCAAAAAAAGTGCCATGAGACGCACCTAAAGTAATTACCAGTATTTCAGACTGATTCAAGCAGTGACATTAATCACATTTATTTTTGCTGTCTAAATGATCATCTGGTGAAACTAACCCTTGGTCCACAAACAATATACTACAAGTTCCAGCATGCATTGTGTTTGAGGTCCATTACACCTAAACAATTATATCTTAGCAACAGTGGTACTCACATTTGTCAACCAGTAAATGACCTCCCATCTCCCAAACTGGAAGTCTGTTAGGCTCACGCACTTACCCTGCACTGAGATGAGTTGGATACAAGTATGGTGGCTTTGGTCAAGATGCGGTTGATGAATCACGAGGGATGTTGTGCTGATGCGCATCCCAGGTGGATCCTTGTCATTTGGAGAAGCTTGCAGCACTCTGCAGGTGTGTGAGAACTGAGCTGTGAGTCTGCTGTGAATTATTAACTGCGCCTGGGAGTGAGTCATTGCTGGATGTGTCACAGGCTAATGCAAATTTCCGAAGAGAGAAATGAGGTCGAGCCAAGGGCGGGAGCGAGCGCTCTGAAAAGCATGCTGGGGAGACCTTCTGCTTCTTATGTATCCTGTGAATCCTCGTTGAAGAATAAGGGATGCCAGAGGTGGACTAACCTCTTGGGAAATTATTAGATTTTCTGAATTTCCAGTCTCTCTTAAAGATCAGGTTCTAGTCTTCACTCTATTGCATTGTATTATGGTATTTGTATAGCATTGACTACCAGTTTGTAGGGTGCTAAAGTGCTTGCCTCACAGTGAGGTTGTGTGGTTGAAAGGATGTTGTCTTTGCTGTGAGTTTAGGTGGGAAGTGTTTGCATATCATGTGTGATATTCACTTAGTTGTGGTTATCATGTCATGGAGCCCAGTGCTTACCTGAATGATGGATGGGGACGTTTGACACATAGATGTTTATTTTTTAAATGTGTAATGTTGGCAGCTCTGATTAGCTCTTTATAAAGATAGTAGTTTAGATTTTATGTTCTCAATCTGCTTTTGCAGGTGTTTGTCAAATCTGGGATCTTTTTTTTTTATATCTTTTTATTATTATTACACAAGAGAAAAATATACATATCGGGTGTCGTTAAACAAAATACAGCACAGCAGTGGACGGGCAATTGAACTGTCAAAATAATGTACAGTTACAAGCAACAGAAAAATCAAACGCAGCGTGAGGCAAAAGCAGATCAATTAGATAGCAACGATTGCAGGCACCAATCAACAGCACCCGCCCACCAGGAGTATAGGATATACGGAGCAACCATGCGACACCCCGATACGTTTAGGCTAGAATCAGGAGAATACGCCACAGCCCTTGTGAAGAGAGGAAAAGGGAAATAGGATGGTCATAGAAAATAACAAAGGAAAAATAAACCCCCCCCCCCCACAACCCCCCACCCTACACCCCTGCAAATGGCTACGACCTAACCCCACTAGCAGCGTGTCTGTCGCCCCCTAAACTACACCCCAAGGAAGGGTAAAAGTTGGAGGAGGAGAATATGACAAATCAATTCGGGCTCCCGGAATACCATCCCCCCGTCAAGAGCAAACTTTCCGTGCCATAATGTTAAGCAAATTATAGCAAAACAAGAGGCATTTCGTAGGGGAATCACAAGCAGAAAAAGGACCACCCCGCCCGATCCCCGGCATCATAGAGGCAGCAAATCCCGTCTCGAACACATCAGACACCGAGATATCAAACACTCAGAACTACATCCGGCCTTCACTCCCACAGATATTACCCAGCAAAAACAAAGGAAACATTGCATCAGAGCCCAATCAAGTTTAGCCCAAACCCTCACGTCCCCAAAACAGCAAGCGCCAATACGATAGGACAATTTACAAGGGACAGAATCAGCCGAAGACCATGTATAGCATATCTCTCACAACCCTAAAATCAGAAAATGTCACTACGGAGGAAGGATCATTTAGCCTTGTCCAGTCTTGCATATACCGCCAAAGCCCACCAAATTACCAATCTCCAAGTCCACAGCTGCAGGGAATCGGAATGCCAAGGCAAGCCCAGCCAGCAACACTTTTGTGGAGAAGTGTGGCTCAGGGGTTAGAGGCGGCAGACCCGGAATCTGAGATCGGTCCTGGACCAGGGTTCAATTCCCCGCCCCGGCGGGTCTTGGGCTAAAAATTCCACGGACTCGATAATTCTCGTCCCGGTGCCTCCTCGACTCACGGGTTCACACTCTGCGACTCTGGGCAATAGCTTGCTTAATCTCCACAACGGCCCCTCGCGGCGGGATGCCTGACTTTCACCCTGTGGACACCCTGTCGGGGCTTCTCACAGGGGAATATCAGGACGGGTTCCCTAGGCAAGCGCCAGGATGCCCTTTGTGGTGACAGGTTGCGCTATATAAGTATACCTACATTTACATTACATTTACATTTACAATACTTTGATGCAACCGGACCCCATCCAAGCCCATTTCCCGCTGGTACGTCGGACCCAACCCGGCACAAAAACATGTCTTCAACACTTCCTTCGGCAGAGTAGCGCAGAGGGAGAATGTCTCAATGTCCAAACACAGCTGGAACAGCACCAAAGTCACTAGCAACATGACGTGGAGAAAAGTTCCATCGCACAGTTCCAATCTAGAGCCTACAGGATGTCCGAGGCATCCGACATCGGCTTGAAATGGCACGAAGATCAGTGTCTCTGGCCCTTCGGTATCAGTGACGGACGCCATCTTGTTGTATCTGGGTATTGAGTAAGGCGTCACGCAGTGCATCAACGGTCCAGCCGAACTCAGTCGCCCAGCTGCGAGAACAACATCATCCAACTTACTCCCCAATAGTCGGGCACCCTGCTCCAATGTGTCGTGAAGGGCAGCTAGGGCAGCAATAAGATCGCCAAGGTGTAGTTCTGTCCCGTGTTCCCTCTTTGTCACGCTCCCCCTCTTCATATGTCCTGCATTAGGTCGAGACTCGGTCTCCCAGAAGCTGCAGTCCTCCCTGCCCATTATACTCCAGGGCAGCACAACTCCGGATTGAGGCCGAGGCAGGCACAGCAGGGCGCCGGGCGCCATGGAACCACCGTCAGGGTCACCGAAACCGAAGCAATGTGACCAGATCGCGGCCACCGATGGAATCAGCCCTGCTCGATCGCGGCTCGGCTCAAATTCGGGATCCCCCCCGCCGAAAGCGGGACGAGTCTCAAAGCACTTCCCGGTGGCGAATGAGCAAAAGTCGGATAATCACTTAATCCACACAAGGGCACAAGGACAGACTTGTCCCCGACTCGTGCCCCCAATCGGCCGGTGCGAGCGCTGCGAAAATCGGCCGTTCCTTGCCACACAGGATCCGACCGGCCCCTCTACGCCTCCGGTGGCCGCTGTTGTGCACCTGGAGACCGGCCTTACAGTCTAATCGAGGCCCCCGTCATAGGGTTGCTACGGGCCGCAGACGTCGTCGGCTGTTTCTCGCTTCATAAAGCAGGCACAAACCTCGGGATTGCGCCATCGATGAGTGGCCGTGTTCATATACCCAATTATGCCATTTTGCTTCAGGATATCAAGCAGGATGTAAGCACCGGAGGAGATGGTACCCGGAGCCGAGGGACTAGGCGGCCATCGCGGTCGCCGGCTTGGCTCCTCCCCCCAAATCTGGGATCTTAAGGGTCCTTGACAAGTAACAGAGCTGTCAATAAAGAATGAGGGGAAATCAGAGAAGTGCATTACAGTCCTCCTTTATATGATGATCATTATGAGATACCAATTGAAGTGATTTGCCAAAATGGACCGCATTTTGGTCATCCATTTTGCAATTATAGGATGTCACTGCTCAGAGTATTTGACTATTTGGGACATGCAGTGTAGAGTATGTTAGAGTCCTCCAGTCAACACCAATTTGTGGCAGATCTATTTGTTTAGGCAGACCTGTCTGGTTGGTATTGAGTCGTTATTTAAAAAGGCTTTATAACTAATATCTGTGCCATTCAGTTGCCAGCAAGGTTCCACAGGTCCTTTCATATAATATATCTATAGTCCAATGACGATGAGGGATCTGGTAATGAAAGGATATACAAAATAATATGGTGACACCGATTATATAACACTGATACTGGGAGGGCAGCCATAAAGACTAGAGTAACTATCCTCCATTTTGTGCTTAGAGGTAGAAGGTTCTGTCCCGAAAGAAGGGAGTGTAATATATTCTTCCTAGACATTCAACATGAAAAAACCCAGATGGGCACTCCTGGCATTATATGAAACATCTCTGGGTGTCCAAGTATATGTAAAATGTCTTCAAAGAAAGTAAAAAGGGATGCAATGGTATTCATATAGCAAACACTAAATGTAAACAGTAGAATAAGGTACTGTGTGCACGGACTTATAGCAAGCTGTAGTATGCGCAACAACGCACATAGAGAAAGAAATTGAATATGTAGGTGTGTAGTAGGTCGACCACATTTTCGCTTTCTATAAGCATATGCATCTGTAGGTGCTGGGGTGCCAGTTGCTATGATGGATAGAAAAATAATTCTAAGAACATGGTATTGAATAAGCAATGAAAGCTTTGGTGGAATAACTAATTGGTCTCAGCAGGTTATTTCATGGATTTGGGGGAATTGCTGGAAAACTTTGTAGATAGTTTAACCCTATGGTGCAAGAGAAGCAGGAAATGTAAACAATGAGGGGGAGTATAGCCTGCAGTATGACAAGAGGAACTCTATACCCCATTTCAAGTCTTTTATCTATTCAGTTTGTTGCGATATCGATATCTATATATAGTATATATATTATATTATATAAAATATATAAAATTGCCACTGGTAGTTATAGTTGTCAGCTGTTCTATTGTTTTTTGTGTTGCTGATAACTTTGGCGGAGTCTGGAGAATCTCCACGAAACTTTCCCCCAAAAATATATATTTAGATGTATTTATCATGGGAACATTGCGATCTATGGCCGATTCAATTACCTAATTATACCAGAATGCTTTGCTTATGATGAACTCATTTGAGGATAATCACGTGTTATCAATGCTCAACTGCTGGTTTTAGTTTTTGCCAACAGTACCCGTGATCAAGGTAATTCCATGGAAACGCGTTGGGGGAGCACGCAGTGTTCTGTGCACTTGCACTAATAAATTGATGGAAGCCTTGTTTGGAGTGCGTTCTTCCTCCAAGAGTGGGAGTATGGAGATTGTGGACAATGTTGGCGACTTGTCCAAAGCCGAATAGGAACTACACCACACCATGAGACCAGCCACCTAACCGCCTGTGCAGATTGTGGGCGGCGGTCGCTCTAGCAGATTTACGCACTTATGAGGGCCCTTTTAGCTTTTGGGAAGGCTGGAATTATGGGCGAACAGGCAAATTTTATTATGGGAACATTGCGATCTATGGAAGATTTAATGATCTAATTATACCAAAATGATTTGCTTATGATGAACTCATTTGAAGATAATCGTGTTATAAATACTCACCTGCTGGTTTTATTTTTGCAGACAGTACCCGTGATCAAGGTGATTCCACTGAAACGCGTTAGGGAGGCACGCACAGTTCCGTGCACTTGCACTAATAAATTATTGGAAGCCTTGTCTGGAGTGCGTTCTTTTTCCGAGAGTGGGAGTATGGAGATTGTGAACTGTATATATATATACATTAAGACCGCGCACCAAAATTCCCGGAAAAATAGGGCAACAAGGAGAAGAAGGGGGCGCAGGCAAGTAAGAAGACGGTGCCAAGAAGCGAGGGAGAGGCAGAACTCACAGATAGAGATTGAGCAAGGGGCTTGACCAAATGAGAACTTGGAAGTCAGTGCCCCTACAAGCAACAGCAATACTATTATTAACTTGGCAGGCATCGATCTTTCAGCAGCAGAGAGGCAGCTCTTATCATTAGGGTTGTCGTATTGCCCGGAGTCCAACTTCAGCTACACCCAAACCCGTGGGGACTATACAGGTTCATACGAAAACTTAAATTAAAGAAGTTTCACCAACAACGGGGCACCCAGGGAGGTGAGGAAGAGGCAGCAACATCACAGAACCCTGGGATGCAAGGCCTTGTAGGGGCGGACTATGAACTGTTATATGACATGCAAAAGTTGGAGAGGGGAGAGGACATTTAAGGGCTCTCTCCCAGTCATCTCGTGTGATATCATTGTTGGCAAATGAAAATACACAGCCAACACAAATAGTTGGGACTAATGTCAAGCCTCGAACACCATTCAAACAAAAATCAAAATTTGTACCCATCATGGCGCGGGACTCAATAGATGTTTTTAATGAACAATTGATAGCACAAGTAAAAAGACTCAATATTGTTACCGCAAAGTCAAAAAGGAAAATAACAAATCAGGAGAGGAAATATTGGCAGCTTGTTAATAAATTGAAGGGCAATCACCAAATTATAATATGGAACTCAGATAAAGGAGGTAATTTGGTGTTATGGCCTGTTCAAGATAATCCGCAGGAGGCATACAGTCAACTGAATAACATTGAGTGCTATAGAAAGGTCCCATTTACAAAGTACAAGGATACTCAAGAAGCTTTGTTTACGCAATTATTGGCCTGGAAAAGTATTGGGCTACTTAATTGGGAGGAATTTAAATATCTGAAGAAAGAGCATCCTATTGTCCCAGTGATTTATTTCATACCTAAAGTACACAAAAGTATAGATAAACCACTGGGGCGCCTCATTATTGCTGTGTGCGATGGCCTGTTGGAGAACCTTTCGAAGTATATTGACTTTTTCTTGCAAGACTTTTTAAGAGGTCTGAAATCATACGTGCAAGATACAAGTGACTTTCTTAGAAAGATACAGAACATACGATGGAAGTCTACTTATTTATTATTAGCTCTTGATGTATCCAGTTTATATACATGTATCAAAAACAAAGATGGTATGCGAACAATAGAGTACTTCTTGCTTAACAGGCCCATTATTTACTCTCAACATTCCAATATGTTGCTCAAAATGTAAATATTCTGCTTGGAAAAGAATTTTTTTCTATTTGATGGTAAAATGTTCCAGCAGATGCAGACGTATATATATAAAGTCCAACGGACGCAATCAAGTAGCCAGTAACGGGTGTACTCTTGGGTGCGTTTCAACAAAATGCTTTTATTGGCTAGTCAAAAAGCACTAACAGGAATGTTTTGGCACAATGCTTTTTTATATATATTATTGTTACACAATTGATGACAGCAACTACATAGTTATGATTAAGTCTTAGTTTCCATTGAAAAGGCATTCTTGAGCTCCTTATATTTTTGGGCCGTTTTAATCAATCTTCATGAAATGTCCCAATCAACTAGGATAAGTGAGTAGGTTTCAAGTTTTCTGCAGATCCTTACAGCAGGGCCAAGCTTCTATTCGCACTGCCAGTAGGTGTCACCACATTAGAAGAAAATGTCCCTTATAGGGCCTTTTTCTTATTATAGGTCAGAGAGTGGTCCGACTGCAAAATGCCATTTTTCTTTGTGTGGCAAAAAGCCTTGAAACATTTTGCTCAATAGGCCAGTGGTGCTCGCAGTGTATGGAGGGGGGGGTTGAGAGGGGGGGGGTTCCAACATCAAGCAAACAAACGAGGATTAAACCATACTGCATGTACCTGAAAGCCATAACACGACCTCTGAAAGCTCTTGGTATATTGTCAGGCACAAAGTACCACCGTCACAACTTAATTGAGCTGCCACGTGGTGGCCGTACACCCTGTGTGAAACTTCGCCCGACCCACTGAAAAACGTGAAGCACCAGAATACAACAGGATGGGATGAACTATTCACTCCAGACAGAAGATGATATGAGAGCTTGAAATGGAGGCCTGGGTACTGAAATCAGATGCCAAGACCGAAAGGTTGTCGCCAGTGCTTAATTTGTAACATCATGAGTACCGGTGGCCAAAGCTCTGTTCAGAAGCCCGCGACCGGCGTTGTTAAATGTCAGAGCACCCAATACCAATGCTGCGTAGTCTCCATTCCACCTTGGACCTCTTTAATCCACTGCCAGACACTCCCTCTCTCTTCATCTCGCTTCCGCAGGTCCCTGTTTGCACCCTCTGTGACTTTTTTTCCGTCTTTCTCTTCCTTTTCCCTTTTTTCGGGTTTTGCCTCTCTTTTTTTCCTCTCTTGCTCTTGGGTAATGACGGCCGAGGAAGAGTAAATGCCGGTGCTCCGTAAATTAAGCACTGTTTGCCGCCCATTTTCCAGAAACCTTCTCTGGTGCAGAGCCTGACTCAACTACCCAGTAAACTCGAGATTCCACAGCAGCATCTTGTCTTGTCCCTATGACAAGAATTACCTGAAGCACGCGGTCTACGCGCGTGCCGGGTGTTTTACAAGACATCTGAGCACGGCATACTGACGCATACACTATTCAAACAAATCTTGCTTCAGTGCAGTCAGAGCAGTCTACCTCGTGAGATAACATCATCGATACCACGTGATCCTGGCGTTGCTAGACACAGCGGCAGGATGATGTCATCACCCCTCTGCCGCCTTCTCGACAAGGTAAGGTCATTCCCAGGAAGTGGCGCCATCTGTGTTCATTGCATTGCCTCCTATCCCCACCCTGAGCAGTCACATGCCCACGCAGTGTCAAACACCTGTTGCAACGACATGTTCAGACTTGAGTTCGGTTGCGCGGCTCTTTTTGTGTTAGCTCCACACTCATAATTTACTGTTGCACATTATGGAGTTGGGTTCTCATGTACTGGCATTAAAAAGAGGCTCTAGAGTCATTTGATGAATCGTCATCAACTTTAAAACACAGTGAGCACATTCATCTAAGTTTTGGTATGCCAATTTTTTACAGCTCCATCTAAGGGTGGCTGATCTTTGAAAATGGTGGGCAAAATACTGGCCCCCAACTCAAGCTCGTGCACCAAACTTCTACTATGAGCATTTGGGGGAGGGGAAAGTTATCTTCGGACAAGCAAAGAACTGTAGACAAATATTTGTCGAGGTTAAAAGGTCAGGTAACAGTTGCACTTTCAAGTCACACTTAAACATCCAAGTAGGTTAATGAATGCCCTCCACGCATCTGTGCTGCTTCCAGAGAATAGCACCAAAATGATGTAGGTATAGGCACTTTAATAGCATTACAATTTTATGTGTGTCCCTAAACCTTCAAGTAGTTCAGTCAGCTGGATAAATAAACATAATGAGCACAGCTGTGTGGAGGGCACGCACTATTTTTTTGGAAGTAAACAACGTCTGCCCAATCAAAACATGTGCTGCTGACTCCCAACGTATGGGTGGAGCCAACGCCCTTTCTAGTGATCCTCACATGAATGTCTGGCAACAGCTGTACTGTCAACCCAGACCATAATAATTGGATAAAATCGTGCATTTTAAAGCACTATTTTCAGATAAATTTGTTCAACAGCCAGGAAAGGCTCAAATTAAACATACAAGTAGAGTCTCTTAAAGTAGATATCAGGTCTTTAATTATGTTGGACTTATAAACAAATTGAGCCTGCGATTTGAATCAGCTATGTTTGTCTCAGATACCTCATTACACAATTGTGTCACGTATTGTTTCATTAGTCGCAAGAAAGTTCAGTGTTGGACAAAACACTTGTCATTGCAATCATTGCAATCATCTGTATTCTATATGGCTGAATCATATGTATTCTATATGATGGCATTGGCATGAGAACAGTTAAAGAAATTACTCACCACTTCTGAGTTTTGGACTACTTGCTTGAAGAAGTGAAAAGAAGCACTATCTTATGTTGACTGCTGGCAAAAATACATTAACGAGCCTCAACATTACTTGTTTCTATACGGGCGAGAGTGCTTCCATTATTATAGGCTTAATTAGCCCCATATGTCATGGTTTTTCTCTTTCTAATACCAAGAATTACATTCAGTATACCACCACCAGCATTTTGCCATGGGTGCTCCTTAGGACAAGAATGAGCTCAGCATGCCACCACCAGCATTTTGCAACCAATGATCTTATGCCATCACCCCTAATGCTCCAGCACTAGTATTTTTCCTTGTGTACAGGGCTGCAAAGATTTACCTCAAATATGCCACTGCCTTCATTTTTGCACGGGTGGTTCCTCTTTCAAGAATTAAGTTGAATATCCCTGAGCCAGCATTTTGCAGTGGGTGACCCTTATGTCAAGAATAACCTCTGTGTCAACCCCAGTACTTAGCCCTCCATGTCTCTTATGCCAAGACTTACATCCAGTATGCCACAAGCAGCATTTTTGCATGGGCACCCCATGTGCCATGAATTTCCTCCAACATGCCAGCGCCAACATTTTACCATGGATACCCCATATGCCAAGAATTTCCGCCAGTAACCAATGCCAACATTTTAACCCCTTCCACGCTGATGACGAGCTGGGCTCGTCATGAGGTAGCCTCCTGCTACGCTGATGACGAGCCCAGCTCGTCACGTAACATGCGCTTTTAAAAATCTCCGCGTACAAGCGGAATTCCGCCCGCACGCATGCGGTTAACATGGGTACCCAATATGCCAAGAATTACTAATACAATACAAGGGCCAGCAGCAGACTTGCAGGTGTAACACACTTGTGCATACACACTATCGCTTCTCAGTAGGTACTTACATTCACTCACTCACACTCATTAATTCATTCTAACTCACTGTCACTCACACAGGTATGTACATACTCTTACTCTCACTCAATCTCACGTATTCTCACTCACAGATTGACTCAGTCTAACATTGTCCCCCATGTCCGGATTACCTGCTCTGCTTCACTTTTATTCACACACTCTCACTTATGCTCACTTACATTCACTCCATCATATTCACTGTCTTTAACTCCCCACATACTTGTGCTCACTCTTACCCTCAGTCACTCTTAGTCTCACAGTCCCCAACATTCTGTTGCACTTATTCCCCCTCACTCATTCTCACTCACATTTGCTCACTGATAATCTGACTTCCTTCTCACACACACACACACACACACTCACTCTCTCTCATAAACATAGATTTAACACATTTAACAGACTTCTTTTTCTTGGCTACATTTCCTCGGCTGCTGGTGGATGGGCCTCACCTCTGACACTGAAGCAGGAAAATGACTCCCTGATTCACTTTTTTTTTATCATTATTTTTTATTTCCAGAGTTGTTTACAGATGACACGACAAATTAGATTTGTACAATTGGCTTAATCAATACATAAATAACAATATTGCTGCCTTCTTATTTTTTCCCCTTTCCTTCTTTCTTTTCTTCCCCCTTTAAAACATTTGCTTCCAACACAGAGCAAGATCCTAAAGAAAATATTAAGAGGAAAGAGAAAAATATAAAGCGACTAAAAGAAAACACAATGATCTAAGTTATCTCATAGTATTTGCTGTAGGACTCAACCAGTCTCTAGAAAATCTGTTAAAGCTCCCCAGATTGATGAACCAATACGCTTTTTCCTTACCCCTTTCACTGCATATAAACTCCATTCTAATTCATAAATATTATAAAGTTTAGCCCTCCAGAATTCGAACGTTGGAGGCTCTGGCTGTAGCCATTCCGTGGCGATACATAGCCTGGCGACTGTCATGGCTAAGAATAAAAAGAGTTTGTGTTTGCTTAATGCTCAATCGTCATCCAAATTTGGATCAGTTCCCAATAACATAAGCATTGAAGATATCTTAATCGGGCTATGCAATACAGTAGAAATAAATTTCTCCAAACTATTCATAAATGGGGACAACTTAATGCAATAATAGAATATATGTGACATATCTGCATCGAGATCCCCACATCGAAAACACTTCCCATCATATCTACTGCCCCAGGTGGCCAATCGCTTAGGGGTATAATATAGCCTAAATACCGTTTTATATATTTGAGCTTTTAAGTTAGCTGCCAAACAAATCTCCTTGCCCATACTACATAGGGTATCCTGAATATCGACTTCTGGGACAGCTAGCTGATTTTGCCAATAATGATTACATTTATGCATATCATCATCTCTGCCCTCCATCATCAGCGAGTATAATGATCCAATCTTTTTCCTGATACGGATCCCTTCAACTAGTATGTTTGGTACTGGTTTAATTTGTTTTTTTAAGCAAAAATCACGAATTTGTAGATATTTAAAGAAAGATGCCTGAGACAAATCATATTTTTTACCAATATTCCAAAAGTAACAAATGTAGAGTTCTTATCATATAAATCTCCAATTTTTCTTAACCCTTTATTTGACCATCCCTTTGTGACATTATCCCAAAAAATAGAGGGTAATATTTTATCGGCAGTGAAGGGGGTATAATAGGAGATTCTTCCTAAATTAACTAGTTTCCGAACACTTCTCCAAACTTTAAAGGCTGAAACTAAAACCTTGAAACGAGTACGCTTGTAGTAGTTACCCTCCAGTTCTTTTAATAAACTCCCTTTCGCTTGTTCTCCTAATAGCAGATAAAATATAGAGGGTGAGTCTGCTTCATCCTCTATAGGTTCTCCTGTCAACATAAAACGCATCCTTTGCAAAAAGCAAGCATAATAGTAAAACAGAAAGTCGGGTAAGCCACGCCCGCCCCTTTCTTCCGGAAGCATTAGCCATTTCATGGCACGCCGAGTTTTACCCGGGAACCAGAAAAATTTCAGACACACAGTCTGAAGCTGATGTATTTATTTTACTGGGAATTCCAGTGGAATGCTTCGAAATAAGTATAGTACTTTTGGTAGAATATTCATTTTGATAATGTTCCCTCTTCCTATGATAGAAATTTGCAGACGCCCCCATCTTGCCAAGGATTGCTTAGTTTGGTTTATTGTTTCTTCCCAGTTGCTATCTACTATTCCTTGCATTTGAACTCTGATTTTTATACCCAAGTATGTGACCTCAGAAGTAACTTTTGAATCGTTGAATTGTATAGTCTCTGTACATAAGATTTGAGTTTTTGCTGAATTTAATTTATAACCAGACCTGGCGCCGAACTCTTCTGCTAGTTGCTCTATCTCTCTTAATGCCTGCCCAGGTTTGGTGGGTATGATCGCAATATCGTCTGCGTATGCAAATATTGAGTATGAAATCTCTTTGACTACAAAAGGTTTAATATTGGGTGAATTACGCAAACTAATAATAAAAGGGTTTCTAAATAAAGCAAAAAGCAGCGGAGAGCACGGGCACCCTTGCCGAGTCCCTCGAGTGATATTAAACTTTTCAGATTTTAAACCCATAGCAACTATTCTTGCGTTAGGTGCCTTATATAAGACCTGAATGGCAGTCATAAAAGCTTGACCAAATCGCATCCTCCTCATCACCTCCCATAAATATACCCACTCCACCCGATCAAAAGCTTTCTCGGCATCAAGTAGTATCAATGCTAGATCCCTCTTTTCCACTTCCGCTATATCAAGTAATGTGATGACTCTATTTATATGTGAAACTGTGCCCCTTTTGGGGATAAATCCATGTTGAACAGTTGATACCAATGGTGTAATAACTTTGGACAATCGATTCGCTAACATTTTTGAGTATAGCTTACTATCACAGTTAAGCAGTGATATGGGCCGATATGAGCCAGGTAGCTCAGGAGGTTTCCCTTTTTTACTAAAGACGACAATCGCGGCGTCATCCCAAGTGTTGGGGGCTATCCCCTTCTGTGCCATTCTGAAAGTATCCAACATAACCTGTTTTAATGGTTCAAAAAACATTTATAAACTTCCCCCGGAATAAAATCGGGGCCCGCTGCCTTTCCATTTGGTAAGTTTTTTACTGCTATCTCTAATTCTTCCATCGAGAAGGGACTATCCAGAAAATCCGCTTCGCTTTCACCCAACTTGTTAAATAAACCCTCATTCCAATTCTGTCCTACCTCTTCGTTAGCTTGCCTAGTGTATAGTTCCATATAGAACGGTTGGAATATATTTAAGATGGCTCCCGACTCTTCATGCATCACCCCAGATTGATCCTGAAGTCTAGGTATCAAACGAGACGTTGCTTTCATTTTTAATCTTAGCGCAAGTGAGCGGCCTATGGATTCTCCATATTCATGAATATGTCTTTGTTGACTAGGTATTTACTTGCTATCTCTTCCGACCAAACACTAGTAATGCTGGCCCGACAGCATGCTACTCTGCCCTCTGCCTCTGCTATTGTCTGTGAAGTGTCTCTTTGCCCAATTTTTACAGTCAGTTCCTCTTCTGCGATCCTTAAATGGTTATACAGGTCTCTCATGTGTGAGCGAAGTTTGTTTTGATGAAATATCCCATAGCAAACTGCTTCCCCCCTAAAACAGGCCTTAAATGTATCCCAAACTGTTACAATACTGGCAGTGCCCAAGTTAACATTAAATAATTCTGTTATCCATTTATTCATATATATTGTATATGACTCATCAAAACACAGTCTCCTATCAAATGAAAAGCTCCTTGGACAAGCTGTCTCTGCTTCAATTGGGCATTCAATTAGAATAGGGGAATGATCCAATGATATTCTAGGAAATGTCTGTATATTTATTCCAGACTGAATAGATGTAGAGGCAAAAAAATAGTCCAACCGGACAAGTTTCTTGTGGGGAGCAGAGTAATAAGTATATCCAGGGAGTGTTGGATGCTTCTTACTCCAGATATCTACCAACGCATGGTCAGTTACTAAATCAAATAGAGCTCTAAACACTCGCGGTTTACGACCCTTGTAATTTTCTGGGCCTGCAGCTAATTCCATATTATTTAAATTTATATTCATGTCTCCACATATAATTAATGGAGATCTCCACGTAGCTAATTCTATATTTAACAGTCCCAGCACCTCGTCGTCATCCATGTTAGAACCATATATTGAGCATATTGCTAAATTTCCCTGACCCAATTTTAACTCCGCTATTGCCCATCTACCCCATTTGTCACTAAGATTGCAGACTGAAATACAGAAATTCGGCCTGACAAGAATCATCACCCCTCTAATCATATTAGTCTGCTTAGAAGCAACTATTAAAGTATATCCTAAGTCCGCTATAAGCTTCCTTTTATCCCATGCTAGATGGGTTTCCTGCAGGCAGAGGATATCAGGTTGCATAACACGAATTTCAGCTGCGATTCTTTTCCGTTTATTGGCATTGTTAAGTCCGACTCCCTGATTCACTGTGTAGGAATCAGTTTTCAGCTTCTTGCTTTTTCACGTCACCTACTTCCATCTTGCAGAAGGGTCAGGTGGCTCTGACCTCACCCTACTCAGTGATGAGATGGGAAACGGTTTGATAACAAGAAGATTGATGGCTACCTCTGGAACTGCAAGGCATAAGCCAAAAGTGCCAGAGGCTATCTGTATGGGTGATAATGCAGCTCATCACTAAAGGAGAGGCCCTGTGGCTTGTTAGGCTCCTGAGGCCAGGGCTGGGACATCACCAGTCATGGGCAATCTGTCTGTTTACAGGAGCAGGTGCCTCTGTGTCCTCGCAGCAGCAGTCAGACATATAGACAGCCTGCCTCAGATTGTTGCTTGGACATTGTACCAAGTAGCGAGGGCCTGCATTACTTTTATTATACCACTATTAAATAACGTGCACTCATGACATCATCGATGACATCACTGGTGACATCACACATCAATATTGCTATGATAAAATATGTGCAGAACATATTGGGGGCGGGGCAGAGTCCAGATGCCCACAAGGGCCAGCCATGACTGTCATGGGGAAAGGTCAAATGGGGGGAAGTTAAAGAGGGGAGGCTAGTGGGGGACACAAGTAGTATCTAGCTTTTTAGCTAAAACGAGAATGTTTTCTCTTCATAAGAATAAACATTTCTGAACATAATCACACTAGACATGGCATGAAAGTAACCCTTTTCTCAAAACGGGGACTCTGTGGTTTGGTGTGAATTTGTTGTGAGATATTTGCACTACAAAAATGTTGCATACAGCTTTAAAGGAGTAATCAATCGAATATTATGACCGTTAGTTCCTCGACTGGAATTCCATCGCAAAATCCACCACTCTCACCTGTCGACCGGTGGGAGTTCTGAGGCTCTGCATGAGGGTTTGTGAACTGAAGCAAGATAACTTTATAACTTTGTAATTTTTTATTTTATCTTGTCAGATTGTGGAGTGATGCTCCATCATATTTCAGACAAAACCTAAAACACTGAAATATACAAACAATAACTACCATCGGCCATAAAACCATAACTAACCCAAATACCCTTGTCTTCAAGCATGATGTCACAGATGATATCACACATGACATAATTTTTTCTTATTTTAAATGTCAAAAATATTTATGTCCTCATTTGCCTCAGACCACACTGAACAAATGAGCCGTCCGTACCAAAGCACGATAATGGAAGAGACGTAGGCTGTTGACTTGGGACTGAGGGGAACGCCCTGCCTACAGGTACCATGACAGGCTCGGATGTCATTAACCCCTGAATTAAGGGGGGAGGGTTTCACTTTTCCAATCAGCCCAGGTGAGCCTGGCGACTATTATCGTTGGCCTATCGGAGGAACTGGAAATGCCCAACATAGTCAGAAAAGTATAAAGGAGGCATAATCATAGGACCCACAGATCATTTTAGAGATGCTTAAATGAATAATTAACTCCCTAACCATCACACCCGACTAAGCACCAGACCATTTTAGCAAAAAGTCTCAAAATGCTGTCTTTATCCTGGCCAGGGATCTACACCAGTCCATCTTGGATGCCTGAAACAACAAAGCCAACCCGTCAGAGTGGAGGGGGGGGGGGGTGGGGGGGTGTAGGATCTACTCATCTTCTATATATTTGCCTCCTAGCTAGCGGTATGGTATAAAATAGGAAGGATCTAGCAGGGCCTGTAATATCATTAGATAAGCCAAAAATGATCAAGGCCAAATTTATTTGGATTGGGAGACCTAAAATACCCGCCACAGAATTTCCTACTCCTTCCCAAAAATCTGCAATAGCCGGACAGTCCTCAAACATATGTACATCTGAGGCTCTCACCAAACTGGATTTTCTACAGCTGACTGGAGGCCCCCTTGACATTTTAGTCAGCTTTGACGGAGATAAGTAGGCCCTGTGTACGGTGAATAGGTGGTTCCTCTTAAACCAGGCTGGTTTTACAATGGCAAATAGGATTTTAAACGAGGTTTGCGACTGATATTCCCACTGTTCATTTGGTAAATGATTCCCCCCCACAATTCTTCTGCCAATTTGAATTCTCACATGACATCATTGATGACATCACTGATGACAGCACACATCACCTCATCATTAAATTCAGTTATGACATTAGTATGAATTATACCTGGCATCTTTGGTGTGGTTTTCCCCCTAACCTTTTGCCTTTAACCCTCCTGTTTTGCTGACTTTGTTTTACTGGCTTTAGGCTTCTCAACACTTTACTACTGCTAACCAGTGCTAAAGTGCTTGCGCTCTCTCCTTAAAACCTGGTAGGATCGGCTTATACACTAAAGGCATATTTAATTTACTTGTAAAACCCTGGTAAAGTGGCACTACATGTGCCCAGGGCCTGTACATTAAATGCTACTAGTGGGCCTGCAGCACTGATTGCGCTGCCCACTTAAATAGCCCTTTAAATATGCCTCAGTTTTGTCTTTGCAGCCTGTGTGTGATGTTTTTGACTGCCATTTTGACCTGGCAAAATAAAAGTTTTGCCAGGTCCAAATCTTCCTTTTGAATACATGTTAGTTACCCCTAGGGTAGGCCAAAGGACAGGGTGCAGAGTATTGAAAAAGTTGGCCACTTACGTTTAAGTTTTACATGTCTGATATTGAAAAACTCTTACATTCGTTTTTTATTACTGCAAACACTACCTCTCCCATAAGATAGCCCTGGAGATACCTTATTACATTTAATAAGCTGTAAATTTAAAATGAGAACAGGTAATCAGTTTATGTTTGGTGTCTTTAGCATTGTAGTGAAAACTCCTCTCATATGGTAAAGTCAGATTTAAATTACAATTTTGAAAATAACACTTTTAGAAAGTTGTCATTTTCCTGCCTAGTCATTTAGTGCCTGCAGCCTGTCCCTGAGTCACATGACTGGGTATAGCTGCCAGTTGGGTTTTGTGTATTCCTGCTAGACAGCCACACATAATAGAAAGCTTAGGTGTGCTTGGATGGGACATCACTGACAGGATGGGAGGGTAGACGTGAATAGGCTGTGTCCTGCCTCCACACAAAGTGCTGCATACCCCCTGTAGTTAATATGGAGACTGGGGATTCAGGAAACCTGTGCACGTCATAGGGAAACGTCTAGAAGATTCTCCCACTTCAAATGAAGCACCTGATATAAATATTGGACCTCAGACACCAACACTTCACTACACGTCTGGACTTGTGGTGACTCTGCTAGGAAGACGGACTGCTCTGCTGCTGAAAGGATTGCCGCTCTGCTGGACTACTGCCCTGCTGGAGTGCTGCCCTCCGGCCTGAGCCAGAGGGATTGGATCTGAGTGACTTCAAGGGTTAGTCGGCTGACTTCCTGTTCAGAGCCACAGAACCATAACAGGCTCTCAATCACCTGAACCAGCACTCAGATCCAACTGGAATAAGCCCCTGATCCCCAAGTGGTGCCCCTTAGGTCCTGGACTCTTATGCGTCTCAGTGGAGCTGAATTGAAGTTTCTGGGCTCTTTGCATCTGTGAATGGTGTGTTGGCACCAAAACCTTGGCTCTCGCACTGCCCACCAATGCAAAGTTCGGTCAACGCGACCCTTCGCTCTGCAGCATTGACCGCTCGTGAGCACTGTTCCCAATAACCTGCGCGCCCGCGCGCATTGAAGGCACCCCAAGCGCGCAGTGCTCATTGTTTAGTGCGCACATTCTAAGACTGTTCGCGCCGCCGCTTTTAACATGCGAGCGGCGCGAAAACCCGTAATTTTCTGTTCGCGTTCACGTGCAAATGGCCCTTGCACTTGCTCTATTCCTTTCCTGCCAGTGCACCGCTGCGGGGCTGATTGTGGGCTATTGAGTTAGTATTCATATTAATTGCAGCGCACACGGGCTGCAATTAATGTGAATACTACCTCAATGGCCCTCAATCAGCCCCGCAGCGGTGCACTGTTAAGAAAAGAAAAACTGAGTTTCAAACACGACGTGTGTTTTAGCACATGAGGTGTTTTGACACTGTGATTTTCTTTTCTTAACAGTGCACATATGCGGGGCTGATTGTGGGCCATTGAGTTAGTATTCATATTAATTGCAGCCCGTGTGCGCTGCAATTAATATGAATACAGACGCTGAATAGAAAGGGGGGAGAGGCGCCTGTCGGACAGAGGCTCGGAGAGGAAGAGGGCGGCGGATCCGAGCAGGGGAAGAGAGGCCGGAGCGGGAGGGACATAGCTGCCAGTTTCATAATTTCAGTGCAATTATGAGTGCTATTTCAAGGACTATGAGTGACAATTTCTCGTGAGGAAAATCAAGCAATGAAGACAAGGGAAACATTAAAATATTAGAAATTACAACAGAGAGTGAGGCTGAGGCACGCACAAATAACAGTTAGGCTGTATTTCATTATGTAAAGACTAGTTTAGGAGCCTCAATTCCAATAAAAATCATTACCCCGAGCTGGGTGGCCGACCCCAATCGGTGAGCGGTGCCCCTACCTGCCCAGCAGCAGGCACCAGATCACATCAGCTGCTGCAGTCCTCAACAGAATGGTGACATACCAAAAAATAGATCACTTTACACCACAAAGACCATGCACCTGAAAGAAACCAAGACAGCGATAAAAACAGCCATTTATCAAGTTAGGCACAAAAGAACCTCATAAAGGATGGCAAATGTTACGGAAAAAGGAAACACAATAGTATAAAAAAGATCCATCCGTATGTGCTGAGAGAAAGAACCCGGGCAAAAGTAGCAAGAGCAGCCAGATATATGGCAACTACCTACTCACGTCCAGCAGAGGCATTCTGCCCCAGAGCGAATGGAGAGAGAAAGATGTTGAAGGCAAGAAATCATCATGTGCCCTATTCCATGATGGTGCATTCATGCCATTATTAGACCAATTGCAGGCAGACTGTGATTTGTCAGTGGAACATTACTTGTTCCACAGTAGGATGTTGGTGGAACTGGGACGGCAATTGCGCATCACCAACACAGAGCCGGCACAACATATGTTAAGTACATACACTTCAAACCATGGGCGGCGGCTGCCAACTCATCACCGCAGGACCCCTTACTGCCGACCCTCTGGAGCTGGGAAAGAGACATAGGTCAATAGGCTGACTCATAAGGAATGGGAGAGGGGTCTCCAGTTTGCACGCACATTGTGACAAAATGCTAAATACCAATACATCCAAAATAACATTCTACACAAAGCTTATCTCATGCCGACGAGGCTACATAGGGTGTTTGGATGAAGGCTCGTCTGGTGTACCCACTCCCTCCGCAAGATGGGCCTTTGCACAATACCCACCCAGGACTGTCCACAACAAGTCTCCCCCACCTTCCGATTCATACATGGGCCTGTGCCCCCTGCACCCATCAGAAGAGCATGTGTTAGAAGTAAAGTGTGGGGGCAGGACAGTCAAATAAAACGGAGTTGGGAGAGACACCAAGACAAGAGGCAGATGTTTCCAGAGCCCAGACTGCGTCATGTTTCCTCTCGTTGGGAATGTGTGAAGAAGCGTTGGGATTAATTGGGAAGGTTAACCCCTACCACCTTAACTTATTGCAGTGTTTATACAGCGTTCTCAACAGTGTGCGTTGTGACAGGAGCCAAGAAATTGTCTTCTTGCAACACAACAATACGTCGAATATAAGAGACATGCAAGCCACACTGCCTCAAATAATTATGCTAGCACAGACAGACACATAACACACTCTGAGGCATTCACACGGAGAAACATCACACATAAACAAAGATACAAATATGCATGCACATATGTAAACACTTGGGGGCAGATGTATCAACCGTTTTGCGACTCGCAAAGGCCGAAATTCGCAGAATTTCAGCCTTTGCGACTCGCAAATGGTTGTTTAGCATTTTTTTTTATGTAACAAACACTCGCAAATTAAGAAATCGCAAAAATTTGCGATTCCTTAATTTGCCATAGCATTTAAGGAATCGCAAATTTTGCGAATTTGTGTTAAGGAATCGCAAATTACCACCAACTTGTAGTTGATGGTAATTTGCGAAGTCCTCAACAAATGCACAAATTTGCATTTTTTAAGGTGGCATGTGACGCACACACATGCCCATGGGGCATGTATATGCGCCATATGCACACACATGTTCATTTCAGGGGTGCAGCAGGGTGTCTTTCAGACACCCCTGCACCCTTGAAATAATTCTCAAATTGCGATTAGCAAATTGCGAATTCGCAATTTGAGAATTAGTTCAAAATCATTCCTATGGGCCTCCTGGCCCATAGGAATGCATGGGGAATTATTCCTTATTTGCGAATTCGCAAAATGCGAATTCACAAATAAGGAGGTGTAAGGAATCGCAAAAAAATAGCGATTTTTTTTATACATTCCATTTTGCGATTTCTAAATAGCGATTCCTTAAAAATCGCTATTTAGGAATCGCAAAATTGAATCTTGATACATCTGCCCCATAGCTACATAAACAGGAGTATATCACACGCACACATACAAGCTAGTACCCACCTGTACTGACACAGACACAAACAAATAACCAAACATGGACGCACACTACACGCACAAAGAAATACATTGACTCAAAAAGTAACATACACTCATAGAAATACAAATGCACACATGGACACAAACCCATACCAAGACGCACACACACTGGCGCAGCCACATGTACATGGGCACACACCATATACAAAGAAACACACATAATAACACAGCCACACATACACGGGCACACACTATACACAAAGACACTCTCCCACGCACATTCACATATACGCGCGCACTCGATGTGGCAGTTATTCAAGTTAAATACAAGACCCAGTAAATTGAAGCAGATTATGCTTTTTGATAAAAAAAACCGATGATGAAACAAAAAGTTTATGTTGGATAATGGTTGAACGGTAGGTCAATGGAAAATGAAGTACACACCACCCCTTGTCTGTATCTAATGCACAGTGGTCTTGAGTCATTGTGGACGCAACAAAGGGACAGGTTATGGGCAGGACGAAGATCCCACATACGAGTGTCAAATGCGCTATTTGGAAGTGATGGTGTGGGTGCGCAATTAAAGTGTGTGTGGCGCAGTATTAGCTGAGCTCATTTGGTTCTGGAAATGGTGCTGAAAAAAGAGCCCTTGTAAATGGATGCAGGGTCATCTTTACAGGGTACCCTGTGTATTCAGCTTCTCTCCTTAAGAGAACAGACATTCTTCCTTACAAATGGGGGCCAGTGGTTGGTGTGCAGTGAAAGGAGCGGCCTTCCTTCAGAGTGAAGCCAGGATGGCTGCACTCGGTTGTGTAAGGCAGCGCAGAAGAAACGAACCGTGTAAATAAGATGCATGCGTGAAACATGTTTAAAGGGTACCATTTGAGAAGGGGGTTATCTCCTTAAGGGCAGACCCCCTTAGCAAATAGAGCCCAGTGGTCAGGCCTTTCTTCAGAGTGGGTACGGGCTAGGGCCTTCAGTTGTTGTGTAAAGCAGGGCTAAAGTAAGGAACTTTGTACATGTGTGCCAGGGATGTGTTTTCGGGCTACCCTGTGGACACGGAATCTCTCCTTAGGAATATGTCATTCTTTACCCAATAATATCTAGTTGTCTGTGCACAGTGAAAGGCGTGACCTCCCTTCAGTGTGAGGCGCAGATGCTTGTGTAAAGCAATACTGAAGAAAGTGTTTACGGGGTCCCCTCTCTCCTTAAAGCAAATGTTTTTCATTTTTGGGGTACATTCACCTCCCAACAGACTCCCACACATACAAATGCCTTGCAATACACCACACTCTTCTCCGTGGGCATACTTCAAACAAGTGCTTCGAAGCGGCAGTCTGTCACAAGGTGGCCCTTTGCCAGTGCTTAAATTGTCACTAAAGAGGTGCCAGGGCTCTTATTAGGCGGCAGATTTTTATAAAATGTTTGTTGTTTGCCTTCCTAATAAACAGCATAGTATGTGACTCGCAACTCATACATACATCCGCTTCCAGACGTGCCTTTTATGCACATCCATATGTACCCTCAATGGCCATATCTACCTTGTCAGCACTCGCGTTTATTTTACTTTCAAAGGCAATTTCCCCTGTAATGCACATGTACCCAGCCAGTTGCAGTTCCTTATTGTTTGTGGGTTACCTACAGCCGCTTTGCTACTGATTAATGTGTAAGAAAACAGGCACCACGGCTTTTATCATATGGCAAGCTTTACACAAAAATGTTTTTCAGGAATAACTTGCATAAAATCGTTCAAGTAAGTTTTTTTATTTATTTACCACACCTGTCCCCTGCACAATACTGTAACATCACGTTACGTTTCCATTTTAAAACGCTACAACTTGCACTATAGCCTAAAGTCCCTGCAAATTGTAAGGCACCCTTCTGAATATCTCGCTTTTTATTGCTTACTTGTCCGTGAGGCCACATTCTGCATTTGTTCACTACTATATTTACCGTTTACACTTCACTCTCACATTATGTGTGGAGTTTTATCTACCGCTAACTAGACCCGGAGGTATCAAACCGCTTTACTTAAGCACCAGCTGCATTAAATACACACACAATCATTTTTGTTAGGCACAGGGAGATTGACTGATTTGCCCAAAAACACACATTCTTGAGCATCCCTGCGGAGACTCAAACACCGTTTCCCAGCTCCTACGTCTACCGCCAGAACTGTGAGGCCACATTCTGTCCACATTGTGCCTTTGTTCACTATGTCTGTTATTCATGTTTCCAGCATGTTTTTAACCTTTTTATGTATTTATAAATATGCTAAATAAATGCATCAAGTGATACACAACTCGAATGCGCATTTGCAAAATTAAAGGCTCAATGGTAATTAAGAGCCCAGCCACAGTCTGCAAAGGGGAAAGGGCTTGAGGCAGCCGACGAGGAATTGCACACTACGATCTGTTTTCTTCAGTTACGAGAGAGCAGTTATTTCTTATAACCTTATTATTCAAGATAACTGAGGACTCATTGATTCCAGGCAGTCATCACATGCAGCAACCCAGAGATGCTGGCCTGTATATTAAGCTGCACAGCTCCTTTAAACTGATTCGCACCCACACTTCTTTCTCCCTCATCGCTGCTAGAGCCCCTTATGTTGTGGACAACTCCTGCACAGCAACCTGCTCCCATGTTTCTGTCTCCTGTTGTTGCCACCTTGCCTCGCACAGCGCACCAAACACTCCTCTTTGCACAAATACCTTGCCCAGCCCCTCTTCCCAGACTGCGATCAATGAATGTTGTTTACTTTTCCATTATAAGTTTTAAAGTGGCCAACATGAAATCTCCCAAGGTTATTAACATAATCCATGATGGGTCTGCTGGCAGGAATTTGGAGGTATAAAAGGCCCTCTTCCTGCATGTACTGGCATCACAACTTTGCCCTAACACTTTGGTGGATCCCTGCTGTTGGTTCTCCTGATCTAGTGAGTTATTTTCCATCTTCTCTACAACTGGATCTTAGGACTTCATTGTATCTGCCTTCAGCTTTTTTCCTAGGAGTTTTTTTCTGGACGCACTGTCACGTTGTTCCAAGACTTTTCCTCAAGGAGGATCCTACAAGGGAGTAGCCAGCAAGTGAATAGATTCCTACTTTGTACCATAATCTGCGACTTTTCTGCTAGGATGTCACCCCACCCAAAGTCAGCGCCCGGTGCGAATGCACCGCCCTAGAGCCACCTTGCTCAAGGGTCCTGTGACCTCTGTGACAGAGTCACAGTCACTCTATGGTGCGCTGCTTCATAGGCCTGCTTGCAAGACTGGAGGTGAACTTCGGTATGGATTGTGGTTGACAGGCCTTTACGTTTAACCCATAGTTGCCACCATTAGGGTACGCATGATGGTGCAAAGACACCAGGGCTTCTAAGGTATAGCAAGGGAATATGCTCCCTCAGGAGAGTGGTCTGGTGGACTGGTCATGAAGGCTGAACCTGGTTCCCCAGTTCCAAACTCGGCAGCTTTCACCATAGTGCCACATCCTCTCCTCCACTGAACACCATACTGCTCCACTGAGAGACACTCGCACTGCCTTCAGCTACAACCCAATTGTGGCCCGCTATAAACTTCTGGATGCAACACAATTCAAATTACGCATTAGACGAGAGTAATATGCTGCCTAAAGAAAAGTTACAAAATCATGGAGAAAGCAAATACTCATAAGGAATGCAAGTTCAAGTACAGCATGTGAAATGTTAGCAGGAACAACATGGTTACCTTGACGCTTTTACATTAATTGTTCAGATATCAGTGAGTGCTTTTGCCAGCGGCAGAGCAGAAGTTGACACTGTCCTTGTCTTCTCTGGGCAAGAAGGAAGAGACAGAGTCCTTTTCCTTCTCTACCCGCCCCGCCCGAACGGTCATGAATGCTGAGCCAGATCTGTGGGCCTTGGCTATTTCTGCCATCCTGAGACACATGTTTAAAATAAAAAATCTGGGGAATAGAATCTATCACATTAAAGAAGTAGACTCACAGGAAGGCTGCTTGGGGCACTGCTAATTGATCTGTTAAATTCTGGCCTGCCTGCTCAGTGCTGTTCATGAATATTATATCTCTGACGCATAGCATTATAAATTTGAAGGCACAGTTGCATGCTCTCATATGTTAGACAATTTTAGCGTGCTGGTGCTGCCTCATTGGCAGTGTACCTCAATTGCAGTATTGTCAGAGGGCTGCTAGAATACGGGACTAATGCATTTTAATGCGGTGATGCGGACACTAGCATTAAAATGTGTTCGTCAAAAGCCTGATGCGGGCCTACCCTAACCCAGCCCTGAAACTGCGAAAAGTAAAATTATAATAACGTTATTATAATTTTATTTTTCCTGCTAAAAGAGAGCATTGTTTAAAGTTTTCATGTTAATCACAGCGCCCATCATGTGCTGAAATCAACATAAAAACTTGAACAAATGCACACAATCACCCTGCAGCCCAGCTCTATTAAGAAAAGAAATGCAGCAACATAGCTGCTAAGGTTTCAAATTGATGTGTGGGACGGTTTCAAACCTGCCTTAAAACCGTTCAGGAGTATGTGTATGTGAGGAAATGCACAGTCCTTTCACTTTATTAAGAAAACGTTTGGAGTGATATTTAGCGCTGCGCCCACGCGCGCGCCTGGTTACTGGCGCACACAGCCTAGGTTGCAGCGCACATAGACCTTACACTGCCGCACACAGAGGAAAAAAATTAGAGGGAACATTGCTCGTGAGTATCACCACCCGAGAGCTCCAGCCCGACCATTCTTAACAACAGGATCTTCATGTTACAGTGACCACTGTCCGTGACGCCAGGCCTGCTCTTTGTGCTACATCAACAACCATCAACAATGTTTCCCTGCTCATCGTGCCTCCCTCCACCATGAACAGGACTCTTTACCTTGGACTGAGAAGGTACGTTTTCAGTGGGACTAACCTGATCCCTGTAGCCAACTCACATTCCATCTTGGCCTGAGCTTGTGACTTTCGCCTGATCTCGCATGACCAGATAGCTGCGAGTGGAGCTTTGTGCTTTTTGGCACAATTTTCACATTTATCTCTAAAATTGCATATCTCTGGGTGTACTGATTGATTTTTTTTATTGTTTTGGTCTTAATTAATTCCTTACATTTTGATTTTTTTTTCTAAAATGGTTTGGGATTTTTTGTGTTGTCTTTTCACTTTATTACTGGTTGAAGTGCTGCATGAATACTTTACACATTGCCTCTAAGTTAAGTCTGGTTGCTGTGTTCCAAGCTCCCAGATGGCTGAGCACAAGTTAATTTGGTGTGTGCTTGTGACTTCACTCTGACAATGATTGTGGTGGTTTCATGAGGAGGATTTCACCTCCCCCTGCACCCCCCAACCAGTCACCCAATTCTTCACAGTATGCAACTGGTTATTTTACAGTTCTTTTCCCTATCCAGTTAATATTCGCAAACTAATTAGTAGAAGCATCATTCACCACCGTTAACAATGTTTTTTTGTTTTTAATGCCATGTTAGCGCACTATGATATCACTACAAACTATAGAGATATGTTACATGGCACTACAAGTCTCAAAAGGGATTACCTATCCATTTAAGTTGCCTTTTACGTTAACTGCTAAGGTTGAAGTTTCAAACACGTGGTGATTTCCCGAGGGCACGAACAAAAGTTTATTGTTTTAGCAGAGCTGCTCCAGCCCTACCTTTGGTAATTATTGAACAATAAATGTAATAACATGTTTGCTAGAAATGGGAAAAAGCCACTTTGCGTTGTGTTGGATGTAGTTGTCCAAGTGTGTCTTTCTCCTGCTGCAGAACACGATGTACAGTTAAATTAGACCTCATTTAATCATTTGTATGCTAATGACCTGAATTCCAGTCATCCCATTTTGGTACATGGGTTATTGTTGTATTCTTTTAGTGTTCACAGAGGTAAATGAACAAGGACAGTCTGAGTTAACAGCCATTACAACTCACTATGGCTCATCATTGTGGCAGCAGTTGCCAAGAACCAGCAGAGCACTGTTTATTCACCATACCTGCCCAACACTTTACAGCTTTTTGTACAGGCTGTTACATACATAAGGATGTGCCTTCAGTTGAGGATGAAAAGGATGCAAATTCATTCATATAGTTTCAAGGGACCAGCAGTGTGTAGAGATGTCAGACTAGCAGAGCCATTATCAGGCCAGAGATGAATGAGATACAGCTTAAAATGTATTCCGTAGTTTCCAATTGTAGATCTAATCTCTCAAAGGAAATACATTGAGGCATATTTACAAGCCCCGATCGCCACAGGAACGTCACTTTGATTGACGTTCCTGTGGCGATAGGGGCTTCGCCTTGTTTATAATGAAAGGGGTGGGCAATGGGTGATACAGTGGGCGTTCCACCACAACACCCATTGATTTTGATGCTGCCCCCTATTTACAAGGGTGGCATAAATCTTGGGCAGCCCAAAATTAAGACCAAGGAAAACCTGGTCTTAACATGGCGAAACTAGGAGAAATGGTTTATTTCTCCTTGTTTTTGCTGTTTCTATGTGTGTTGTATTGTGCGTTACAGAATGAGGGAATGATTGTTTATGTGCAGGAAAGTGCCCCTTCCTGCACAGAAGCAATCCAGAATGGCGATTTATTATTTCTAAGTGTACTGCATTGTGCAGCACACATAGAAACAGCAAAACACCATGAGTGATTGTTTATGTGCAGGAAGGGATACCTTTCTGCACATAAACAATCATAAAAAAAAATTATGATTTGGAACTTCTATGTGTGCTGCACAATGCAGTACACTTAGAAATAATAAATCGCCATTCTGGATTGCTTCTGTGCAGGAAGGGGCACCTTCCTGCACATAAACAATCATTCCCTCAACTATGGTGCAAGGGTGCCTGCACTGGCGCCAGGCAGCTGAGTACAGCACCAGAGCTAGGGAAAACCAAGGATGCACTGTATTGTTGTAAATACGGTGCATCATGTTGTTTTCACAATGGCGGATAGCGGCTTAGTCTATTTTGGCTTAACGCCGCACTCCGACATTCTTTTGTAAGTATGCCCCATTGTTTTCTGAAGTAGCTCTCCTTTGTAACAAAAATCAAATGGCAATATTAAACAAGCATTGAAACAAAGTTTGTTCTCATAGCAGAGTGACAGCTGGTTTGCATATGGTTAGATCCTAGCTCGACGGGAAATATTCATGCATTGTGAGCAGGGGTGTACCTCTGCCTTAAGTGCCGAACTGCAAGTAAAACTGGTATGCTGATTTCTACTTTGTCGTGATGCTAATCTAGCAAGTCTTCAGAGGCCTATGCCTGTCCCTGTTGATGAAAGGTCCAGGACCTGTCCTATGACCTGGAGGAGCGCCACAAAGCATGCTGTCTTAGTAGGCAGTGGATGACTGACCATGAACAGAGTGTATCACATTACGTGGATCATTAGTGTTATCAGACCATTCTCCTGTGTAAATGTGAGGGGGTCTTCAGACCCCTCTCTTGTAAAGTTCCACTGTGATATCAAACCCAGAACTTGCGCTGGTATCCAATGTGCATGTTGAGTGCATGACTTTGTGCAGTGCATGAGCAGTACATTTATGGTAGTAGGAATCTGTATTTTTTGACTCTGAGTGCTGGGGCCAATGGGATCTTGGCTGATGAGGGGTAATACCCTGAAACTGGTCCAAGAATGCTTGATTCCAGTCCAGGGAGCATCTGGCATGGCAGTTCGGGCTTGGCTGTTCCCATGAGGAACAGGGTCAAGACTGATTTGCATATGGCTGGCTCTAAACTGGGGTTGCATAGTGAGCAAAAGAACTAAGGATTAAACCCAGATCTGTGACTGGGGGTGAGTGGTTGAAAAGTTTCAGCACTCCGTCCATCATCTTTTTGTGTTATCTCATTTTTCAAGAGTGCCATTAAAATGTCACTGTACCCCATCTAAGACAGCAAAGGCCTACGTCATTTTTATTGTGAAATCGAGCACACCAGTTGCCATGTCTTAAGAAGAAACTATAACTTTCACAAGCCAAGATAGTGACATGTTAAGATTAAAAGACACTGTTGCTCACCAATCATGGAATCAGCACTAAAGAATTTGAAGTTAAAAAATGTAAGAGATTAACTATCAGTGACCCAAGTAGGCATAATTTTGCGAGGTATACAAATTGTTATTCATGAGAGTGTATGACAACGAGTAATCAATGTCGCCCATGAGGGACATCAAGAGAGCTTTCCATGACTGAGTCCGGTTTCCATATCTCAATGAAAGATTTGTCATATATGCAACTGTCTTTCATCTCAAGTCATTCCTCACCCTTTGAACATGTCAGACTTGAAACATCATGCTTGGGAGCAAATTGCTATTGATTTCTTTGGTCCTCTTGAGAAGGGACATCATCTTCTAGTCATTGTCAAGGAATACTCCCAATTCCCATTGGTAAAAGACCGCTTAGCCACTGCACATGAAAAGTTAATTCAAAAACTAGATGGCATATTTGCAACGTGGGGTGTACCTGCAGTATTAAAGTCTGATAACCACACATCTTGCAATGGACAAGAATTTAAAGACTTTCTAAATCCTCTTAATATAAAGCAACAAAAAAGCAGCCCTCTTTGGCCCAATGCTAATGGCCTGGCAAAACAATTCATGAGTACAACCTGTTTTAAACATAGCTTACCGTTCGACCCCTCACTCAATGTCAGGGGAAAGCCCTGCTACTCTCGTGTTTGGAAAAGCCATGACAACCAAGCTTCTTCAATATACCAACCTCAGATCTAAGAATGAGGAAAACATTCACCCTAAGGACTTTGGTCGCAAACAGAAGATGACAATATATGCTGACCGACAATGTCATGCAATTGCATTACCTTTACAAGAGGAGATAGAGTGCTGATTAGACAATACAGAAAAAGGAAATCTGGTGCTCCTTTTGAGGGTGAACCCTTTGCTATCACCAATACCAAAGGACACATTGTCACTGCCCTGTGTCCTGGGAAGTCCCGTACGAGAGATTCCTCTCATTTTCGACATGTGGCCCATCAGTCTCCAAACATCAATGTCAATGTAGAGACTGAGGAACATTTTTACAAGGAGTTAACCCCACCAGAACGTCACTTATTTTAAAGTTCTGGTGGCGTTAAGTTATTTGCCTTATTTAAAGGTAAATGTAATGTAATGTAATGTGTATACTTGTAAGCGCACTGTTGCCAGCCGGCGTCCTGGCGCTGTATACCGCTAGGGAACCCGTCCTGGCTTTCCCTGTGGGTTGGTCCCTGCTGGGAATCCCCAAGGTGGAGCCAGGCATCCCCGGCGTTGATGGGGCCGTTGTGGAGATTAGGCAAGCTAATGCCCAGAGTTGCCGAGTGGGACCCCTGGTTAGAGTAGGCACCGAGGCGAGAATTATCGAGTCCGCTGACCCTGGTCCACGACCCTGCCGTGTCGGGAATCAAACCCTGGTCCCGGGCCGACTTCTGCTTCCGGGTCTGCCACCTCTAACCAGTGAGCCACACCACTCGACGAACCGTAGCTTAACGCCGCCTTGTAAATAATGCCCCTATTCACGCATCACTAAGCGTGAAAGGGGGGGGCAAGGGGTGTTGCAGTGGGAGTTCTGCTGCAAAACCCATTGCTTTTTGATGCTGCCCCATATTTACAAGGTATGGGGCTGCACCAAAAATAAGACCAGGAAATACCCGGTCTAAAACAGGCGATACAAGGATGAATGTTTTATTTCTCCTCGTATATTGATCTTTCCATGTTTACTGCATTCTGCAGCACACATGGATAGGGCAAATCGCCTGTTAAGATTGTTTATGTGCAGGAAGGTGTGCCTTCCTGCACATAAACAATCGCCCCTGCAGTACAGGCACCCTTGCAACCTGTCACAAGTTTGTCTACGCTGGAGCTAGGCAGTTTTTTCAGTGCCAGCACTAGGGGAAATGCAGGGGTGTGCTATATTTTTGTAAATACATTGCATCCCTGGTTTAAAACTGTCAGAGCGCGGCATTACCAATTTTGGAGTAACACCGCACTCTGCCAGTTTATTGTAAATATACCCCAGAGTCTAGACAGACCATTGATGACTCTGTAACTGCTAATAATTCCACCTCAGCTGTGCAGATCACTGACACTTCGACTGCCAGTTTCTGGTTTTAAGTGACCTCATCAAGACATGTGATTCAGACTCAACAATGCCTAATTGAAGAATTGTAACTGCATGCATATCTAAGTATTTATTCATGTATTTAACTGTATATTTATTTGTGGATTTAGTTATCTATTTTTCCAACCTGTGACTTTTTATTTAACAAACCGGGAGATGTAGTGTCATGTAATAAAAGAACGCTGGAACCCTTTTGGCTTCCATTGTATTCCGTAGTCCTGTGAGACAAGTTGAAGGCAGGCTTTAGAATGTCGAGTTCTGACTAACACACAGCGGAATAAAGATGTGTAAAACTACTCTCTTTGTGTGGCATACTTATTGGTGAGTGCCTAGGCTGACAGGAAGCTACACATATATCTATAAAGTAAATGGAAATGATACAAGAGCTCAGACAAGTATTCTAGCATAAGTGGCCACAGGATTACAGCGATACACAAAGAATATTAAATATCAAAATCTGTCCACAACCCTTTACCAGTAAAATTACAACACAGCTGAGGGTGGCATTGTTAGTTTCTTCCCTCCCACCACTAACCAACTCGATCATAGTCCACCTCAAAGACATTTCAACACCTCCTGCATGGCACTTTCACAAGATGCTCCATAGAGAAGAAAGAGTGTCAAGGCTGTATATTTCCTTTCAAAGAACTACTAGATAGATGAGCTGTTTCCTAACATTACAAGGGCGGATTCTCTGTAATGGCGGAGGAACGTTGCTCCACTGCCAGCAGATGATAAATAAAACGATAAGAACATATTGTTATTATTGTTTTATTTATCTCTATTTTAGTTACTTAAGTCTGACAGGAGGGGCGGGGCCAGGCCAAGGCAGGGAAGAGTACTGTGCACTTATAATTGCGCATGTGTGTTTGGCTAGCCGTCTCAGGCCAGCCAAACACGCATGCGCACTTATGTTTCTCCAACCCGGTCATATTGTACAGCCGAATTGGAGAAACCCCACAGGCTTCCAGGTACCGTTTGAGCGGCGAACAAAGCCTCTCAGACTAGTACTGGTACTAGAGAGCAGCGTCTGGATTGCGTGGGGAGCCTGTGCCAGATATCTTTGTTCTATGCGCTTGTAGCTGGATGAGAGTATGTGCAGTGCTTGTCTGCTGCAGCAGTCCATCTTGGATGGATCTGTGCTGTGTGAAAGGTACATAAGATGGATTTTAGATCGAGCCTGCTGGACAGCAATGCGAATTGTAGGGCTCCCCCAAAGCAGTACTGTGGTCCTTTGAAATGGACCAGACTCTAGGCAGGGCCGGACTGGCTACCGGGCAGTTGTGTGTGCTGCCGAGCTGGGGGCTGATTTCGTTGATAGGGACCTGCGTGTGAAAAACGAAATTCGTTTTGCTTTTTTTATTTCAATGCGCACGCAGGTCGCCATCAACGAAATAAGCCCCCACCACAGAGAAATTAACCCCCAGCCCGGCAGCACACACAACTGCCCGGTAGCCATCCGGCCCTGACTCTAGGGAATGGAGGATACATTTATTTATTTATTTATAACGTTTTATAGATATTGCTTGCCCCCTTCCTGCTCCAAGTTCCCCTGAGGTGTTACCTCTTACCTGTTATTATATACTTAAATGAGAAAGTCTCTCCCTCGTTTGTGCCTTTGGGTCTCTCCGAGAGGTAGCTCCAGACCCACCACTCCCTCCTTCTGACACTACTGGACAATACCTATAGCTTGGCCAAATTGGGAGGAATACTCACAAAAATCAGAAACTGCCTGAAATCAGACCTAGAGCTGGACCTGTGTAATCCACAAACTCTGTCTGCAACCTGAGCGAGGATAAAGACCCAGTCGGATGGCAGGATTTCTCATCACCCAGTGCCTGGGGATCTGAATCTCCAGGACTGGGTATGCAGAGAGCTGCATAATTTTAGAAAATCGGTGGTGCCAGAAAACCTAGAGCAAAATCAGAGCCACTTCTACCATGTCTTGTGTAGGAGTGTAAATCTAGTTGGGAGCAGCTCCTCTGCCTCTGGTAGCGACACAAAGTTGGACAAAACAAAGTGGGGCAGACAACTATGTGCAGCAGCGGCCCGTGGGCCAGATTGGGGTGGGGGAGGGGGGATTCGACAGATGACCATGAGGGGAAATTAAATAAATAAAATCCCCACCCCAACGGCTCTCTCTAGGATCCTTTCTATATCCCCCACTCTGCTGCAGCTCCTAATGGTTCTCATGACACCACCATCCTGTCTTGATCTATAGCAAACATCATCTATCAGACACAACTATTTATGTCATTCCCAGGGATATCAACTCCTTCCATGCCTGCTTGCTTAAAGGTCCATAAACTGCACCTTCTACTCCATATTCACCCCCTCTTTAACACCTTGGGCCGTGTCTGTTTCAGTTCTACATCTCCATCCCAGGAATGATGCACCTCCCTGAAATACTTAATTCATAACAAACTTAGTTCTACCTTCTTCAACAAGCTTGCTTTCTCTTCAGCTTCCGTTCCATATGTTCCTTTGGACTCTTCCCCTCTGTTCCCGGTTCCAAATTTCCACTCTCCTCACCAAGTTTGCTCCTTTAACCATGTAAACTGCCCTCTCATGCAGCAATACCAATAAATCTGGCTCCTCCCTTGATCACTGTCGCCCTCACTAAGGTTTCTGAATGGTTCAGCCCTATGCTTATGTCGCTCTCTAACTCTTATCTTGCGATCTTGTGTTCCGAGGCATGTAATCAAGTTCTTGTCTTACCTTTCCTCAAATGCACACAGCTGAGAAGGCTTCTACGTAACCTCTAAGTAACTTTCGTCTCACTTCTTCGCTACAGCTACCCATTAAAGTCTGAAGAAGGAAGTCAATTAAGAAATTGCTTCCTTTGTAGAGAAGCATACTCTTCTGGATGACATTGAATTCATTTTACACTCTACCTATAGTGCCGAAACCATTTTTTGGACATCTCTGACCTCTATGGAATTTTCAACCTGCTGGCTTAAGCAACTTTGTTCCTCCATAACCTTTCAGAGGCTTTCAATACTGTATCTCATGAAATTCTCGTTGCGCACCCTTATTCTATGCTCATTCACAATAACTTCTGGTCCTATGGAGTATCCAAGGATTCATCAATAAGCCTTCCACATCGTTAAGGAAGATTATCTCCCTTTTCAATATTGGCTCTAGAAAATCTTATGTTCAAATTATTATTCTCTCCAGCCTGGACTAAGAGAACTTGCTTTATGTTGACTTTCTGGCCTACCTGTTTCACCATCTTCTTGTCATTCAGAATGTGTTCACCTGCCTTATTCAGGAACATCTTAGTTGTTCATCAGGCCCCTCTCATCTTATGGCTTTCCACTGGCTTCATATCATCAAATGTTCAATCTTTAAGGCACTAGGTATATGTCATCGGGCTCTACATACTGCATGACCCTCTTACTCAGACACCATTTACCCATACTCAAGGTATGATGGCTTGCATAGGAGGCCACTCTTTTTGGTTACCTGCTGCTTAGCACTGGAACGCCTTTTTTCCTAATATGCACTCTCTTGACAACTGTCTGGCCATCTACAAGCATCTCCAAATCTGGCACTCCAAGCTCCCTTAAATGATCGCCCTTTTTGGGCCAGTATCCTAGTGCTACACCCCCCACTTGGGGTATCAGTTTGTTCGCTGCAAAGCTCTTTCTTTAATACTTTCAAGTGTTATTATCTCTTAATGGAGCCCTAAGTCTCTACGTCACAGCACTTCTGTGAGCAAGACATGGACCGTTCTACCAGGATACCGTGATGGCCCAGTACTAGAGTGCAGTACTCGGTGATCACTTTTTGGTTTGGAAGTAGGGTAAGCCCCTGTATACCTAAGGTAACGATAGCCTCTCCATGGCACAGTTTGATCCAAGTAATCCCTGGTTTCCTCTGAGACCTCCACAGAAACAAACTAAGCACATGTTATTCCTACAGCCTCCCCCATAGTTCAACTGAACAAAAGTCCCCATATGCAGTTTTTTTATGTCCATTCTACTGTGTAGTAGATCATCACAATTACGACACAATGTGTGACAGTTGCACAATTGTCCAGACATGGCCGGATAGGTCTTTTATTTCCCAGTGGGAGAGAGCCCCTGGAGGCTGGCTTGGAAAGCCTAGGCCCGCTCCTGGAACCTCTGTCACTATCGCCAGCTCCTCGAAGTAAAATGCAGCAGGCAGGGGTGGCTCCTTCATTGGCGTGGAGGAGCATCGCCCCACTTAAAATCCCCCCAAACCCTGAAAAATATAATGGCATTTTATTAACCTTTTATTTTTCTTCCCTGCCCCAAACAGAGCGTTATGACGGGGGCGGGCCGATACAGAGTGACAGCAGCATGTCACTCCGCAGGGAGGAGGGTGGGCTGGCTGTGCACTGTTTAAAGTGTGATGGTCTTTTTGGGCGGCCATCTTCTGACGGCCAGCCACACATGTGCACTTTAAACAGCCCTACCCAGCTGTCTTAAGACAGCTGGGTTAGAGCAAGCCAAAGCCTCTAGAGAGCTGTCGAGCACCGAGTGAGGTCGCTCCCTCCAATCTGGGAGCTGTTCTCATTTTGCATTAAAGGAGTGCCATGATTGGTCAAGGGAGTTAATGCGTCCAGTTCTGGTCACATTCACTTCACTTACCCCCCCCCCCCACCCCTCCCCGCCCCCCCCTCCCCCCGGAGAAGGTAGGCAGAAGGCAATCAGAGAGGGTGAAAAATGCGGGTTGAATGAATGGAAAGAGAGGTAGCGAGAGAAGACAAAGGAAGTGGGGCTGAATTAAGCATTTTTGTCTGGGGTGCTTTTGGTTCCCCAGTTTCTCTAAGTCGACTTTGGATGGCGGTTAAATGCTGGACATAGTTGAAGAGCAGTGAGAGTGTTCCAAGCTCTGCCGATTGTGACACTGAACAGTAGAAGGAATATTTTTCCCTTATTGCAAAAGGCTGGTAAAGCTTTTCTTTTTTCTGTAGACATTTTGCAAGCATTGACAAGTTGTATTTCTTTTTTTAACTGTGGAAAAATGCAAGTTATCAGATGTTCTAACTTCTGCATGAATAGTGTTCACCCATGGGAAGTTGGATGACTGATAGCAGGGCAAACTGTAACCAGTTATACCCATTTATATCCTCATGAAATATGACTCAACACGCACCGGCAATGCCAGTCAGTCTTATTTGCCTTTACATACAAGCTAGACCAATTGGCATTGTCAGTGCTTGTTTATAGGAGCCTTGTAGTTCTGTTGAGATCAATGTTGTATCTTTTAAATTTCTGCTGCAGCTTTTCTAGTGATCTCTAAGTGGCACTAAAGAAAATGTGGCTGTATTCTTAGATGCAATCTGTGTTGGGATCAAGATGAATAGGAAATCTACTGACTGTGAAAACAAAAAGCCCTTCTGGATGGATTAAACAGAAAAAGGGAGCAAATCAACAAATAAGAGTAAGGCAACTGAGATCGGCACAAAACGTATCCAATCTATCTAGTTGGTACACAGAGGAACTCAGACTGATGAAACGCCAGCTCAAATAACTGGAGCGCAAATTGAGAATGAGTCGTGACAATAGAGACACAAGCAAGTTCGAATCTGCCCTGAGATGCTACCACCAAATGATCCAGACCACCAAACGCTCTGGCCAACCGCATCAATGCTAGTATCTATAGAAGCAAATACATCTTTGCCATTGTGAAGGGTTTCACCTCACCAGCAGCAGCGTCCAACTTGATCACACCCTTGCAGGACCTCATTAATAATCGCTCTCAATTCTTCAGCAACCAAATCACTGCCATTTACAACAACTCCAACTCACAACTGGAGCTAAAAGACCTTGTCAAAGGCCAGGTGTACTTTTTCAAAGACCCAGTGCTAACCACATGGCCCTTCATCACCCCAGAAGAAAATACTGCCACAATGAAGTCAATTCAATCAGGGGCTATTTTGGACACCCTCTTCAATGCATACATGATCCCTCTAGCCAGCATCATCTGTCCAGCCAACATCAACATCCTCTCCTATGCCACCAATACGCAACTCATTCTCTCTCATGGACAAGACACCCCATACCCGGATCAAGCTCAATGCCTGCATGACTAAAATAGTCCACTTAATAAAGACCAACTACTTAAACCTGAACACCAGCAAGACTGAAATCATGATCTTCAGGAAGAGCACTTCACAGTGGGACTCCACTTAGGGGACAACAGATCTAGAAATGACAACTCCCAGAACCTCAGGATCATCATAGACAGCAAACTGTACAAGACTGCCTAAGTAAACGCCATCACCACCTCATGCTTCTATACCCTGAAGATGCTTAGAACATTTTTGAAATGGCTCCCAATCAGCACCCAAAAAACGTTCAGGCACATACTGGTCTCAAGTAAGCGGGACTATGAGAACACCCTCTGTTCTTGGATCAACAAAACACTTTCCATAAGGCTGCAGACCATTCAGAATTCTGCAGCCGGAATCACTCTCAACCTCTATTCCCATCATGCCACACCTAAGAGAGAGCTCCACAGGCTCCACATATACAAACAAACACAATTCAGACTACTCACCTACACTTTCAAGGCACTATACAGCACTGGCCCAGCATACCGCAAAAACCGCATCTCCTGTCACAAACCTCCCCGACACCTCTGCTCATCGGAACTCCTACTTGCACACATGCCACACATGCGGAACACCAGATCCAGTGGTCAAGCCTTCTCCTACATCACTCCTAAATCTTGGAATGATCTGCCATTACACAAAGGAGCCTACTACACACTTCGTGAATTCCACAAGAAGCTAAAGACCTGACTTTTTGAGTAGTCTCACTAGGCTGTAGATTTGGCTAGACTCTCACCTGCTCAGCACCTGGATACCCTCTCGGTGATAGTGCACTCTAAATATCTGCATAACATAACAATCTTGAGCAAGGATTGGCTTATGTATAAAGATTACAGAGACCATGTGTTGTCTGTAGTGAGAATACAAAATGAAACTGGGTGGCATATGTACAACAGAATGACAGAGCATGGCGTTAAGCAAAACTAGCTAACGCTATACTCTGCCATTCAGAACACGCAGAGATGCGCTGTATTTATAAAGATATGGTGCACCCCTGCATTTCCCCTAGCACTGGTGCTAAATTAAGCTGCCTAGTGACATTGCAGGCACCCTTGCACTAAAGTGCAAGGGTGCCTGCATTGGGGAGAATGATTGTTTATGTGCAGGAAGGTGTCCCTTCCTGTACATAAACAATCACAAATGGTGATTTGTAACTCCTATGTGTGCAGCACGCACAGAAGTTGCAAAATTCATCTTTGAATGATTGTTTATGTGCAGGAAGGGACACCTTACTGGACATAAACAATCATTGATGGCATTTTGCTGTTTCTATGTGTGCTGCACAATGCCTTTATTAGGGCTTTCATTTTGACACCGTCAAAGCAATTTTCTCTGAAGTTACCATTCAAAACCACTTTATCCATAGATTGATGTTAGACCTGGCAGCCTTTGCATTTGTTTCCCCTGTATTTTTGCCTTTGCCCCCTGTTTATTGTTGTGTGTTGGACTTCGTTTTGCTGGTCTAGATGCTTTGGGCACTTTGCCACTGCTGTTCAGTGTCAAAGTGCAAGTGCTCCCTCTGTAAATTGTTATGATTTAATAGTGTTTCCTTGATTGGCTTATTTGGTTTACTGTTATGTCCCTCCCTAGTACGTTGCACTCAGTGTGCCCAGGGCCTGTAAACCAAATGCTGCTAGTGGGCTCACAGCACTGATTATGCCACCCATACAAGCCACTTTGCAACAGAGTCTCAGGCCTGCCATCGTGGTGCCTGTGTGCAGTCTAGTTCTGCCATGTCGACCTTGCAAGTGCACCCACTTGCCAGGCCCTAACCTTCTTTTTTCTTACATGTGAGCTACCCCTAAGGTAGGCCAAGGTACCCCTGTGGGCAGGGTGCAGTGTATGTGAAAGGTAGGACATTCGCTGATTAGTGGGGCATGTCCTGACAGTGAAATACTGCCAATTTCGTTTTTCACTATTGAAAGGCTATCTGTCCCATAGGATAGAATGGGAGTTTATTTATAACATCTTATAAATACAACTTCCCATTGGGACGATAGGAAGTTAAGGTTTAGTATGCCTGAACTCAGAATATAAAGATGCATCCTTTAGTAAGGATGATTTTTACATTGTGTGTTTGAAAATACCAGTTTTAGAAAGTAGGCATTTCCTTGCTTAGCCATCCAGTGTGCCTCTGCTAGGTTTGTGTATTGACAGTCTGGCTTTTTTGGAGTGACAGTGGCTGGGGCTGTGCATTCTGTTCAGATAGCCACTTGTGGGGTCTAGGTGTGTCCTACGTTTCCAGGGTGAGTCAGGGCTGGGCTGAATAGACATGGGCTGCATTCAGAGTAGGGGGAGGAGATTTCTTTCACACCTGAATGGGCCTGGTCTGCCTTGGACAATGCTGTCTACACCGCCTGTCAGGAAGCTGCACCAGAGAGGACAGAACTGATTTTGGCTGGGCATAGAGCTTCTCTGCCACCAGAGAACAAAGTAATTGGCGATATAAAGAGTGGGGCCCAGAACCCTGAACCCCTGAACTCCAGTTTACTTCTGGAATTCAAGAGGAACCTCTGCCAAGGAGAAGAGCTGGGAAAAATGGAGGAGGAGTACTGCCCCTTTGCTGTGTGCTGTCTGGGGTTGGCCTGCAGTGGCTGTTTCCGCCAAGGAAAGGATAAATAAGTTTGCTGTGTGGTGTGTCTCCTGCTTGAGGAAGATCTCCAAGGGTTTGAAGTAGAGCTTGCCTCCTGTTTTGAAATCTCAGGGATAAAAAGATTACACCAACAGCTCCCCTGAACTTCCTTGCTGGGAGTTCTGACCTTCCAAGAAATGCCTGTGGCTGTAGTGGTCCTCTATTTCCGAAGCATCGCTGAAGAAACCGATTCAGAGCTTGCCAGCGGCTCGAGAGATCACTGCACACCACATCAAGTGCACTGAACTACGGAGTCCGAGATCACGGCACAGATTCTGATGCAGGCCTGGCTGTGCGTCTAAAACAACTACGCATCGCATCTGGGCACCATGTCTGCAAGAACGCTGGGGCTGCAGTGAGAAACCGACACTTCACATCCCCGCCCAGTAAGAAACCAACCCATCACCTCCCCTTCAGTAAGGAACAAACGCATCACCGCCCCTGGGTGGCAGTAAGTTACTGACGCATCACCTCCCCTGAAGTAAGGAACTGACGCATCACCTTCTCTTCAACAGTTTTTGTGCGCGTGATGCATCCAAGGTACTTTGTGTGAAAAGTGTTGCATCTGCAATTTGCTTTGAACAGAACTGTTTATACCTTTTGAAAGTGATATTTCTATTACAGTATTGTAGATTTTTGTAATTTTGGTCTTGTTTGGCTAAAGATGAAGATTACTTATTTTTCTAAACCATTTGTGGTATTTTCACTGTATTACTGTATGTGTGCACACATGCTTAACACACTGCCTCTGAAATAAGATTGTCTGCTCATGCCAATCTACCAAGGGGGTGAGCAGGGGTTATTTGAGAAGTGTATCCCCCTTACCCTGACTAGGAAGAAGGGTCCCTACTTGGATAAAGTGCAAACCGTTGCCAACTAGAGCCCCCCCATTTCTAACAATTAGTGGCAACCTTCGTATGTTCTTTCAACATATATTTCACAAATTGCCCTGTGTGAAGGCATTGTTGACAGACAGCCTTCGATCTGGGTTTTTCTTGTCAGAAGTTACATGTTTTTTTTTATGTATATTTTTTATTGAGTAGATTTCAAACATTACAATTGATGCAGAAAAAATACATAATTTCATAAGACATATCTGTCCAATAAAACAAACAATACATGAGTAAAGTGCTAGTGCGAAGAATATAAAATGCTAACAATACAACCAGGGATAGAGTGCAAATATCGCAAAAATAGGAAAAAAGAGCAGCAGCCATTATAAATTACACCCACAGCAGCAACCTAATCTAGGTGAAACTTGAATCAAAAACAATAAAGTTCATATTAATACAAAAGGTTAGTTCCCATCTAAAAGAGATTAGAGACCTGCATAGTAAAAAAGATTAACGAGCATTAGAGGGTGAGCGTGCCGCAAAGCAATCTAAAATAAATTGTTAAAAAACCCTGCCCAGGTTGCTGCGAATCTGCGAAGGGACCCTATATGTTTGGGGTATGCTCCCTCCCAGATAAATGTCTTAACCACCTTCTCGTACCAATGATGAATCGAAGGTATCTTATTGGACTTCCAATTTTGGAGAATTAGGGACCTAGCAACTGCTATAGCTGTAGAGTAAAAATATTTCTGGTAATTTGACAAGTGATGGACCTCTATTGAAAAACCAAACAAGACAAATTTAAAAGAAGGGGTAATGTGGACTGTTAGTGCTAATGATTGGTTAATCCTTTGAAATACATCAGACGAAAATTGGTATAGATTACGACAATTTAAAAAAACATATGTTTCCAAGACCGTATCTCTGAATGCCTGCATCTAAAACAATACTATGAGGAAGCCGAGAACATCTTGTTCAATCTTTTCAGCAACTAGTAGGTTAGCCATCTTGACAAAAAAGGCCATTCTTTTATAGTTAGCAGATCGCAGCACCCTATGCCCTACTTCACATAAGGTATGCCATTTTATTTTGCTGATACTGCACCCAGTTTCTTTTAATAGTTTAGAAAAAAAGTTATCAATCACTTTCTGTTCCCCCAACTGTGATAAACAAGAATACCAATTGCCGACTCCATTTAGACCCTGAATATGTAGTTAGCTTAAGATCCTAGAAGCTGAATTGTTGGTCATAGCATAATTTGTTTTTAAAAAGCTTGAAATTTGATTAAAGCTAAATGAGAGGGCCAAAAACCTAGGGTCCAGCTGCTGGGACAACAACTTGCAAGTGAATAAGTTTGATACATTGGGATCAGGGACTCCCGAGAAAACTGTAAACCGGAAGCCTAGCAATCATAATTTTTAGAGTGTAAATGAAATCTAGAAATTTTATTTAGTTTGAAAAGTACTTGTATACGATAAGCTAAATCTGAAATTGTCTTGTATCTAGATTTTTTGGGTAATTTCGGGAAATGAAGAAAAACAGGTGATTTAATAGCACTCTTAGCTAACATCGTATTTAACATGAAATTTTCAATTTTAGATGATTTCATTGGAAGCTGAACCAAAAAATTCAATAATGCTGCATGACAATAGAGCACAATATTTGGGAGGCAGAGCCCCCTCTGAGTTGGATCTAGCTGTAAAATTGCTAGCGAAGTTCTTGGCAGTTTATTTGCCCAAATACAATTTTGAATTCATTTATGTACCTCAATAAAATGCAATGTAGGTATTTTAAATGGAAGGTGAAAAGACAAAAATAAAAATAATGGTAAAATAGACATTTTAACCAGGGATACTCAACCTATTAAAGTTAAACGAAGAAGAGACCCTCTATCTAATAGCATCTTAACTTTTTTGAGTGTGCTTCCATAGTGTAACATAAATACTCGATCATGAGGGTTAGTCACAAATAGGCCTAAATACCTAATAGGTTTAGCGGTTACTTGTAGAGGAAGAAAAGGATTTGATGCAACAGGTGAATTAAACCAGAGCACCTCAGTCTTCGCTTGATTTAGCCTATACCCACCTATTTGCGTAAATGCTGTTATTTCACCACATGCATTTGGAATATTAGATGACTCCACTGATAAGTAAAGAATATTCTAATTTGTAAATCATTTATTATTTGGCATGGCCATTAAAGGAAGCACAATCTGAAGATTATTGTGAATTTTTATTGTGAAAGGTTCTATAAAAAGCGAGAATATAAGAGGGGACAGCGGACATCCCTGTCTAGTCCCATGACTGATCCTAACTACGCCAGCCTCTTCTTTATTTATGAAAATGTTAGCCTCTGAACATATATATATAACTCCTATAATATTTTAATCAACTGCTCTGGGAGACCACATTTTTGTGATATAGAGAACAAGGCCTGCCAGTCAAGAAGGTCAAACGCTTTTTCTGCATCCAGCATTAAGATTGCTGCATTGACCTTGCTGACTGACAGGAAATCAATTGCTTGTGTTAAAAAAAAAATAGGAATTGGAGGTCATAGATCCATGAGGTATAAAACCTGTCTGATCCTGATGAACCACCTGTTGTGCACATGGAGCGAGCCTTGATGCCCAAATTTTCATAAATATTTTATAATCTACAATTAATAAACTAATGGGGCAGTATGCACTGGGATCCCTAGGATCCTTATCCTTTTTAAGAAGGCAAACCACCACTGCTTCTTTAAAGCTTTTAGATATAGGCTCACCATTTCTGATCAGATTATAAAATTTTGTGAGAAAGGGCAGAAGCAAGGGCTCAAAGGTTGTAAAAACTTCAACGGGAATGCCGTCATTACGTGTGGCTTTTGCATTAGCTATAGTCTTTAATACATTACTGACTTTCGGCTTGTGAGATAGGTTCTTCAAGGGAATCGCTCATGCTCTTTGAGATAGAGGGCAATTGCAGAGATTCAAAATATTGAGTGAGTGAAGCCAGGCTGATTTCCTGTGTTTCCTCATAAATAGTTTTAAAATGTTGCACAACAATTTGGCAATTTTATCTTTTGAGTCTACAACTTTACCCTTATCCGGATCTCTGATCTAACGGACTACATTTTTGACTATTCTGGATTTTTGTAGCCCAGGCCAAATATCATCCTATGTGTTGACTTTCTTCATAGAGTTTTTGTTTATAAGCCTTGTGCCCCTTGATTGCTTGTAGATCAAAAGATTGCCTCAACTGCCGCTAGGTCTTGGAGAAATGCCGTTTTTTTGGGATTCTGATCTAGCCTTCTTTAAGCTAGAACTAGCTTTTTCAACTGTTGTCTGTAGCAAAAGTATCTCTTGAGATCATAGTTTTCTCGCCACAGATGTATATGCTATTACCTGGCCTCTGAAGGCTGCTTTAAAAGCCTTCCAAACAAAAAACACACGGGAAGAATTCTCATTGATTTCTAAGAACTGCATGGTAAAAAACTGCATTGCAGCGATGCAGTCCGCATCTTCAAGAAGAGATTTATCAAAGTACCAGCGCTTAATATTTCTAGACCGCATTTCGTTCAAACAAATTATCGCGAAGATAACTGAATAATTGGAAAAGGAGATAGAAATAATATCAGACTCCCCTCTGATAAGCAAGTTGTCAATTTAAAAAAAATCTATTCGGGATGCAGTTTTCTACCTAGAGGAATAGCAAGTATGGTGTAACTGCCCTGGATGACTTTGACGCCATGGATCCAGCAGCGCAAAATCTTGTTTCATCCTGCTGATCAATCTACTTGATTTGGGTTTTAATTGCTTCTTGGCTGGATTTGAATTATCTAGGTGGATATCCTGAATATAGTTAAAGTCCCCCAAACAAATAATTGAATCCTCGGAAACAGCCAATAAATCATAAATTTGGAGCAATGTCGAAGTGTCTTTGAATATAGAGCCATAATAATTCAAAAGATAAAGCACCTCTGAGCTTAATTTTTAAAAGAACCCATCAGCCTTGAACCTCTCAACTAACTTTTAGTACTTCACAGTTACAATTATTAGAAAATATAATAGCCTCCCCGCGAACAGACATATTTGGGGAAGCAAAATAAGCTCGATTATACCCCTTAGGAAGAATCAATTTAGGTGTGTTTGACTTAAAATGAGTTTCCTGAATGAATAACACTTGAGGAGAAAAGGACAACAGCCAAGTCAATATTGCGCTTTCTTTGCCGACTTTACATGTTGAGTGCTTCCACATCAGTAACAGGTCTTGGGCAGTAGCTTGTCTTTTCACTTTTGTTCCACGTCAATTTTCACAACTTACATTTTGCCATACACACCTCATCCTGTCTCCCATCCATCACCAAATCTTTCACGCAATTAAATGCATGCTCAATTTTCTTGCAAAAGATACATCTTCTTCTGGTGTCAACGCCCCTTCTTCATGGGTGGTTCCAATGTGACACTTTAACATAAGCTAATTAGGTATATCTTTATCAAGTTGGACACTTCTTGGTAGAGGTAAGTCCTCTCATTGCCATGATATAACTCATAAAGTATTCTTGCTCCATCTACCTCTTCATACCAAAAGGATATTGCGTAAGCATTATTTTGGCACAAAGTGGATGTCCAGTTTACTTAAACACACTGTTAAATTATACATTACAACAACTTTCAAATGTCTCACCATTAACTCTGACAAACTCAAAAACTCATATTTCCTCCAGACCCAAACTAAATAAGTTATCCTTTTCCTTCACCTCTAGGTAGCACCACTTAACTGCAACTTAGAGCAAAAGACGAGTATCCCACTGGCCCGTCTTCAATAGTGGTTCACTAGAACATTAACCAAGAAGACCACTGCGGCACGAAAATGTTGTAACATACATATTTAAATTATATTTCTTGATTGACCCATCCAATGGCTATACACAATAAATGCTGAATGAGGCATCCGATAAACATAAAAAACCACAAGTGCTTATTGAAACACCGTACCCCTTCTCGATTAAAGATATTGTACCCATGTGAAACTTGCTCTTTCGAATGATTAAAGTCCATGATAGTCCTGGTTAAGAGTCTGTAGAACCTCAAGAGGCTCAAAACGTAACAATCCTGTAGGAAAGTGTCATTTTTTGCATGGTTACCCCCACACTTTTTTCTCCAATGCTGATGGTTATCACTCTGAAAGTACACTGGAGCATGCTAACCAGGCCCCAGTGCCCGCGCTCTCTCCCTAAATGTGATGCATGTAAATTGTTAATCCCAATTGGTAAGGCCTTTAACCCCCATATGAGCCCATGGTAAATCGGTCCAGTAGTACCCAGGGCATGGGAGTTAAAAGGGTCACCAGGACCTGAAGCACTGAATGTGGCAGGCAAACAGATGACAGTAGGCTTGCCATTGCAGACTGCATGAGCAGTGCAAACTGCTTAAACTCGATTTTGCCCTCACCATCAGTGGCAAGATCACAGCACTATTTTTGATGTAGTTACCCCTAAGGTAGGGCTCCTGACCCTAGGAGGCAGGGTGCGTTAAATTAAAGGTGTTGACTTATAAGTGAACCTATAGTAGCCTCTTTCCATTAAGGGCTACTCTTAGTGTTCAGGAGACCTTAGGATAACATGGGCTGGCACCTGGACATCCTGAGGTTGCCACCTCCATTACTGTTACACTAAAATATGTCATGTTTGGTATAAAAAAAACTGTCTCATCAAACCGACCTTTTCCTTAGACTGTAATTAATGTGACATGCATCCAGGTGGCTATCTTAGAGGTTGCCCACCGGCTTGCCCCAGCCTTTCCTGTGCCCTGGCTAACAGCCTAGAGATGCTGCCGCCACGATAGGAATCTGACCCCCTCCCAGGCATTGTGAACTCTCTCAGGTGGTAGAAACAAAGACCTGCCTGGGCGGGAGGAGTCACTTGCCTCCCTGTCAGGATTGCTAGTAAAGTGGCACATCAAGGCTTCAAAAGCACCCACCGCCTCTGATATGCAATCACGCTTACTCCCAGAGGAGGAACAAGCCAACCCCCTACCCCATGTACATTTGTAACCCAGGTAGGCGGGAAAATTAGATATTTAGGAGGCGCACACCCCCAGAAGGCTTGCCACACTCCTAGGGTGGGCTACCTGGTCTACACAACTGAAGAAAGGTTCTGCCATTAGAGGCCAAAAGAGGCCTAAAAGAGGCTTCTGAGTAGAAAAGGTGCCACCCTCCACAAGAATTGGTAACCTCAGGGTTGTATGAGCTGCTGGGGCTAGTAGCCCACACCCCAAGCGATTTAAGGGGTCATCCTGGCACCAGAACCTCAGATCGGAACAACTTGCAACCAAGAAAAAAGAAGAGATCCGAGTCTGCGACTTCAGGATTTACACAAAGCAAAGGCCCAATAACCTGCACCTGTGGCAACCACCCTGCAACTGCATGACTGCTTTTCGTCCAGGACCAGACACCAGTACTAAAGGAAAGAGGAACCCCTCTGCAAGCCAAAGGCAACTCCAGAACTCCCTTGCTCTTGAGGTATTATACCCCTGCAGCCCGCAGGTAAAGCACGCTCCCTGAACCAAAGAATAACAGGCCATTGGGCTTGGTGAGGGGTAACCCAAAAGTAAATAGTCTAGTGTATTGTGGAAAACATAGTCCTGACCTCCAGCAAGTTTCAGGTGGCAACTGTGTTCCCCAGGACTCCAGGACGTCAAAGTAACCCAAGGCTGAGCTTGCCGCTGCCAAGGCTTGTTGGTGGCTAAACTGGCTCCCACTACCTTTGATCAACGCTGCGCCTCGAGGAAATATTCCACTTTTCACCTCAGTGGCTCAGTTGTCAGATTTTTGCATCAGTTTCCTCCCCCGCACAATCTAAGCAGTAAAACCAGCAAATCCGCGGCTCCTGCTTCAGCACAGTGGACAGCAAGGACAACTCTGCAACAGGGTCCTACGAGCCAGGCAAAATTCAACGGACTGTCGGACCCTGGTCCTGGGACCTGCATCACCTTACCACCCAGTGGATTCTACGGATCTCAACCTGCAAGTGACCGACTGTCACTAGTGTGATTTTCCATTGACTGCAACGTTATCGTTTTGCAAGAGTGAAATGCACTGATTAGTTTTTCCTTTAAAAATCCATAATTCCTGTTACACTCCTCCAATTGTCTTTGCTTTAGTGTCTACATTTATATAAAAAATCTGTTTTATTTTTATAAATTGGTGCAGATTTCTTTTGAGTCGTGTCAATTACTTATAGTCCATGTTGGTACTCTGAAATGCTCAACACATGTTCCTCTAATAAAGGCTGATTGTTCTGTGCCACATTGCCAGGACTGAGCCAGGGATTTATTAGAGTGAATCCAAAGGACCGATTTGGGGTATTGTGAAGGTGTTGCATAGTGAAGTATAACCAACCTCACTGCATAATACTCCACTTTCCCATAATTCCACCAACATAAGTTAGTAACTTAATACAGAGTGAGTTTTGTGATTTCAAAAGAAAACTGTGGAGATATTTTGAAAATGTGTGACAGGGATTTAGGAAGTTCTTTAGGGAGCTAATGGTGCTCTCACCAACTCTCAGCTTTCCTATCTTAACCCCTTCGACGCTCATGACGAGCTGGGCTCGTCATGAGGTAGCCTCCTCGCACGCTCATGACGAGCCCAGCTCGTCATGAATAATGGGTTTTTTAAAACATGAGCACAGGAGCGGAATTTCGCTAGCGCTCATGTGGTTAAAGAGTTCAGCTTTTGCTACTCTCCTCCCCTTCCTGCTCCTTCGCAGCAGAAGTTTCCTTCGTGCCATCAGTCTGGTTTCGGCCCAGGTCGCGCTTTTGTATCCAAAGACCTCAATGTTCAGGGAGTAGCAGTATCATCCCAGCCCAACTGACTGGTTTGCAGTCTGGATCAGTTGGATCTACAGAAACACAGATCTTCATTTGTGGATCCACCAGTGCGGAATCTTGTCAAAAGTGATTCATAGTGATTAATATACCATCATTTCCGCATCATCTATAACACCAGAGGACCAGAAGTGGAGGTACAACTCTGTCTTGCAACCTCTCCCTCTCTCTCTCTCTCTCTCTCTCTTTATGTCTCTCTCTCTCTCATACACAAGCCAACACACAGCCCCACAACACCTCATTCATCTTATACATTTCTTCTAACCTTAGAAACTGGTTAGGATACCTCCATAGGGTTACACAGCTCTTCTATCCTCGGATCTTGGAGAGCTAGACAGCGGACATACACTTATTGGGATACTCTAGCTATTGAACCTAGACAGCGGGCCTACACATTAGTCTACACAGCAGGTGTAGCCATAGAGCCAGACAGCAGACCTATCCACTAGGCTACACACCAGCATCAGTAGCTATAGAGCGCAGGCAGCAGGCCTGCCCACTAGGTTGTACAGCTATTCCTGCTCCAGGTCAGGCCTGTGCTGCACCCTACCACCCCCTCAGTTCAATCACAAATTCATTGATCAGTTAAGGGCAGCTTTTCCTGTTTTTTCATATTTTATTATCATGTTGGCTCCGCTGCCTGCGACTAGCACCCCAGAAAAAAGGCGGATTTAAATAACAAGGGGTGAGACTCCCATTCTTCCACACATGCGCGGAAAGAAGAGCTGGGGGCGGGCTCTTCCTAGCCTGGCATGGCAGCGCGCTGTGCCCACCCACTCAGAAATGTCTACACCTGACGAGCACCCAGCGAGGGGCTTTATTAAAAGCAGTGCAGAGGCAGAGCTGGCTGCCAACGTGATATTTCATCAGTTCTTTGAAAGAGGAAGGCGAGAACGCAATCTTCCTAGAATTCAGGCTTGCATTTTGTACTTCGAGAAGCATCCAAATCACAGAGGAAATCGATCTGGCCAGAGTAAAGCAATGCTTAGTTTAATAGACGAGATCAAACGAAGCCCACTTTCATTGGGGGAGAGCAGAGCAGAACTGACTACGCATAGACAGAGCTGAGAGAGCATACCTTTTCTGCACGAAGTAGATTGAGGCTATCTTCTGTTATGTGTCTGAGGTAGGCCCACACAAAACCAGCGCAATCTTTTATCATGGACACGTTTTCCTTGGTTGCCTTTGCTTTCATACAATAACTGTTTTATACACATTTGCATGCGTGAAAATGTTGAATTAGTTTATTTGAAACTGCTTCGCTTACAGACTCTGCTTTGCCTGACATTATCATGATTCCTTGAACACAACCTACAAGGTCTCATCCATGGGGCGACATGGCTATCTAGAGACCAAAACAATGCTGGCTTGCACAGAACGCACAATGATGCTCTACATTATACATAAACAAGTGTTTCCGGGGTTTAGTTAGAGGTGCGTTTTTTAAATATTGGCAAGGTCTCCACACGCTGACACTTTGGCCCAGCAGCTTGCTGACTTTTTCATGCAAGGGTGTCCAGAGCATGACCAAGACAGGGACTTACATTCTTGGCTCTACACACACACACACTGGCCCTGGACACTAGGGTTATGGACAGCACATTAGTAGTACAACCAATTCTCTATATTGTATTTTATGCCTGCATATATACAGTGTGTTACCACCATGGTGGAGCTTTTTATTCTGTTCATCATTCTTGTGTGATTAGTAACTTTCGTTTGCTTCTGTCTATTGATCATTGCAGCACATAAATTCTATACAAGAATCACGCTGGTTCAATAAAATATTGAAAAGGTCCCTTTGTATATTTCTTGTATATTTCTCTGAGAGCACATGAGTGACTGGGTAAAAGGGTTCTAGATCTGCTACCACGCTTTCTGGGTGACCAGGGTTGCCATGTTCAGTGATTGCCAGAAAACATTTGCTGCCTGACTACGTTTTAAGGGGGCTCATGGTGGCCCTGTGAGCTAGGTGGTCTATAGGAAAACATATCCTGAGGGGGGTGCATAGAATCAGTCTGGCACCACTGTGAGGTGGAAACTACATGGCACTTCAGTGAGGCGGAACCGAGCATCTCTTCCCGCACTGGGGCAGAGCAGAGAAAGCCTACCTTCACCAAGGCCTGACTGGGGGCCCAAAGCAGCCGTTGCAAACATGCTCCAGCCCTGCTTTCTCCTTTCCCTCACTCTATCCATCCATCCATCCATCCATCCACTCTATCGCTATTCATCTGGACTCTCTCTCTTTTGCCTCTCTGATCGCTTTGCCCTCTCCCTCTCTCTCTCTCTCCAACCCTCTCTCCCCCTCTTTCGCATTCTCTCGTGAAGCCTCCCCGTGTCTGGCGCTGTTAACCTCAGGGAGCTGTAGAAAGTGACAGAGGCACCATGAGTGGCCCTGAGCTTTCAAAACCAGCCTCAAAGGGCTCCAGCCCACCTGGAAAATTGCTGCTAGAAGACAAGGCAAGTCTGACCCAGCCCTTCAAGGGAAAAACTAGAGCACGTCTATTTTCACAGCCACAGAGTAGAGCGAGAATACATTCTCTGGGACAGAGTAGTTTACGCATATGGCAGATTAGAGTGGCCCTACCTTCAACGGGCCACAGTAGGAAGAGCCTATCTTTATTGGAGCAGAGTATGGTGAGCCTTCCTTCATAGGGTAGATTAAATTGACCCTACCATGACGGGGGAGAGAAGGGACATCTTGCCTTCACTGGGACCCAGTAGGGCAAGTCTACCATCACTGCACCATAGCACTCCTTCCTTCCCTGAGGCATAGAAAAGCAATCCTTCTTTTACTAGAAGAGAGCTGAGCAGACCTACCAACATCACGCCTATCTTTACAGAGACAGAGCAGTGCAAGTGTACCTTCATTTACACTGAGCAGCACAACCAGTAAGCCTCTTTTGACTGTGTCTGATAAATAAAGCAAATCACCCTTCTAACCCCCTACCCCTAGCGCACAGTCCGGGTCCTGAGGCCACCCACCTAATCCACCGCTTTTGGACTTGACATCCTTAGCGTAACTTTTTGCCTTACATTCTCCTGCTTGTGCCGATTTCTTTTTTGCTGGTCTTAGGACTCCTCACACTTCACCACTGCTAACCAGTGCTAAAATGATTGTGCTCACTCCTTTAAACACAATAAAATTAGCCTACACCTAATTAGAACATTTAATTTACTTTAAGCTGAGTCTGGTGGATTAGTGGACTAATGCATCCACTACAGGGGCCTGTGTTCTACCTCATGGCCACAGGCTCAATTCCCAGCGGGTCCACTAAGCCTTTCATCCTTTCTGAGGTTGATAAAATGAGTACCATTGAGCTGGGTAACAATAAACATCTGTTATTCAGCGCCAAGATGCCCCTTTGGGAGTGAATGTGAGCTTTACAAACACACATGTTATGTTATGTTATGTTATGTTACTTGTAGGTCCCTAGTAAAGTCATACTACCTGTACAAAGGGCCTGCCAAGTAAATGCTTCCAGTTGGCCTGCAGCACCCACTTCAGTAGCTCTTTAAACATGTGTCAGACTTGCCATTTCAGACCATTGGAACTTTTAAACTGCCATTTTGACCTGGCAAAATAAACCTTTTGCCAGGCCTAAACCTTCCTTTTTAATACATATGTCACCCAGAGGGCAGGCCTTACATAGCCCATAGAGCCTAGTGTAGTGTATTCAAAAAGTTGGACACATATATTTAAGTTTTACATGCTGCAAGGCTTACCTCTCCTATAGGATAACATTGGGTTCAAGTAATAGCTTTCAACTGGGAGCAAGTAGGAATATCAAGTTTGGTGTCTAAAGAATTGTATTTTGAACCCTCTTTAATGGTAAAGTTGGAATTTAAGTTACAATTCTGAAATTCTGAAAATGTTACTTTTAGAAAGTTGCCATTTTCTTGTCCCATCCATTTGGTGCCTGCAGCCTGTGTCCTGGGTCACATGACTAGGTGTAGTTGGCAGTTGGATTTTGTGTAGTGCTTCCAGACATTGAGACAAAGGATGAATAGGTGTTGCCAGGATAGGCAATCTCTGACTTGATGGGGGACACAGCTGTCACCTACCACATCACAAAAGCTATGCCTCAGCACACTCACAAAGGGTTTCACACCAATCTGTAGTGCACCCAGACAAGCTGAGGCCACAGCAGGGAGAAAGGAAATTGCAAACACATTTGGGGGGAGGGGTTGTGGAACTCTTTAGAAATGTCTTCTGCTTCAAAGCTGACGCCAGGTATAACTATTGAATCCTCAGACCCAACTCTTTCATATACATCTGGGCCTATGGAAGATGAAGAAGAAGGACTGCTATGCTGCTCAGTTGCAAGAAGGACTGCTCTGCTGCCCTGCTTCCCTGCTGCCCTGCTGCTTGAGGGAGAAGGACTAGCCCTGCATCTTGAACACAGGACCACCAGAAGGACTCCATGGGCTAGTTTTCTGGCCTCCTGATCAGAGCCTCAGGGACAGAAAATACTTAAGCCACCTTGGACTCAGCACCTGGACTGCTCTGAGGCTTGCCCCCCAAGTGGTGTCACACCAGTCCTAGACCCTTGAAAGTGGGCCTGAGTTTGCTTGCTCTATTAGCCCAACTATTGTGTTTTTGGAAGAACCGACGCAGCACGAAGTAGCACCTTAAGGTGGTGCCTAAGTATAAATGTGAGTTACAATTATGACAGATAACTTTGTAAGTGGTGCTTAAATTAATACATGAAGGATATAACTATAACGTTAGAATTACTAATGTTGGTGTATTTTAAGTTGGGTTTATGTACCAAACATAAAGAATGTTTTCCTAACTAGAACTTATCTGTAACATTTGTTTTTTGTAAATATATATACTCAATGAAAAAGGAACAAAGTTTACAGGGATGTTATAGTTAGGAAACAGCATTAAAAAACCTTAGAAATTCACAAAAAAAAACAAAGATTACAGGGACATCATAGTTAGGTTCAGATTTTACACACACACAAAACCATAGAAATTCAGCAGTTATAGTTATAGTTATCTCAAGTAACTATAACTTGTGCCCTGACCATGCATTGCTAATTACCACACATATTACATCAGTCAATACAGCTTCTATGACATCATTCATAATATCACTGCAGCATTTGCAGTAAAATTATTGATGAGAAAGCTGTGTATGGTAGGGGTACGAGTTATAGTTACCGTATGGAACAAATTATAGTTACTTGAGATAAATATAACTATAAATGCTGCTGCGGTGGGGGGGGTTGGTCACAGGGCCTGGCCCTGAAGCCAAAACTTTCCATATGCAGCCAACCCCACGCTGCCCACAGCCATTGAGCAAGCGTTGCGGAGGGATGGTTACATGGTGAACCCCCGCATGCAGCCAACCCTCTGGCCATTTTTGGCCGTCTGTCTATCTGTCTGTCTGTCTGTCCGTCTCTCCGTCTGTCCGTCCGTCCGTCTGTCTATCTATCTATCTTACCTACCGGTGGTCGCCAGTAGGTAGTCATAGTTAGGATCTAGTTTCCATAGGAAAAGCATTTTTGACTTGCCTATAACTTTGGGGTTGTTTGACCAATCTTTATTACATTTTCCCAAAAAAGTGTCAAGGTTAGTTTGGGTTGACATGGAAAGTTTGTGGGTAATCCGTGCAGTAGGGTCCATGAATTTGGGGCACAAAATAAGGGTGCGTTTGTGATGTTAATTCCCATGGGAACCTTTAGCCGCACCTACAGCTAGAACTGCTGATCGGACTTACACCAAATTTGGCAGGGAGGTAGATGTTGGTTCAAGAAACTGCCTTTTGGCTATTTGGTGTAAATCTGTTCAGTAGTTTTTGAGAATTTTAAGTTGAAAATTATAGTGATATTTCTGGTTGCGAAGCCTTCAAGAACAAAGACGAGCTCGCGCATGGAAATGCGTTGCTCTGATGGGCTGCCAACACTTCAACCAGGAAGTGTTGGCAACTGTCTTGGGACTCGGGAAATAAAGAAAAGGGGGCAGGGTACAAATACTTTGATCCCCAGGCCATGGTCTTGGGGTCCCCCTAGGACTCCGCCACGGCATAAAGCATTAAAAAAATCAAAAAACATTTGTAGCAAAATGGTGATATTCACGAATTTGCTTTAACATTGTTTTTAAAAAAGCAAACGCGAGCTCCCATGTTTGCTTTTAAATAACCCCTCGGTAGGCCAGGTCCCGGGGTCATGTAATAAAAATATAGTAGGGGGACACACAGGCCCCCCCCTCTCAGGTCTTATCATGTATTTATTTATTTATTTTAAAGGTTTTATATAGCGCTGGCTGGACCCAAGAGTATCAGAGCGCTTTACAAGATAACATATTAGATACAGTTAAAAAATAGCATTAGAGTACTTGGAATAATAAAATGGACAATTTGCACATGTGGTGCAGAATTTGGAAGGTGCAAAACATGGAAGATCAAGGTTAAAACAGCGGATCGAAGATAGTAGAGAGGGAGTGATGGGATGGGGTAGAACAGTATAAGGCAGAGTGGGAGTGGAAGATTAGTGTCAGAGTAAAATTAAGAGCCCCAGTATTTGTTAAGAAGGAGCAGTTTGAGTTCTTTCTTGAAGCAGGGGTAGGAGGGGTTACAGCGTAGCTCTTTAGGGAGAGCATTCCAGACAGAGGGTGCATTTCCAGAGAAAGAGCGAGATTGTGTAGTTTTCTTTTTTAGTAGAGGAGGGACAAGGATAAGAGCGTTACTGTTCCCCAGTGGTCTGGTGCAGCCCGCTTTGTGGAGTTTATCGGAGAGGTGAGATGGGGAATTTTGATGGAGGGCTTTGTGGGTAATGCAAGTAGTTTTATAGGTGGTTCCGCCTTCAATCGGAAGCCATTTGAGCTCCTTGAGAACGCGGGAGATGTGGTCAAATCGTTTGCAGCCTGCGATAAGTCTGGCAGCAAGGTTGAGAACGGATTTGATGGGGGAAAGGTGGACTTTAGGGGTTCCTGCAAGAGTGGCATTACCGTAGTCAATTCTAGATAGTACCTATGATTGCACTACCGTTTTAAAGTCATCGGTTGGGATGAAGGGTTTGATGTTTTTTGAGGTGCTGTAGTATGAAGAGAGCACCTTTGGTTGGGTTTTTTATGTGGGGGTTGAGACTGAGGTTCTGAACAATGCTGATGCCGAGGGATTTGACAGAGTTAGAGATGGAGAGAGAGCAATTGAGGGCTTTGATGTCAGAGATTCAGTGAAGAATGGGAAGTGGGTTGCTTTTGGGAGAGAAAAGAATGATTTCCGTTTTTTTAGGGTTAAGTTTGAGGTGGTTTTGATGGAACCATAGTTGGATTTTAGTCAGGGTATCATTGAGATGAAGGATATCAGCATGGGATTTGATCCTATAGTAAAGTTGGGTGTCATCGGCATAGAGGTGGTAACCGATTTACGCTTGTTTGAGGATGAGGGTGAGGGGTTCCATGAAGAGGTTGAATCGGGTGGGAGAGAGAATGGAGCCCTGTGGGACGCCCATGGTGACAGGAAGAGGTTTGGAAAGGCAATTGCTGATTTTAATTTGTTGAAAGAAAGAAGTGAACCACTTAAGAACAGTTCCATCAAAGCCGAAACGTTTTTTGAGTGTGTTGAGTAGGGCAGCATGGTTAACAGTATCAAAGGCAGCGGAGAGATCAAGAAGAATGAGAAGGGAGGCTTCACCTTTGTCTAGGGAACAATGGATGTTGTCAGCGATGTTGAGCATGGATGTTTCAGTGCTACAGCCCTTTCGGAAACCTGATTGAGAAGCATCTAAGAGGTTGAATGCCTTGATGTGATTATCCAGCTGGCGCAGGGCACATTTTTCCATGGCCTTGGATAAAAAAGGAAGGTTAGAGATAGGGTGTAGGTTATTTAAGTCGTTTGGATCAGCTGATGCGTTTTTAATAATGGGGGTAATTTTACCTAGTTGGAGGGATGCAGGAACCACACCGGTGGCTAGGGAGGAGTTGATGATGGAGGTCCAATATAGGGCGATGATGTGTTTTAGATCTTGAGCAAGATGGGCTGGATAGGATCTCTGGTATGTGATGAAGGTTTTAACTTGAAGATGATGCTAAGGATATCACTATCAGAAATAGGACTGAAGTAAATCCAGGAAGCATTGTTTTTTGGTTGGGGGACATTCTGGGGGGTACCGCTGGGGTGACAGCGGTGATGGGTTGAACAGCATATGGGGGGAGGGAGGAACGGTAGGAGATGTGGGGAGAGAGTTAGGGAGCGGAGGAAGGTTATGTGGGGGGAGTGGGGCAGTGAAACATAGGTCAATCTTGGTGATTTTGTCTAGGAAGAAGCTGGTGATTTCCTCACATCTTTCCACTAAAGCCGGAAGATTGGGTGGGGCTGAAGTAGTTTGGTTTTTAACAATGTTAAATAACTCTCTCGGTCATTTTTTTGCCCGATCCAGTTGAGAGCGGAAGAAGATTGCTTTTTCGTTAAAGATATGTTTTTTGTAGCTGGCCCTAGCGGCTCTGAGCAGGGTAAGATTAGAGGAGGAGGGCTGTTGCCTCCAAGTGCGTTCGGACTGTCTTAGTGCTCGCCTTTCATTGTTAAGGTCTGCGTTGAACCAGGATTTGGATGGTTTGCTTTTTTGTAGTTTGAGTTTGGCTGGAGCGATTTGGTCCAGGACGTCGGCGATGGAATTGTTGTAATGTTCCGTAAGATCATTAGTGCTGAGGGGGAGAGGATTAAGTCGTAGGTGGGCTTTAATTTTATTCTCCAGCTCACTCGGGGGGATGAGGTGAAGATTTCTGGTTAGTTTCATTTGTTTAGTTGTATTAGAAAGGGGGGGCATGGAGTTGTTGATAGTGAAGAGGATGAGGTGGTGATCGGACCAGTCAATGGGGATAATGTTGGAGAGAACAGCCAGGTCTTTGCTGGTGATGACCACATCAAGGGTGGCACCTTTGTTGTGTGTTGGAGAATTGCAAAGTTGCTTCAGGTTCCTGATATCAAGTAGGTCATTAATAAGTATGAATGCAGTGTCATCAGTTTTATTCCAGTGGAGGTTGAAGTCCCCCAGGAAAAGGTTACAAGAGTTGGTGACAGCTGATTAGATAAGAAGATTGGATAATTCTTCGACAAAGGAGAGAGGGTCGCCAGAAGGGTGGTAAATATTATGCAACCGTATCGGGGGTAGCCCTGAATAGTGAGATCAGCACTCTGATATTCAAAAGTAGATAGGTCTGGGTGCGGGACATGTGTGAGTAGAAGTTCATCTTTATAAATAATGGCGAGGCCCCCGCCAATTTTGATAAGCCTATCTTTTCTGAGGATGGAGTAACCTGGGGGTGCGAGAAGGTCTAGGATAGAGGTGGAGTGGTCATTGAACCATGTTTCCGTCAGAAATGCGATGTCAATGCATTCACTGAGTAGGGTCTCCGCGATTTCCGTAGCATGGCAGGAAGCTGAGTGGCAGTTGACCAGCATGCAGTTGACGGGTTTAGAGTCAGTCATATTAATGGGGGAACAGGAGTGGATGGTGGTGAGTTGTTGAGGAGGTCTGGGCGAAGCAGGGGAGGGCAGGATCCTACTTGTTCCAAGGATCACTGGGATAGATGAATGAGGTGAGAGAGAATTAGAAGTCAGTGTTGAGACAAGGTGGTTAGAATTGAGGTCAGGAAGTACAGAGGGGGAGATGGTTCAATAAAGGGGGGGTGGTGAGCTATGGTGTTTACTGCAGGGCGACTCGGATAAGGAGTTTTTGAAAGGGGGGAGCCCCCTTGTGAGAGGGGAGCAGGGTTCATTGGTATGAAGTCCTGGGGGTAGGTGTGGCAGGAGGCGTTTATTGAGGCAACATTATTTACCTGGTGGGGAGTTGAACGGCAGTTGGTCAACGTGCAGTTAAGGGGTTTGGGGTCAGTCGTTTTTGTGGGGGAACAGGGGTGGATCATGGTGAGTTGTTGCGGAGGTCTGGGTGAAGCAAGGGAGGACGGGGTCTTGCTTGATCCAAGGATTACAGGGATAGATGAATGAGGTGGGAGAGACTTAGTGGTCAGCGTGGAGTCGAGGTGGTTAAACTTGGGGCCCGGAAGAACAGGGGAGGGGAAATGGTTCGAGAAGAGGGGTGGTATGCTAGAGCAGTTACTGCTGGGCGAAAAGGGTGAGGAGATTACGTTTGGAGGAGTAGCCCCATGAATGTGAGGTGCAGGGTTCGTAGGTACGGTGTCCTGGGGATGGGTGCGACTGGAGATAATCTTTGCGGCGTGGGATATAAAATCATTTTTGAAGGAGGAGAGTTCTGACACGAGGGTTGAGAGGTGGAGTTCAATATTTAGGAGAGATTGAGTAAGAAGAGTGATGGGGAGGGAGGATAGGAGATTGAGTTGGGGGAGAGAATGGTTCCGGTTGGTCAACAATGGAGGATTGGGGTGTGTGATCGGTGGGAAACCAGGTGGAGGGGAGAGAGGAGTGTTAAGGTTGCAAGGAGCAAGTGGTGTGGAAGGTTGTGAGACAGAAGACCCAGGAGGCAATTGGGAGAAAAGAGAGGAGAGGGGGGCGTGAGGGGGGTGATGGGGTCTGTTAGATAGGGAATCGGTGTTTTGGGTGACGGAAGAAAGGATTGGAGTTATTACTGGAGTTGTTAATGGAGTTGTTAGGGTGTCAGGGGAGTGAGTTAGATGACTAAGTGGGTGTATTAAGGTGACAGTGGGAGAAATAGTAGGACTGTTGGGAGAGAAAGAGGAAGGGGTAATTTGTGCAGCTGTTGGGGAGTCGTGGGGCAGGAGGGCCGGCCGGGAGAGTGTTTGGGAGGCCGAGGTGGTAGTAGGAAGAAAATGAGGTGGGGAGGAAGATGATGTGGCCGTGGGAAGAAATATCTGAGGGACTTGAGTTTCAGTGTCTATTATTGAGTCCGGGACTAGCTGGGTAGGGCTCAAGGAACGAGGGGTTAAGGGGGTCACTTGCGATTGGGGGGAGAGAGGTTAGCCGACGAAGAAGTTGGTAGGTTAAGGAATAATGAACTGAAGTGGTGTTCAAAAATGGTGAAGTGGTTTTCAGAAGCTTGAATGAGGATATTTCCTGATTTGAAAATAAAGATGTCGATTTCACCAGGGAACGAGGGTGAAGGAGTGGTGGAAAGTTTCAGACCATAAGGGATTTTCCGGGAGTTTGTGATTGGAAGGTGGCGGAGAAAGGTACTTTTCCATTTAGAAGGGCGTTTAGTGTAGAAGATGTAGTTAGTTTTAATGATGGAGGTTAGGCTAAGATAGTTGTCCACAAATAGGGTTTCTTGATGGCAAATAAGAAGTTTGTGTTTGAATTTTTTCTTGCCGTTTTTGGAAAGGTACGAGGGGTAAAGGATAGACCAAGTGTTGGGTCCATGTTTAGTGATGGGCGAGTCCTGTGACAGGTGGTTAAGGTTGAGGGGTGGCATGATGAGTCAGTGTTACAGGGCAAGGGGTGAGGGGAGGACAGAGGGGGGTAGATTGGGTTAGAGCTCAGTGAGAGTGGAGTGTATGGGAGGGGTATGAGGGACGTTAGAGTAGAGGTATTATTATCAGGGGGTGTTGTGCGCCGTTGGAACATCGGTGTAGAATTAGTGTTATCAGGGGGAGGGGTGGGCCATGGAGAGACGTGGGTCGAGTGGGCAGGTTTAGAGTCGTGCGAGGTGGAAGAAAGGGGTAAGTACTAATTAGGAGAGAAAATAGTGAAAAGTGGAGGGGGAAAATAGTAGGGGGGAGAACGAGATAAAGGGGGGAGGTAGAGGTAGAAAGAGAACTGTGAGCAGTAGTGATAGACAAATCAGAGAGGGGCAAGAAGATGAAGACAAGGGTGCATCAGTGTGAGTTATTCAAAGGATAAGCAAGGAAACGTTGATAAAAATAAAATGTAAAGTTAAAATTGTAAACATTGGAGATAAATGAAGTGGGGGAGTCTGTAGAGAGTACACATAGAGCAAAGGTGGATCCCAAGATTAGTATCAAAATATGAAAACAAAAATGGGATTGAACCATTCTGGTTGCTCCTAAACCAAATAATAAAATAGAATTGTATTTTATCATAGCCCCAGGAACCACCACGTCCACGGGGCAATTTCTTATTATGTGGGTGGGGGAGCCTCACGGGCCCCCCTGCCCCGGGGGCATACTGAAGGTAACAGGAGGGGTAGTTGGCCCACAAGGACATCCTTGGGGGCCAACTACCCCTCCTGTTACCTCTAGTATGTCCCATACAGCTAGATGGCTAAGAGGTCTTCAGAGCTCCTGGCACACTACTGGTTGGGGGATCTGTAGAGCATAGTTCATTGCACTGTGATGACTCAAATAACAGTGAACTGCTACTTCTCAATAGGCAGAAAGCCATAGAATCAACACAAAAAACAGGTTTCAAGTGACAGCAGCAGGACGCTCATGTTCAGGCACCTAAGCGAAAATAGTATATGACACTTGCTCTGTGTGAGAGAGGGAAGCTTGTTTAACTCCTGCCATTTTATACCTGTTCTGCGAGGAGACAAATCTCAGTGTTTTTTGCTCAACCTTCCTGCTTTTCACATAGGGAGACACCAGCAAAAATCATGTTTAGCTCACCCACATATCATTTTAATATAGGTCTGACACTTTAACAAACGGAGACAATAAATGTCGGAATAAGGTAAATAACCTCATCTGAACTAGTGAAACCAATATCTAGCACTCAGGCATGTTTCCCAGTGCTAAATGTGTAACCTACTGTTAAAACATACCACATTAGGTAAGTGAGTGTTTATCATCCTAGGTTTCAAACCATCAAAGGTACAAAACATCCATATTATACATCCAACAAATTTCACTTCACTCAGTAACTTAATACATAGATATAATTAATAAAACAATAAAATGCAGCCATGAAAATTAGCCCCAGCAACATTGCGCAATACAATTTCATTATCAATTTTGCTCTTAAACTATCAAAATAAAGTCTCAAATTACAGTCTTAACTCTGCAACAACAACAACAAAAATTCGCCCAAGGTCCTAATAGATAAAACTCGTTATGCATCAAAAAGTGCAATGTTCAGAAAAGTGTTTTCGTAGAGAAATAGCCAATGAATAATAACTATAAAAACATATATACATGGCGTATAAATACTTAAAATTGTTTCCTTAGAATGGTCCAAGCACCAAAAATACTAGAATTTACAATACTTTCAAAAATGTCTACCGCTTAATCCAGATGTTAAACAAGAACCGGTCAAAGTAACAAGAACCGAACCAGATGTATCCGTTGTTAAAATTCTTTTCGCCTCTCTAAAAATGTAGTGCCCCCAAGAACAAACAGATCAGGCGCAAACATTTTCTGTACGAATAGATCAGGTGCAACCATTTTCTGCGCACACCACGATATTCAGGACATACAAATATGACCCGATCAAGAGTCTCAGGATTCATGGCACAAGCTGGGCATGAATCAGACGAGGAGTTATTATTCCGATTTTCGTGGAAGACGAGGAGTTATTATTCCGATTTTCGTGGAAGACGAGGAGTTATTATTCCGATTTTCATGAAACGATCGAAGGAGCAAACAACCTATTCTAAATCTCATAAACAATATCTTGCCCAGCGGTGGTTTAATAACATCCATATAGTTTTCAGAAGCTGGAATATGTTTAAATGCCAAGAACTACTCAGTAAGGTAGCCCAGAGAGACCCTAGTTACCTCTTGCCACACTACGGACCAATAGGTCAATTTTAAAATCTGCTTATCCGCCCTACAAAGTAATTCAGGCGAACCCCACATTCTGATCAATCCAATTTTTTGCACCATTCACGAACATACCTTAACCAAGGTTCTCCAAGGCACAATCCAAATTCTTTACATCACTCAAACAATCTCTATATTCGCCTAATTCAGAAGTATTCCAGATATGAATCCAGAACAGTAGTGGTTTAAAGTGCACCTGATCAGATACTCTTTTCATCCCCGAATCAAAATAGGGCGGGACCAAGTGGGTACTTGTAGGTACCGAGAGCAATGCTCTGACAAATGAATCTCCGTCACGGCGAGGCTCATGGTATCAGTGTAACCCCAAACTTCAGCACCATACAGTGCAGCACTTTGGGCCTTCACTCTCTAGGCTTCCCAAGGCCAGGGAGATAGAACACGAATATCTGTTTTTCTGAAAGTGTGGGATGTGATATAGTGAGGGATCCTTTATTTATTTGGTAGGCCCACCTAAATTTGTCTGACAAGGTTATTCCTGTTTCTTCCAGAAGTTTTGTACTTCTTGTATGATCTATGCCTGTTTACAGAGAACATAAAACAGTAATTTAACTCATCGCCTTCCTCTTTAGCGTGTTAGATACCTGGTTTGTTCCTGTCCTGTATATGCGAGAGAATTATGCAATATCCGTCCTTCTACTGCTACCGGTCCATTAATTATTCTCTAAATTAGCGAAGATTGAGTTGCTGCTGTTTATGTTGTACATATTTATGCATGCAATATTTTTACGTACAACCCTGAGGCATGGCAACATAGCTTTTTTTTAAACTCTTTTTATTTCACCGTGACAAAGATCATTGGATCACAAAGTACAATATCAGCATAATGAGAAGAATAAAAAAGGTAGACATGCATCAAAATGGTCAATAGCGATTCCTTAATTGCGATTTTTAAGGAATCACAATTAAAGAATCGCTATTGCCTTTGCATGTAAGAATCGCAAAACAAATTGCGATTCCTACACATTCCTTAACTGCGACTCGCAAATTGCGAGCCGCAATTAAGTAATTGCTTCCCATTCATTCCTATGGGCCTTGAGGCCCATACAAATGAATGGGAATCGCATGCGCAATTTGCGAGTACCCAATAGGTACTTGCAAATTGCGCATGCAATTCCAAGGCTGCAAGGGTGCCAAAAGGACACCCAAATGCAAAAATACAGTCACAAAGGAGCAGATTCTGAGAATCTGCACGTTTGCGACTGTTTTTTATGTTGATGCATGTGGCCCATTGTACGTTATGTCTTGAGAGGCAATTAATAATTTCCCCAATAAAATATAACTAGTCACTAGAAAGTACATCTTTTGAATGCTGCACTCCTTTGCGAGTCAAAAACCTCAGTACCCCTGGAACCCCCCCCAAACCTTTTCCCATTTCCCATTTTCATGGACAACCTCTGTGTTCTGTCCATTGACACCAATCAAGGTCCGCCTTCCATTTATCTACACTGGTGGGAATACAGCCCCCCACTTCATGCAATATTGCACATGGCCACAGTAGAAGCCAGAGCAAGCCATATTTTAAGATAGCAAGATCAGACACCTTTGCCCGCAATATGAAAGATTTGCCACCTAGCCTCCAAAGGAATCTCCTGTCCCGTAAACTCTGCCATTATTCATAATATGATTCTCACACTAAATATATGGTATCAGGGCACCTTCAGGCACAAACTGTGGCAGGGCGGCGCACACAACGGGTATGGACGAAAATCCTCATTCACCCGAGGGTGATATACTTCATTATAGGGTTCCTCCAGCCCACCGGGACCGCAAGGTACACGTTGTGGGCTACAACTTACCCAGGGAGAAGGAGCGGTAGTGTTTTATCAATGAAGCAAGCACGATTGCAATACCTCACAGGTGAAAGTGAGGGGCAGGGTGCAAGAACAAAAATTAGTGTATGTTAAAACTATCTCCGAATGTACAACTTTATTAACATGTCCAAGGGGATAGAGGATAAAAGCAATGTGAGACAGGGTTATGGATGTATAGCCTGTGATCGGGTCAACATGTTTCTGCCCTAGATGACACCTAAGTTCGTCAGGACCAGAATATTCAGTCAGTCACTCTGCGGGAAAATGTGAATAAACAAAGAAGAAAAATAATACTCGGGCCTTTAATCTTGACCAACCATGTGTCACATTAACAATCAGTCTGGTAGGTCAGGTGCCCTACCAAACAACAATAAAAACATATTAAAATAATGTAAAAACGACAGCGTGCACCATCACCATATACACAGGTGAAAAACCTTTTCCACAGTGGGTTCATGGTGATCTTACCTAAGATCAACATGTATAGTCCGACTCTGTCATCTACAGAGTCTCTCACCATGTAGATTCCTCTGGTTAAAGGTATAATAATAATTGCGTCACAAGCAACCTTGAGTCAACAGACAATGCATTGCTTAAATGTAGCTAATCGGGGATAGGTATGTATTGTATCAAGATCCTCATTAAATGCTACATGAAAAATGCAGGGTAATTAGGACAATGAACTAATTGAGTGGGCCATCGAGCAGCCAGCAATCAGACCTCGTGTGGGCATCATGACATCTAGGGTTAGTTTTATTGAGACATCTACCAGCCCACAAACTGAGCCCAGCACTCAGGGGTATTAGCAAATGGGTTCCTGTATAAACAACCTCATGGGTCCTAAATGATATGGGATCTCAGGGACATCCAGGGGCCCACCTCCCCAGAGAGCAAATAGTGTTATGAAACTAACTGTGATAGGAGTAGGCTAACACACTCAGAAAAATCCAACAAATGCATAGACCTCACTATTAAACATTTCCAAACTGTACACGCCCTCTACAATACCGGAGGGTGCAATTGCAACAGTGCAGAATGTGCCCCAGGTGACAATGAGATCAAGCCATGTTTCGGACTCAAGAGACCGACCAATGTGGACACTGTGAAACCCTCGATTAGTTAAAATGTCGCCTTGTGTAGACCTCAATCTCGGAACGACTAAAGTAAATTGAAACCATACGCTCACCTTACAAAAATGGGTGATGCTCCTTCCCGGACTCTGGAGGGAGTGAGGGGCCGCCAGGTCAGGGTGCTTTATAAATGGTAGTAGGTCCCTGAACCGCATCGGATGTGGATGGACTTCCGTGTCCAAATCCGCGTGATGACGTCAAACAAACATGCGTGGTGTAACGCAGCTGAGATAGCGGAGTCCTCCAACGTACACATTGCGATGGCAACCATTAGGAAACATGACAGGGTCCCTCGTCCTCGTCTACTGAAATCACCCCCCCCCCCCAACCCGGCCCCACTGCTCTTTGCTTCATGGACTGCTGCTGGTCTCCACCAAGACCCAGATGTCAGTATTTTCTATCTTAATCTTGACCCAATGTACTATTACACATTATTGAATAGCTGAATTGTCGATGTCACGAAAGGCAGAACACCAAGACGAGTGTGGAGTATGTGGAAGCCGGGTCATATGACAATCCTAACATCTTATGAGATGGCCAAGAAACTGGCCATGGATTTTGAAGAGGTTGTAATAGAGGGAAGATCTCTGAGAACCAATAATCAATAGGTATTATTCTGAGATTTAGCCGGAAGCGGAAACTGCTTGACTGTGGCCAGAAAAAATAAGGAAGCAAACAAAGAGGGAACCAGGTATACCAACTCCCTGGAGGCGGTTGATTAAAATTCAGTAGTTAATAATGTCAAATGTGACTGCATGGTCCTTAAGGGCCAAATCACCACAACCAAAGTGAGCTCCTATCTTATCATCGGTGGGGATAGCCATGTGGTAAAGACTGAAACCAGCTGGAATCTGTCCAAATATCTAGACTGTTCCAGCAATCCCGAAGCATGGTGGTCACTATATTCTCTGTGAGCGTTGCCGCTGCAGGGAACATCTGCACAGAGTGGTTTGAGATGTAAAAGACATTCATGGTGATTTACATGTTAGAGGACAGACAGCTTAACCACCACCACCAGGTCAGCAAAGATTCTGGCCTCCTGACTCCTGGTGGAGGACTTCCTACCATAAATAGAAATCTACACCTGCTTGGCAGGCAATCTCTGTTAGGAAAGTGAGTCTTCCGATACCAATACACTGGATGCACTTTTGTCTCTGATAATGCAGAGTAGGCCACGTTTTATTTTCTCAACATCTGTTTTTCTTTTTCAGCGACAAACTCACAAGAGTAGACATTGTTTTGGTAAAGGAAATACATAATGGCCTTGACAAGCAGAGAGTTTTCTCCTTGAACCTGGGCCATGGTGTATTTTTTTTGCCTAGGGCTGCATGGCCAGCTCTGGCATGCAATATTAGTGAGGGCCACCCTGCTCTGAAAAGATGGGGTGACTGTCACTGTTATCTGGGTCAATCACACTATAGACGCTTCCTCGTGACCTATATTTCTTTTATCTGATTCACAATGAATTCAAAATGGGCCGTAAATTATATTTGAATTATAACATACTACAAATACATCATTGTTCTTTATAACTTTGTTTATTCATTTTTTAGCTCTTTTTTATATCAAAATTAATTGTAGTTACAATTTGTATTCAATAAACATATACAATAAATATTCTGGGCATATATACATGTAAGTAACTTTTCACATTTCAGCATCATGTAATCCCCAGGTAAGAGTTGACACAAATGAAAACACTCTCTCATACATTCATACCTCTTCGATCAACATTCATACTATATTCATAAACACAAAAAAACTCTGGACAGTTGGAGACATAAGTATGACATTAAAATCCTTTGACCAAAGAAATAACTGCAATGAGCAGGATCTAAATGTCAGTGGTCGACGCGTTTCGGTGGTACAGGAAGAAGATGAAAACCACCTTCATCAGGACCCGCTAGATAACCAACCAAAGTTACGACACCCAGGGAGTACTGTCACGGTTCTTGCTGTCTGACCGACCCTTTAATACTGGCAATGAATGCCAAATTCCTTTATCTCCAATGTAACTGCTTCTCCTCACCAGTCAGTTATGTTTTTAAGACCCAGATCTATTCTTTTTACACTTTTATGGACTCTCGAACTTAGGTCTTTCCTCGTCAGCGCATTATGATGACATCCTGTCAAATGCAGGTTGAAAATAATGTCCAAATAACTGTCACGATACTTTTTTATCAAGGTCAATGTACACGTCATAAGGGAGAAACGATTAACGGTAGGGTTCGGATCAAGGGTCATCAGGCCAATGGTCTCTGCCAGCAGAGCCTGATGAAGCTTCACCATCAGTAAACCCGGCAGATGTCCGACGACAACACGAAGATCGTAGTCTCTGTCTCGTGTGATGTCAAAGAGGTGGCCAAACCGTTCAACATTTGTACGGCACAGATTGTCACCTGGATGACTGATAATTGCCTCAAATTAAACTCAGAAAAAAATGAAGTACTTCTATTTGGGTAGGACACATCTTTCTGAACTGTTTCCTTCTGGCCACAACATCTGGGCCTGCTCCCCTCTCCAGTAAACAAGGCTAAAAACCTAGGTGCCCTTTTTGAGGAATACTATCTTTTTCAGATCAAGTAAATCAGGTCATCTCGTCCTGCTTCTTCCTACTAAGAATTTTGAGGAAGATATTTCCTTTAATTCGTCCAAAGCTTCAAAAAACGCTCATTATTGCTGTGGTCATCTCTAGGATCGACTATTGCAACTCATTGTTTGTAGGTATTCAGAAATATCTGTTGGACAAGCTCCAAACTCTCCAAAATGCTGCGGACTGGTAACTTATGGAAATCCCTAAATTTAATTTGGTCTCTTAAACCATCATTGAACTGCACTGGCTTCCAGTTCAAGAGTGGGTATATTTTAAGGCTCTGTGCAGTGCACACATGACTCTTCACAACGCTAGCCCTGATTAATTAAAAAAACAAATTCTAGTGGCATAACCCCAAGCGCACGCTTCGTTCTACCACAGCCAAAACAACGGTCATCCTCAGATTTAACAAAGCGCTCTGGGGTACCAGAAGTTTCTCATTTGCCACCTGCAAATGTTGGACCTCTTTGCCCTTTAAGCTTAGATCGCAATCTGAATTGTAACTATTTAGGAAAGAGCTAAAAACTCTGCTTTGAGATCGCTCTTCAGGTCTCTCCTCTAGGCCTGTTATCTAACACTAGCGCCAAGATGCCCTTGGACATTCACGTGCTTTAAATATTTTTTACTTACTTACTTACTCTCCCACCTCGAAATTGACTTAAAACCTTGAGGTTGGTGGACAGGGCATACGCCAACATGTAAAAGGCCCTTATGTGTCTGATGGGGAATTTTTCACACTGCAAAAGAGGAGATATGTCTATCTAAATGTCATTGAGCCAGTAACAAACTGTGGCTGTACTGGGATTAGTCCTATCCTTTAGCCGCTACTTTGGAGGCTGACATCAGTGGCATAGCCATAGTGGGCATCAGGCATTTTCCTGGGAAGCTGGAAGGGTGGGGGCAGGGCTTTAAGTGGTATAAAAAAAACTGACGAGTCTCTCAAAGGGGCGTGGCCGATGTAATTAAGGGTGTGGCTTAAAAAAATAGAAGCTAAAAATCTGTGCTTAGCATAGTGTGCCGCCTGACTGGTATTTTTTTGCTTCTGTCATTGCATCCAGATATATAATACAACAAGTAACATTGCACCTACAACAAGCCAGGACTATTGGCTTTGTCAATGATTGTCAGTTGTATATGATAAATAAGCATCAGCTACGGCTTCATTGTATATACCATTGAAAATGCTTCAGTTCTGACAAGACGAGACTATGAAGGAACTATTCATCAAAGGCAGTGAAGGGTGGTACTGCTTAGGAGTTCAGATATTTCTTTTTCACCCTGAGGGTGAGAGTAAAAATGGAGAGCCTGATAGGGATGCATCTCAGCGCCTGCTTTATAGAACTGCCAGTGCCGAGCACCCGCAGGACCCAGCCGACTTAAAGCCCTGGGTTAGGGTGACTAGGCGACCCGGATTTGCAGTGTTCGGGACATTTAGCTTATGTCCCAGTTTTTTAGAGAGGGTAGACTGAAACGGTGGGAGATCTCTTTTAATGTTTTCCAAAGCAGGGATAGTCAGCAGCTGTTATAAGAAAGTAATTTTATTAACAGGCATGATACTGGCTTTCAAAATTGCATTTTTTTTGTGTTCTTACTGCCTCTTCTGTAATTCTCTGTTGAGGAGCGCAGTCATTTCCCATGCTTGGTTGAAGCAACATTGTAGTCCTTCTTCTATGTTTGCGAAATGTCCTGTTTGTTGGCTTTCAATTTATGATTACCCTACCCTGGGTGTGTGCCAGTTTTGTAGCAGTGGGCCTGTTTTTTTGTTGTTGGTGGCTTGGTCCTACAAAATTGCAGAGCTGCTTTGGGTTCCCAGTCCGGCCCTGGGCGCAACACAAATGACCCCCCCCCCCCCTTGCAGATTGTGATGAGGGGGGCCCCTGAGTCTCCCCAAATTCCACAGCTATTCACTGACCTTGGGCTGAATGGGGTTCACTTGAAGGGTTGGGGGCCTCTTATGATTGGGGATCCCCTGCATCGCATGGGCCTGTGTTACACCCTTGGCTCACACCCATTAGCGGAAGTGGGTGGTTTTCTGATCTTTGAAAGGCTGTGGTGATTGAGGCAACGTCATTTACACCCTAGACCACAGCTGTCCACCGGGCCAAGGATGGATATGCCTTATCATCTCTCGTGCCGCCGCAGACCCGTCTATGTTTGATCTACTGTGTAACTTTGCTCAGCATAATGACTGTTACATGGGACGTTTTAAAACTGTAATGTGTGAAGAACAGCACTCCGTCACCTGCTGCCGTATCTAGTTCATGCCTTATTATAGCGCCTGCTTAAAGAAATAAAAGGATACGTCGTCAGGGGCAGCAGTTCAGTCCCCCGGCGAGTGGAGCTTTTACAGGAACGGAGGCGACCCTTCATGTCACATCACGCCTCTCTGTTGCACACTGGGGGTCTTTGTCCTATTTTTAGCAGGTGAGTGGGTGTAACTTGCAGCCTCATTAGTTTTAGTGCTAATGTCACCAAGCAACTATAGAAAGATTCGGTGCCGGAAGCGCAGGGCTGCACGCGGAAGAAGGCGAGGCGGGCGCGCGCAGTGACAGTTCGAACCGCGTCAGACCTCTGCCTGCCACGCGCCCCGCTGCCATAGCCCTACAGGCACGGGTGACAGGGAAATCTTCTCGTTGCTATAAGGACTGTCCGTCTCTGTCATATGCCATCCAGTGATCGAAGTGCATTAAAAAGAGTATGAGAAGTGTGATGCTGTGCTCAAGGGGTGCGGTCAAAGGCATGGCTAAAAAAACAAAATATTCAGTGACTTTTTTCAGTCTTTCTCCTTCAGGTAAATACACATGAAATAACATACAGCTTAATTGAAAAATAAACTCCACGTAAATGAATCAGTGGTAAATGCACTATCTTACAATATGAGTTAGTGCACTGCGGAGGTCTGTGACCAGAGTTCCACAGAACCGAATCCTGGTTGGTGCATGGAAGAATAGTGACATGTGTATGTTTAGTGCGACGAGGTCTCATTCTGTGACAGAAAGCACTGTGAATATGTAAGTCATTATTTTAAACTTTACACACAGTATATGATAGGCTGCTGCAAAATAAGCAAGAAGCTTTAAGATTAAAAAAATGGGGTTCCAAAATATAGATTTTAGTAATACCCAGACTGTACATAGTGCCATTTTTTTATAACTGCCCTTTAAATGCACGCATTTCATAGCTCTGCTTGTGACTTCCGTGCAATATCACTCAAAAAGAATACATCTGTGTCATCAGGAAGCTTCAAGTGATTCCATCAATTAAAGCCAATACTGGCATTCAAGCACCCTTTACATTTTCAGATTAACCAGAAGCGGAAGCATATCAACTCTCGGAATTAACAGTCGGGACGGATGCCTATTCACAAAAGTAGGGAAACTCTTTTTCTAAAATTTAAAAATGTAAGGGCTCGTCATGCCCCAACGATCCCACCTGCTTTAATTACTGATGCCATCTAGTGTTACTGCCTTATATTAGCATTACAGCAATATATCACTGCAGGCCACATCCACAGACCCATCTTTAACAACTGTTGCCCAACATACCACCCACAGCACACATTTACAGACCAGTGCATGACACTGACTGTAGCCCGGTGTCAGACTGGGACAGAAAGTAGGCCCGAGCATCAAAATAAAAGTGACTCCATTAGTGAATTAGATAGTTAAAAAAGTGGCCCACGTCTTCAAATTGGGACACTTTTGAACTTGTGAAGAAGCCCTGTATATGTGTTTTGCAGGGTATGGAAGACAGCATGCATTTGTGCTTGCTGCAGGCAATATTTCTGGCAATATCAGGGAGATCAACAGTAAAAACTGGCCCACCAGATCATAAAAGAGGCCCACAAATAGTCAAAACAAGCACAGGCAAAGCAAACAGGTCTTGCTGTTAGACAGAGGTAGGAGACAAAGAATTAAACAAAAAAATTCAAAAACGATCCCTCCCCTAAAAGAAGGTATACGTCTAGAGTGTAAAGTGACTAATTAGGAAATGACTTCCAAAAGAAGCACTTCATAGGCTTACACTTCGTATTTGTGCCAAATCCCAACTGCAATCCCGAACTCCTAAACCTGACCCAATCCCTACCTTCCTAATGCTAATTCCAACTTTCTAATCCTATTAAATACTCTCTATCCCTAACTCCCTAATCATAACCCTAACCCAAACTCTAAGCCTTATTCTAACAACCCATGTCAATCTTATTAATTACAAAAAAACTACAATATCTTTGCCATTTTTGTCTACAATAAAATGTTTATTGTAACTGTTAATATTTTTTCCTTTTTTTCAATTTATAATTATGTTTTCTTTATTTTCACAAAATGTCCATTTTGATTGGTGTGATATTAACCGTTAATAATATGTGTTTAATCTTGTGATCTCAGCGAACATGGAGTTTTTACACTTTTCTCCTGTGAAGGAAGGGTTTTTTGACACAACACATCAATATGTGGTGCCCTAGGTTTATGTTCAGAGCACCTGAACACCACCTGGTGGCTGATGCCTGCATATGAGTATTCTTATGTAAGGCGTAAAAATGTGATAAAAGGTGATGTCTTCTCAGCATTAACTATGGAGAGGATGTTGTGGATTGGCTGGAGGTGGGCTTGGCCCTCTTCGCGCAAAGAATAAGTGATGATTCTGTGAGCGCCTGATGTGATTAAGCATGCATGCAGTGTTGCTACAGATACAGTGTGTAAGTTTTGTTTTTGCTAAAAAGAGAATTACAGTGGGGACCAAGTTTGGTCCTCTATATGACAGCGCTCACCTCTCTCCAGTCAGAACTTGAGATCGTTTTTGGAGATTAATCAAAGACTCTTGTCGCTAACATCCTTGACTAAGAGGCTCTGCTGAAACCTACCCATGTTCTTACCTACTTGACTCCAAGGATTCATGTGCTGGTTTCGGTTATATTTTTGTCTGATTAAGAAAGTTCAGAAGAACCAATTTTTCAGCAATATCCCTAATTTGACTAACGTTTTCCTAAAAACTAAGGATTCACTGAGCCTCTCTGTGGTTTAGAAAATCCTTGGATTTTGGTGCATTCCAAGATTTACAAAGAGTTGCAAACCTAGGAACGCATCAAAATGGTACACCTCCCAGACCAAGACGTAGAAGGGGAAATATTGTTATTCCGCATCACACATAGAAAAAGAAAAAAGACTTTAAGGTTTACCTTCCTGCACAAAAACAATCCTGCCTGTAACACAAGCACCCTTGTACCCCCGTGTATGGGTGCCTTTGTTGGGGCTAGGTAGCCTAGAGTGTGCCAATGCAAGCAGACAACAGAAATGCAAAGTATGTTTGTCAATATGATGCATTTCTGATGTCTCCCTGTTATGCAACGCAACTGAGCGCAGCAAGTTGCCTTGCTGACTGGGTGGAGTGAAATGGTAGTAAATCTGCCCCCGGATGTGAGGACTGTGGGGTATCCTTCATAAAATAGAGCTAGCACTATATAGATAATGTGTTGCAGCATTATGATTTTACCCACCCAATCACCTTCATGCTAGGGCTGTTACAGTGGGGTGGAGGTTGTACCCTAAGGCGCAGCCTTATGGACTTACCCCCAGGAGAGCAGCAGAACAAAGGCACACTCAGTGATGACCGCCAAACAGAAAGAAAGGACCAGCACAGTCACAAACATTCACCCCAATTAGAGGAAATTCCGGAATATTCCTTAATCAACTTGCCAAACTATGACTACATCTTGCATCCTCCGTTATGAAGATGCTCAGCAATTATCCTCCCTAAAAGAAACTAGGATATTGACGAAAGATTTTCGAACAGCTCCAACAAGCATACCTTCCTTAGATGTTGTCGTGATACATGTAAATACACAACAACTAGAGTGTTACAGGCAAAAATAACAAGAATATATTTCACTGACACCAACTCAATCACTAGAAGCCAAAACTCATTGAAACAAACCAAAACTACTGCCCGTCACTAGGATAAAATAGTTTCTGAACGGATTAGACAATGACCTTTTAACCCAACAGTAGAACAGCAGCCGTAGTAAGTAGAATGGCTCACTTACATACAGACACAAAAAACAACTGTGAAGAACAATCCAGCACGTCAACACCACAGGGGGGAATGCTATAGAGATCAACCTCAACTAAAAAAAAGGGGATGGGAAGAATGCTTGCAATAAATCTAATCCCACGCAATTGCTTAGGGTAGCATTCCAATTTATCGTTTTTTGCCCACTATGTCACCTTTGCTTGGAGCCAGCCATATGTAATTCAGTCTTGACCCAAGCGGTTGCCATCATGGTCATTTCCAAGCACCGACTAATGATTCACTTCTAGTAAAATCTCCAACCATACACTGAAAAGGAATGCCCACTAACAAATTGGCTCTGTTGTTTGCGTTTACCAGAAAAATCCGGTTGAAGCTCCTATTGCCTCTTCCAAAACTACAAACGGACTCATAACACAAGACTGTGATTGCCTAAAATCTGAAAAATTAATAACACCGGGTTTGCTGTCTTACAAATTTCAAGTGAATATTTGTTAGCACATTGTGCAAATATTCAAAACAACAAAGATATACAATGCAGTTTAGTATATCGAACCTCTTTCCACAAGACACATCACACTATTATACAACAGAACATGCAGAGACATAATGCTCAACATACATTCCACCACCGACCAAATATGCCATTTAGTGGCTATTATGGAACTCAACAGTACTTGCTACAACACATTTTCTTACAAATGTATATATACACGTCTTCCAGGCAAAGAGCATGCATAGCATCATAGGAGATCCATAAGTGAGTCTTTCTCACACATCACACATCAAGAGCATTCACCTACAATTCATTGAAGTTGACACATCCACCTAACGTAGAAACGCTCCATTTCACACTATTGATGGCATATTATCACATTTGAATCAGATATCTATCTATCTATCTATCTATCTATCTATCTATCTATCTATCTATCTATCTATCTATCTATCTATCTATCTATCTATCTATCTATCTATCTATCTATCTATCTATCTATCTATCTATCTATCTATCTATCTACCTGTTTATCTATCTACCTGTTTATTTATCATCCTTCTGTTATTCAGTCCTGTGAATACGTCTGCCCGTCTATGGTGTGTCAAGACCAAGCATGGTTCTCGCCGAGCACCAACAGACATGCCTCTACCACAGTTTCACTGAGTTCACCCACCATATGTTTCCCAGCCAGTGCTTAACTTGTGCTGGTGCTTTCCAGGGCTCTGCCCCGTCACTTATTTCTAAACACCAGCATGTATGTATGGGATTACAACACATGGTGACGCAGTGTGTCTATTTTTCTGCTGAATTTATCAGTACAGTGTGGATTTAAAAATGATAAATCTAGCACACAGGTAATATTGGTACTTGCATTTTGCAGCAGAGTCCTATGAAGTGCCTTTCGCTCTGGCACTTACGTTTTTTAAAAAAAACATATCATGCACTGATCCAAGCAACATAAGTGCCTGGTTTTAGTATTGGACTGCCATTGACTGGATCTGACATCTAGTGACTTCCCCACGACTCCTGTCACTCCTTCTCTCAACCCAAATTAAGGATATGCTGAGCTCGATCGCCGACGGCTCTTACTTTTACTTGCCTGCTGGCAGTATGCCCAGAGGTAGAAAAAGTCAGTCAATTTATTAGGTGTGCCCATGTTCTTGCCCGGACATGCTGCATGTCATAGCAGTACTCCGCTGGACACCGCTGAGAAGCCCCCAGAGCTAGGGATTAATGTTCTCTGTCGCCTGGAGATGTAAAGAAGGCCGAGCCATGGGCTCCCACAAGGGATCCTGTGCTCAGACACGGACTCCCGCCAAGACTGTTACAGCTCACCTGCAACTAATGAGGCCTTTGTCACTGATTCCACTGAGGCAGGAAGTGCCCGTCCCCTCAGGCTTAACATACGGGTTCTGCAATGCTCCCGGAGAGCTCTACTAGGAAATACCACTTGAAACTGGTAAAATCCTCCAGTTTCTTACATGGAAGTGGCCTTGTGACACCTGCAAACAAACAAGGTTTTGTGAGTCAACTGGCTCTATCTTGATGCTAAACAAAGCCACCACACCATTATTCATTTTAATTCGCTATTTTTGTTTTATGGTTGGTATTTATGCAACATAAACCTAGCCCCAGATAGCTGTGGAATGCTGTGCAGACCAAAAAAATAAGTAGAGAAAATCTGTGGATAGAGACATGCAGGTACCTTTACATTGAGAAGTCAAGTCATTAAAGGCAGATGTATAAAGACACCTCACAAGCAAAGTATCACACTGGGGTGAGATGTGGGAGGGACCAGTGCTTAATTTGTAAAAGAGAAGTCTTGGGGTGCTACGTTTTGCCCAAGAGCCTGTGGCAAGGGCTCTACAGTATCAGGGGTGTCAAATACCAAACCTGCAAAGTCTTGATTCCATCTATGACTCTTTTATTGACCACCAGACACTCTCTGCCTCTTTAGCTCACTCTTTCTGGTTCTTTTTCTTTCCTGCTTTTGTTCTTTGCAAGGTTTCTCCATCTCTCTTTTCCTACTTCTTTCTCCTGCTTGTGATTTTAGGTCTTGCCTAAGACAGCACATGCACTGTTTGTTGCACGTCATATTGTTATGATCAGTAGACCTAAAGCTCATCCACTGCTTACCCTTGGTTGGCTTTATTACCACTTTCTTATATGTTTCTCTTATTCTTTATCTGGGTGTTTGCTCTGGGCCTGGAGCACGGACCCATTAATATGTCCTTCTACTGCTCGCATTTTCAAGTGCTACTTCTTCTTTTTTTCTTAGGCAATCTACAAGAGTTCATGTGTTTTCCAGCTGTCTCCCTCATGTACTTCTCCGTCCTAAACAATGCTTTGTGTTTGTCTCTCTCTCACCCGCGTACTTTTCCCCTAATACCCCGTGCTGCCTTCTCACCTGTGTGCTTTCCTTCCACCAGCTCTACATTGCTCTCTGTAACCCATTTGATCTCTCCACCCACACCCCCAACTGTACCCTTGTGTTGCTTCTGTCCCTGATCCAGTTTTGTTTTGCCTCCATCTGTGCCCCCTTGTTGCTTCTGCCCCATGTTGCTTTCTCCACCCACTTTCAAAAACAGCCCCAACTCATGCTCCAAGCTGCTTCTGCCCCTCACCCCCATGTCGCTACTACCTCCCAACCGCACCCCCTGTGTTGCTTCCAGCCGCAGTGTTACTTCCCATCCACATTAAACACCAGCCCTGACCTGCTCCCCAAGTTGCTTTCGCCCCTCAACTCCATGTTGCTTCCGTTCCCCAACCCACACACTCTTGTGTTGCTTCCCTCACCCACTTTAAACAAGCACTAAAAATGCAATAGGTCTCGCCTTTGATTAAGTTAAAGCCATTTGTTTTGCTATACAATACCATTAGCAAAGCAAATGGCTTTAACTTAATCAAAGTGTTGAGGAAGCACACATGGGTGAGCACATCACGGAAGAAAGTGGGAGGAAGCACACAGGGTGAGCACATCATGGAGCGAAGTGGGGAGGAAGCACACAAGGGTGAGCACATCACAGAGGGAAGGGGGAGGAAGCACACATGGGTGAGCACCTCACTGAGGGAAGTGGGGAGGAAGCACACATGGGTCAGCACATCATGGAGGGAAGTGGGAGGAATACACATGGGTGAGCACATCACGGAGGGAAGTGGGGAGGTAGCACACACGAGTGAGCACATCAGGGAGGGAAGTGGGAGGAGTACACAGGGTGAGCACATCATGGAGGGAAGAGGGAGGAAGCACACAGGGTGAGAACATCATGGAGGGAATTGGGGAGGAGGCACAAAGGGTGAGCACATGATATAGGGAAGTGGGGAGGAAGCACAAAGGGTGAGCACATCACAGAGGGAAGTGGGAAGAAGCACACAAGAGGGAGCACATCTTAATCTCCTTCTGCCGTGCCTACCAAAAATGAACGTGCCTAATGTAACTGGTGCTCATGTAAAGCACCCCAATACTTTCGTCGACTTCAGTATTTAACCAACGAGCGTCCAAGCTGACATTTTGACAGCAGTGAAGCAAGCTCTGCGTCTCAGCAGGTCACATGCACAGGGATTGGCTGCGTCCTCCGTAAGTGGAGGGGGGCTAGTTTCCTCCATACGTGGGGGAGGAGGGCTGTGTCTCCATGGAACCTCTGAGCTTCACGGACATCAGACTCACAATTCAAAGCACGCCTCACCTACCTTGAGTTCTGAAGCTACTGTAATTTCCCCAATGACCTGCAATCGTCACGTGAACAGCTGCTCCTCAAGGCTCTGCAGTTGCTCCTTAAGGCTCTGCACTTCCCGGCGAGGGGCCGCAGTGGGCACCTTAGTCCTCAACAGCTGCTTGGGGCAGCGCGAGGCAACACCACCCTGAATGTAAACACGTTTTGAGCTGTTCAACAAAGAAGACACTTAAACCTTGGAGGGGGCTTAAAATTCACGCGGTGGCAGAACATCATGTTACACATTCGAATCTACTGGGAACAGGGGGCAGCTGTAGGAGGTGCCATAGACGACACTTTGTACTACTCCAAAAACAGCAAAAACAAGTCAGGACTCAAGTACTAACAAGCTCAGGGTTGGAGGCCTTTGGGCAGTCTGCAGATTAAGGCACCCCATGATTGATTGGAAGGGAGGTGGGAGGGACAGCATAGAGAGTTGGGTTGAGGAGCTATGAGAGGGAAAACAAAACAAGCCTTGATCGCTTATCTTTATGGGGCCATGTGTTTAAACACATGGCCCCATGAAGATAAGAAACCTTTCACGGCAGAAGAAAAGCAGGCAAGCCCGTCCAAGTGGGCTGTCTGAAAAAGCCAAAAGTACATGTCATAAAAATCTCTTTTCCAATGGCTGGCCACCGTTTAGCATAAACGATGATGCCAGCCAATGGAAAAGCGAGGCGGGGCTTAAAGCCCTTTGCCAAAACTCCTCTGAATTATTAAATCTCGCTGAGTGAACTGCGCATATGCGCAGCAATGCTAGCCGAGACCTAAAAAAGACCACTTTCACAGGTTTTTTCTTCTTAATTACCAATCCAACTCGGATCTGTAACAAAAAAAGAATAAAAAAACCAGCGGAGTCATTTTGTATGCATGAACATCCGTTGTACACACACCTACAAAAGGCCGAAGTATAATGTTTCAAAAGCTTTCTTTTTTCACATTTTTTAACTAGGTGGCACAGCATCTGGAATGCTATGCCGCATGGATAAAACTATTGGCAAAGACTAAGGCCCCAAAGGCAAGACTACTGGATTAGCCAATGCTTGTTCTCCCACTTGCTCTGGGTCAAAGTCTAGTGAGATAAAATAAGTACCGGTTCCCAAATATCAGTGTCTGTGGACCCCACCTGCAACCACTGGCTCAAAGTAAGCGCTGGGATGAACGGGACACAGACTAGTGCTATAGCAGGATTGTGAAGACATGAGTTTTGAGACCCTTCCTGAATTTTACCAACAAAGCAGCATATTTGAAATGGAAAGGAAGGCCATTCCAGGTTCTCTGTCCATATTCAGCAAATGCTAATTTGCGTACTTAGCAAAATGCATAAAAACTTCACATAGAATATTACATAACATTAACAAACAGTACAAAAACATTACACAATATGTGATGCTACATTAACAACCACAGGGGCTGTCCAAGAAACCCCGAACCCTGGACAAGCAATCAATACATCTAACAAGAGGTTCAGGGAAAGAGAAAATTGAAAACTATATAAACTCTCATAAATTCAAAAAGAAAAAAATCAAAACAAAAAAAGAGATAAAAAGTGGTTAAAGAAGTCCATTAGAACAGAGTTACTGGTATCAAAATTCCATATTTATTACATAATACATCAATAGTTATAAAAAAACACAGAGATATGCTCAAAACAAAAGTGCTGGTATACATAAAGGGAACAGCAGCTGTTACGGACGCGGCACGATTTTCTTTCCCGAGAACTTTTACGATCGCCAAATAATGAGGCGAGCAGTTGGTTAAAATATTGGAGCCACTGCTTGACACTTACAAGCAAGCTAGATGCAAGGTGTCCTTATCCGGTATCTGCGTTGCTAAAAGTACCTACGGACGACCATAAACAAAGATTGGTCTTACCTAATTTTAATCTCAAGATATATATTGCTCAAGAAAAATTTCAAGTCCTGAAGATGACCAAACAATAATATATCGGTCGAAACGCCGTTGACGCTTCTTTGTGGCTCAAATTGAATTAATGACACAATACTCATGTTTATGTTGTTCCTTTATCCCAATATGTAATGGTTTGTTTGTCACTTGTCTGATCTGTGATATATGTTCCATTTATGTATACCAGCACTTTTGGTTTGAGCATATCTGTGTGTGTTTTTTAGAAATATTGATGTATTATGTAATAAATATGGAATTTTGATACCAGTAACTCTGTTCTAAAGGGTTTCTTTAACCACTTTTTATCTCTTTTTTTGATTTTTTTCTTTTTGAATTTATGAGAGTTTATATAGTTTTCATTGTTCTCTTTCCCTGAACCTCTTTTTAGATGTATTGACATTATATAACATGACAGCATCTATGCAGATATATCAGTTCTATGTAAATGAGGCCCTTTGTATGTTGGGTAGAGAGTGGAATGTTATCTTTTGTCCCTGATTAAATGGTTTGTGGAGATCGCCTTGATGTTTGTTACAATACACTGCATAACCTCCAGACTCCGGATCGACACTGAATCCCATTGCATCTTTGTCCGTCTTCCTCTCACAGTTCTTACGTAAAATGTATCTCTTAGCCATGCAGATAATGATTTCCAAACTTGAATTAACTTTCCCAGTCCAATCTGGCCCCCTTCAAATTGAGTGTACATAAATATCATCTCCTGCCCAGGACTTCCTGTTTCTTTTTTACAGCCGATCGTTTGCCGTCTTGGATACAGATATGGAGTATATTCAGCCGCGGTGCGTCCATTGGGGCGTAGGGGCGTAGCCCCACTAGCCCACATGGACCCACAGCTGCAAGGCAAATGTTGTACTTTTGTTTTAAAAAATAATCGCCACCCGAGTAATTTATTTAAACCCCGCCGCCGAGCCCCGCCTGGAATCCGGGCAGCACCCGAGTTTTCATGGAGTGCGCTGCGTGCAGGGGGGCTGTCCTGCACAGATTGAGTGACAGCAGGGCCGCAGCAGCAGAGACAGGTACCCCTAGCTCGCAAGTGAAGCATGGGGCTGAAACTTGCCCGAGCATGCGCAGTTAGGTCCCCCCCCCCATAGAGAGTGACCAGGGGGTTGCTGGTTTAGCCGGACAGCAGCCCCCAGCGTTAGGAAGGGCGAGAGGGCGAGCAGTCAGTGTGCCCCCCTAGCCAATCCTGGCGCTGCATGCAGCGCCAGGATTGGCCGGTCACGGCGCAGCAGGGCAGGGCAATCCATTATTGGATGCCGCGCGTGGGTGGTGCACTGCTGCTCAGCCGCACTGCATAATGGCCAATCACTGTGTCTGACTTGAATGTAGTCATGCAGTGATTGGCGATTTCGCGGCGCGCGGCGCTAATCAGGCTGCTGACGTCAGATGGCAGGCAGGATCCGGTTCTAGTGACTAGTAGCCTCGTGGTGTCGTGTCTGCCCTGTGCGCATCAGCCACTCGACTCCTCGAGTCTCACTGTCTCGACCCGTCCTCGATCGTGATATCTTGCATGATAATAGTGAGTTCACTATCAGTCAGTATATAGTTGACAGATTAAGTAGAAGTATTGCGACTCCATTCGTGTCATGTAGTAACGAAGTGCTTCGCAGATGACAAAGTGTGCTTGTCGTTCGGCCTCTGGGCGCTGGCTTCCCTGCTGTGGATCACCTCGCATGCACTGTAAATTAATATATCCTCCTTTTTAATTTTATAGCCGTGCACGGGGCCGCACAAGCACCCTCGTCTTCTTGTGCGTGCGTTTGAAAGGAATCATGCATGACACGTCTGCTGTGCCGTGCAATGGTGTGTAGTGGAACTGGAACATCCAGAGGGGAGTCTCTGACGCTATTTTTTAGCTGTTGGAGGGTGTGGCGGAGTCTGGTCTGGGAGCTACTCACTCAGTCAATAGGGTAACTTGAGAGCTTATGCCTCAAAGTCCATCTCTTCAGCCTCCCATCCATCGGTGACTCCTTTCGGTCATCTCCTCCACTGGTTCAAGCTCCCATTTGATTGAAAAGAAATTCTATCATAACCTTGCTGTGCGTCTTTCAGTCTTTAAGACTAGCCTTTCTTCTAATGTTAACATCCTATTGACAAGAGTCTTGAACCATTTAACAAGAAGTGTGTTGCTCCCAGAACACCCTCTGTCGTGTTTTTTTGAAAGTATGTATGACTATAGACATTTTTTGCATGATTTTTCACCCCCTTTTCAGATGCCTAGGTTTGTTGCTATGAGTGAGTGCATGTGTGAGCTGGTGCTTGATGAGCGAGTGAATGTACAAGTGCGTAAACAAGTGAGGGTCTTGTGTGGGATAGTGTGAGTGGATGCTTTGTGAAATGGTGTGTGAGTTGTTATAGTGACTCAGTGCAGGAGTGAGGGTCAGGCTTGTCTTAATGTGAGTGTGTGTATGTTGAGACAGTGAGTGAATGCAAGAATGGATAGGTGTCTTTCACATATGGGTAGAAACGTGGTTGTTTATTGTGCTAGTTATACATTGCCCATCGAAATGCAATACTGTCATAACTGCACGCAAGCATAGAGGCACAGCGAGCTTGTTGCATACAATGCACTTTATTCTGATGCCTTTGCTCACCCTAACTGCAGCTAAAATAGCAATGGTTCACATGAGAGCTCACACATAATATCCCTCCTTTATCTCATCAATTTTGGAAACCTTGTAGTCTCCATGGTGTCGCCTAAATTAGAGAGACGTTCTGATCACTGCAAAATTAGAAACTGCCCTGCTTTCTCTACATTTAAAAAGGTTCCACTTATCACACTTGTCGGTGAACAAAAGTTGCCTACTAATGAAAGACCTTCGCATCACCCACTCACCCACTTCTGCCCAACTTCCACTGCTGAAAGTCCCCTCCTCCCAGCAGCCCACGAGCCCTGGCTCATTGTTCTTCATTTCATTTGCTGCCCTCTACAGTCATCATGTATCTGCTTATCCTTTGTTTGCACCCACCCTATAACAAAACACGTCTAAATGTTTCTTTTTCTGTGACTGTACAGTGTCTGCAGTCCTTTTGGGCCTCTTCCGTGCTCTTAAAAATGGAAATGCATATAAATTAAAACTACATGTACAGTGAGCCTTTCTTTAACTTAGTTAAGTGCAGGCATCTCTCTGAGTTTAAAGTGCTGTACTTGGTCAATTGTGCGACTCTAACACTCAGTGGTAATGTGGCTATTCCGCGAGGTTCTGGCCAATTTAATTCTCTTTGAACCCTGTAATTTGAAGGAAAGAAGCAAGACTCCCAAACCTTTGCTTCTTGAGAAGACTGACAGAAAGAATTCGCCACGACCATAAATTCCTGATTAGTGGCAAAAATGTTTGTTTAATAATAGGCTGCCACAGTATGTAAAATGTATGCTTGAGAGCAAACCAAAGAAGTTTAAGTTAAGGCATGTGGGGAATAAAACTTTGTAGATAAATTCCTTTGTTTCATTTACTGTTGAGTATGATTTTACATTTTTTTATGCGGGTATGCTTTATGTAGTCTTTTAATAAAAACGAAACATAGAGCATAATAAAGCAAATTGTAATTCTTTTATGGGCATACCCTGTGTCTGGCTTACCGTAATCCACTGATGCATAAATGCAGGTCCACCGGAATTATGCGTCAGGGAGGGCAAATTATGTGTGGCATGAAAGAGGGCATATTATGTGGCATAATGCGGCGTATTTTGTACTACTGTTACCTCCTTGGTTTGTAATTTTTAAACGTTAACGCTATCTTGGCCAAAGTTTCACCTCATTAGTACCAGGCAGTCTGCAGTGCAGCGTGTCCGTGTGCACCATTTATTACAGAAGGGTATTGATCAAGCTCGTGTCCACTATTGTATGTAAATCGTTATAGAGATCTGTGAAGAGTCTGTGCCTCTTCTAGGGCAGATCCCAGTCGGAGGCAAAGGTTTTTTCTTCAAGGTAGTTGCAGAACTATGTTAACGCTCACATTTCAATCAGTTTTTCGTGGAATAGCCTAGGCCCTTCAGGATTGGTCTGCAGTTGGATCGGTGTGCTAGGTCTAGAGTGCTCCTTTAAGGGAGCATTCAGAAGTTGGATTTGTTAAGGACTAAAACAAAGGTGCCAGATCATAGGCAAATGTGTAGTGTGCATGGCTGGTGGCGATGGCCACACAACAAATAGGTAAAACCATAATTTACACTCCTGTGCAACTTCTTCTACTCTTAGAGCTCAGATTTTCGTGAAAGTCTTATAGTCTGAATTCAGCACCTGAGCGTAATAGGATGGAATGTATGAAGCTCTGTGGTTATACTGAATAAGCAGCTACCTATGTTATGCCATCTATTAATATAATAACTGAACTTTCACAATTGCTTTATTAACCTTCCTGCTTTCTCAAATTTGCTTGAAAATGCATGATTTTTCTTCTTTTTTTTCAAAATTTTCTTGGGGGGGTAACACCCCCAAGCCCCTCTTATGGGGTTCGGGCTCGCTCGCTGCGCTCGCTCGCTATGGTGCAGTATGCAAATCACTTTGCAGCCCACCACTTTCAAATGTCACCAGCCGCTCCTGAGTATATTTTCCTTTATGTTCTATTGTTCTTTCCCTTGTTTTTATTTAAGACCTGCTTTAGAACTCGTTTTGACTTTTTGAATGTTTGATTGATGTTCGTGTGCTGGGCATACCAGATTAGGGTTCGGTCTGGGGCTTGCGAGGAAGCCTGTAAAGGACTTGGGGATATTCATGTTTTAATTTTGATATTTCCCCCTTGTTTCTTGGCATTAACGGGGTGCAGTCACTCTTTTCATGTTGCCATGTTTCATTGTTGGCTTTGAAACGGCAGCTGCGTGGCATCTACCTGTTTTCAATATGTCTCCCGTGGTTGTTTGGGTTAGCACGTCCCTGTGCTTCCATCTGTTTTTCAATGAACAAGTAGTGTGTCATGGGAGGACAGCGTCGCCTTGACGACTAGCCGGCTTCATCAGGAAAATTTGTTCTGGCCGGCCTTGTTGTTGAGACTGACGCTGTTGTTGTAAATGCTTTAACTTTTTATTTCCTCTTTTGTTGTAGCCCTTCCTTTGTGTCCTTTCCCATTGCTATTCTAGAACTTAGGTTAGTTCTTAGCACGTTCCTTTGACTAGAGGTATTCCCGATCTGGCAGTTACCAGTCCGGTCAGCTGGGAAGTTGTATGCTGCATTTGATTGCTCCAAGACTAAATCCACACTTATTGTTTGAAGACAACAGTGTCCTGCTTCTTTTGTGTACCACAGCAGTCTGCCCGAAGAAGGCCTGCAGTCTTGGTTTCTGCTGCAATCCAACGATGAGTGATGTAGAGGAGATCCCCTCTGTGGCTGGGCCTTCTTCAGAGGTCCCTCTGGCCCCTGAACTCCAGGATATCATTGTGGCAGCTGTAGAGGGTGCATTATGGGCCCAGGAAGGGGCTCCTCCTTCTAAAGTCTCCAGGATGGATTCTTCTGTTGAGGATGATGACGATGAAATCAAAGGACATTTTGTGCTGAACTCAGATTTAGACAAAATCATGCAGCATGCGTGTGATAATCTGGGGTTTGCCCCCTCTGTTCAGGCTCCTGCTGCTGATGACTTTTTTTTTTAACATTATCAGCGTGCGGAATCTGATGATATGCCCTTGCACGCTTCCATTCGTCATGTGTTAACTAATGAATAAAAGAATGTTGAGAAGCAGTCTTTTCCTCGCGTCCTTTTAGAACGCTATCCTCTAAACAGGTTTGGAGAGGAGTGCCCAGCCTCCATAAAAATTGACAACATTATGGCTGAGTTGTCCATCCAGGGTAATGTAATGTCAGAGGATGCCTTGCCATCTGATGCAGTGGACAAAAATGTGGAAGGGGGGGTGAAACATGCCTATGTTACTTTCAACCTTGTGATCTGAGCTAATGCCTACTCCACCTATGCCATACGGTTCCTCCTAAAGGACTTTCATTCGTTGGCAGAGAAAATATAGAAGGATGCAGATTTCACGGCTCTCTTGGCCTTGAATGAACAGTAGGTTAGTTTTCTTACAGGCATCATGTTTGACAACCTGTGTGCTGCAGAGGCTGTTTCAAGCGCTACCATTGTGAACTGCTGCAACATCTGGATGTGCTCCTGGAAGGCGAGTCAGCTCAAAAGGTGGCCCTCATGAAACTAACTTTTACTGGTGCCAAGGTTTTGGCAGTGAATAGATGAGCTGTTTAAAAATCTGCAGAAAATAAGAAGCTGGTTACTTCTCTTTGGCCGGTCTACAAGGGAAGTGGTTTTGGTTAAAAGTGCACTTTTCCCCCTGGGGATAAGGCTCCTCAACAACAGGCCTTTCGAAGCAAGTGTCGTGGCTGGGGACTCCCAGTCGTCAATATGTTCTGGTATCAGCCAGCTGCATCCACCCTCCCTCCAAAAACGTGACTGCTCCAAGTTTCTTTCAGATGGGGGGGTCGTCTACTGTACTTCCAGGACCTTTGCGATCGTACCATTCCAGATTCCTGGGCGATTCAAGTGGTCTCAGAAGCCTACAAGATAAATTTCAGTGACACTCCACCTCGCTACTTTTTCGAGACTCCTACTCCTCACTCCCTGGAGAAGTTGTCTGCCCTACTCGAGGGTATCCACTTGCTTCTCCAGAAAGCTGCTATCAGCCTGGTTATTTGTGGGGAGGTTTTCCGTAGCTATTACTCCCTGATTTTTCTGGTTCAAAAGGCATCAGGAGATTTCCGTCTTGTGTTGGACTTCGAGGGGTTCAATCGGTACATTCTCATATGCCCTTCAAAATGGTGTTCTTCCAGATGATTCTGCCTCTCCTGTGGAGGGGTGATTTCCTGGCCTCCATCAATCTCATGGATGCCTACCTCCACATCCCTGTGCATCCATCTCACCAGAGGTTCCTCTGGTTAGTGGTTCAGGGCAACACCACCAGTTTCGGGTTCTGCTCTTCGGGGTGGCTTCTGCACCAAGGGAGTACACAGAACCTTTAGGGCCTTTAGTGGATATTTTACATTCTGAGGATATCCAACTCTAACCTTACTTGGATGACTGGCTAATTGCCACTTGTTCTTTTTCCAAGTCACATTTAGAGGTTCATCGAGTATCCACCCTGATGGAAAAGAATGGCTTCTTGATGTTCTAGCAGAAGTCCGAGGTCCAGCCGTTTCAAGATCTCTTCAGCAGGGCTCACTTCAGAATGGACTTGGGGCATCAGAGGAATGCTCCGCTCCTATTTGTCGTCTCTCCTTCTTCACCCTTTGGCATCTGTAAGGACATGGCTCCGCAGTCATGGGGAGAGAGCATCTACGCTGGCATTTCGTTCTTAGGGGAAGTTACACCTGTATCCCTTGGTTCACCCTCTCCTGAGTCATTGGAATCTGTTGTCTCAGGAGTACAAGGCTCTGGTTCCAGTGACTCCTCAGACATGCAGGGATCGCCAGTGGTGGTTGATTCCTGATCATCTAAACAGAGATATTTCTTTGGTTGCTCTTTCTGTTCTAGTTCTCACGACCAATGCTAGTGGGATAGGCTAGGGTGCAACCCTGGGGGATTCCCCTGCACTAGGGAAATATAATTTAGTGGTGGCCCTTCATTTTTCCAATTTGAAGGAACTAGCTGCGGTTCTGAAGGCCTTTTTGCATTTTTGTTCCCTTTTGCTGCACAAAGCAGTGTGTGTACAGATTGACAATTAGATTGTCCACTCTTATTTGAATCGCTAGGGCGGCATTTGTCCCAACCTGCTTCTCCTTTCCCGGAAGATTTGTTTTTGGGCAGAATCACTACTCCTGGCTCTCTGTAGTCTAACTTTTTGGGAGGGAGAATGGGCCTGCGGATTCTCTGAGCCGGATGCTCCGTGACTATGTGTCTGGATCTGATGCTTTTTCAGTCCATTCTTCTCCAGTTTGATCACTCTTACATTGTTTCAGTGTTTCTCGTGGAGTGAGTCGTCTGAGTTTCAGCTAATGGGAGAATTGGTGACACAACGTGGCATAATAGTGTTACATTTGGTAATTCCGCGTCACAAGAGCAAAGCAGAATTCTCCAATTTCTCCGGAGTAATCAAAATGACGCCTAGGCCTCATAAAAATAATGATGATGACGGTGTTAAACTTGTTCTTTGTAACTCACTTTACTTCAAAACATATTGAATAGAATAATTTGGCATTTAATTACTATCACCTAATCCAGCTTGGTACTCATTACATGGGCCTTAGTGGATGAAGGGCTGAGTTGAGTTGGCCACCCAGGATTTTATCTTGTTACGTGCAGGCCAGACACACATGTTAGCAGTTATTACTTAACTCACTGCAGTTTATTGAAACATGATTTACATTTTTTCAGTGCTGACAATCTAATGAAAGACTCAAAGGGAGTTCAGTTGTCTTAGTTCCTCACAAATAATGCTCCTTTAGAGGTGCCAAACTTCTCAAAATTGAGTACGTAGCATTTAGTCTCTTTCACTCAATGGACACTTTTTTCAATCATGCTCGTCCAACAAATGGTCTTAGTCACTTTTTATCAACCTCTACTTGCCTTAGTTCTTGACATGCAATAATCAGTCATTGTGGCTGTCATTCAATTACATTCCTCACATGCAACAATCAGTCATAATCGCTTTGGATCACTCATCTTGTTTCAATTACGGACATGCAACAATCAGTCATAGTCGGTTTTGTTCAATTATTACTTGCTTAAATGATGTACAGGCAACAAGAAGCGCATGAAATAATCATTCATAACACTTTCATTAATCATATCAAGCGCCTGTAGCAATCGTTCATGTCCGCTTTTGTTCAACCGTGACTTGCTTCAATTCTGCACATGCAACAATCGCGCAAAATCACTTTATTTCGATCATTACTAGTTTCACCCATTTTTATGTTCATGACTTCCATTTGGAATTACATCACTTACTCGTAACGTATTTCTAACCGAGATTCCATGGTTTAGTATATTTTGGAGCATTTCGTTTTTTTATAATACACGAAACCTCAAAAACAGTTTACAAAGACAAAAGGGAACATAAACAAGAAAGTATTCCGTCTCTTCCCTTATTACTCTCTTAGCGTCAACTTTCAATACCATTTAAAACAAGAGGTCCCTCTAAGCAGTGCTTACGCACTGTGTAGCGAGACCTAAAAATGTCTAGCAGTTGACAAATCTTATATCCAAGAGTTTCTGCACAGCTGTTTAAAAGATGAAAATGCAGAAGTCTTTTTGGTGCCAGTAAAACATAGGCTTTCTTGTTTCAAGTTTACAGACTAGGCCTAAATTAACCATTTTTATTGGGGTCCACACTGGATACAAAAAATGAATGGGGCAGATTTACAAGAAACTGACACATCTGCATGGATGCGTCAGTTTCCTTGCGCCAGCGTCAAATGTCCTTGCACCACCATGGATGTGCTGTGTTTACAATACAGTGCTCCATTGTGCAAGGATTAACAGATGCGTCTGAAATTCAGACGCCACCATATTGAGCCCCTTTTCCGCCCAGTCGACTCGTCAACGGCTGGAAAACCTGTGGGCGGTCTTTCCGTCTGCCGGGCCCCCCCCCCCCGCCATTGTAATATGGCGGGGGAAATGGGAGGCGGGCGGCAGGTAATGGCGGACGGATCGCCACCGCGATACGAGTGGTGGCGATCCGCCCGCTATTATAATAGACCCCTTAGTGCTTTCTCCCTTCCATGTTCCCATACTTTCATCCTATTTCTCCTCCTTGCGTCAATTTCTTCCTTTGTACCCACTCTTCAGTCCTGAGATGCAGCAGCTCACTTCTGTGCTCGGCATGCCATCCACTCTCTCGAGGTTTGGAGATGGTATCCTGTAATACTTAGGTTCATTAAAGAGCAGCACCAGAGGACGAAAGGAAGCACGTTTCTTCTTTGTATTGATCTAACTCTAGTTGAATTTTGATATCTATATTTTCCCCTATTAGTGTGACATGCAGAGGGTGACTGTTTTACCTGACTATTCACCTCTTTTTAATTGACAGTCTAATATCCAGAGCTACAACCTTCAGAGTGTTTCTTTCTTTCCCATTCTCCTATATTTCCCCAGTGCCTTTTTGACAGTTTTTTTTATTTTTCGACTAAATCTGGAAGGAGGTTCGGTGTGTACATAAATTGCCATTTCCACTGCCATAAAATTCTGACACTTGGCCTAGGATGGCCACTGAATGCAAGCATATCTGTGGACACAACAATAGGGCAGATGGAGCTAAAGTATACTCTGAACACATTAAATTCCACTTATATTGCTAACTTATGAAGCCTTGCGTTGTTAGCGGACTTTAGGCGTTCTCTAGTTGCTGACAGTTGTACCCCATCCACACAGTTTCATTGTACCATAACTCACACACTAAATGCAGTACTTATGACCTCACAGTGTTTATACTAACCTGTAAGTAGTAACACCTAAAGAAAAATGTAACTAAATAATCAAATCATACTCTAGCGAATGAATAAAGATATATGCGTACTTGTCTCTTTCACAGTGTTACAGGTTATATATATATTAAGCTCTAGCACGCCCGAGGGAGGAACTTCTGACCCCGAAAGCCAATACCAACCTAGAGTTAGAGACTAATGGGTCTGTTCGGTTTATTACCACCTACTGTTCCCAGGTACGCAAATTAAGTAAGATCATTAAGTCAGAGTGGCCAATTGTGTTAACGGATGTTATCCTAGGCCCGATTCTACCCAAGTTACCGGCCATTACTTTTAGGAGGGCTCCTTCCATGAAAGATCTTTTGGATAAAACACAACCTGAGCTCCAATCTAAAACTGCCTGGCTGAACAAACCAGGTTTTTTTAGGTGCACTTCGTGCCGGGCCTGCACATTTGCTGTGAATGGTACTCAATATACATCAGCTTTTAGTGAGAAACCAATACCAATAAAGGAACATCTTACATGTCGCAGTGATTTTGTGGTATACCAACTTACCTGCACATGCTCACTTTCATATATTGGCAGCACAAAGCTGCAAGCAAACCAACGTATCTTGCAGCATATACGAGCAATAGTAAATTCTGACATGAACTGTCCAGTGGCTCGCCACTTTAAGGCAGTGCACGATAAAAAATGTAAAGATCTAAAATACACCCTATTGTGTTCTGTCGCCAATCCTGGCAGAGGTGGTGACCGTGAAAAACTTTTACGACAAAGGGAAGCTTATTTTATACTGCTGCTCGATACAAGTTCTCCTAACAGTCTTAATGCTTTTGATGAATTACATCATTTTCTATAAATGTGTTGATTCCTGCATTATTGGTTTTTTTGAGGTTAACCATTGTCTGTTTGAAAATGAATTATAAAGTATATGCACATACATGACGACTTTTTATAGTATACAGTGAAAGCTATGCTATAGGTTCGAAAAGAGTTTCTACGGTCTGTATTTGAAACATATCATTTATTGAAAGTTTGATTTTGTTATCACGTTTTTTAGCACTTGCACTTTACGTATTCAAGCATATTGAGATATTGATATGTAAGAGTGGTTTCAATAAGACGTATTTTGGAGGCTAGTGTTGTATTGTAGCATAGCTGTATTTTGCACTTGCAATTGTTTTGTTCACATCATTCACATGTGTAACTTTACATGGATCGAAGATGGTCCATTTTGACAATTTACAGCAAACTATGTCTCTATGCTTCATCAAACAGTTTTGTTCAATTTGAATAGATTAATCTATGTCATTTTGTTTACACTTGTTTGTTTCGCCCCTGAACTCATAAGCACTATGCTTGAATTGTCTTTTTTGGTTGTCTCTTGCTATTTGGATCTGTTTACTAATTTTAGATTCTATGCTTGATTTACATCACATTTCACCCATGCGTTCTGTTTCTTTGGGCGCATGGGCTTTTATTATCCATAAAATGCTCTGCCTACTCCTGACGCGTCATGTGACCAAGCTCCGTCCGCGGAGCGAAACGCGTCAGGGAGGGCACTTGCTCTGACACTTTGAAAATAAATTTTGCACTGCTGGCACTTTTACCGGTGTTGTGGCGTCAATGATTTAACATTGATTTGATCTGATTGTGGAGAGGAGGTCTGCGCCCGTCAAGACCGCGGCGAGAAGCGGTCGGGATCTCTTTCATATATATATATATATATATCCAAAGAAACCCTCCTGGAAGAAAGATATATATATATATATAGTCAAAAACGAGTTGCCCCTAGTGGAAAAAGCCACAAACAGGTAGTTATTAATCATTTTCTTTTAATCACGTTGGCTGCATACAAGGTGGACAGAGAATGTCCTCACAATCACTCTTCCCTTGTCAAACGCGTTTCAAATCCTTCGATTCTTCTTCAATGACATCAGGAAATATGCAGCGCAGAACCGGAAGGTGCAACTTAAATAATTCAAATGGCCGCTCAAGTGGGCGTGGTCTATTCGAAAGCCTTGTGGTTTTTGTAGTTGCATGTTTTCCACTCTAGTGAGCCCGGCCTGAGTTGCATATCAGTACAGTTCATTTAAAATCCCCAGTGGGATGAAGCACTTCCTCTGCTTAAACTTGCTGCATGATAGTACCTTCTTGAAAGGGCTACCTCCCGTAACGATGACTCCCAGTGGGATGTCTACAGGAAACGCTGTGTTGACAGCGGGGCTTTTTCCGCGACCGAGCCAGGCCGCTAAATAAAGTCAAAAACAAGTTGCCCCTAGTGGAAAAAGCCACAAACAGGTATATATGAATTCTTTTCTTTTAATCACGTTGGCTGCATACAAGGCGGGCAGAGAATATCCTCACAATCACTCTTCCCTTGTCAATCGCATTTCAAATCCTTTGATTCTTCTTCAATGGCATCAGGAAATATGTAGCGCAGAACCGGAAGGTGCAACTTAAATAATTCTAATGACCGCTCAAGTGGGCGTGGTCTATTCGAAACCCTTGTGGTCTTTGTAGTTGCATGTTTTCCACTCTAGTGAGCCCAGCCTGAGTTGCATATCAGTACAGTATATATATTACACAATGGCAGTTGCCACTGTGTAGCCACAGTGGCAGTTGCTGCTGTATAGTTATGAATGAATGAATGACTGGTCTTATTAAGAACAGCGAATGCCCGGAGGCGACTTGGAGCTGTATGAACATTAAGGATGGTGCAGATTTCATTTATCCTATTATGGTTTATAGAAAAGTCATGTTTTTAGCATTTTTCTAAACGTGGAGAGTGATGATGCTATTTTTAGTTCATAAGGAAGATGATTCCAATGTAGAGCTGTTGACCTGAAAAAGCTTCTTCCATCCCACAAGGAACGTTTGAAAGCAGGAACCGCTATGTATCTGGCGGAGCTGGAGTGCAGGGATCTGTCAGGAGTATGCCACCTGAGATTTTTTTTTAAATAGCATGGGGCCTGTCCATGAAGGGTCTTGTAGGCCAGATACAGTGCCTTGAAAGTTATGCGCTACCTGACTGGGAGCCAGTGAAGATGTCTAATGGCTGTTTTAGCCATTTAAAATTTTGGGATCTTGAAGAGAAACGGAGTAGCAATGTTCTGGAGGGTTTGTAGTTTCACTGCGAACCATTGGGCAGATCTAAATACAGGTTATTACAGTAGTCAAGTTGTGCTAACATGGGAGCAATGACTACTGTTTTTAAAAGATCTGATGGTAAAAATGTTTCTATTTCCTTGATCACTCTGAGAGCATAAAAGGAGGCAGAGGTAACCTTGCTTACTTGACCTTTGTATATCACATCCATGTCTATCATCAATCCTAGGTTTTTAACTTTCAAGGCAGGTATAGGAAGAGAACCTAGCACAGGCGGCCACCATCTGGAGACCAAAAACACAGATTATTGGTGAACAAGATGACCTCTGTTTTTGTGGAGTTCAATTTTAGGCAATTACAGTCAATATCCTTGCTAACCGCACTCATGCAGTTTCTGAATATACCGCTGGATTTAACATAATTTTTTGCAAGGGCAACTATAATTTGGGTGTCATCGGCATATGATGGTATTGAAATGCCAAAGGATTTATCAGAGTGGCCAACATTGTGACATAAAGATTGAACATGGGGTGGCTCAGCGATGATCCCGGAGGGACACTGCAGGGAAGTGAGTACGGGTCCGAGGTGAATTCCCCCTGAGACACCGCTTGACACTGCCCAGAGAGAAATGATAAGGCCAGTGCCAGATCATCAATCCCAAGATCTAACATACGGTCAACCAATATCTCATGGGTGCCTGTATCGAAGGCTGCTGACAGGTCCAATAGGAAGAGGGCTGAATTGCTGCCTCTATCCAAGGACGCGCTCATTTCCTCCGTGGTCGTAATCAGAGTCATTTGATTACTATGGGCCAGATGTAGGTCACCAAATACCGGTGGTCGTAACGGCTGATTTCGGCCGTTACCGACCGGTATTTGGTTTGTGACATGTAGGGGGCCTAAAATGTACCGATTCGGTAAATTTACCGATTAGGTAAAATACCGAATCGGTAAATTTACCGAATCGGTAAATCTAGATGTAGGTGGCACTGAAAACAGTGCCACGGGCCCTTAAGAATTCGTTATTTACAATCAAATACTATTTGATGGAAAATAACGAATTCCTGTGTACATGCACATCTGTGCATGTACACCTGTGCCATGTGTCACACATACATGCCCTAAGGGCATGTATGTGTGTCACATGGCACACAAGCCTAAATCAGGGGTGCAACAGGGTGTCAAAGTGACACCCTGTCCCCCTTGTCAATTCGGTAATTTTACCGAATCGGTATTTGCCATTGGTTCCTATGGGCCTCAAGGCCCATAGGAATCAATGGCAATTACCAAATCGGTAATTACCGAATATTACCGATTTGTTAATTTATTCGGTAAAAATACCTACATAGCATTTACCGATTTGTAAATACCGAATCGGTAAAATTCGGTATTTACGAATCGGTAAATACTAATTACTAAAAACTGAGTATTGTCTACAAGATGATTAGTCTCAATAAAGGAAGAAAGTTGCAGATTTATTATCTTTTCTACCAATTTGGCTGGCTAAGGAAGCAGTGCAATGGTGTCAGAACCTTATACTTGCGCAGGAAGATGACGATTAGTCCCAATGCCCTCCCTGGGAAACACTCCCTATGCTCTTTTAGAATAGCACCCGGAAGTATACCAAAAGGGGGAGGGGGAGTGGATAAAATAACAAACCAAAAGAAGAGACTGCCTCTGGTCATCAGTATTTCGATTCCCTCAGTTTTTCTCCTCAGCATATTGTTCTGCCTTGAATTTTGGAATTCTAGAAAAACTAAGAACACATGAAGACATTTCTACTAGTCGAATATTCACATCAGGCATTTATATATATATATATATATATATATATATATATATATATATATATATATATGTATATATATATATATATGTGTGTGCGTGTGTGTATGTATGTGCGTGTGTGTGCATATATATATATATATATATATAACTCTAACTTCAGGCAACATACCTAATTACCCTAGGCTGTTAGCTTCTCTTCTAATGTAATGCGTAGTGACCCTTGTTTCTTTAAGAAACGTTATTACCATCTTCTAGGTTATTTAAATATTTACAGTTCTAGTGATTATAGTTCTTTCGTTTTGCTTAAAGCACTACAATGAAACATTTGCTCATACTTGAAAATAAACTGCTTAGCTTCTTAGTCTCAATGCTGGCTTTTTCTCACTGTCGATTTTTAGAGAGACTTGTCACTGCTCTCTTTTCTTGGATATTCTCTCATCTGGGCATGCACTTTAAGAGACACTCTCCAGGGGTGCGCAGAATCCGGGTAATGACAGATTAGGCTGTGAAGAAATTCTCTGTACACATGCACACAAAGAGAAACTCGCTCGATGGAGGAGCCGATTCCCAGAATGTGTGCAGGCTCCGAGGTTGGACAACTGTGGATTGGAGTTGCCACTTCAGTGTAAGACACTACTGAGTGCAGACTCCATAAACATGGACTATGGCTGTGGCGATGCCGACCTCAACGGAAGACCTAACAAGGGAAATAAACCGACGAAATGCCCGGAAGACACTACCCTGACTAAACTATTGCGGGGATACATCTGCGAGACGCTTCTTCTTCAAAAACTCAGGTGAAGTGTGCGGGCGTTCCACTCTGAGTGCATCAAGTAGAATCTTCAGACGAGGAAAGACTAGAACTCCTACTTGTGTGGAATGCCAGCCATCTTGGAGTTCCTTAATCTCCATGGCTGGCTCCATGCAATGGTTCTCCCTGACTTAGTGTTATTTTGTGGTGGTTCCTGAGGTGTGGCGCTGAGTGTAGAGTTCCTGTCTTCTGAAATCCTGACAGACCTTGCAATGGAGGTTCTTCCGGCCATGGTTTCCTTGGAAACTTCATATGAAAGGCTCTCAAAGGCGAGGAGTACGTAAATCAGAACATAGTTCTCAGGATTTCTCCTCAGGGCCGTACCCCTTCCAGTCAATCAAATAATAGATCTTCCCTCTCACTCTTCTAGAGTCTAAAATTCTCTTAACTTCAAATTTATCTCCTGAATCTAACTGCATAGGTTTAGGAGGGAGATTGACTCTCAAATCTGGTGATGTCTCCTTCAATAAAGAGACATGAAAAACTGGGTTCATTCTTATTCCTTTGGGTAATTGTAAGGAGTAGGTCACTGGATTTACTATTTTTTCAATATGGTATGGACCTGCGAGTTCAGCCAAACCTTATCACCAATCTGTAATTTTGGTCCTTCTTTTCTCTTTTTATCAGCATATTTCTTATAGTTCTCTTTTGCCTTGACCAGATTTTCTATAGCTGCCTGATGGACGTTGGTTAGGTTTTGTACAACCTCTTGGACGGCTGGCACTGAAGTTTCCTTACCAATTATAGAAGAATTTGGGTGTCTGCCATAGTTTAGATAGAAAGGAGAAAATCCTGTACAGACATTCTTTGCATTGTTATGTGCAAATTCTTCTACCGCCAACAAGAACTCAGGCCATTCTCCTTCTTGATCAAGTAGGAATAGTCTTAAATACTGGTTTGCTTTCTCTGTCTGTCCGTCAGTTTCTTGGTGTAGCTAGTGGAGTATCTTGTCTCTACACCCAACCCTTCCATAAAGGCCTTCCAGAAATGGGACAGAATTGAGAATCCCGATCTGAGATGATCACCTTAGGAATACCATGATCCCGTACTATGTGGGTGCTAAAATGAGTGACCAGACCTTTAGCTTTTGAAACTCCCTTTAAGGCAATGAAATAAACCATCTAGAATTGTATTGTACCCCGACTGAAGCGCAGATATCTAATTAGGTCTACAGTAATGGTATGCCACGGATGTGGAGCGGTGGGCATGGATAGGAGTAATCCCTTTGGAGACTGTCTTTCGAATTTTCCCAGAGCACAGACCTCACATGTCCTCACATAAGATTTAATGTCCTTGGTCATTTGTGGCCACCTATAATTTCTCATGATCAAGTCCTCCATCTTCAAAATTCCTGTTATGCCCAGCTAATCGACTATCATGACCTTCCTCTACAACCAACTGTTGCAGTTCCTGACTGGGTAGATAAAGTTTACCAGCGTGAAATGGCAAGTTATGTCGAATCTCTCTCTGAGTCTTGTCTAGCCCAATCCAAAATTTCTTCTTGAGTCATGGTTTTGGTTACTCGATCTTCTAAGATTACCTGACTTACTGATCCCACAATCTTATGTTCCGGGATTATTGTCTGTTGTTCTTGATTACTTTCTGTTCTCTCTGTATAAATTCTTGACAGAGTATCAGCCTTTCCATTCTTAGTTCCCGGTCTATAAGTAATCACAAAATCATAATCCGCAAAATATAATGACCATCTGAGTTGTCGTGGGGTAAGGGTCTTAGCAGACTTCAAAAATGTTTGATTTAGTTGATCTGTGAATACTGTGACCGTGTGCCTTGCTCTCATTAAGTAATGACTCCATTCCTTAAACGCATCTTTGATGGCCAGTAACTTTTTTTTCTGTGATTGTGTAGTTGACTTCTGCAGGTGTCAATTTTCTCGATCGATAAGCTACTGGATGGGGTTATTCTGTTTTCTTATGTCCCTGAGAGAGAATTCCCCCAATGGCCAAGTCTGAAGCATCAACCTCTAAATAAAATGGTTCTGCTGGGTCTGCATGTAATAAAATTGGGGCAGTCGTAAACTCTCTCTTTAGAGATCGAAAAGCTCTTTCAGCCTCCACAATCCACTCAAAAAGGACCCCTTTTTTTCAAGAGCCGAGTAAGAGGAATTAACTTGTGTGAAAATTAATTTATAAATCTTCGATAAAAATTGCCAAAGCAAATGAAGCTTTGTAACTCTTTCACACTACTCGGGGATTTCCACTCCTGGACCGCTACCACCTTCTGCGAATCCATGGTAATTCCAGATGGAGAAAGCACAAATCCTAGATATTCTACCTTTTTTACGTTGAACGCACATTTTTCCAATTTTATGTACAAAGTATTTTCTCTCAATCTTTGTAGGATTCTTCTCACTTGTTTTGGATGCTCTTCTTCAGAATTTGAATAGATTAAATTATCATCAATGTATACTATAACACATTGATCAAAAAATTCACTCAGTACACTGTTTATGAAGTGTTGGAAGGCCACTGGTGCATTTCACAACCCATAGGGCATCACTTGATATTCATACAGACCCAGACTCGTCCTGAAGACCGTCTTCCACTCATCACACTCTCAAACTCTTATCAAATGGTAAGCACCCCTAAGATCAAGCTTGGTGTAAATTTGTGCTCCTTTCACTTGATCTAAGAGCACAGAGATGCGGGGAAGTGGATATCTATTCTTGATGGTGACTTTATTTATTGGAACTATAGCTACAAAAAAGGAATATCTGGGTCAAAAAAGTGTGTGTCCTGAAACAGAGTTAAGGGCTAAACTAAGAAACTATCAGCTAACCAAAAAGAGTAGCCAGAGGCTGAGAATGTTCTCATCAGACCACCCAGTTGGCGGAATAACATCACTTAAGATTGGGTTTAGGATCCATACAACACCCAGCCCATCATGTGACGGTGCAGTTGTGGATACCTGCTGTTATCTCCAACCGGAGGTTTACTCAATTTTGGTTGCTGATGAGGTGCAGTGCGTGAAGGTGAGTGAAAAAATATTAAAATTGATTATCAGAACAAAAAATATGTTTAATGAGTATTGTTCTGGTATCAAAGGTTAAAACCACGCCTTGTAGTCTGACAGTATGACTACCCAATGGCGCTGTGCAAGACGGTCGACATGTTTCATCCAGGAGGAGGTATTCTCCGGTTTTCTTCAGGACCAAAATTAGAATGTAATGCTACTGCACAATATGTATCAATAATAAGTGTTGCTTGTGAATTTACACAATGAAAGTACAAGTGTGATAATATAAAGATGTAATCATCCTACCAGGACCTTGGAGCCCCAATGTGCCCTGGGATGTTCTTTCTTACCCAGCTTTGTATGGGTGATAGACCTCACCTCACCCGGCATCCGCTCGGGAAAACTGAGGCACCGCTCTCTCCATCGGTACCCCTCTCAGGCGTCCGAGAGGAAGTGAAGGTGACTTTATTTATTGCTCTGTAGTCGATGCAAGTTCTCAACTTGCCTTCCTTCTTTGAAATGAAGAATAACGGAGAAGAAACGGGCGACTGAGAGGGGCGTATAAAACCATTGTCCAAATACTTGGTTATATATACCTTCAAATGCTCATTTTCTCTCTCAGTCAAAGCATAAAATCTACTACATGGTAGATTTGCATCCGGTTCTCGGTTTATCCTACAGTTGAATGATCTATGTGGTGGCAACTTCTCTGATTCTGTCTCATTGAACATATCTTCAAAATCTTGGTATTTCGAAGGAATTTCACTGGTGCGAATTACACACACCTAAGCTCCTTCTTTACTCAGAATGGTTGCTGGTCCTGGTTCTTCAGATCTTATTCTAGTACAAAAACTATTTTCCTTACAGTATTCGGAATTCATCTGAACTGTTCTTGCACTCCAATTAATCCTTGGATTATGCTCTGTGAGCCATGGCAGACCCAAGGTTATTTTGAACTGTGGGGCATCGATCAAATTGAAATGGATAAGTTCCAGGAGACCTTCTTGAAAAGTTAATTCCACCTTTTCCCTATGACTGGTTATGGGGCCAGAAGGAGGATTTGTCCCATCAACTGCTCTTACTGGTTCGCTTCTTGACTTCAAAATTGCCTTAAGCCCTATCTTAGTTGCATACTTAAGGTCGCAGAAGTTTCTGGTTGCTCCAGAGTCGATCATAACAGAAACTTCTGTCAAGGTCATGAGTCTGAACTCTAATGTCATTGAGATTACCAGATGTGGAGACGAAGATTGTAACGTGTTGGCCAATAGGTGTTCTTCTGGAGTTGTCTTTTCTTTTGCACTCACCAGCCTACCCCCACTTACTGGTGGTGCCTGAAGTTTTTCTTCTCCTTGGAGGGTACTTTTAGTTTCTTCGGACATACTCTTACAAAATGTCTACTGCCACCACAATACAAACACAAATTATTCTGGCTCCCTTTCTCCTGCTCTTCCTTAGACAAGGGTCCTCGAACTACTTCAATTTGCATGGGTTCAACTCCAGATTGATTTTCATTGGTTTGTACAGATTTGATTTTCATTTTGTCAAATCTTGGAACACCATACTTGAACTCTTTTCTTCTCTCACCTTGGCGAATATCAATCTCCAAGACTAGGTCAAGCAAAGCTGATATCTCTGTAGGTCTGTTTGGAATCTGTGCTAAGGTATGGATTAGTTCATCTCTTAAACCATGATAAACAACTGTAGCTCTTTTGCTTCCTGGATAGTCGGTCTCCACCACCCTGCTTATTAAACTCGGCCAAATAAGCCACCAGATCCTTATTACCCTGCCTTAGTGCCAAAAGTTCATTATCATTGACTTGAGAGATCTTTCGCCAATCGAAAATCTGAAGGAACTTTCTTTTAAAATCTTCAAAATTATAGAGCAGAGCATCATCTCTGGTAACCAAAGGCATTGACCAACTTGCGGCATCGCCGCTGAGGTAAGACAAAATGAAGGCCACTCTGGACTGTGCGTCTGGGAAAAGCAAAGGACGACACATAAAAGGCAAATAACACTGTTTAAAAAATATCTGAGCCTTTTGTGGGTCTCCACTAAATCGCTCTGGTGGAGCTAAGGGAATTAAAGGAGATAAGGAATGTACTACGTGAGTAGCTACTCTTGAAGTGGAACGTACACTCTCACTTTCATTTCCAGGGAGTCTTATGTCAGCCCCAGGGGTCATATTTGTTTTTCTAGTTGCTAGCTCAACTGTTTCACCTCTGCAATCCATGATTTCTTATCTCAATTCCTTGTTTTCATCCCTGACTGCTGCTAACTCTTTTTGTATTAACTTTAATACTTCAACTAGGTTCTGTAAATTGATTCCCTCAGACATTCTTTTCAGGTGCAAGATTCAACAACTGGGCACTACACTCAGTCAGAATGCGGTACCTTATACTTGCGCAGGAACTGATGACGATTAGTCCCAATGCCCTCTCTGAAGAAACACTCCCTGCGCTCTTTTAGAATAGTACCCGGAAGTATATCCGAATGGGGGAAGGGGTAGTGGATAAAATAACAAACCAAAAGAAGAGACTGCCTCTGGTCATCAGTTTTTCTATTCCCTCAGTTTTTCTCCTAAGAGTATTATTCTGCCTTGGATTTTGAAATTCTAGAAAAGCTAAGAACACATTATTAAATGTCTACTACTCGAATATTCACACAAGCTATTTCTAAAGATCTATATATATATATATGTATACTCTAATGTCAGGCAACGTACCTAATTACCCTGGGATGTTAGTTGCTCTTCTAATGTAATGCGTAGTAACCCTTGTTTCTTCCTTTCTTCAAAGAAAGAAGATTATTTCAGCATTCTTTTCCTCAAGTAAGAAACTTTATCACCATCCTCTAGGTTATTTAAATATTTACCGTTCTAGTGATTATAGTTCTTTTGTTTTGCTTAAAACACTACAATGAAACTTTTGCTCATACTTGAAAATAAACTGTACTTAGCTTCTTAGTCTCAAAGCTTGCTTCTTCTCACTGGCAATTTTTAGAGAGACTCGTCACTGCTCTCTTTTCTCAGGTATTCTCTCATCTGTGCATGCACTTTAAGAGACACTCTCCGGGGTGCGCAGAATGCGGGTGATGACAGATTAGGCTGTGAAGAAATTCTGTGTGCGCATGCACACGAAGAGACACTCGCTCGACGGAGAACCTGATTCCCAGAATGTGTACTGGCCCCAAGGTGAGAGAACTGTGGAATGGAGTTGCTGCTTCAGTGTAAGACATAACTGAGCGCAGACTCCGTAAACATGGACTATGGCTGTGGAGATGCCGACCTCAACGGAAGACCTCAATGGAAATTAACGGATGAGATGCCCGGAAGACACTACCCTGACTAAACTATCACGGAGATACAGCTGCAGATGCTTCTTCTTTTAAAACTCAGGTGAAGTGCGCGGGCGTTCTAATCTGAGCGCTTTAAGTAGAATCTTCAGACGAGGGAAAGACTAGAACTCCTACTTGTGTGGAATGCCAGCCATCATGGAGTTCCTTAATCTCCATGCCTCCCTCCATGCAATGGTTCTCCCTGACTTAGTGTTATTTTGCGGCGGTTCCTGAGCTGTGGTGCTGAGTGTAGAGTTTCTGTCTTCTGAAATTCTGACAAATGGGCCGATAGTTGTTCAGGAACAAAACATTAGGATTAGGTTATAGTTGGGTCAGAGTTTCCAAAGGAAGGGAATTTGCGGATTTTCTAATAGCTTTGGTGACATTTAACAAATCTTCATTCAACTTTCCCCAAAAAGTTCATCCACTTGAGCTCCTTTTTGGATAGTTTGGGGGGTGATCTGCTAAGTAAAAGGGGGCGATTCCCCAACCATTGTTTTCTCATTTAATTCCCAGAGGAAAGTTTGGGAAGCGATTAAAAAAAACACATCTGAACAGAATTACACCAAATTTGGTAGGCAGTTATAACTTTACTCAGAGAGCCAGCTTTACTTTATTTGTCGTAAATCAGTTAGGCCATTTTTTGAGCAATTCATGTTTAAATTATAGTGATATCTGGAATGTCAGTCCCACTGGACTCCTACGGATTCCTGTGGTACTGCAAACATTTTTTACATTGGCTTATCTGGGTACTCCCTTGAGACCCAGTGCAGGCCCCTGTGAAGTATCAGTGGAATCCAGTGGGATGATACCACAATAAAGTGAACTTCAATAAGTAAAGCTTGCATGGTTTTGTGTACCACTGGTGACACTTGAGCTGCGGTACCAGGGGATTACCACAGTACTGATTTGTTTTTTTTAAGTAAACAAGAAAAATGTAGGATGAACGTCTGTGAGGGTTTGGCTGCCTGTGTGGAGTTGGCTGCCTGCGTAGGGTCGGGTCTAGGTTCTGTCCGAAGTCTTTGTCCTGTGGAAAACCCCACTCCACATTACAGATGAAGGCTGCTCACAGCATGGGGGTTCAGTGCCCATAGGGGGTAGGGCAAAGATCATGGCCACAAACTTAAGATATGCTCAGTGAAGGAGTTGGGTGAATATGATTAAAAATAACAATAATTCACTGAAACAAACAAAGATTAAAGTGACGTTATAGTTAGGTATAGTAATAAGTTCTTTCTTTACTTTGAAAAAACTCCGAAATGTACTGAAACAACCTGCTACCAAACCCCTATAGGCACCCAACCCCATGTCATGCATGGCCTTTGGCCTTTGGCCTTTGTGGCCAAGCCCCCACTTGCCGGCAACTCAGAAGGGCGGCACCAGCACCTCTCCCTGGGCCAATTATTGCCCGGGGACTCCATCCCCTAGGGTCCAAATAATTATGTAAAGGGGATGGGGGGCTACATGGTCCATCTCCCCTGGCCGATTTTGCCCTCAGGGACACCATACCACGTGGCCTGGACAATTACTGCAAGGGGAGGGAGGCTGTGCAGGCATCCCTCCCAGGCCAATTTCAGCCAGGGGACCCCATCCCCTGGGATCCGGCCAATTAGTGCAAGGGGAGTGGGGCTACTTGTCCCCTCACCCTGGGCCAAACTCAGCCGTGGGAATCCCATCTCCTGGCTTATGGCCAATTATTGAAAGGGGAGGGGGTCATTAGGCCCACGTCCCTGGCCGATTTTGGCCCTGGGGACTCCATCCCCCAGGGCCCAGTCAATTAGTAAAAGAGGAGAGAGTCCATGCAGCTCCCCTCTCTGAGTCAATTATGTCCCTGAGACCTCATCCCCCAGGGCCCGGCCAATTAGTTCAAGGGAAGGGGAGCCACAAAGCTCTCCACCCTGGGCCGATTTTGACCCCGTGGACCCTATCCCCCGGGACCTTGTGATTTCATTCACGAAGAGGGGTGCCCCACAGCTCTCCTCTCCAGGACAATTAAGGCCCTTGGAACCCCATTACCTGGGGTCCGGCCACTTCATGGTGGGTGCCCTGGTCCCACTCAGAGCAACCAGTGTGCGCGGTTGGGGGCAGCAGGGTGAGCCTGAATGCCCTTGCAGTCCCGAACAGCACCCTTTCTCCAGCAGGAGCCAGCATTACTCCCGCACGCAGGGAACAGCAATAGATGCCGCTCCCTGTGAGTGAGAGAAATTTTTACATCTATTTTCCTGCCTACTTCACAGAGGGTCAGGGAAACAGAAGAAAAGTCCACTCCCAGAGGCGCTGGAGCAAATTTCCTGCTACTGTCTGCTCTGAGTGGACTTACTGTGTGCCTCGGCGGTGGTCCCTGGGGCTGAAAACGGGGCCCCACTACCAGGCTTAGTGGGTCAAGGTATTCCTATCCTGCCCCCTTTTGGGGTTTTTTGTGGGTATTTTTGGGGACTCGGACCCAGTCCCAAGTCTCAAGATGGCTGCCAGCACTTTCTGGTCAAAGTGTTGGCAGCCAATCAGATCTTACCATGAGATTTTCCTCTCTGCTGAGGATTCACGTCCCTAGATATCTATATTTCTTTTTCCTTTAATAACTCCAAAACTACTGAATAAATTTGCACCAAATTACAAAAAGGGCTCTTTCTGGCGGGACTAAGAACTTGCTTTCTGCCAAATTTGGTCTAATTCTGTTAAGTGGTTCGGGCTGTAGTCGCATTCAAAATCCCTATGGGAAATTGCAAGGAGAAATCGTGATTTGGGACCCCCCCCCCCCATTTTCTTGTCCCCCACTTAACAAATCACCCCAAAACTTTCCACAAAGCAGCTGAACTCAGATGCGTACTAGTTCTGAAAACTTTGCGAAGATTCATCAAACGATATTAGCAAAACAATAAAAGCTTTTCCAATGAAAACTAGGTCCTAACTATCACTACGTACTGGCCAGTATGTAATAGATATAGATAGTATAGAGTATATATAGGTAGTGATAGTTTGGACCTAGTTTCATTTGCACTAACTCTGGCATTGTTTGACACATTCTCATGCAATTTTCAAAACTAATATGACGCTCACTCTAGCTGCTGTCATGAAAGTTTTGTGATGATCCATCAAGTGGGGGCCAGGAAAATTTGTTTTCCCCATGTTAATTCCTATAGAGAATTTAGACATGACTACAGCCTGCATTGCTGAATGGAATTACACCAAATTTAGCGAAAAGGTAGCTGTTTGTCCAGAAAGTAGATTGGCGTAAATCAGTTCAGTAATTTTTGTAAAATTAAGAGAAAAACCAATTCGTATATATATTTACCTGAAGGCTTTGCAAACCCTCCAGCTCTCGTGCTCAAATCTGATTGCCTGCCAACCCTTCAAACCAGGAAGTGTTAGCAGCCACCTTGGGACGCGGCTTAAGCTGAACCCCAGAATTCTTTTTTTTTAAAGAGAAGGGGCAGGTTAGGAATACCCTAACGCCCTTGACCTCTTGGGGGGTCCCATAGGGACCCCATAGGCACAAAAAAACATTTAAAACATTTTGGGGGCAGGAGGCACGTTGAATATGCGTCCCCTGCCGAAAATTAAAAGAAACAAATAAGTGCAAGCACTCTCATGGAGCAAATAATAGCCATGGCGACTGTCACCCCTCTCCTGCTATGTCCAGGGTTGCCCACCCATGGGACATAGCTGTTTGCAGTGGCGCGGCGGGGGCTTTAAAATTCTCACCAAGCCACAGCAAACACTCTGCTTCCAGCAAGCAATAGCATTGTTTCGCTGCCCAATATCAAGCGAGCACGGAAACAGACAAACTGCTTTCAGACACAAGGAGCTGCATGTTTACCAGCTCCCTGTGTTTGAAAGCAAAGCCGGCTCCCGCAGAAGGTGGGGAGCCTGCAGGGACTGAGGGGATCTTCAGTCATCCTCCTGTGATCCCAATATAGACTGGACTAATGGCCAGGGATCCCCAGGACCAAAATCGGCCTGGGTTGGGGCCGTGCAGCCACCCTCTCTCATTTGCAAATAGCTGGGAACAAGGGAAGGGGTCCCCGGGACCAAAATCAGTCCAGGAAGGGGGCTGCCTAGCCACCTCCCCTATTAATTGTGTTTTTTTTTTTAAATGGTCGTGCCCTTGGGGATGAGTCCCCAGTGATGAAATCTGCCAGGTGACGGGGGGCTTGCTCCCCCTCCTCATAATAAATTGTTTTGTTTTAAAATGTGCCATCCCCGGGGAAGTTGCTGGAGGCCCTGCCCCCTTTCTCAACTACTCTGCAAAGGGTCCTCCTGGGGCACATCTTGATGTGGGATGAAGCCCTCTTGCTGATGAGAGTCCTTGAGGGCCAACAAACCCTCCTGTTATCTCCAGTAAGCCCCATATAGTGGGTTTGCTGGGAGTTGATCCAAGGCCCAGCCCCCTTACTCCACCACTATACAAACACACCACCTGAAGCACTACTGTTTGAGGGATGAAGTCCCCTTAGAAATTGAGGGTCTTTGGGGGCCAGCACCCACTCCTCTTACCTCCAGTAAATCCCACACCACGGGATTGCTTAGAGCTCGTGGGAGTCCCCGTCCCCTTTCTCCACCACTTTGCAAAGGCACCTCCTGGCACATTACTGGTTGGGGGACAAGGCCCCTTGGCTGCTGAAGATCCTTACAGGCCAACAGCCCGTCCTGACACCTCCAGTAAGCCCCACCCATCAGGATTGCTGAAAGATCATCGAAGGCCCGCACCCTTCCTCTATCACTCTGAAAACATGCTTCATAGTTAAAAAAACATAAAAATTCACTTAAAAACCAAAGGTTACAGGTGCGTTACCGTTTGGAAATCGATATATAAAAATTATAGAAATTCATTGAAAAAGCTAAGGTTAAAGGGACTTTATAGTTAGGCTCAGATTTAACTCGTACAAAGCCACTGAAATTCAGAAGCCCGGGCGGTGAACTCAGCTCAGTTCGTGGAGTTTGCGGAGTTTTCTGCACTCACACTCTGCGGAGCATGTGAAATTCCTTTGTGGAGTGGAGTTTTTTCCTCACTCGCGCTCGTCAACTTTAACTTGCCGAGCATGTATTAGGATAATCCACTGCTAGACCACTTACCAGAGAATTTTCTCAACGTGGGTGGTCACGGATGGGCATGACTGCTCGCATTGAGAAACTATCAGTTTGCGTTGATAAAGCTGCCGCTCGAGTAGAAAATCTACTCAAGCAGCAGAAACAAACAACGCCATCTTGCGCTGCACATGGTACTGTTTGCACTGATTTTCGAGTGCAGGACAAACACCCGCGCTAAAAATCATCAAGAACGGCAACGACCTAACGCACTCCACCTCTTGCAGAATGCCATGCAGCGCAGCAGAGTTTTTTGGTCGCTTCGTGAAGTTCTACATAGTGAAACTCCATGGACTCTGCCTCAGCAGTTATAGTTACCTGAGACAACTATAACTTATGCCCCCATAATGCATTGCTTATGGCCTCGCAATTACATTAGTCTTGACATGGTCAGTGACATAACTGATGATATCTCAAATGACATCATTGATGACATCTTCCACAGAACAACTCACACACCCACTCTCACCCTCATCCAACCTCTTGTATGCCCACTCACACACCCACACTACCACTCACATACCCATTCACAGACCAATACCAGTACTCACACACCTACTCACTCCTTAGAGACACTCACATGTCCACTCACTCATACAGCCACTCACAACCATTCACTCGCCCATATAGCCACTAATATCAATCAATTAATCAGGGAACTGTAAGCCTGCTACTCGCCTGTGAGGGTCTCAAGGCACTGAGGGGGGGGGGAGGTCCGCAGATCTGTTTAGCCAAACAGCCAGGTCTTGAGGGTCTTCCTGGAGGTGTTCAGGGAGGGGTCACGTCTGATGTTTGCTGGTAGCTCATTCTAGGTCTTGGCTGCAATGTGAGAGAAGGATCTTCCACCTGCTCTGGCTCTGTGGATGTGCGTGGTTTCAACCAGTGCGGGGTTGGGAGATCTGAGGTTTCTTTTAGGTACGTGGAAGTTGATTCTGTCATTGAGGTATTTGGGTCCGATGTTGTGTAGGCATTTGTAGGCGTGAGTGAGGATTTTGAAAGTGACTCTTTTCTCCATGGGGAACCAGTGGCTCATACAACCAGTTACTCAACTACACAGCCCTACACTCAGGCATACATCTACTTACAGACTTATTCACCTATACAGCCACTCATACACCCATACAGCCTCTCAACACAGCCACTCACTCACCCATACAAGGATTCACATATTCATTCATTCACACACCCAAACAACCACATACATACCCATTCACACATCCATATAAGCCCTACCCTCTCTGCTTACTCACCCATATAGTCATTCACACAGACACTCACTTTTCAATACAACAATTCACACACCAACTCACTTAACCAAACACTCACTCAAACAGCCACTTACTCACACATACAACCACTTACACTCCCAGTCACTCACTTGTGTAGCCATTCAGACACCCACTCAGTCACTTATACTGCCACTCACTTACCTATACAGTCACTGACACACCCACTCACTGACCAACAAAGGCACTCACATACCCACTCACTCATCCACACAGCTAATCACATACCTACTTATATACCCATATAGCCACACACACACCCATACTGCCACTCACACACACACACTAAACAACTCACACACCCATACAACCACTCAGATACCAACTCACATACCCATACAACCACTGACATAACCACTCACACCTACAGACATAGTCAGAAATCCACTCACTCACCCATACAGCCACTCACATATGTACTCACACACCCACCCATATAGCCACTAACACGTCCACTCAGATCATACATATTAGATATAGTAACACTCATTAACAGAACAACCAGTATACTAATCTAACTTTTGAAGTAGGTTAGTCTATGTTTAGTACCCATAAACTCTTAAAAACGCTTCCGCTCACTTGATGATGTCATCAGTAATGTCATCAGTGATGTCACTGACAATGGCATGAGTGATGTAATATGTTAGATCATAAGCAGTGCATTGCAGGGGCGAAAGTTATCGTTATCTTAGGTAACTATAACTGCTGAATTTCAATGGTTTTGTACGAGTGAAATCTGAGCCTAACTATAACGTCTCTGTAGCCTTTGGTTTTATCAGAAGAAAAAAATATATACACACACACACACATATATATGTATTTATATATATTCACTGAAAAAACCATGGGTTACAGGGACATTATAGTTAGGCTCAGGTTTCACTGGTACAAAACCATTGAAATTAACTCACGCCCCCACAATGTTCTGCTTATGACCTCACATATTACATCACTCATGACATGGTCAGTGACATCACTGTTGTCCAAGTCCATGATCTGGTTCCTCATTACAGCCGGTTGTGGCCGTTGTTCTGCCACTGCCCTTGCTGCCTGCCCTTCACAGTTAACTTGCCACCCCATCCACCTCCTGCCTACCCTCTGTTGTTCGAGTCCATGCAGGAGCCACTCCCTCCAGCCATTCACTTCAATGCATTTCAATGGGATGCTATCGTGTATATTGGTCCCAAGAGGGCTGCCAGCACTTCCTGCTTGAAGTGTTAGAAGTCAATCAAATTTCAGTAGCATTTCAGTAGGTTTTTGGGCTACCAGATATCTATTTTTTTTTACTTAAGTATCTCTGAAACTATTAAATGGATTTACACCAAATCACAAAAGGCACACTTTCCAGACTAATATCTAGCGTTCTGCCAAATTTGATGCAATTCCGTTCAGTGGTTCGTGCTGTAGTTGTGTTAAAAAAATGAAAAATCCACATAGACTTAACATGGGGAAAACACATTTTGGGAGCCCCCTGTTTTCTCATCCCGACTTGATGGATCACCCCGAAACATTTAACACAGCACCTGAACCAATAAGTAGACGTTTTATGAACATTTCGTGAAGATTAGTGAAGCCGCGCCAAAGTTATTGGTGAAACAAAATACGCTTTTCCTGCGGAAACTTTGGTCCTAACTATAACTACCTACTGGCGACCACCAGTAGGTAATACACACACGTATATATATATATATATATATATATATATATATATATATATATATATATATATATATATATATATATATATGTATATATATATACATACATATATAAATATATGTATGCATATATATATATATTCACTGAAAAAACCATAGGTTATAGACCATATATAGTTAGGAATTAGCATTTACAAAACCTTGAAAATTCACTGAAAAAACCATAGGTTATAGACCATATATAGTTAGGAATTAGCATTTAAAAAACCTTATTTTACTCACACAAAACCATTGAAATTCCATATATAGTTAGTTGCACTAACTATATATCGCGCACCCGCAATCCACTGCTGATGATGTCACATATTACATCATTCATGACATGGTCAGTGACATCACTGATGACATCACTGATGACATCTCAAATGACATCACTGATGACATCACTGATGACATCATCCAGTGACTGTGTGTTTCTGTAAAGTTTAAATATGTTTTACATATTGAAGAATGAGTAGATGTATAAGTGTCTGGACGAAGGATTTAGTAGGTGCAAGACTGAATGTATGAGTCAGTGATTAAATGTGTCTCACTGAGTGCATGGGTTAGTGACTAAACTGTCTTAATTTGTGCATCATTATGTCTGTTGTTCTGTAAACTGCTGCATGTGTTGATCAGTAGCTATATGATTAACTATATGGGTTATTGATTGATTATCCAAGTATTTGTATGGGAGACTGAGTGTGTGTGTGGCTGGCTGGGAGGTGTGTGACTCTGTGCAGATCAATGTGTACTTGTATCAATGATTGTATAAGAAAGTAAGTATGTGTTAGTATATGTTTGAAAATGTAAGGTGCTCTATGTTTAACTGTATAGACAAGAAAATGGAAGTGTGATTGATTCTTTACAGGACTGACTAGGTGTGTGAGTAACTCCATGGATGAGTGGCAGAGTGTGAGTGTCTGTATAGGTGTATGACTGCATATGATAGTGTTGTAAAGATGAGTGATTGTATGTATGAATGATTGTATGGGTGAATGAGTGAATGTGTGTGTAGACGTAGGAATCAGTGAGTGCGTATGTAGTAACTAGTATTGGTGTGTCAATGGTTTCAAAAATTATACTCTGTATTTAACACTGGGTGAAACAGAGGTTATATTAAAATGTGAGGAGATGCATTGTATTGTCACATGAATGATATCATCAGTGATGTGGTCATTGATGTCAAATGAGATGTCATCAGTGATGTCATCAGTGATGTCATTTGAGATGTCATCAGTGATGTCATCAGTGATGTCACTGACCATGTCATGAATGATGTAATATGTGACATCATCAGCAGTGGATTGCGGGTGCGCGATATATAGTTAGTGCAACTAACTATATATGGAATTTCAATGGTTTTGTGTGAGTAAAATAAGGTTTTTTAAATGCTAATTCCTAACTATATATGGTCTATAACCTATGGTTTTTTCAGTGAATTTTCAAGGTTTTGTAAATGCTAATTCCTAACTATATATGGTCTATAACCTATGGTTTTTTCAGTGAATTTCAATGGTTTTTTAATAGCAAATATCATAAGCTGTCGAATGTCAAGTACGTGGTAAGTGAAAACATTTTCGTGTTTATGCACACTGATCTGCTTTGAATGGTGCCCCCCCCCCTCATTTCTATTAGGAGTACTCTCTCTTTGTAGATAGTGAAAGGTAGTTAACGCAGGCCTTTGCCCCCGTTGTAATCCGTCGTGCCTGCTTCTCTCTCCATTTGATTGATTGTTATCCAAGTATTTACTGTTTTAGAATTAGTTCTCTTTGGTTCATTCTCTATTTACAAACAAACACAGAGTCGCAATACTCTGTTTAGTCTTTGCAGATAACGAAAAATCGTGTAAAAAAAAGAAAAGGAATCGAGTAAAATCAGTAGGCCACTAATGGGATCTCTTTTTGACCTCGCTAAAATAGAAACATTAGGAACAACCCCTCATGACAAATACAAAACTAGTGAGATGAACTGAACTCCACACAATGATGGCTGCAAAACAGCTCGGCTCCGCCACCCACCCCGCCCAAAATAACGATAAAGAGCGGCTGCCATGATTGGTTGCGGAATGGCCACAACGGAGCTACGAAATGGTGGTGCTCTCATGCTAACCCCAGCTTCAGTCTGAAACATCCAGAAACACTGTAGACTACCAATTCGATCAGTTCCGGTAGCGCCCCAATGTAACCCGGTAGACAAGAACTAGCCCTCCCCTCTTTGACTGATGGTTCTTGTTCCCTGTCCCTTCTGTTGTCATTTAACAGAACTATTTAGCCTGCTGAAAGGGGTTGTGTTTCGACCGCTGGTTGGTGGAGACATTTTGACTATATTCTGGACCTGCGTTGTCGCGTAATGCGTCATATGACGCGCCGCGTTAGCGCATCCGGAAGTCATCCGGGGCGCGCAGCGCGTAACGTAAGCATAACAAGTCATGTGACTTGTTAATAAAACTTTTCATTGGTTCATTTTACTTTTCTTATTCTAATGATGAAAGCCTTGGTCATATCACCTAAAAATTACGCTTTTAATTACTTCCGAACATTATTTTTTCTTAAATATATGTTATAATGTTCCAGGCTAATGTACTTTCCCGGAAATTTTACAACTGTCCTGCAAGTAAAATATATTCTTTTTTCGAGAAAAAGAGCGTTTCTTCGTCCCATGACGGAGCCGTTGAGCAAAAGAGGGTCGACCTGCTGTCTTAGTCGCCGATACGCCTGAATATGAGATTCTTATCGATCACTTTATGTTGCAGGAATAGAAAACACAACAGCCCTTGACCATTTATCTTTACTGCGTTCCTTCGTATTATACCTTTTACCCTTCATGTAATTGGTCTGCTTTATTTCACTTGCCTTTTAATGATTCTAAAACAGTGACTATTATTAAAAACTTTACCAATGTATATACTACTACCATGTTTTCTTTTAAAAACCTTTATTGTGAAAATTTCATTATACAAATACGAGCCTATAACCACGTGGGCCTGCCACGGAGCAAACTGTAATCGTATATGATGAATAGACATTTACACTGTAGAGGAACGTAACGGGCGGGCCATTAGGTTGCAAGAACTAAGGTGTCTAACAGTTACGGAATCGGTGGACGTACATTTTATAATTAAAATACGACAGGGCCAGTTACAATAAAATTATCTAGATATACATTTGCGGGCAAGTACCATGGGTGACGTTAATTCGAATTTTCAACAGTACAGTAATCAATAACACATCAGAACTTAATATCAATAGGGATGTCGAAATATTCAATCAATTCTCGTCCCCGCCCGCCATGTGCTTCAAAACTGCATACGTATCTCGTGATTTCAAGGTTCTGCAACCAGTACACAACAAGGAGTTACGAGTCCCATTTATTCCGGCGCCATTTTGGGCGAGGACGGGCAGGTCCAGGATATAGTCAAAATGTCTCTACCAACCATCGACTATGATGATGTTCATATGCTGTATTTATTAGAGTAACACTCATCTGTCCACATGAAATTAATTTACCACAATCTAAACATGTCATTTTAATCTTTCCAAAGTTCTTCTAAATATTTGGGACCATTTCCCTTGCCTCTGAAGCTCTCAGTGCCACTTCTTTGATGAATGTACTAGCAGGTCAGGGGTTCTCCTCCAAATCTCTCTTTTATGCAGCACTATAATTAATTGGTGCCACCTCTCCATATGACGATGCATGGTATAGTTACCACAACTATATTTTTTTCCGGTTCCTCTGGAGAGTTCATCGTGGCAGATGAAGCGTGTAACGTACCGGGCATTTACCTTTTTTTGCATGTACAGGAAAGGAAAAAAAAATCGGGCGTCCGAGTTCTAAGGTGTCCCAGGGCCATTTTAGTGGACCAGGCCCAAATCCAAAGAACAGGCCGCCATTTTGAGAGTCCTCTTGCAGCCGCCTGTCGCTATAACATCAAGAGCAGCCGAAACTCAGCTGAATGGCAACTGAAACGGTAAATGGGCGCCCCACTACATTTCAGCATTGTAGGATGACCACACCAGTACAGCAACTTGCTAGACATCACCTCGGTGCCATCTGGATCTCGGCGCCCCACTGCAGATGAAGTGCCTCTCAACTATGAAACCACCACGGTGACATCCGGATCTTGGCGCGTTGTGCTGCCTTCGGCCTATTCGCACATCGGTCCGCTACTGACGCCATCTCACAGGCTAATGGGGTGACCCACGCCGAGTTTCAGCATTGTAGGATGACCACACCAACTTGCTAGACATCACCTCGGTGCCATCCGAATCTTGGCATCTCAACGCCTAGTGGTATCTTCCATACAGAAAATATTGTTACGCTGCCTTTGGCCCCATTCGCACATCAGTCCGCAACTTAGACATCACCTCGGTGCCATCCGGATCTTGGCATCTCAGCGCCTTGTGGTGTCAGTCAGAAAATATTGTTGCGCTGCCTTTGGCCCCATTCGCACATCAGTCCGCTACTGACACCATCTCACAGGCCAATAGGGCGCCCCACGCCGACTTTTACCATTGTACGATGGCCACACCAGTGGCACAACTTGCTAGACATCACCTCGGTGCCATCCGAATCTTGGCATCTCAACGCCTAGTGGTATCTTCCATACAGAAAATCTTGTTACGCTACCTTTGGCCCCATTCGCACATCGGTCCGCAACTTAGACATCACCTCGGTGCCATCCGGATCTTGGCATCTCAGCGCCTTGTGGTGTCTTCTACTCCGAAAATATAGTAGCAAATATTGTTGCGCTGCCTTTGGCCCCATTCACACATCAGTCCGCTACTGACACCATCTCACAGGCCAACAGGGCGCCCCACGCCGACTTTTACCATTGTACGATGGCCACACCAGTGCCACAACTTGCTAGACACCACCTCGGTGCCATCCGGATCTTGGCATCTCAGCGCCTTGTGGTGTCTTCAAATCAGAAAATATTGTTGCGCTGCCTTTGGCCCCATTCACACATCAGTCCGCTACTGACACCATCTCACAGGCCAACGGGGCGCCCCACGCCGACTTTCAACATTGTAGGATGGCCACAGAAGTGCGACAACTTACTAGACACCACCTCGGTGCCATCCGGATCTTGGCGCGTTGTGCTGCCTTCGGCCTATTCGCACATCGGTCCGCTACTGACGCAAACTCACAGGCCAACGGGGCGCCCCACGCCGACTTTCAGCATTGTAGGATGGCCACACCAGTGCGGCAACTTGCTACACACCACCTCGGTGCCATCCGGATCTTGGCATCTCAGCGCCTTGTGGTGTCTTCTACTCCGGAAATATAGTAGAAAATATTGTTGCGCTGCCTTTGGCCCCATTCACACATCAGTCCGCTACTGACACCATCTCACAGGCCAACGGGGCGCCCCACGCCGACTTTCAACATTGTAGGATGGCCACAGAAGTGCGACAACTTACTAGACACCACCTCGGTGCCATCCGGATCTTGGCGCGTTGTGCTGCCTTCGGCCTATTCGCACATCGGTCCGCTACTGACGCAAACTCACAGGCCAACGTGGCGCCCCACGCCGACTTTCAGCATTGTAGGATGGCCACACCAGTGCGGCAACTTGCTACACACCACCTCGGTGCCATCCGGATCTTGGCATCTCAGCGCCTAGTGGTGTCTTCTATTCCGAAAATATTGTTGCGCTGCCTTCGGCCCCATTCACACATCGGTCCGCTACTGACGCCATCTCACAGGCCAACGGGGCGCCCCACGCCGACTTTCAGCATTGTAGGATGGCCACACCAGTGCGGCAACTTACTAGACACCACCTCGGTGCCATCCGGATCTTGGCGCGTTGTGCTGCCTTCGGCCTATTCGCACATCGGTCCGCTACTGACGCAAACTCACAGGCCAACGGGGCGCCCCACGCCGACTTTCAGCATTGTAGGATGGCCACACCAGTGCGGCAACTTACTAGACACCACCTCGGTGCCATCCGGATCTTGGCGCGTTGTGCTGCCTTCGGCCTATTCGCACATCGGTCCGCTACTGACGCAAACTCACAGGCCAACGGGGCGCCCCACGCCGACTTTCAGCATTGTTGGATGGCCACACCAGTGCGGCAACTTACTAGACACCACCTCGGTGCCATCCGGATCTTGGCGCGTTGTGCTGCCTTCGGCCTATTCGCACATCGGTCCGCTACTGATGCAAACTCACAGGCCAACGGGGCGCCCCACGCCGACTTTCAGCATTGTAGGATGGCCACACCAGTGCTGCAACTTGCTGGACACCACCTCGGTGCCATCCGGATCTTGGCGCGTTGTATTGCCTTCGGCCTATTCGCACATCGGTCCGCTACTGACGCCGCCTCACGTGCCAACGTATTTTCTCCGCATTTTACACCCTATGCCGCATAACAGGTCATGTGACTTGTTTATAAAACTTTTCATTGGTTCATTTTACTTTTGGTTTCCTAATGATGGAAGGCTTGATCATGTGACCTAAAAACAACACTTTTCATTGGATGAAAACTTTTTTTTTTCCCCAAACGATGAAAGCCGCACCTTGTTTCTGGATGTTTCAGACTGAAGCTGGCGTCAGCATGAGAGCACCACCATCTCGTAGCTCAGTCGTGGTCATTCCGCGAGCAATCATGGCAGCCGCTCCCCACCAGAAGCCTGCAGGAGTCGGAGCCCCCAAAACTTTTGATGAATTCTCAAGGCGAAGGGGACGCTTTCGAGAATGGGGTCCAAGACCTAGCAGACAAGCGTCCGATTTCCAAGGTGTCCCAGGGCCATTTCAGTGGACCAGGCCCAAAAAGGAAACAGCCTGCCGCCATTTTGAGAGTCCTGTGACAGCCGCCTATCGCTGCACCGCAAGAGTGGGCGCAACTCAGCTGAATTGCGGCTTTTGACACAGTGGACCAAAAACGGACGGAATGGCAACTGAAACGGTAAAGGGGCGCCCCACTACAGCAGACGAGACTCCACCTGGAGAGGCCCGTTCACGCCGCCTCCCCCGGGGCGCCCCACGCCGTTATTCGGAGCAGCATTGTAGGATACCAAAACCAGTGCGGCAACTTACTGGACATCACCTTGGTGCCATCGTTCTGCTGCCTTGGAACTATTCGCGCAACAGTTTGCTACTGATGACCCACCCCCCGCGACGCCCCATGCCGTTATTTGCTGGGTGGCAACTTACTAGACATCACTTTCGTGTCATCTAGATTTCGGCGCGTTCTGCTGCCTTGGAACTATTCGCACAACAGTTTGCTACTGATGACCCACCCCCCGCGACGCCCCACGCCGGAAATCTGGACGTTGTGCTGCGTTGGGACTATTCGCACAGCCGACCGCTACTTCGTTGTTTTTCCCTAAAAATGTTTATATGTTATTACTATTTTTGTTTTCTTGTATATATTTATAAATTATTAAAGTTTTATAATCTTACTACTTTGTCGGAGTGCTATATATATTTAATGTGACACATAATTGTAAAAACTTTGATGTACAAAGAGTCATCCCTGGAATCTTCCGCTTCAGGCTCGGTCCCCTCCCCAATCACAATACAGGATGGTTTTCAGATAATAGCAACGCTTCTGCTGTGACGGATCTCATCCAGTGTGGGCCTTGATCTACTATAACTCCTTTGAAGAGGGGTGATTCTTTACAGCTGTGGCCATAAACTACATCTGCAGGGCTAGCTGATACCCTAGGACCAGCCTGGACAATCGGACACAGAGGAAAAGGAGTGTCAGAGGGTGCGGTAGTGAATAGGGCGAAAGGGAGGTGTCGGGCGGGCACAGGGTGTGATTCTCAGGGAAGAGCAGCGCAGATGGGGGGAGGTTTATTACCCATGCATAAGACAGAGAGCGGGGGTGACCACTGCCTGGGGGAGATGCTTGCGAGGGTGGGGAGCCATGCTAAGGATCGACAGCGTGCACAGAGTGGGTCTGGTCAAGGCATCTAAAATGGCTGCCGTGCACGACAAAAGTGTGGCATTTGAAAAAAGACAAGAAGGCGCAGACAATGTTTTTCAACACTTCCTGATTTCCTTCGAATCGAACGTTAACAGACGTTGGGGCATATTACCAAAGTTAAGCGATATTTATCCCTAACGATGCTTAGCAACGATTTTTTTACCGTCAGAAATTATCGCAGATAAACCTTGCTATTATCAAGGTTTATCGGAAATACGATAAAAAACGACCGCAATGCATTAATATCGCTGAAAACTCAGCGATATTCATGCATTACCGAGCTAATGCTCTTAGCCATGTTATCCACCTCCCATTGGATAACATGGCTAAGAACTGCTCAGGGCAGGTGGTAGCTTTTGGAGATATTCGCGCTTATCTCGAATATTTCCAAAAGTTGATAATAGGAGATAGCGATGTTAGCGACTGTTTCCAGTCGCTAACATCTTGGCATGCCCACTTTGCATGTCATTAGTGATAAATATCACTCACATGCAAAGTGGGGCCCAAGATGGTCGCTATCTTCTACTAGCCGTCGCTAACTAGTGTTAGCAACAGCTAGGTAATACACATATAATTTTATCTCCGCGAAGCGGAGCGCTGTTACAGATATATATCTTGTTTTTGAACGTTAATTTCTCAAAATGCACTGAAGCACATATATTGAGACCTAGCAAAGGCACATCGGGCTACCAGTCCCTACAATTTTGCCAAGTTTCGTGCAAAAATCCATTCAGCTGTTCGATCCTACCGAGAGATAAGATGGCGGCCGCTACGGACTGTTTGGAATGTTTACAGACACCGGAGAGCCAATCAGCTTCGCTTCGCAAAGCTCCGTAACGCGAAAAGTACGCGAAGCGGTGCGGTGTTACAGATATATATCTTTTTTTGAACGTTAATTTCTCAAAATCCACTGGAGCACATATATTGAGATCTAGCAAAGGCACATCGGGCTACCAGTCCCTACAATTTTGCCAAGTTTCGTGCAAATCCATTCAGCCGTTCGATTATTATTATTATTTTTTTTTTTTGCCCCGCGGGGCCCTTTTAAAACCTCCACATCAAACCTAGGGGGTCAGCGAGGATCTACTATGCCCCCTTATAGTTATTTCCCCCTTTGTTTTGACCTCCTCTTGTCTCTCGATCCTACCGAGAGACAAGATGGCGGCCGCTACGGACTGTTTGGAATGTTGACAGACGCCGGAGAACCAATCAGCTTCGCTTCACAAAGCTCCGTTGCGCGAAAAGTCCGCGTCCTGGGCCGCTGCCCAGTCCGCTGTTACAGATATATATCTTTTTTTAAACGTTAATTTCTCAAAATCCACTGCAGCACATATATTGAGACCTACAAAAGGCACATCGGGCTACCAGTCCCTACAATTTTGCCAAGTTTCGTGCAAATCCATTCAGCCGTTCGGGCTAAAAGTGAGGCCAACCGCCCTATGGAAATTAACATGGGAAAAACGCGTTTTGGGACCCCCCTTTTTTCTCGGCCCCCCCTTGACGAACCCCCCCAAAGTTTTCAGGGGCTGCTCAGAAACAAAATGTGCCATTTTCCTGAAAATTTCAGCCAATTCCGTCCACAAACGCCAAAGTTATTAGACATAGAATTTTCAAAAAACCCATAGAGAAAAAATCCTAACTATATATACCTACTGGCGACCGCCAGTAGGTAATATATATATATATATAAATACACAAAATTAAATTCCATATATAGTTAGTTGCACTAACTATATATCGCGCACCCGCAATCCACTGCTGATGATGTCACATATTACATCATTCATGACATGGTCAGTGACATCACTGATGACATCACTGATGACATCTTAAATGACATCACTGATGACATCACTGATGACATCATCTAGTGTCTGTGTGTTTTTGTAAAGTTTAAAGATGTTTTACATATTGAAGAATGAGTGGATGTATGGAAGACTGAGTGTGTGTGTGGCTGGCTGGGAGGTGTGTGACTCTGTGCATATCAATGTGTACTTGTATCAGTGATTGTATAAGAGAGTAAGTATGTGTTAGTATATGTGTGAAAAAGTATGGTGTTCTGTGTTTAACTGTATAGATGAGGAAATCGAAGTGTGATTGATTCTTTACAGGACTGACTAGGTGTGTAAGTAACTCCATGGATGAGTGGCAGTGTGTGAGTGTCTGCATAGGTGTATGAGTGCATATGATAGTGTTGTAATAATGAGTGACTGTATGTATGAGTCATTGTATGGGTGAATGAGTGAATGTGTGTGTAGACGTAGGAATCAGTGAGTGCGTATGTAGTAACTGGTATTGGTGTGTCATGATGTCATCAGTGATGTCATTTGAGATGTCATCAGTGATGTCATCAGTGATGTCATTTGAGATGTCATCAGTGATGTCATCAGTGATGTCACTGACCATGTCATGAATGATGTAATATGTGACATCATCAGCAGTGGATTGCGGGTGCGCGATATATAGTTAGTGCAACTAACTATATATGGAATTTCATTGGTTTTATGTCAATAAAATGTCCAGCTAACTATACATGGTCTCTAACCTATGGTTTTTTCAGTGAATTTTCAAGATTTTGTAAATGCAAATTTCTAACTATATATGGTCTATAACCTATGGTTTTTTCAGTGAATTTCATTGGTTTTTTAAAAGCTAATATCTATAGCTGTAAAATATATTCTTTATTACGTGACGTATCACGTAGCCACGTGAGACGCCTCATGACGCGTCGCATAACCGTGACGTATCGGCTCTGCAGCGCAAACAAAACCCGTAACGTAAGCGCGCCGGAGCACGCTTACAGATATATATTTTTTTTTTAACCTTAATTAGACAAAATCCACACGTGCACATATCTTGAGGCCTTGCAAAGGCACATCAAACAAACAGTCCCTACAATTTTGGCAAGTTTGCTGGAAATCTATTCCCTTAATTTTTTTTTTACTGTTTCTCTTGGTTTTCCCCTTGTTACGCTTACCGGGACGCTACCCGGTACGCGAACCGGACACTCCAAAAACACAAGATGGCGGACTCCCGTTACGCTGCCGGTTAGCTGCCCGGTTCGCGTACCGGGAAGCGCCTCTACCGCGAAAAATCGCAAAAATGTTTTATTTTTATTTTTTGCCCCGCGGGGGACTTTAATATCCCCCTCATCAATCCTAGGGGGTCAGGAGGGGTTTACCTTGCCCCCTTTCCTTCATTTCCCCCTTCGTTTTTCACCACATCTTGTCTCTCGAACCTACCGAGAGACAAGATGGCGGCCGCTCCGGACTGTTTAGAATGTTGACAGACACCGGAGAGCCAATCAGCTTCGCTTCCCGAAGTTCCGTGACGCGTCCGGTACGCGAACCGGGGCGCTATCCGGAGCGCTGTCACAGATATATATATATTTTTAAACGTTAATTTCTCAAAATCCACTGGAGCACATATATTGAGACATAGCAAAGGCACGTCGGGCAAACCATATCTACAATTTTGCCAAGTTTCATGTAAATCCATTCAGCCGTTCGAGCTAAAAGTGAGTCCAACCGCCCTATGGAAAAATGAATGTGAAAAACGTGTTTTGGGACCCCCCTTTTTTCTCGGCCCCCCCTTGATGAAACCCCCCCAATTCCGTCCACAAACGCCAAAGTTATTAGACATAGAATTTTCAGAAATCCCATAGAGAAAACATCCTAACTATATATACCTACTGGCTATCGCCAGTAGGTAATATATATATATATATATATATATATATTACCTACTGGCGGTCGCCAGTAGGTATATATAGTTAGGATTTTTTCCCTATGGGATTTTTGAAAATTCTATGTCTAATAACTTTGGCGTTTGTGGATGGAATTGGCTGAAATTTTCTGGAAAATGGAACATTTTGTTTCTGAGCAGCCCCTGGAAATTTGGGGGGGGTTCGTCAAGGGGGGGCCGAGAAAAAAGGGGGGTCCCAAAACGTGTTTTTAACATTGAGTTTTCCATAGGGCGGTTGGCCTCACTTTTAGCCCGAACGGCTGAATGGATTTGCACGAAACTTGGCAAAATTGTAGGGACTGGTAGCCCGATGTGCCTTTTGTAGGTCTCAATATATGTGCTTCAGTGGATTTTGAGAAATTAACGTTCAAAAAAAGATATATATCTGTAACAGCGGACCGGGCAGCGCTCTGGTTCGCGGACTTTACGCGTAACGGAACTTCGCGTAGCGAAGCTGATTGGCTCTCCGGTGTCTGTCAACATTCTAAACAGTCCGGAGCGGCCGCCATCTTGTCTCTCGGTAGGATTGAGAGACAAGAGGAGGCCAAAACAAAGGGGGAAATGACCATAAGGGGGCATAGTAGATCCTCCCTGACCCCCTAGGTTTAATGTGGAGGCTTTAAAAGGGCCCCGCGGATTTTTTTTTTGTTTTTTTGCGTGGGTAGCGCCCGGTTCGCGTACCGGAGCACTTCCGGGTGCGCTAACGCAGCGCGTCATAAGACGCATTACGCGACAACGTGATACGTCGCGCTTCCGCGACGCGTCACGATGTTGATTTCTAACGCGGCAGTTGCGCTAACGGAACGTTTACCGGTTCGCGGACCGGGTCGCGGCATCAAATTGAGCTAACGGAAAGCTTCCCGGTTCGCGAACCGGGAGCGAAACAAAAAAAATATTTTAAAAAAAATTATTAATAAACATATAAAATATATTTTTGGATTTAAAGAAGAATACATTTTACAGCTATAGATATTAGCTTTTAAAAAACCAATGAAATTCACTGAAAAAACCATAGGTTATAGACCATATATAGTTAGGAATTAGCATTTACAAAACCTTGAAAATTCACTGAAAAAACCATAGGTTATAGACCATATAGTTAGGAATTAGCATTTAAAAAACCTTATTTTACTCACACAAAACCATTGAAATTCCATATATAGTTAGTTCTACTAACTATATATCGCGCACCCGCAATCCACTGCTGATCATGTCACATATTACATCATTCATGACATGGTCAGTGACATCACTGATGACATCACTGATGACATCTCAAATGACATCACTGATGACATCACTGATGACATTTCAAATGATATCACTGATAACATCACTGATGACATCTCATTTGACATTACTGATCACATCACTGATGACATCATTCATGTGATAATACAATGAACCTCTTCAGACTCTAATATAACCTTAGATACACTCAGTGTAAACATACACTCACAGACTGTCACTCATCCATGGAGTTACTCAGACACCTAGTCAGTCATGCAAAGAATCAATCACACCTCCATTTTCTCAACTATACAGTTATACACACCTTACTTATTCAAACATATACTAAAACATATTTACTCTCTTATACAATCCTGGATACAAGTTCACAATGATGCATACAGCCACTCACACATTCACTGGCTCCTATGCACAGTTATTTATATATGTCAACTCTCACATGTACTGTATTTTACATATGTACTTACTTTGACATGTAGCACTGAGATATCCATTCACTCACCAATACACTCATGCACACAGTCAACCGCCCATACAGCTGTTTCCACATGCACTTTTGAACCCATACATCTAGTGAATCAACTGCTCACACATCTATGCACAGAGTCATACACCTCCCAGCCACCAACACACACACTCAGTCTCCCATACAAATGCTTGGGCAACCAATCAATAACCCATATAGTTACTCATTTAGCTACTGATCAACACATGCATCAGATTACAGAACAACAGACACAATAATGCACAATTTAAAACAGTTTAGTCACTAACCCATGCACTCAGTGAGACACATTTAATCACTCACTTATACAGTCAGTCATGCACCTACTAAATCCTTCATCCAGACACTTATACATCCACTCATTCTTCAATATGTAAGACATATTTTAACTTTACAGAAACATACAGTCACTGGATGTTGTCATCAGTGATGTCATCAGTGATGTCATTTGAGATGTCATCAGTGATGTCATCAGTGATGTCACTGACCATGTCATGAATGATGTAATATGTGACATGATCAGCAGTGGATTGCGGGTGCGCGATATATAGTTAGTAGAACTAACTATATATGGAATTTCAATGGTTTTGTGTGAGTAAAATAAGGTTTTTTAAATGCTAATTCCTAACTATATGGTCTATAACCTATGGTTTTTTCAGTGAATATATATATATATATATATATATATATATATATATATATATATATATATATATATATATATATATATAAAAATATAAATCAAAGGAAATGCTTTTTGCCTCTTGTCAAGATTCTTTTCAGTAAAGCAGATACGGACCCATAGTTGCGTGCTTAAGATTGCTTTTTAATGTTGGCCATTAAGCGTTTCAGTCCTCAAAGGACCTTGATATATATATTTATAACTATTACTCATGCCTCTGCAATGCACTGCTCATGACCTCACATATTATGTCACTCATGACATGGTCAGTGACATCACTCATGACTTCTCAAATGACATCAATGATGATATCACTGATGACATCATCCACAGAACAACTCATACATCCACGAACACCCCTATGCAACCTCCCATATACCCACCCCCACCCCCACACAACCACTCACATACCCATTCACAGGCCCATACAAGTACTCACACCACCACTCAACCATCCATAGAGACACTCACACAATTACTCACTCACCCATACAGTTATTCATACAACCACTCACCCATATAGCCACTCATACAACCATGCACTCACCTATACATATATTCACACACCCATTTATTCACCTATACAGCAACTTTCACACCGACCCGCTCACCCATACAGCCTCTCAACAAACAGCCATTCACTTACCCTTACAGCCACTCACAGTCACTCACAGACCCACACAACCATTTACATACCCATTCTTAAATCCATACAAGCACTCACACATCCACTCATTCAACCATTCACATAGATGCTCACTCTCCAATACAGCCATTCCCACACCAACTCATTTAACCAAACGCCTACTCAAACACCCACTCACTCACCCATATAGCCACTTACACACCCAGTCACTCACTCATACATCCATTTAGACACCAAAACATTCACCATTACAGTCACTCATGCACCTACACAACCACCCATATGGCCATGCATACACCCACTCAGAAACCCATGCAGGCACTCACACGTGTACTCACTTACCCATTCAGCCACTCACATACATACTCACTCATAAATAAAGCCACTCACACAGCCCATATATTAACCAAAGACCTACTCTAACAGACAGTCAGTCACCCAGACAGCCATTTACTCACACAGCCACTCTCACATACAGTCACTCACACAGCCACTAAATCATATAGCCATTCATACACCAACTCACTCACTAATGCAGCCAGTCACACAGCCACTCCCACACCCATACAGTTACTCATACACACACGTATTCACCCAAACAGATACTCACACACCCACTTATGCACCCATATAGCTACTCACACACCAACTCATATACCTATACAGCCACTCAGACATCCACTCACACATGGATTCACACAGTAACACAGCCACTCACATAATATCAGTTAGAAATCAATCAATCAATCAACAATTTGTATAGCACGCTACTCATCCAGTAGGGTCTCAAGGCAAATATTATCACTCATTAGTAGTACCCAAAGTATAGTAATATAACTTTTTTAGTACCTCAGTATATATGTTTAACACTTATAAACTTTGGATGATGTAATCAGTGATGTAATTTGAGATGTCATCAGTGATATTACTGATCATCTTCGCAACAATGGAGAGAGAGAGGGAAAATAATAATGCTAGGCACTATGTGAGGTGGGAACTCCTGGTCCCCCAATTAATATGAAAAAAACAATAAAGGAGTAACCCCTCGTGGGTAGAGAGAAAGTAACTCTCTGACAATGAGCACAAGTGCTCTGGTTAGCACATTTTGCCCCAACCTGTTACTGGATAAAGCATATCCTTATAGAAGACCCCTCACTCACCAACCTGGTTGGTGACATGCTTCATCATCGGGGTCCCACCCCATAGGCCGAGTGCCTACAGGGTGTGCTGCGACACCTGATTACAGTGGAGCTGGTTTCGTTTTTATGTGTTCAAGACTATCAAAATTGTGTATTAAAAAGGGCCAACACTACTCACTTCAAGTATTTATTCTTGAGTGCTTGAACCCTTAGTAAAATTAAAGTGTGGCACCTTTGCCTAATTAGGAAGGCTTTGGTGTCAAAAAGTCGTATTAAAATATATAAAAATAGCGAAAGTGTGCTATGTGAATGTGAATGTACAAAACTATTGTTTAAAAAGGTCTACATGTTTCAACCCATACATGGATTCAAGGGTTTTCGTCAGGACCGTAGGTGATTTGAACTGGGTGGTCCGCCCGCGCTAAGGAGCGTCCTGCCCTAGTTCAATTTAGAGATCGTAAATAGGGATCTCGTGCAAAAGGTGCGTTTTTCTCTTTTGAAAAAACCTGTGAAAAGACAGGGAAACAAAAAACAGGAAGGGGTCACACACAGGGGTAGACAAAATGGATTGTACCACATATAACACATATATTCATGATCATTAGCACAATCATAATATCCACGTGTGGAATCATGCCAGCATATCACTATCGTGATTAGAACATATCTATTGCGTGGGTGGCAACAGAAATATAGTGATAAAATGCCGGGAGGTGCCTTTCAATCGAAGGGCAGGCGCCAAATGAGGGGTGTCGATATAGTTTGGCGTCTGGAATACGTGAAAAACAGGGGTCGATAAATGGGAGAGTGACCTATTAGCGTGCTGCGCTGTGAACGGCTGCCAAATAAATGTGAGCAGTCGTGAGAAAAACCGTCTCAATTGTATTGAGGCGGCTAGTTATTTAGTGCTTACGCTTAGAAGCGAAACTCTCGCTTCATGGGCACCAGCGTTACCAAGTTGACAGGATTCCGTCTCCTGTAGGTAAAAAAACAAGTATCCAGTGTCAGCGCTGTGGTCATAGAGCGCTGACAGTCGAGTATTGCCCCAAGAGAAAATGCGGTCGATCGTTACCGCATAGCGATCGTTCAAGTGTACTTACTTGTCGCTTCTGTTCATCAGACCGATTAACCTACTTGGTTCTTGCTCGGCGTGCCCCGTGGAGTGTCTCCGGTACCTGTTTGCCGGTAATGTGAACACTTCCTCGTTGGGCGTGGCCGGGTCACGTGTGGTGAGCACGTGATCCAGAGATAGCCAATCGCAATGTTCAGTGAACACTGTTGTAGGACTTGCCCAAGTAGATCAATGTGTACATCGCTATGGTAACGGGTGTTGTGATCTAGGGCGGACAGTGCTCGTTTTGCTGAGCCATGGTTCTAGGGTTTTTTTGTCGTTTTTGTGAGCACAAACATGGATTTGGAATGGGAAATATTTACAAGATGTTTTAGTTTACAGAGAATACTTGCAGGACATAGAAAAACGGGCAGAGTTGCCGCTTGTTGGATTTTGAATATGACAAAATAAATAAAATAAAACAGAATAGAACGGGCACAAAATGATTCCGTATGGTGGGGTCTGGATTCTGATGGGCCATCTTATGACAATACATTGTTCCACGGTATATTGTCGTTTAAACCGGTTTTGTGCGTGGAAAGTCTGTAGACCCACCTCTGTTCCTTCTCGTATAGACGTTTGTTCAGGTTTGTACCAGGTTGTACTTGTTCAATTATTGTCCATTTTATGTCATCGGCAGTGTGACCTACCGACACAAAATGTTCAGTAAGCTTTGTATTTGTCTTCCTGCACCTGATGGTGCTCCTGTGCTCTCCAATGCGAAGTTTTATTTTTCTACTGGTCATTCCTACATAATGCAGGTCACATGGGCATGTCAATCTGTAGATGACGTTTTCGCTATTGCAGTTGGTCTGCCCTCTGATTGTCCACACTTTGTTAGGTTCCAACAGTAGTGTTTTTGTATTTGTGGTAAAGGGGCAGACACTGCAACTTCCGCATTTGTAGTGGCCAGTTACCTTAGGTAGACCCCATAGATTGGTTTGTGTTTCTTTCCTAGGGTGTATCGCTAGGGGTCTGGTATTGACTACTGCATCTTTTATGCTTCGTGCTCTTTTGAAAGAGAATAAAGGTTTGTTCCATCTTAGGTTGCCTGTATTCAGAATGTTCCAGTGCTTTTTTATTATCCTTGACACGTCATTGGATATAGTGTTATATGTTGTAACACACGTCAAAGGGATCTCTTCCGGGACTCTTTCTTTTGGTTCCAAGAGCGCTGTGCGAGGCTGATTACGAGCTCGCTTCTGGCTTTTCTGGAGGATTCTGTTTGGGTAACCTCAGTTTTGAAGTTTTTGAGAGAGATCTTTGGCTTGTCTCTTGTAGTCATCTAGTTCACTACAGTTCCTACGGATTCTAAGGTATTGCCCGTATGGTAAATTTTCGCGTAGGGGTCTGGGGTGAAAGCTTTCAAAACGGAGGAGGTTGTTTTTCGCAGTAGGTTTGTAATGGGTAATAGTAGTCAATTTCCCATCTTTTTTTGTGATTTTTACGTCTAGGAAGACCAGAGTGTCACTGTTTTTTTCATATGTGAACTTTAGATGATTGTCTCGGGTGTTTATCCAGTTCGCCCTAGATCACAACACCCGTTACCATAGCGATGTACACATTGATCTACTTGGGCAAGTCCTACAACAGTGTTCACTGAACATTGCGATTGGCTATCTCTGGATCACGTGCTCACCACACGTGACCCGGCCACGCCCAACGAGGAAGTGTTCACATTACCGGCAAACAGGTACCGGAGACACTCCACGGGGCACGCCGAGCAAGAACCAAGTAGGTTAATCGGTCTGATGAACAGAAGCGACAAGTAAGTACACTTGAAGGATCGCTATGCGGTAACGATCGACCGCATTTTCTCTTGGGGCAATACTCGACTGTCAGCGCTCTATGACCACAGCGCTGACACTGGATACTTGTTTTTTTACCTACAGGAGACGGAATCCTGTCAACTTGGTAACGCTGGTGCCCATGAAGCGAGAGTTTCGCTTCTAAGCGTAAGCACTAAATAACTAGCCGCCTCAATACAATTGAGACGGTTTTTCTCACGACTGCTCACATTTATTTGGCAGCCGTTCACAGCGCAGCACGCTAATAGGTCACTCTCCCATTTATCGACCCCTGTTTTTCACGTATTCCAGACGCCAAACCATATCGACACCCCTCATTTGGCGCCTGCCCTTCGATTGAAAGGCACCTCCCGGCATTTTATCACTATATTTCTGTTGCCACCCACGCAATAGATATGTTCTAATCACGATAGTGATATGCTGGCATGATTCCACACGTGGATATTATGATTGTGCTAATGATCATGAATATATGTGTTATATGTGGTACAATCCATTTTGTCTACCCCTGTGTGTGACCCCTTCCTGTTTTTTGTTTCCCTGTCTTTTCACAGGTTTTTTCAAAAGAGAAAAACGCACCTTTTGCACGAGATCCCTATTTACGATCTCTAAATTGAACTAGGGCAGGACGCTCCTTAGCGCGGGCGGACCACCCAGTTCAAATCACCTACGGTCCTGACGAAAACCCTTGAATCCATGTATGGGTTGAAACATGTAGACCTTTTTAAACAATAGTTTTGTACATTCACATTCACATAGCACACTTTCGCTATTTTTATATATTTTAATACGACTTTTTGACACCAAAGCCTTCCTAATTAGGCAAAGGTGCCACACTTTAATTTTACTAAGGGTTCAAGCACTCAAGAATAAATACTTGAAGTGAGTAGTGTTGGCCCTTTTTAATACACAATTTTGATAGTCTTGAACACATAAAAACGAAACCAGCTCCACTGTAATCAGGTGTCGCAGCACACCCTGTAGGCACTCGGCCTATGGGGTGGGACCCCGATGATGAAGCATGTCACCAACCAGGTTGGTGAGTGAGGGGTCTTCTATAAGGATATGCTTTATCCAGTAACAGGTTGGGGCAAAATGTGCTAACCAGAGCACTTGTGCTCATTGTCAGAGAGTTATTTTCTCTCTACCCACGAGGGGTTACTCCTTTATTGTTTTTTTCATATTACTGATCATGTCATGAGTAATGAAATATGTGAGGTCATAAGCACTGCATTGCGGGCCGTAAGTTATAGTTTGCTCAGGTAACTATAACTGCTGATTTTCACTGGTTTTGTATGAGTGAAATCTGAGCCTAACTATAACACCCCTGTAACCTCTGGGTTTTTCAGTGAATTTCCAAGCTTTTTAAAACTTAAAGTAAGATGCCCCTCACAATGCACAGTGGTGGGGGGCTTTAAATGCAGGGCCTGGCCTGGTATTGTATTGCCCCCACCCAAGGGTGCTGCTCCTGCCCCCGCTCCTTGCCATCCATTGCCCAAGTCCATGACCATGATCCCTCATTATAGCTGTGTGTGGTCATTGTTCTGCCACTGCCCTTCCTGCCTGCCCTAAACAGTTAGCTTGCTGCCCATCCATCTCCTCCCTACACTCTGTTGTCTGAGACCATGCACCAGCCCCTTCCCTCCTGCCCTGCTTGGTCCGATGTGCCGCCACAGCCCTCCATTTAGCTTAATGTCCCTGCACACTCCTCACGCCCTCCATTGCCCAATTCTGTGCCCCATCATTGCCCTCCTGCTTAGTATCTGTGCTTAGCTTGCTACCCTTACTCTCCTTCGCTCTGCCCTCTGATGCCTGTTTGCATGCTCCCTTCTTTTTGCCCACCATATTCAATTGACCTGTCACCCTCCTATCTACTCTGAGTCTTCTGTTGAGCTGCCACGGCTCTTTTCACCTGCCTAGTATGGTCAGATGGTATTACTGCCTATCCCTGCCCCTCCACTCTGTCTGTCCAAGTTCCATGCCCCTATCCCCTCCCTCCTTTCCTCCATGGTCCATTATGCTACTACTCCCTTCTACCCTCCATGCTCTGTTGTACTGCAACAGCTCCTCCTGCCTGCCTTGCAAAGTTGTTGTGAAGCCCCTTCCCCTGTCCTCTCTTGTCTGTGTACAGCCCCTACCGCTCCTTTCTATCCTCCATGGTCCTTTGTGCATGCACCTGACCCCTCCTTCTTGCACTTGAGGGCCAATATCCTGCCACTGACCCTCCCGCTTGTCATGGATGGTCTTCTATGCTGACACAGCACGTCCCACCTGCCTTCTACGGTTAGCTTGCTGCCCGGACCCCCTCCCACCTTCCGTTCGTTATCGGTGTGTATGCTAACATAGTCTCACTGCTGGCCTCTAGGGTGCATTGTGCTTCTAGTACCCATGTTGTCTGCTCTTCATGGTCAGCTTGCTGATCCTGTCTCCTTTCCCCCTGCCTGCCGTTTGTCTAGTCTGTTGTTGTGCTCTGAACCCGCACTCCTGCCCTTCATGGTCTGTTATGCTATAACTGTTCCTCCTGTCTGTCTGGTATGGTCAGTTTGCTGCCCTTGCCTCTTTACTCTCTGCTCTCTGTTGCCCATGTGCATTGCCCTGTTCCCTCCCTATTGCTTTCCATGGTCTGTTATGCTGCACTGCTGTCCCGCTTGCCCTGTGTGGTGTGCTAGAACCCCTGACTCCTGCCATGTAAGGTCTATTTAGTGTCCCTGCCCATCTCACTCTTGCCCTCTGTTATCCGAGTCCATGTCCCTATCTCATTCCTCCTGCCCTCCGTGACCCAATGTACCTTACTTGACAACATTTTGAACTTGGGTAAGAGAGAGATTTTGAAACAAAAACCTGAGAAATGATTTTCCGCATTGACTTACATTGAAAGAACAGGGGATTTTATGTAGGAGACAGATAAAATAAAGCCCTTCTGGGCTGAAAAACATTGTCAGTCTCCTGCCTGAATCGAGTCTGTTGGCATGTATGGTTCTACTGCAAATGCCTCTTCCTTCTGCACTCGATGCTCTTTTATACTGCCACAGCCTCTCTTGCATGTACTGCGTGGCTGGTTTGTTACCCCTGCCCTCCATGGTTCCCTGTGCTGACACTGCCCCTCTTGACTGCCCATCATGGTAAACCTGTTGCCTCTGCACCCTCCTACAGGAGAGGGTCTTATTTCCATAAAATTATGGTTAGTGTTCTAAACAACTAAAAATACAACATATTTTCTGAGCTCTCAAATAGTGACAAAGCACTTTCAAACAAGTTGCTATGTTTATTTGTTTATCCAGTTGATCACTAGATTATATGTTACACTTAAGCATGAGGATGTGGTGTTACAGCCAGAGCTGCAGACTTTGCAACTGGGGAACCAGGTTTTAGTTTCGGTGTCAGCTCGACATCCTGTGATTCTTGGCAAATCATTTAATCTCCCCATGCGTAAAACCAAACTGAATGTGTCCTTGTGTAATGTAACTGATGCTCATTTAGAGCACTCCGATACCTTTGGGTCAAGTCTGCACTAAGTAAAACTGCAAAAAAACAAATAATAATTTGTGTTTTGCATGCTTCTGTCAAGGGGCTATACTTGGGCTCCATATTTGTGCTATATTTGGGTTCTTTTTTTCTCTGGTGGTCATCTTGGGGGACTTCTTTGTTATGAAGCTCCCTAATGTCCTCATTTACTGCAGTATCCTCAGTAGGAAATGCTTTTAGTTTTTCACTTTGATTCTATCAAGATGGCGTTCAGATGTGCCCCACTTTTGGCAAAAATTCTGAAGGTTAGCACTCTAGTTGCTCATTAGAGCATTGTAATAAAGCTGCTGATCACCAGGAAGTTAACTGACAGTCTGCTTCGAATGTTGAAAAGTGCATGTTTCCGTCTGCATTTCAGAATGTTTTAATGAAATAGGTAAGGAAGATATTTGTGAACTCTCTTAAAATGTGTCCTACATTTTCTTTCCACAGCACTAACCATAATTTCTATGACTAAACTAACCAGCAGCGGTGCGTCCATTGGGGCGTAGGGGCGTAGCCCCACAAGCCCATGGACGACGCTGCTCTGCTGCTGCAAAAATTATAAACACTGATGACAAATTAGGTAAAAGACTTGCGTGCGCCGCAGGGAATCCGGGAAGCACCCGACCCGAGTAATCTGGGAGAGCGATGCGCAGGGGGGCTGGTCTGTGGACTGCTGCGCAGCTTGAGTGACAGTCCACGTGACGCAATCACTCAGCTGCAGCAGCAGACAGCCAGGCCAGCCAAGGTATTTAGCGCGCACGTAATGCTCGGGCAGAAACTTGCCCGAGCATGCGCATGAGAGGTCCCCCATAGATAGTGACCAGGGGGGGTGCTCGTTTAACCTGGCCTCAGCCCCCGGCTTTACAGAGGCGACACAGGGCGAGCTGTCAGTGGGCCCCCCTAGCCTATCCTGGCGCTGCTTGCAGAGCCAGGATTGGCCGGTCACCGAGCAGCAGGGCAGGGCAATCCATTATTGGATGCCCCGTTATTGAAAACCTCCCTTCCGGTGCCTCCGAGCTCCGATTGTTCCAATTCCTTCGCATGGGTCGAGCTTCACGAGGGAAACACGCTCTTCTATTCTGCGTGGCTCAGCAGTGCAGGCTTCCAATGGCAGCTTCGAGTTACAAAGTTCAGCAGTGGTCCAGTATAATACAGCTAAAAGGTACTAATGTTATTACCGAATTCAAGATTAGTGACATCAGCACTGACTTAAGCTCCCCCACTTGACTAGGGAATTAATGTGTTGTGGTAATCGTTTAGAATGAAAATTGTCCACATTTATGTATCCCTCCACCTTCCGTTTAATACATTCTCTTTATTGGGAACATTTAACACCATTTAAACAATTAGCGTACGCTTCATAAACCGGACGTCATACTTTCAGAAATCAAGTTAGTCAGGCTCTTGTTAATCCTTCTTTTCCTTCGTTTCCGGACCAAAAATCAATTTTCCTTCCCCGCTCCTGGTCATCCCTGTCCTCCTGAGGATTCGCGCCCTCTGACGCGCCATCTGACACAGCTGCTGACCCGAGGTTAAAATAAACTCCCGGGGAGGACCAATTTCCTCATGAGTGAAAACATAAAACACGCCACTATTACAACCTAAGAATGTGTCCAAAGACAACATAAACTCATTACCAGACTGAACGGACTATACCGTAACTCTCCTATAAACACCCGCACATGGCTTCCTACGCAGTTCTGTTTGACCCTATGGAGCGCAGGGCACGCTGCCATTTTATGACATCTGCACCACCTGCTCTGCACAGAGGATATATATTTTTCAGTTATTGTTTATTTTAAAAAGCAGTGGGTGCAGGGCTTCCATACATGTTCATCTCATAATGTAATGCACCTCTGCAAGCCATGTGCTAGCTGGGGTGTCCAACGCAGGTCCAGAACCGAGGGATTCATGTCAGATTTTCAGGATAATGTATGCCTACGTGGATTAGTTTACTTTGGATTCACTGTATGTAAACCTACCATACATGGACATTCCAAAAATCTGGCATGGATCTGAACTACTTAGCTGTAGAGCACAGATACAAGCTGAGCAGGGTGCTAAGTGAGATTTAAAAAGTGTGTGTGGTGGTTGTTATAGCAGCATGCTTCAGAAGCCTAACTAGGAATCCTTTCCTAGTGGTGTGGCCCATGTAGTTAAGGGTGTGGTTTCAAACCTGTGTGCTAGAATCCTTTTCTTCCCATAGTGTCCAAGACCGACTTTCGGGTGGTGCCACCAGTGCAGCCTCACCTGGAGCTGACTTTGGTGGGTGGGGCCGGCTTGTTTAAAAAAGAGGATGTGGCCTAATGGTTAGAGGGTCCATTTCGGAGATGGGGAACTAGGTTCCAGTCTCGGCAGGGATGCTCACCATCTTGTGATTCTGGGCAAATCACTAATTCTCCCTGTACCTAACAAAAATGAATGTGTCTGTCTGTAACACAACTGGTGATCATGTAAAGCGTCTGATACTTTCGGGTCTAGTTCCTGCTCTCTAAAACTTCCAGAAAAAGCAAAAAAACTATTGGTTTAAAAGCACCTGAACTTTCTTATGTGTACAGCAGTTTTCAGGCAACAATAATAATGTCAGAGTAACTCTTAATATTCTTACTGGTGAGAAATCGAAATTTTGTCTAGTGGCAACTTTGCCTCATCCTAAATTAGTGCGGAGGGTTAATGTGCCTGCTGCAAAGAACGTGTACCAAGCAGATCAAAGAACTGAGTGTGAGTGAACTATGAGTAGCGCTATGAAAAAATAAAATGTATATCAGAGAAGGGCAATGGACAGATAAGGTGTGCTGTTAGAGAGTTGTAGTGAGGGAATTCATGGAGGAGGTTATGGGAGGGGGGGTGCCAAAAAAGACTGTTGCACCGGGCTCCACCAGCGCTAAAGCTGGCCCTGGTATCTACCCAACCAGCATTTCAGTGCCTCTCTATAAGCTTTCTGTTAAATGTATCCAGGCATATAACACACATAGAATATACAGCACAACAGACATAGGTCTAAAACAACTCAGAACTATTGGGTTTGCCAATGCTTGAAGCTGAAGGAGATAAACGAGTAACAATGATTGTTTTGTGATTTATTCCAATTGCAAACGTTTCCCTTCTGAATATATGAGACTGTGCATTAAACATTACTAAGGTCTGAAGAAGGGGTAATGATCTTCGAAGTCTCAATCACTTCCATTCCAAGATTCACACCACCCTCCTCAGCAGTCTCTATGTGTTAGTTAGACACTTACTCTCCTTTTCTCCTGACATTTTTCAGAAATTCTCCATCTGCAAATGTCAAACCTCCTCTCTTTCCTCTTCAGTGCCCTCTGTTCACTCTCTCCTGCGTGTATGTCCTTCCATTTCCTTCACTGTACACACACGTGCTCACACACACACACCTGTAAACACTACATTTTCTTTTACTTTCACCCTAATGTTCTATGCTTTCCACACTGTACTTTCGCCTAGAATCACAATTAAAAATGGCCCATTTGACCATTGCCCTGTGATCTCTTCATAGAGCCCAATGATTGGATGTATTCCAAATACTCTTATGACTGACTGACAGCTCCTGAGGAAACTCCCTCTCTCTTCAGCCTGAGCTCGAGGTATTCCACATATTAGCAACAAAGGGTGCACATAGGACAGCGTCCTGGCTGCCTACTTCATGTGGCTTCAAGGGATTGAATTGAGTTGGACTTCGGGTTCCAATTCTGCATAAGGAATTGAGAATTTTAGAATCCCGTTGTACAGAAGGTTTTGAAAAGGAATTACTAGGCAAGTGTATGAAAAACTCTTGCATCCAATAATATACTAAAGCAATATAACTAAGTACTGTACAATAAATCCCTTGAAGGCACTTTTACCCCTTTATTTTATTTTTGCCCAGGCCCCCAAGGGTAGATTGGGTTTCCCGTTAGATCTTATTACTTCATGTGGCAGCATCAGCTTATCAAGGTTCATAGAAAATGACAGCAGAGAAAGATGACCAGGCCCCCAGTAATCCCAGGCCCCCCTTACTGCACTGCCGAGAGACTCAACCTGGTCTCCTGCCATAGTTACAAATATTGCATATTCTCTCACACACCCTAAGACGTTCACTTTCAGCTCATTGGCAAGGAGCGACCTTTTACATGCAGGATTTACTGAACCCACTTCATGAAACCAAATCACCCGGAATGTGAACAAAGTCACTGCTCATATTTCATCTGAGGTGAGTGGCTGTCTTTGTGACCCACCCGGGTATGCATAGAGGCTTTCTAAAAAGAGTTGGGGTAGGGGGACTAAACGTCAAATTTATAACATTAGTTCTTAGTAAGTGTCACTAGAGTCTTGAGATGGCATTATTAGACCTGCAATAAGCTATTTGGTCATTTTTATATAAAATATATATCTGCCTGCCTGCCTGTTCAGGCGTTCCATTCATTGAATTCTGTAAATGGCACACATTATCTAATTTCTACAAACTGTTAAATAGTTTAGCAGTTTCACAATATTCCAGAAACTATGAGTTTTAATCCGCCCATTTTTGAGCACCAAAAGACAAATAGCGATAGTCTCTGGTGACAGTTTTTCCAATAATTAAATGGCAGCTTTGTCGAGTCATGTATGTGTCTTGCGTTCTGTTGTTTTCCACCTGTGACAAAGGCTCTCTCGGCAGAATTGTCTGGTTCCTCTTAAACACAGTGCTCGGTGTTAAGGTATCGCGTGGATGGGTGGTCAGTTCTACATGGAGTAAAGATGCCTGATTCCTACCATTTCATCTTGAGTTGAAGATCCCATTGCATTTTGTTGATTGTCTCTGTAACCACAGGAAATATGTACATTAACTGTACATTTTAAATGGTATTGATATGAAAAACATGCCTATGTGCTCATAGAGAAGCAGGTGGTAGATTCTGTTAAACATTGGAAGCCCGATGACATTCTCATACCTGCCAACTTGCAATTTTCTCAGGTGATGGGGCCCAGCCTTAATGCACCTGTACACACTCTGCAGTGAATGTGCTATGAATATGCAGTGCTTTGGGTCTGAGTGAAAGAGACTGCTTATTAAAAGTTCATAGGTGGAAAGTTGTTAGAAAAACAGAACCAATGCCAAATCAGTATAATCAGATCAGATTCAATTGAGGCTATAGCATAACGAGCTGGCAAAGGGGCTGGTGCTTTGGGAATCCAGAAATTAATAGTTAAGAACCCTGCATGAAAATGGGCCCCTGAAGAAACGGAATAATGTGAGTTATGAAATCCAGCTCGTAAAGTTTATGAAGGAGAAATTTGAGGCTATCTTCGAGCATCGTTTTTTGTTTCTGTGTTGTATTTCTTTATTTGTGCTACAGCGGTTTGGTAATCACAAAACAGGCATCCAAGACTCCATACAGAAACAATAAATAAAGACCAGCTTCATTTATAACAATTCCCTGCTGTCTTTACCATTGCTGATTAGAATGTAATAGTTAAGGCGAAATTCATTGGGACTTTTAGCAGCATGTACAACAGTCCTGGTAGTTTTCTCCACGTCTGCCATACTTCACGGAGAAGCTCTGAAGCTGTTGCAGAGACAGAATGATCCATATACATGCAGCTTGTAACCAATAGGTGACCATTATAAGGCAGGGGAGATGTGGGTGTGTGACTTGGCAGACACATATTGTCACAGACTGTCGTGTTGTGTAAATCAAGTGTCCTGTTCAACGATCACATACAGGAATTTTGGGGGTATATCACAACTGGTATGAATGAGCCAGGAACAGGCCGTCTGGACATTCGGGGTTACTGATTTAGTTTTAGGCAATGGCGTTTGAGTAGCTAACATTAAGAAATCACTATGGCTACCTCAGGGATTCAAATGGAAAGTTTGTGGGCTGTTTCCTGTTATACAGTATAGAGGTGAAGTCGGTGTGAATTCCATGAAGGGGTTGAGATGGCGTGGGCTATTGAGAAGCAGTAGCTTAATTTTAATTTTCATGTCAGCAATTTTCTACGCCTTGCCGTCTTCTGGGTTACTGTCCTGTCGGAACCTAAATACACTTAAACACTATTATGTTAATGTTAAAGCACTTTAATCTGACTAAAGAGCACACAATGGCTGCCACAGTGCCACCATATTTTTGTGAGCCCGCTGCTTCCATCTTTCCCTTAGCCTGTAAGACTACACTGCTTCAGAGTTGGCCTTGCTACAATATTTATGGTTTTTCGGTTTTGCTGGTGGGATGTGCTCACTTTTGGGGTACATCTAAGATGTAAACAAAGACGGACTGTAAAAACTGGCTGCAAGTACTTAGGCCTCAAACAGCCTGACAGCAAGCTCCCTGCAGGAACACAATCTGCATGAGTGTGTGTGTGTGTGTGTGTGTGTGAGTGTGTGTGTCTGTGTGTGTATGCTAGATCCTTTATTTGCCTTTTCGAAAGAATAGGCATGTGTGGTAGCGAGCTGGCACCTCATGTAGTGACTGTGGAGAGTGGAATCTATCTAGATATGTGTGTGTGTGTGTGTGTGTGGGGGGGGGGTGTCTGTCTGAGAGTGTGTGTGGATTGATGTGTGGGTGAGTCTGTATGTGAAAGCGTGTCTCTGTGTGTGGGCGTGTGTTTGTAATGTAATAACTGCACTTTCACAATTGCTTTATTAACCTTCCTGCTTTCTCAAATTTGCTTGAAAATGCACGATTTTCTTCTCTTTTTTCAAAATGTTCCGAACCCCCCCTTATGGGCAGAAAGGCACAAAAACGAGTGGGACAGAGGGCAGAAGGGCACAAAAACGAGGGGAACAGGGGGCAGAAAGGTGCAAAAAACGAGTAGGACAGAGGGCTTTGTAAAGGCTGTCTCCCAACTGCTGTGCAACTTCTTCTACTCTTAGAGCTGAGATTTTCATGCAAGTCTTATAGTCTGAATTCAGCAGCGTAATAGGACGGAATATATGAAGCTCTGTGGTTATACTGTATAAGCAGCTACCTATGTTATGCCATCTATTTATGTAATACCTGCACTTTCACAATTGCTTTATTAACCTTCCTGCTTTCTCAAATTTGCTTGGAAAAAGCACGATTTTTCTTCTCTTTTTTCAAAATTTTCTTGGGGGGGGGTTATCCCCCCAAACCCCCCTTAAGGGGTTCGGGCGCGCGAGCGCGCTCGCGCGCTACGGTGCTGTATGCAAATCACCTTGCGCCCCACCACTTTCAAATGTCACCCACCGCCCCTGAAACTAACCCCCTCATTTTGTTACTTTCTAAATTAAATGTTTTCATTTTTACCAGTTTGATTCAATCAAGATGGCTTCAGGTGTGCCATACTTTTGTCATAAGTAAGACTGGCATCACTCTAGTTGCTGCTTAGACCACTCTGAGAGGCTGCAGTAGAACACAAGGGAATCAACTTGACTGGATCCTCCTGTTAGAACATGTTTTACTGAGAATGTCAGAATTCCTTTTCATATGGATGAGAAAGATAGTGCGAATTTACTGAAAATATGCTCTCATTTTAGCTACTAGAACACTTTCCATAACCTCTAGGGGAAAATAATAAGAGAAGGTTTTTTTCACAGAATACAATCACATGCAAACACACCACAATTCCTAAAATGAGTCTTATAAATTAGTATAAATTAGTAGGGTAGCATCAATAAATAATTTATAATTTAACTAAAAACTGTTTTCACCCTTTATATGTTCTCCTTTTTGTGACCCTCAAAATCTGCCATTCACTACAATGCATTTCAATGGGGTGCTATCATGTATATTGCTCCCAAGATGTCTGCCAACACTTCCTGGTTGAAGTGTGGCATCCAATCAGATCCAACCATGAGATTTGTGCTCAGGCTCCACCCAGATATTCAAAAATGTGTCTAAACTCCAAAGACTCTATAGGAATTAACATTGGAAACTTACCCTTTTTTGCCCCGCCCCCTTTTTCCTCAGCCCCTGCTTGACGAATCACCCTGAAACTTCCCATGCTTCAACAAGACCCAACGTGCCACTTTTTTTTGAAAATTTCAAGAAAATTCGTCAAATGGAAACATGATCTTAACTATAAATACCCACTGGCGATCGGCAGTAGGTAATTATAAATGTATATTTATATATATGTCTGCTGTCATGGAATAAAGCACTGAGTATAGAAAAAACGTGCCGTGTGGTTGGTCCGTTCCCTGACTTCGCGTCTCCAAGGGAGGAGGAAAAGCGCTCCGGCATCAGGACTGTGGTTGCATATATATATATATATATATATATATATATATATATATATACACGGAGCCCCCCCTAGCAGCTTGGATTGCCACCATGGTTTGACACGCTGAATTGGGGAGAGAGGAGGCGACGCTGTTCGCCTGACTAAGGAGTTGGGGTGAGAGGCTTTTGGTCGAACTGCTGGGCACCTGAGCTGGAGTACGGCCCATATCCAGCAATTGGGGACATCACGTGATGTGAGGATTGTCATAGCCACTGAACTGACATTCTTATGGACTGTATCTACCAGCATGCATCTGCCTGGCAGTGAGAAAGCGCGAGTGATCAGCATACCGCACATTGGAGGAGGAGCTCGAAAACATCATAAAAGGGGCGGTTTTCTACTCACCTGCACCTTGCTGGACTACCAACGAGCGCGGAGACCCAGGAACAGGCACTGATGAGAGCCGATGGAAGGCTTGAAACGCGTCTGCCTTAGCGTTTCAAGGGACTGCTAACACCACGCGCATATTATTTTAATAAATCCTTTGCCCTTCAACTCCGGAGTGTGCCGTGCTTTTTCCTATGAGGAGGAAGTTTGGGCGTTATATATATATATATATATATACACACATATACACACACACAAATGTGTGTATATATGTATATGTTATATATATAGATATATATTCCTCTGTTTTCGGCGAGTTTCCCTCGGGCAGCCTAATCGCCGGTGGTGCTCAATTTAAGCGCTATGCCGTGATTGACGTCAAATAAATGATTTTGGCTTCCCTTTAATTAATCTTGAAGCAATTTTATTGATTATATATATATATATATATATATACAAATTCAATAAAATGTTTGCATCTTTTTTACTGAGAGCACAACCAGGTTTGTCATAAGGAGAGCCACTGCTTCAAGCTGATTTCTTTCATGCTGATGGACAATTTCCTGTGTCTACCGCACAGAAATGACAGACAGCATAGATAGTTGGAACTCTCATTTCAGGAAAGGAGGTCACCCCACACCTTGCCTCCCTGGGAAGGGAAGGGACAACCAACAATTTAGCTCAGTGGAAGCAACAAATCTTCAGCTTGACAGATAGAGAGCCCCACTGCAGCTGATTGCTGTTAAGGAAGTGGAATTGTTTTCAGTAGATGTGCTGGCTTAGAATGACTGACAGAATTGCAGATTGTAGCCAGCATCATAAATCTGTTTGTTCAACCAGTACCCTATGCAAGGCTCCAGTGAGATTATGTCTTCCAATCAAAATGCAATAACAGCTCCGTTGGGGATCTGAAGAAGAACTCAGAGCAGCACTACAATCTAAACTACATGCATGCTAACTCTCACTCTCCCTCCCTCCATCACATTGTTAAGCCCCTTAATGTTTGTGCTACTCAATATCAAGACGAAGAATATCAACACACAAGAATATCGTGGCAAGAGTACTGAGGGACAACATATTGAAAGGTAACGGTGGATAGGGAAGCATAGATTTGCTATTCCTAACTCCACATCTATGTACTTTGAACACAGACACACAGACACACACACATATATATATATTTATCCATATATATCCATATATATATATATATATATATATATATATATATATATATATATATATATATATATATATATATATACATATATATTACCTACTGGCGGTCGCCAGTAGGTATATATAGTTAGGATTTTTTCTCTATGGGATTTTTGAAAATTCTATGTCTAATAACTTTGGCGTTTGTGGACGGAATTGGCTGAAATTTTCAGGAAAATGGCACATTTTGTTTCTGAGCAGCCCTTGAAAATTTGGGGGGGGTTCGTCAAGGGGGGGCCGAGAAAAAAGGGGGTCCCAAAACGTGTTTTTAACATTGAGTTTTCCATAGGGCGGTTGGCCTCACTTTTAGCCCGAACGGCTGAATGGATTTGCACGAAACTTGGCAAAATTGTAGGGACTGGTAGCCCGATGTGCCTTTGCTAGGTCTCAATATATGTGCTTCAGTGGATTTTGAGAAATTAACGTTCAAAAAAAGATATATATCTGTAACAGCGGACCGGGCAGCGCTCCGGTTCGCGGACTTTACGCGGTACGGAGCTTTGTGAAGCGAAGCTGATTGGTTCTCCGGCGTCTGTGAACATTCCAAACAGTCCGTAGCGGCCGCCATCTTGTCTCTCGGTAGGATTGAGAGACAAGAGGAGGCCAAAGCGAAGGGGCAAATGACCATAAGGGGGCATAGTAGATCCTCGCTGACCCCCTAGGTTTGATGTGGAGGTTTTAAAAGGGCCCCGCGGGGCAAAAAAAAAAAATAATAATAATAATCGAACGGCTGAATGGATTTGCACGAAACTTGGTAAAATATTAGGGACTGGTAGCCCGATGTGCCTTTGCTAGGTCTCAATATATGTGCTCCAGTGGATTTTGAGAAATTAACGTTCAAAAAAAGATATATATCTGTAACAGCGCTCCGCTTCGCGTAACGGAGGTTTGCGAAGCTGATTGGTTCTCCGGCGTCTGTAAACATTGCAAACAGTCCGTAGCGGCCGCCATCTTGTCTCTCGGTAGGATCGAGAGACAAGAGGAGGCCAAAGCGAAGGGGCAAATGACCATAAGGGGGCATAGTAGATCCTCCTTGACCTCTTAGGTTTGATGTGGATGTTTTAAAAGGGCCCCGCGGGGCAAAAAAATAAATAATAATAATAATCGAACGGCTGAATGGATTTGCACGAAACTTGGCAAAATTGTAGGGACTGGTAGCTCGATGTGCCTTTGCTAGGTCTCAATATATGTGCTTCAGTGGATTTTGAGAAATTAACGTTCAAAAACAAGATATATATCTGTAACAGCGCTCCACTTCACGGAGATAAAATTATCTCTGTATTACCTAGCTGTTGCTAACACCAGTTAGCGACGGCTAGTAGGAGATAGCGACCATCTTGGGCCCCACTTTGCATGTGAGTGATATTTATCACTAATGACATGCAAAGTGGGCATGCCAAGATGTTAGCGACTGGAAACAGTCGCTAACATCGCTATCTCCTATTACCAACTTTTGGAAATATTCGCGATAAGCGCGAATATCTCCAAAAGCTACCACCTGCGCTGAGCAGTTTTTAGCCATGTTATCCAATGGGAGGTGGATAACATGGCTAAGAGCATTAGCTCGGTAATGCATGAATATCGCTGAGTTTTCAGCGATATTAATGCATTGCGGTCGTTTTTTATCGTATTTGCGATAAACCTTGATAATAGCAAGGTTTATCTGCGATAATTTCTGAAGATGCTTAGCGGTAAAAAATTCGTTGCTAAGCATCGTTAGGGATAAATATCGCTTAACTTTGGTAATATGCCCCAACGTCTGTTAACGTTCGATTCGAAGGAAATCAGGAAGTGTTGAAAAACATTGTCTGCGCCATCTTGCCTTTTTTCAAATGCCACACTTTTGTCGTGCACGGCAGTCATTTTAGATGCCTTGACCAGACCCACTCTCTGCACGCTGTCGATCCTTAGCATGGCTCCCCACCCTCGCAAGCATCTCCCCCAGGCAGTGGTCACCCCCGCTCTCTGTCTTATGCATGGGTAATAAACCACCCCCCATCTGCGCTGCTCTTCACTGAGAATCACACCCTGTGCCCGCCCGACACCTCCCTTTCGCCCTATTCACTACCGCACCCTCTGACACTCCTTTTCCTCTGTGTCCGATTGTCCAGGCCGGTCCTAGGGTATCAGCTAGCCCTGTAGATGTAGTTTATGGCCCCAGCTGTAAAGAATCACCCCTCTTCAAAGGAGTTATAGTAGATCAAGGCCCACACTCGATGAGATCCGTCACATAAGACGCATTCCTATTATCTGAAAACCATCCTGTATTGTGATTGGGGAGGGGACCGAGCCTGAAGCGGAAGATTCCAGGGATGACTCTTTGTACATCAAAGTTTTTACAATTATGTGTCACATTAAAAATATATAGCACTCCAACAAAGTAGTAAGATTATAAAACTTTAATAACTTATAAATATATACAAGAAAACAAAAACAGTAATAACATATAAACATTTTTAGGGAAAAACAACGAAGTAGCGGTCGGCTGTGCGAATAGTCCCAACGCAGCACAACGTCCAGATTTCACTGATTTCGGCATCCGGCGTGGGGCGTCGCGGGGGGTGGGTCATCAGTAGCAAACTGTTGTGCGAATAGTTCCAAGGCAGCAGAACGATGGCACCAAGGTGATGTCCAGTAAGTTGCCGCACTGGTTTTGGTATCCTACAATGCTGCTCCGAATAACGGCGTGGGGCGCCCCGGGGGAGGCGGCGTGAACGGGCCTCTCCAGGTGGAGTCTCGTCTGTTGTAGTGGGGCGCCCCTTTACCGTTTCAGTTGCCATTCCGTCCGCTTTTGGTCCACTGTGTCAAAAGCCGCAATTCAGCTGAGTTGCGCCCACTCTTGCGGTGCAGCGATAGGCGGCTGTCACAGGACTCTCAAAATGGCGGCAGGCTGTTTCCTTTTTGGGCCTGGTCCACTGAAATGGCCCTGGGACACCTTGGAAATCGGACGCTTGTCTGCTAGGTCTTGGACCCCATTCTCGAAAGCGTCCCCTCCGCCTTGAGGATTCATCAAAAGTTTTGGGGGCCCCCGACTCCTGCAGGCTTCTGGTGGGGAGCGGCTGCCATGATTGCTCGCGGAATGACTACGACGGAGCCACGAGATGGTGGTGCTTTCATGGTGACGCCAGCTTCAGTCTGAAACATCCAGAAACAAGGTGGGGCTTTCATCGTTTGGGGAAAAAAAAAAGTTTTCATCCAATGAAAAGTGTTGTTTTTAGGTCATATGATCAAGCTTTCCATCATTAGGAAACCAAAAGTAAAATGAACCAATGAAAAGTTTTATAAACAAGTCACATGACCTGTTATGCGGCATAGGGTATAAAATGCGGAGAAAATACGTTGGCACGTGAGGCGGCGTCAGTAGCGGACCGATGTGCGAATAGGCCGAAGGCAACACAACGCGCCAAGATCCGGATGGCACCGAGGTGGTGTCCAGCAAGTTGCAGCACTGGTGTGGCCATCCTACAATGCTGAAAGTCGGCGTGGGGCGCCCTGTTGGCCTGTGAGTTCGCGTCAGTAGCGGACCGATGTGCGAATAGGCCGAAGGCAGCACAACGCGCCAAGATCCGGATGGCACCGAGGTGGTGTCTAGCAAGTTGTCGCACTGGTGTGGCCATCCTACAATGTTGAAAGTCGGCGTGGGGCGCCCCGTTGGCCTGTGAGATGGCGTCAGTAGCGGACCGATGTGCGAATGGGGCCAAAGGCAGCGCAACAATATTTTCTGAATAGAAGACACCACAAGGCGCTGAGATGCCAAGATCCGGATGGCACCGAGGTGGTGTCTAGCAAGTTGTGGCACTGGTGTGGCCATCCTACAATGGTAAAAGTCGGCGTGGGGCGCCCTGTTGGCCTGTGAGATGGTGTCAGTAGCGGACCGATGTGCGAATGGGGCCAAAGGCAGCGCACCGATGTGTGAATAGGCCGGAACCAGCACAAGGCGCCAAGATCCGGATGGCACCGTGGTGGTTTCATAGTTGAGAGGCACTTCATCTGCAGTGGGGCGCCGAGATCCGGATGGCACCGAGGTGATGTCTAGCAAGTTGCTGTACTGGTGTGGCCATCCTACAATGCTGAAACTCGGCGTGGGGCGCCCCATTAGCCTGTGAGATGGCGTCAGTAGCGGACCGATGTGCGAATGGGGCCAAAGGCAGCGCAACAATATTTTCTGAAGAGAAGACACCAAAAGGCGCTGAGATTCCAAGATCCGGATGGCACCGAGGTGGTGTCTAGCAAGCTATGCAGCTGAGTTGCGTGCGCACTTGCGGCGAATAGGTCGAAGGCAGCACAACAATGTTTTCTGAATAGAAGACACCACAAGGCGCTGAGATTCGGTTACCACCGAGGTGATGTCTAGCAAGTTGCCGCACTGGTGTGGCCATCCTACAATACTGCTCCGAATAACGGCGTGGGGTGCCCGAAGGGGGGGGGGAGGCGGCGTGAACGGGCCTTCCTAGGTGGAGGCTCGTCTGCTGTAGTGGGGCGCCCCTTTACCGTTTCAGTTGCCATTCAGCTGAGTTTCGGCTGCTCTTGATGCTACAGCGACAGGCGGCTGCAACAGGACTCTCAAAATGGCGGCTTGTTCTTTGGATTTGGGCCTGGTCTACTAAAATGGCCCTGGGACACTTTAGAACTCGGACGCTCGATTTTTTTTTTCCTTTCCTGTACATGCAAAAAAAGGTAAATGCCCGGTACGTTACACGCTTCATCTGCCACGATGTACTCTCCAGAGGAACCGGAAAAAAATATAGTTATGGTAACTATACCATGCATCGTCATATGGAGAGGTGGCACCAATTAATTATAGTGCTGCATAAAAGAGAGATTTGGAGGAGAACCCCCGACCTGCCAGTACATTCATCAAAGAAGTGGCACTGACAGCATCAGAGGCAAGGGAAATGGTCCCAAATATTTAGAACTTTGGAAAGATTAAAATGACATGTTTAGATTGTGGCAAATTAATTTCATGTGGACAGATGAGTGTTACTCTAATAAATACAGCATATGAACATCATCATAGTCGATGGTTGGTAGAGACATTTTGACTATATCCTGGACCTGCCCGTCCTCGCCCAAAATGGCGCCGGAATAAATGGGACTCGTAACTCCTTGTTGTGTACTGGTTGCAGAACCTTGAAATCACGAGAGTCGTATGCAGTTTTGAAGCATATGGCGGGCGGGGACGAGAATTGATTGAATATTTCGACATCCCTATTGATATTAAGTTCTGATGTGTAATTGATTACTGTACTATTGAAAGTTCGAATTAACGTCACCCATGGTACTTGCCCGCAAATGTATATCTAGATAATTTTATTGTAACTGGCCCTGTCGTATTTTAATTATAAAATGTACGTCCACCGATTCCGCAACTGTTAGACACCTTAGTTCTTGCAACCTAATGGCCCGCCTGTTACGTTCCTCTACAGTGTAAATGTCTACTCATCATATACGATTACAGTTTGCTCCGTGGCCGGCCCACGTGGTTATAGGCTCGTATTTGTATAATGAAATTTTCACAATAAAGGTTTTTAAAAGAAAACATGGTAGTAGTATATACATTGGTAAAGTTTTTAATAATAGTCACTGTTTTAGAATCATTAAAAGGCAAGTGAAATAAAGCAGACCAATTACATGAAGGGTAAAAGGTATAATACGCAGGAACGCAGTAAAGATAAATGGTCAAGGGCTGTTGTGTTTTCTACTCCTGCAACATAAAGTGATCGATAAGAATCTCATATTCAGGCGTATCGGCGACTAAGACAGCAGGTCGACCCTCTTTTGCTCAACGGCTCCGTCATGGGACGAAGAAACGCTCTTTTTCTCGAAAAAAGAATATATTTTACTTGCAGGACAGTTGTAAATTTTCCGGGAAAGTACATTAGCCTGGAACATTATAACATATATTTAAGAAAAAATAATGTTCGGAAGTAATAAAAAGCGTAATTTTTAGGTCATATGACCAAGCCTTCATCATTAGAATAAGAAAAGTAAAATGAACCAATGAAAAGTTTTATTAACAAGTCACATGACTTGTTATGCTTACGTTACGCGCTGCGCGTCGCGCCCCGGATGACTTCCGGATGCGCTAACGCGGCGCGTCATATGACGCATTACGCGACAACGCAGGTCCAGAATATAGTCAAAATGTCTCCACCAACCAGCGGTCGGAACACAACCCCTTTCAGCAGGCTAAATAGTTCTGTTAAATGACAACAGAAGGGACAGGCAACAAGAACCATCAGTCAAAGAGGGGAGGGCTAGTTCTTCTCTACCGGGTTACATTGGGGCGCTACCGGAACTGATCGAATTGGTAGTCTACAGTGTTTCTGGATGTTTCAGACTGAAGCTGGGGTTAGCATGAGAGCACCACCATTTCGTAGCTCCGTCGTGGCCATTCCGCAACCAATCATGGCAGCCGCTCTTTATCGTTATTTTGGGCGGGGTGGGTGGCGGAGCCGAGCTGTTTTGCAGCCATCATTGTGTGGAGTTCAGTTCATCTCACTAGTTTTGTATTTGTCATGAGGGGTTGTTCCTAATGTTTCTATTTTAGCGAGGTCAAAAAGAGATCCCATTAGTGGCCTACTGATTTTGCTCGATTCCTTTTCTTTTTTTTTACACGATTTTTCGTTATCTGCAAAGACTAAACAGAGTATTGCGACTCTGTGTCTGTTTGTAAATAGAGAATGAACCAAAGAGAACCAATTCTAAAACAGTAAATGCTTGGATAACAATCAATCAAATGGAGAGAGAAGCAGGCACGACGTATTACAACGGGGGCAAAGGCCTGCGTTAACTACCTTTCACTATCTGCAAAGAGAGAGTACTCCTAATAGAAATGAGGGGGGGGGCACCATTCAAAGCAGATCAGTGTGCATAAACACGAAAATGTTTTCACTTACCACGTACTTGACATTCCACAGCTTATGATATTTGCTATTAAAAAACCATTGAAATTCACTGAAAAAACCATAGGTTATAGACCATATATAGTTAGGAATTAGCATTTACAAAACCTTGAAAATTCACTGAAAAAACCATAGGTTATAGACCATATATAGTTAGGAATTAGCATTTAAAAAACCTTATTTTACTCACACAAAACCATTGAAATTCCATATATAGTTAGTTGCACTAACTATATATCGCGCACCCGCAATCCACTGCTGATGATGTCACATATTACATCATTCATGACATGGTCAGTGACATCACTGATGACATCACTGATGACATCTCAAATGACATCACTGATGACATCACTGATGACATCTCATTTGACATCAATGACCACATCACTGATGATATCATTCATGTGACAATACAATGCATCTCCTCACATTTTAATATAACCTCTGTTTCACCCAGTGTTAAATACAGAGTATAATTTTTTAAACCATTGATACACCAATACTAGTTACTACATACGCACTCACTGATTGCTACGTCTACACACACCTTCACTCATTCACCCATACAATCATTCATACATACAATCACTCATCTTTACAACACTATCATATGCACTTATACACCTATACAGACACTCACAGTCTGCCACTCATCCATGGAGTTACTCACACACCTAGTCAGTCCTGTAAAGAATCAATGACACTTCCATTTTCTTGTCTATACAGTTAAACATAGAGCACCTTACATTTTCAAACATATACTAACACATACTTACCTTCTTATACAATCATTGATACAAGTACACATTGATCTGCACAGAGTCACACACCTCCCAGCTAGCCACACACACACTCAGTCTCCCATACAAATACTTGGGCAATCAATCAATAACCCATATAGTTAGTCATATAGCTACTGATCAACACATGCAGCAGTTTACAGAACAACAGACATAATGATGCACAAATTAAGACAGTTTAGTCACTAACCCATGCACTCAGTGAGACACATTTAATCACTCACTCATACAGTCAGTCATGCACCTACTAAATCCTTCGTCCAGACACTTACACATCCACTCATTCTTCAATATGTAAGACATATTTAAACTTTACAGAAACAAAAAATCACTGGATGTTGTTATCAGTGATGTCATCAGTGATGTCATTTGAGATGTCATCAGTGATGTCATCAGTGATGTCACTGACCATGTCATGAATGATGTAATATGTGACATCATCAGCAGTGGATTGCGGGTGCGCGATATATAGTTAGTGCAACTAACTATATATGGAATTTCAATGGTTTTGTGTGAGTAAAATAAGGTTTTTTAAATGCTAATTCCTAACTATATATGGTCTATACCCTATGGTTTTTTCAGTGAATTTTCAAGGTTTTGTAAATGCTAATTCCTAACTATATATGGTCTATAACCTATGGTTTTTTCAGTGAATATATATATATATACATATATATATATATATATATATATATATATATATATATATATATATATATATATATATATATATATATATATATATATATATATATATATATATATCTTCCACCAAAACATCCCAGCTTTCAGGGGCGCACTCCCAACAGACTGCACCATCCGGTGATTACACAGTGACACACTCTCGCAATGTTGCTCCCAGATAATTTACACCGACCTGACGCGTTTCGAGGCTCTCTGCCTCTTTCTCGAAGGTCATTTGCATATTGAGACTCAAAGGCGTTTCTCATTTCAGCATTTATTAGCGCTAAGTGCGCGCAGTGCATATTGGGCATTGTAGTCCAAGAGAACAATTATTTAACCTATAGTAGGTCCTGTGAGTCATTTCAACGTTTTAAAGCATTATTTCCACCCTCAGTGGGCTCCGGAGTAACAAGCAAGATAAATTAGTCACAGTCTGTTGTACCGTAGCAGGGTCTTGAAAAGTTCCGACCCACGGTCTTCCTTTCTCCTTTTTTCGGAATGTTGCTGCCCCTCACGGTAGGACTGACCGTGCACAAACATCTTCCACCAAAACATCCCAGCTTTCAGGGGCGCACTCCCAACAGACTGCAACATCCGGTGATTACACAGTGACACAATCTCGCAATGTTGCTCCCAGATAATTTACACCGACCTGACGCGTTTCGATGCTCTCTGCCTCTTTCTCGAACGTCATTTGCATATTGAGACTCAAAGGCGTTTCTCATTTCAGCATTTATTCGCGCTAAGTGCGCGCAGTGCATATTGGGCATTGTAGTCCAAGAGAACAATTATTTAACCTATAGTAGGTCCTGTGAGTCATTTCAACGTTTTAAAGCATTATTTCCACCCTCAGTGGGCTCCGGAGTAACAAGCAAGATAAATTAGTCACAGTCTGTTGTACCGTAGCAGGGTCTTGAAAAGTTCCGACCCACGGTCTTCCTTTCTCCTTTTTTCGGAATGTTGCTGCCCCTCACGGTAGGACTGACCGTGCACAAACATCTTCCACCAAAACATCCCAGCTTTCATGGGCGCACTCCCAACAGACTGCACCATCCGGTGATTACACAGTGACACAATCTCGCAATGTTGCTCCCAGATAATTTTATAGCTGCATTTTGCTGTGGAGTCAGATTTCTTTTACCTCGGAAAGGAGTATTGGCCAATTTTTTAATACCTTTTTTCACTCCTTTTTCGAAAATATCCAAGGCCTCATTTTGTATCTGTGGAATATGATTACTTATATTAAGCATAGAACTAGTACAGTGCTGTCCTTGCCGAGCTGTAAAATTACAAAAGCCATTTATCACTCCAGGCACCATATTACAGCTTTGAATTAATGAAATAGACTATTTTCTCCAGCCCCTGGGGAAGAAATTGCCGTCCTACATTAAGGATACGGGGATTTTTTACGTTTGATTTCTAATGTGGAATGGAATGCTAACTGCTTAATGCTTAGTCTTGATGTAAATAGCTTGTACACAAGCATCCCGCATGAATTGGGGATAAAGGCATGTAGGTACTATCTCGGTGAAAGATCAATATCTTATTTAATGCACACAGAAGTACTAAAGGACATGATACTCAGATGCCTTACGAAGAATTATTTTATCTATAACCAGATATACCGGCAGATCATGGGCACGGCAATGGGCACCTGCTTCGCCCCCAGCTTTGCGTGTTTATACCTTGGCTGGTGGGAGGAGCAGGTGGTCCGGACCCTGGAACCCTACAAAAAACATGTTAAGAGTTGGTCGAGATTTATCGACGATGTTTTTTGTATATGGGATGGTACAAGAGAGTAAGCTGATGAATTTGTTGTTACTCTGAACAAAAATGAGTTGAATTTAAGATTTACACATCAAATTAATTCAGAAAAAATTGAATTTTTTGATGTTATGTTAGAAGTTCAGAAAGGCAAAATTGAGACATCATTACACCGTAAAAGTACAGCTGGGAACAGTATGTTGCATGCCCGGAGCTGTCACCCTAACAATTTAATCCAAAGCATCCCGTATGGAGAATTGCTATGGGCTAAAAGAAATTGCAGTACTGTAGATGGATACCAAATTGAATGCAATATTATGATCAAACGGTTTAAAGATAGAGGGTACAGTGATCAGTGTATAGCTACAGCATGCAGCAAAGTTGAGGCAAGAGAAAGAGATGATTTACTAAAAATCAAAGATAATATTATCTCTGACTCTGAGAAAGTAAGATTTGTGGCAACATACAGCAACAAAGCATATGAGATGAGGAAATGCCTAGACAAGCATTGGAGCATATTACAGACAGATCCAGACCTAGAGAAAGCAGTGAGTAATTCACCTCAGATTACGTTTAGGAAATCACAATCATTTAAAGATATGGTAAGTCCAGCCATGCTGCCTAAAACTACAAAAATATCAACTGGGGCTGTACAGGGTTTTTTTGTATGTGGGAGGTGCAAGGCCTGTAAAGTACAGTTCCAGTTGTAAATCAGTCAAGCTATCAGCCAATTGTAGTTCTTTCAAAATTCAAAAGCATGTTTCATGTGACACTGAATATGCTGTATATGCCCTTAGGTGCCCATGCAATTTGTATTACATTGGCAGTACGAAACTCAAAGCTAAAAAAAGAGTTTTGGAGCACCTAAGGGCAATTAATCACCATAACAAACAATATCCTATTGCTCGCCACTTTTTTTAAAAACACAAACAAAATACTAGTCTCCTTTCATTTGTAGTATTGGACAGTATTCCCAAAAGGGAAAGAGGAGGTGACAGTTTGAAGGAGTTACGAAAATTAGAATCAAAAATGATAATCAAATATCAAACACTGTATCATCAGGACATAACGGAGATGAGGCACATTGCGGTCCATCTTGGTTAAAATACTAAGATGTGTCTAGTAATATTTTTGAGTAAACTGCTGCAGACTTCTGTCTTTTTCAATTTAATTATGTTAAGTGTTGTTAGATTGAATTTTAATGGGTTTACTCTCTCATTACAGATAACCGGTGGTTCTACGATCCTTGGATGTTAAAGAGCAAAAGTATATGATTTTTACACTCTGTATAGGGTAAATATCACTATTACTGTGGTTAAATTTCACTGGATTACTTAGAGTTTTGATCTATATAGATACAATCTCCATGAGGGAATGGCTGATTGGTGCCCACTGGGGTAATATATATCTGGACATTTTATGCTGATTTTGGAATCACAGAAAGTTCCTGCTCTGTCATGGAATATCCATTTGGAGAATCGCAAATATGATACGAAATGCCAATGAGATGTGGGACATCATACGAAAAAATGACTTGTTGTATCAAGATGCCCATTGCAGCGTTAATTGAACAATGTTTTGAACAGACATTGGTAAAGCCCACTGGGGCTCAATAATGATTATACTTGGCTATGCGACTTTCCGCAAAATATGAGGGTGCAGACAGGTTTATACAGATTTAAGACGGGAGGTGATTTCATAACAGTATGGATATATATTTGTGATACATGAAAATCCCTTCGTTTTGCGAATCGTTTTTTGCCCACTGTGGCTGTATTTACTTTAGGATGGTCTATGACAAGTAATGGTCATACGGGACAAGCACATGACCAGAACAAGCGCGCTAAGAATTATGGGATGTGTAGTTTTGAACTTACAAGGTTTATTACGAAGCAAACTGTGATTTAACAACAGTATGTATATAAGTTCTTTTGTATACAAACCTTTAAAATCAATGATTGAAATGATTTTGAATTTTGTGATAGGAAAAACGATGTATTGAACTACCACGATATGAAGAAAGAAAAGAGAGTATGTTTTCACTTTTGTTGGTCACATGACTAAATGTCTTTTTGTATATATCTTTATTGATCTAACACTAACTTTCACTCGTGATCAAGCGGCTGCGGCTGGGAAACGCGTTGGGTGTTATTGCTATTAAAACTTCACCTTTATTGCATTTGGGCCTCAGCTTGTTGTCTTTTGGATACTGAGTGACAACCTCTTCGTTGGATATATATATCTGCCCGAAACGCGTTAGTTTTCGCTTCTGCTGCTCAGTGTGCTCATTAAATCTTAAATTGCCTTATATTGGACTCGCTTAGTCTTTTGTTGGTCCTGGGGATCTGGGGCTACAATTTGGCTTTTGTCTCGAGCATATATATATATATAGGAGGAAGTTTTTCTTAAAGTTGGATTAAACAAGCTTGAAAACATCCGAGAAGAGTGCGGTGTCCTTTTTGAATTTGCTCGGAATATATATATATATATATATATATATATATATATATATATATATATATATGTATATATATATATATATATATATATATATGAAAGCTCAATCCCTCCCGATCCCGGGTTGGGAAATAAGGACTGCACACACGGGGATCTTGGATTTCCAACAGCAACTTTACTTGCACATAGTGTGCAAGTAAAGTATAGCGCGAGGCTCCGACGCGCTTGGACCGCACCCGTCTACAAGAGTGCCACGCATCTTTGGGGCAGAGAGCGAATATATATATATATATATATATATATTTATATATATATATTTATATATATATATATATTTATATATATATATATATACTCACCAATGTGCGTATTTAAAAGACTTAGGGAGTGCTAAAATATTGAATAAGTAACATCATAGTGCTGAAAAAGGAAAGTAGGTAGAAAGTGGTGGCGCTCTAGCAATATTAACGTTCCATCAATGACAAGTGCAATGTGTTGGAGTGATGCTGTCAGGGAGGGGAGACCCTTAGAACCCCTCAATCCGTGTGGAGCAAGCCACACAAACACACATTTCCAAAAGTCCTGCGCACTCAAAGTAACAACACACAATGTGTAAATAAATGTTCTGAAGAAACCATCCAACGTTGCAGTAAATTCCGGAGTATAGGTTCTCCCTTTTAATTGGTCATCAGGTACAGGTTACACACAGCCAGCCAACACGTGTTTCATTGTAGAAAAACAGTGTTCTACACTTCCTCAGGGCTTATTTGCTGTATCCAAAGTCAGAACGGCCCAATTCCGGTGATAATTCCAACCCGGAAGGGTAACTGGATTCTCGGTGAGTCAAGGTAATTGCAGGTCGTGTAATGACCTGTATGCACATTCATACAAAATAGAGAGACGCCAGTGTTGCAGCCAGTCCTGCGTCGGTAAAGTGGCGGATAAACTTCCTACAACTTGGATATGGTAAAGCAAGGCAAAAGTAGTCCCTTGGTCCCGAAAACACGGATACATGTTTACAGTGGCTAGAATTGAAGCCCCGCTCCCTCCATCTGGCATCTCGAATCTGAACCAGACCAGATTCGAGACGCCAGATGGAGGGAGCTGGAACATCCGAAGTTTCAGCTTTCGGATAAATTGATAAACATCTGCCCTTGTTTGAGCGTAATCAAAGTTTGATTCCGGACAGTATGTTAGTTCTAAAGAGAGCAATTGTTCTTCTACCGCGGTCAAATCTGTTTTAGCCACATTGATGATTGTATTGGCATTGTATTGACTGGTCGAGGGTGCCACCACTAGTTTGTTTGTTTGCTTCTTCATGGCCCTGTCCTCCCAGCTTGCTCCCTGTGTTGTTATGCTGCCCACCTTCTTTCCCTCCTATTCCTTGTGCGCCGTTTTTTGCCAGTTGGCTTATTAGACGTAGGGTTTCTCTTCTACTCCGTCTTATATACTCAAGTTCTTCCCCCATTGTGTGCTTGATTTTATTGAGCTTCTGCTGTTCTTCACAACCTTCCATGTCCGACTCGCTCTCAACCGCCAAGCTTAGATCCGATGTGGATTGTGCTTCTTGCTCTGGCGGCACTTGTACGGGATGACTCCCTTCTTGCTGACGTTTGGTGGCTGAAGCATTACGGAATGTGTCATATTTGCGGGCAATAGTAAATATCTGCCCGTTGTCATAATCTTGTTTGTCCCTTCTAAATGTATACATTTTGTGTTGTTTTATCTTTTCTTCTTCCTTTTGAAGCCTTTGCATCATCTCTTCGTTTAATTTTGTTTTTTGTTGTTGTGGATCATGTTGCGCTTGGATTTCATTTTTTAAGGCTTCAATCTTTGGTATAAGATCTTCCTGGTCGCTGCCAGCATACTTGACAAGTATCTCTACTAATCTTCTAGAAGAATCCAAATTACATTGGGCCTATTCAGCCATCATGAGGGGGTTGGGCGTATCATAGCTCGGCGCGATCATAATTCGCAAGCCCCTCGGTATTATTATTATTATTATTACATTTGTACAGCGTGCAGCTACCCAGAGGTTTTCCATTGCTAGAGAACACAGAAGGATGAAAGGCTAGGCAACAAAAGTGGTGGGGGAACTACTGATTGAAAAGCCAGGTTTTTAAGTCTTTACGGAATCATTATTATTATTATTACATTTGTACATACGCCCAACGTCCAAATATTTTTGTAGGGATTTGGACTCCCACCATCTTGCCGTTTCCTGGTGCATGAGCTTCTCAAGAGCTCAATACTTTTCTTTCAGGTTCTTCCCCCCGGCATTGCTGTCTTTGCCGGCACTTCCACTATTTACTCGCGGCTCAAATGCTGCATCCGCAAACATCTCTTCCCGCAATGTTGAGGCTGACATGGTGGTGTGACACTGTTTATGAATATATTGTTTGGTTACAGAAATCCCTTTAATTAGCAAGCCTGTTTCGTGACGGATTGTAAGCACACCTCCCCACCTGCTGATTATCTCGAAAGAGTCCTGTACCTGGTAAGCCTGTCACCGCTAAAGCACAGCACCGACGCTCAGCTCCACCGAGCGTCCGTTCCAGTAACTCGATACTCAGCAGCTTGTGGCTCCTCCGTGGGCCAATGTTTCCCTGCAGCAAGGGGCTCCGTGCATTTCCGTTTCGTTCACAGTCGGTTTCCGGGAAAACAAAAACGAGCGTAGACCCAGGTTTGGTGCAGTTGATTTTATTGAAACACACCGCCAGTCGCCATGACGCGTTTCGGCAGATCCCTGCCTTGATCACATGACAACATTGCTATGTTCAACCTCATTTTAAAGTGACAGTGCACGCGTTCGGTCATGAACATGGAAAACATACTTTAGAAGTTCATGCCTCATATTTATATATATATATATATATATATATATATATATATATATATATATATTTATATGTGTGTGTATATATATATATATATATACACACACATATATATATATATATATATACCATGTTTGAATGCATTCACAAACCAACAACGAACAGTAATTTTTGTTGTTGTTGTTTAAATCATTTTGTCACAACAATATCTATGTTTGATATATGCATTCTTGTAACATAAAAAATTTCATACAGCCTGCATGGAGAACATGCCCACCCTGACAGCCCCTGGCTGAGCGTCGTGTCACGGAGTTCAGACTAATCACAACTCTGCAATGCAGCTTTGTGATTGGCTTAGGGAAGGGAGCCATGCTGCCTGCTTCCTGTTCCTGGAGTCGGAGACAGAGCATGAGCAGAGACCCGGGACCCGGCCTCAAGGTAAGGTCATTTATTTATTTTTATTACCCCCCGGCATATCCCTGCTGTAGGAGAGTAGGATCTGCTTCTTATAGTTACCCCCACTTTTTGCTGATGTTTCACTGTTTTTCGACTTTAGTCTGGCTGGGGTCCTGCTATCCAGGACCCCAGCCTAGCAGCTTCCTCTCTAAAATGATTGCATGTACTTTAGATCCAGATCCAGATTGGATACTGGGGTACCCTCATAAGTCCCTAGTATATGGTATCCTACATACCCAGGGCATAGGTACCCCAGGGTCCTCCCAGGGACTGCAGCATGTATTATGCCACCCCTGAGAGGCCACTCAATATGACACAACAGGTCTGCTACAGCAGCCTGTGTAAGGTGGTGTATGCACCCCGTACTTAGATATAGGTTCCCTATATCTAACTTATATTACTGCACCTATAAACCTATCAGTCACCCCTATGGCAGGCCTTATCAATCCTGAAGGCAGGGTGCTGGGTTTCGTGTGAGAGGGTGGCCATGCATGAGAGGGCCCCTCTGCAGCCTTCGGAATCTATTACCTGGGGTTGTTCTGTGATGCAGCCAAAACATATACTCCTAAGTGCATTATAACCTTGCGGTAAATGCTAACTTTGGAAAGGCTACAAGGAAACATGTCGTGTTTGGTGTCAAACACCTTGGAATCATATGATTCCACCCTCCTAGAGGGAGAAATATGACCCGGTACCATCCTAACAGAACCCTGGCATCACAAAATGGATGCTGCCAGCCACAGACATGCGTCTGCCCTCCTGCTGCTGGACGAAACTCTGGCAGGGGAGGCTGGACAATAGGTTTCCTGTCACAGGGAGGTGTAGCCACCTCCTAGACAGTCTTTAGTGTATTGGGGCTGGGTAGGTGAACTCCAAGAGTGCTTTGATGTCTGCACTGGGGGCACATTTGGTGTCCCTGTGCATAGTCCGGCTCAAACCGGTTAAAGGGGCTACGAGCCCTTGCTCTGGCGCGAAACTGGATAAAGGATATAGATGTAACCACCCCTCTGACCTGACCCTCCCATAGGTGGGTCCCCAGAGTTTTTCCCACCCCTTCCTTGGATATAAAGAAGGAACCCCTGACTACAGGACTTTAGATTTACCTGGATGAAACTCTGCTACAGAATCCCAGAACTTCAACTATCTACACTTTGTTGGATGACCGAAGAATCTCCGTTAGAGTAAAGGAGTTACTCCCCTGCAAGGCAGGTACCAAAGACGCATCTGTCCGGTTTGCAAGTACACAGCTCCTGAAGGACTCCGAAGACTTTGCAACACAGGAGGTGCGTTTCCAAGCTTCCCCGAGGTCGATCCGTGCTCTCAGCAAACCTGAGATCCTAAGCCCTCGTGGGAACCGTGCAGCCTGAACCTCTGGACACCGTGACCATTTGCCGCTGCATATGCTTCTTGGCAATCCCTGAGGCTGTGCATTGGGCTACTTGTAGTCCAGACCCCGAGCAGTGATGCCACCAAAGATTACTGGCCTACATTCCACCCACGAGTGACTCGTGGGATGGTATTTAGTGATTCTTCTTGAGGTCCCTTCGCGAACCCTTGTCAATCGACTTGTGAGTCCCTGAGAAGGGTACTGTAACTCTAAATGGGCTTACCTGGTTGCTCCAGATGTGCCCTAACTCTCCATCGCTTAGGGAGTCACCAGGACCTTGCTGGTCCATCCTGAAGCCTTTTTACTCTCACCGCGTGGGGTGCAGTTGCCAAGGCTCGTTGGTCTCCAGTCCGGACACCGACCCCCCAGCACTCGACATCCTTTGTGGGACAGCTCGTCTGCGGACTCTGCTCGTGTTGACATCGATGTCTCCTGGTTCCCGTGGCAGCGGAGTCAAGCCTTACCTCATTGCACCTGAAACACCCCACATTGGTGGTCATTGTTCTAATGTGCCCCTGGTCATCCTGAAGTGACCCAGACTCTGTCCCCTCAGCTTTCAGGTTCTTCACATCCTCGATCCAGGCTTGGATCGTGCAGACACTTTCCCTTTCCACAGCAGCAGCACTTTGCAGCAACTCACCATTGAAAACAGTGACGATTCCCAGCACCATTTGGCACCTATGCACCCAGCTTCTCTGGGTGAGGTAACATCTGTTCTCTGGTGCTAACATGGATGTTGGCCTTAGAACCTCCTAAGTCTAAAAGGGTTTGCTCCAAGTCCTCTCCGAAGTGTCCTTAATCTTTAATTTTCCAACCACGACTTTCCCATAGGATTGTACGGAGCTTGGGGCTGTGTTCTCACACTGCATATGTCCCCCGTGGGTCCCCTGTGTCACTACCTTGGTTGGTTCCTTGGGGTTCCATCGATTTTAAGTGTGCTAGGCACTGTGTCTAGTCAAGTCGTGATTCCTATACCACTTTCTTAATATATGGTTTGTTCTCCCCCGGGGCCCATTGGTTATTGTGCTATTTACTTAAATTCTATTGTGTTGATATTGTGTACCTTGCTCTCTAATCTCATAAGGAGGTTAGTAGAGAGTGTTTAGTAATAAATACATATATTTTATATGTATACCTTGTGTGGTTCCCCTTTCATTTGGTCATTCAAGTGGTTACAATCTGGTAAACCAAGCTGCTTTACAGTCCTTCAAGACTTAGCGTGAAGGCTGCTCTGCACAGCTACCACTAGAATAGCTTTCAATAAAGGTTGTCTTAAACCTATCATCAATAAGGGTTGTTTTGGACTGTTGCAAGGTGCTCACTATAACTGGTGGACAGCATATGCCAGGCTAACTTCTCACACCCACGACCCCTTGCTCCGTCCCCTCACCTGCGACCCATGTCGGCCGCCACTGTCCAGGAGGTGACAGTTAGTTTACAGTTGGCACTGAGGAGACTACATGTGATGTAATGTTTGTTGCCTCAATGATCAATAAAGCCATGTAGTTATTCCAGTATCCTCTGTTTATTTTAAGTTATAACAGATAGACTTTGCTGAAAGGGGCACAACACTTTCAGAGAAGTAGCAAGAGGATGGTGTCATTCTCCTTGGATGAGCAAGAGGAAGGCATGAGTAAGGGTGGCAGCTGTGCCTCATGCCCACTGTACTACTCAGCTGTTGTCTGTCCTCCTTCAGTGGGTCCCTCCTTCAAGGGCAACTGGGAACCCAAAGCAGCCCTGGCAAATTTTGTCAGACCAGCGCCAGCATGTTACATTATTAACCAGAGTTATATTATAATTTTTACTGTTCCCTGAAAACTTCTGCATATACAAGGAACTCTGCAGCGGGTGCTTTCAAAAGCGCTGCATTGCTACAAAAACTTATGGCAAAGCCAATAGGTCTCACCTTTGAGACCTTATAAGTGTTTAGCCAGAACTGCTGGCTTTGCTTATGTTTTCAAACTATGTTGTATCAGCAGCGTTTGACACGGTCTGCCACCACACCCTATCAGCACGCCTCCACGACGCCGGTATCCAAGAGAAGGCCCTGGCCAGGACCACATCCTTCCTCTCCGGCAGAACCCAGAGCGTCCGCCTCCCACCCTTCTGCTCCAAAACCACCGAGATCATCTGCGGCGTCCCACAGGGATCCTCCCTCAGCCCAACGCTGTTCAATATCTACATGGCACCTCTCGCCCACGTCGCACGACAACACAACCTCAACATCATCTCCTACACCGACGACACCCAGCTGATCATATCCCTCACCGAAGACCCCCACACCGCCAAAGCCAACCTCCACAGAGGAATGAAAGCCGTAGCCGACTGGATGAAGGACAGCAGACTGAAGCTGAACTCAGACAAGACGTGGTCCTCATTCTCGGGCCCACCCCATCAGCCTGGGACGACTCTTGGTGGCCCACATCGCTAGACACAGCCCCGGAACCCACGGACCACGCACGCAACCTGGGGGTCATCCTCGACTCTACTCTCTCCATGACCAGGCAAGTCAACGCCGTCTCCGCGTCCTGCTTCAACACCCTCCGGATGCTCCACAGGATCTTCAAATGGATCCCCCTCGACACGAGAAAAACCGTCACCCAGGCCCTCATCACCAACATACTCCCCTACGGGAACGCCCTCTACTCAGGAACAACAAACAAGCTCCTGAGACGACTCCAACGAATCCAGAACGCCTCGGCCCGACTCATCCTCGACGTCCCCCGCCACAGCCACATCACACCCTACCTGAGAGGCCTTCACTGGCTCCCCGTCAACATAAGGATCACCTTCAAACTCCTCATCCACGCACACAAAGCACTACACAACACCGGACCCACCTACCTCAACAACCGACTCAGCTTCCACACCCCCACCCGAAGCCTCCGCTCAGCCAACCTCGCCCTCGCCACAGTCCCCCGCATCCGGAAAACCACCGCCGGCGGCAGATCCTTCTCCTACCTCGCCGCCAAGACCTGGAACACTCTCCCCACCATCCTACGACAGACTCAAGACCTGCTGGCCTTCAGAAGACTCCTCAAGACCTGGCTCTTCGATCAGTAGCGGCCCCCTCCTCCCCAGCGCCTTGAGACCCTCTCGGGTATGTAGCGCGCTTTACAAATGCAGTGATTGATTGATTGATTGAATAGTGTGCCTTGTGTGCAACAATTTGCAAAGTTATAATAAAAAGGTGTTACCTTGTCTATAATTAAGATGAGATTATGTATAATTGAACAACTTTATTAAACAAGGATCAAGCACACCAAACTGACCTCAATCGTTTTAACAAACACGGCCACAAAACCCCATACGAAGCACAAAATGTTCCAAAAGTTTATTCTTCCACCACAAGCACAACAAAATAAACCATACTACATCAATTAAACTGACACTGACTCCCCTAAAGTAAAGCACACTCAATTGATGCTTCAACTGTCATGCCTGCCAGTGGTTCCATTCACACAGAGGCAAACAAGGCCCTGTGCTCTCAAAACAGCACAATTTGCCACATCTCTTCACCCAAACATGCTCCCTACAATTCAACAGAGCCAACTCTTCTTTCTTTATCAAACATACTCATTTTAAGACAAACAGATTCAAGTGGTCGAAATGTCATTAATAAAAGATTAGTCAACACCATATGAGGGAGAAGACATGTAGTTTCTGCTTTACCCGGTTAAAGTTAAACAGAGCCTCAGCATCACAAAATGGATGCTGCTGCCACAGACACGAGTCTGACCTTCTGCAGCTGGATGAAACTCCAGCAATCGAGGCCTGGACAATAGGTTTCCTGTTGAGGGAGGTGCTAGCACCTCCCCAGACAGCCTGTAGTGTATTGGGGCAGGGTGGGTTGAATGGAAAGATGCTTTTCCAGACACTGCCTGGGGCACACAAGGTGCTCCATACATAGCCCAGTTCAAACCAGTTGCTGGGGCACTCCAGCCCTGCTCTGGCGCAAAACTGGACAACGGGAAAGGGGTGTAACCACCCCCTTCCCAGGTCCACCCATAGGAGGGACCTAGCAGGTAATCCAGCCCCTAAAATCAGTTTAAAGATAGGAGCTGTGTCCCCAGGACTTTAGATTATCCTGGAACGAAACTCTGATACGAAACTCTTGGACCTTCGATGTTCTATATCGACTAGAAGACTGAAGATATCTCCCTTGTGGTCAAGGAGTGACCACCCCGTGCAAACGGCACCACCAGTAACTTGCTGGTTTGCTTTGTCGATGCTCCTGCCGGAACCCGAAGACTCAGTGACACAAAAACTAGACTTCCAGACTTCTCTGACTCCGATCCACCTCTACAGCAAAGCTGAGACCCGTGGCAAACACAAGAGATGTGGGACCAGACACCCCGGACTTCCTGCATTTTGCTAACTGCATCCACTCCCGAGGTAACTCGCAGTTGTGCATTGGGGTACGAGAAGCCTCAGACCCGAGCGCCATTTGCACCAAAACTCAGACTGCCACACTCCACGAGTGCCGCATGGGGCCTGCTCCTGCATTTCAGCTGGACGCATCTTCCCGGTTCATAGCCCGCTGGCTAGTTAGCCCTCTGAAGACTCCCTTTTGAATTTACACTCTTGGCCTGATTGCTCCAGGCTTGCTCTCGCTTCCCTGCAAAGGATAAGCTCCCCAGACCTTGCTGGTCTGACTCAAAGCCGATCTTCACTTCCTGCATGGATTGCATTTGCCAAGGCTTTTTGGGTCCAATACGGATACTGACACCGCAGTCAACTAGATCCTTTGTGGGACAGTTTGAATCTAGCTCCTGGTCATCATCGACACCTCCTGGTCCTCGTGGCTGCAGAGACAAGCTTCACCTCTTCACCTGAGATCATCGCGACATCGCCTGGTTCCTTCCTGGTTCTGTCCTCGTCACTGGCTAGTGACCCAGACTTTGTCCCCTCTGCTTTCAGGTTCTTCAGTTCTTCGATCCACCCTTGGATCCACCCGGACACTCTTCCTTTGGCCGCCTGCAGCACTTCTTTTGCAGATCTCCATTGAAAGCATCAACGAAACCCGACACGAAAAGACACCCACTCACCCGGCTTCCCTGGGTGAGGTAACTCGAGTACTCCGGTGCTCCCGTGGGTATTGACTCTCCAAGTGTCCTAGCTTAAAGGGGTTTTGTCGTAGTCCATCCGGAAGTGCCCTAAAACAGTAACTTTGTAACTTCTTCGTTCTCCGTTATAAGTCAATGGTAACTCGCGACTGTGTTTAGACACTGCAAGCGTCTACCGTGGGTCTCCTACTTCCTTAGCTTTGGTTATCTAGTATAGCCCCAGCGATTCTCCAGGCCCTAGGCCTATTCACTATTCCTGTAGTGGCTCTTATACCACTATTTTAGTATATGGTTTGTGAGGCCCCTAGGGCAGAACTGTATTTGTGCAACTTATAGTATGCTAATTAAGTAACTTGTGATGTACTTCGATCTCTGACCTCATAAAGAGTGCATAGGGGTTGTGTTAGAAATAAATACATATATATTTGATATATACCTTGTGTGGTGTCCTTTCATTTGGTATTCAAGGGATTATAATTGGTAAAAAATACAGCTTCACATGCTCTTTGGAGTTTAGCCTGAGACTGCTGGTCCATGCTACCACTAGGATAGCTTGTCTATAAGGTTGACTTTACAACCACCATCAATAAGGGTCGTTTAGACTGGTGCAAGGTGCTCACTAGAATAGTGGACATCATATGCCAGGCTAACTTCTCATATTGGTATGCAGCGGATGGGAGAAGAGCTTGAATTTGTTTTACCATATAATCTTGTGATATCATTTGAAAGATCACATTAAGGTACCAAGAAGTACATATACATCAAGTCTTATAATACTTTAAGTTCTGCTGAACTTAGTTGTTGTAGAGCAAAGGGCTTAGCACATCCTGACTACAACTCTAGAGAGGTTCTAGTAGATACCATTTAGTGTAGGTAGGTGCACACACCACACCTCACTAGAAAATGTCCTTGGATGTAGGGCCTAGTGGGCCTCTACCAGTAGTTGACTCTCCCAGGGCACCTTCTAAATATTACACATTCACTTTTCATGAGTTGAGAAGTGTATGTTCAGCCAGAAGGCTGAGACAAGGACAAAGTCCCACAATTAAGCAGCTGATAGATATACTAGTGGAATATGATGTAGATAAAGCATCCAACCCAGGTCCATCAGGTAGTGTAGAAGAGGACCATCCCTCACCGGAGGATCCCACAGGTGAAAACCAGGGGGATGCTGATGCTGAAGTGAATGATAGCCAGGTGCAAGTTAGAGAACTGAACCAGGTTAACCTAGGACTGCTTGGGACTGAGAATGGAAGACTCCAATCCAGACCCCCAGGTAGGCCTAACAATGGGCACAGAAGGAGAAGATCACTTTCCAGTGATTCCAACCATTCTACTGACTCAATAGGGTCCCATGCCTCAGCTCTAGGGAGAATGACTTCCCCTGAGAGAAGAGAGCATAAGGCTAGTATGATGGGATCCAAGCTTAGAATCAAGGGGAAAGAAATTGCCCTTGCAAAAGAGACCCTGGCTCTTGAGAGAGAGAGAGAGAATTGTGTGGACTAGAGTCCACTGGTGGCAGCATAATTCCTAAAGATAAGGAAAGGTCTCATCACCATAAAAACCTGAGTAAAATTGTGCCCCCCTTTCAGGTAGGGGAGGACATCCACAAGTGGCTTACTGCTTTGGAGAGGGCCTGCGAAGTACAGCAGGTACCCCAGAGTCAGTGGGCAGCAATTTTATGGCTCTCCTTTGCAGACAAAGGTAGAGATAAGCTCCTAACAGTTATTGAAAAGGATGCTGACAACTACACTGTCCTGAAGAGTGCTCTGATAGATGGGTTTGGCTTAACCACTGAGCAGTACAGGTTGCTGTTCAGAGATACCCAGAAGACACAGACTCAGGACTTGGCTGACTTTGTAGATTGTGCCACTAAGGATCTGGAAGGCTGGTTACTAGGCAGTAAGGTAAATGATTACACAGGGTTGTATAATTTGATTATGAGAGAACATATTCTTAATAATTGTCAGAAACAGTTATTGCATCAACACCTGATTGGCTCTGATCTGACCTCCCCCCAAGAATTGGGTAAGAAGGCAGCAGACAAATGGGTCAGAACCAGGGTGAAGTATAAGGTACAGAACCAAGGTGGTGATCAGAAGAAGCAAGACCAAAAGGATGGGGAGAAAGCAAAAGACCTGCAACTTTTGTAAGTGTAACACTCATTGGACCAGTGAATGCACCAAAAAGGAGGCAGCTCCAACCACCGTTGCCCCTAAGGCAACTGTTCCCCCTAGTCCAGCTAATAGTGGTGGTTCTCAAAAGAAGGGTGTAGTAGGGTTAACCCTGGGAACTGAGGTGGATTCTGGCCTAGTCAGAATACCAACTCAAGCTGTTCTTGTCTGTGATGTGGTCATGGCTATGTCCTCTACTGTGAGCCCCAGTAACCTGGGCAAGTACAGACAGACTCCTTTGATTAATAACAAAGTGGCTCAGGCCTACAGGGACACATGTGCTAGTGTCACAATAGTGACACCCAGCTTTGTGAACCCTGGACAGATCATACTAGGTGATAATTAACTAGTGACCAATGCAAGCAATTTCACTACCTCCTTAGTATGGCAATTGTGAATTTCTCCTGGGGAGGGGTAACTGGCTTCAAAAGGGTTGTTGTTAGTTCAGACCTCCCTGTAGAATATTTGCTTGGCAATGACCTAGAAACTTCAGTCTGGTCTGAAGTGGAGTATAGGACTCATACAGAGATGTTAGGTATATCAGCACATGTCCTTGCTGTGACCAGGTCACAGGACAAAAGTTGCAACACTGAACAGGCCCTGGATCCTGAAATTATGGACCAGTTGCCTACCAGGAGGAGAAGCAGTAGGGTCAAGGCAGTGCCTTTCCCCCCTGCCTCAGAATGAGGATCAGCCTTCTGAAGAAGCTGATTGTGAGACCCAAGAAGGAACTGTCCTAGAAGAGCTTGAGCCTGATCAGGTTGAGTTTCTTGGGACAGGGGGACTGTCAAGGGCAGATCTGAGGCAGGCGCAGTTGGACTGACCTTCTCTTGAACCCCTCAGACAGCAAGCTGCTGCTGAGGCTGCTGGGAATGCTACAGGTACCCATAGAGTGTATTGGGATGAAGGGCTCCTGTATTCAGAGGCTAGAGACCCCAAGCCTGGTGTTTCCAGGAGGTTGGTCATACCTTTGGTTTTCATGGGCTTCCTTCTCACCTTAGCCCATGATATTCCCTTAGCAGGACATCTTGGCCAGAACAAGACTTGGGACAGGCTTGTCCCTCACTTTCACTGGCCTCACATGTCAGAGGATACCAAGGAGTTGTGTCGCTCCTGTGTCACCTGCCAAGCCAGTGGCAAATCAGGTGGCACCACAAAGGCCCCCCTAATACCACTACCTGTGGTGGGGGTTCCCTTTGAAAGAGTTGGGATTGACATTGTTGGACCAATGGATCCCCAAACAGCATCTGGGCACAGGTTTATTCTGGTGATAGTGGATCATGCCACCAGGTACCCAGAAGCTATTCCCCTAAGGACCACAACAGCCCCTTTTGTGGCAAGAGCCGTCCTGGGAGTTTTCTCAAGAGCGGGTTTTCCAAAGGAGGTTGTCTCAGACAGAGGTGCAAACTTTATGTCTGGATATTTGATTGCTATGTGGAAAGAGTGTGGAGTGAACTACAAGTTCACCACACCCTACCATTCACAGTGCAATGATCTGGTTGAAAGATTCAACAAGACCTTAAAGGGCATGATTAAGGGTTTACCTGAAAAGCTTAGGCGAAGATGGGACATCCTTCTGCACTGCCTTTTGTTTGCTTACAGAGAGGTCCCACAGAAGGTGGTTGGCTACAGCCCTTTTGAACTTCTGTTTGGGCACCCTGTAAGAGGACCCCTTTGTCTGGTGAAGGAAGGATGGGAGTTAACTCTCAAAAAGCCTAAACAAGACATTGTGGATTATGTACTTAGTCTCCGCTCCAGGATGGCTGAGTACATGAAAAAGGCATCCAAAAACCTTGAGGCTAGCCAGGAACTTCAAAAAGCCTGGCATGACCAAAAGGCTGTGCTGATTGTTTACTAGCCAGGGCAGAACGTGTGGGTGTTGGAGCCAGTGGCCCCAGCAGCTCTACAAGACAAATGGTCTGGACCCCACACTATTGTTGAACAGAAGGGAGAGGTAACCTATTTGGTTGATCTTGGAACTCCCAGGAGCCCCCACAGGGTGCTTCATGCCAACAGATTGAAACCATATGTTGACAGGGCAGACATGGGCTTGCTCATGGCTACAGATGAGAGACAGGAGGAGGAGAGTGACCCTCCCCAGACCTGCTTTCTCAGAACCCTGATGATGGATCAGTTGATGGTGTAACCTTGGCAGGCAGCCTCAGTGATCAGCATCAGAGGGACTGCAGACAAGTTCTCCAGTCCTACAGACATATGTTTTCACTGACTCCAAGTGAGACTAGCTGGTGCAGCCATGAGGTGGACACTGATGACAGTCTGACTGTGAAGAGTAAAACCTACAGGCAACCTGATCATGTCAGGGAGGGGAACATCCTTTTCAACGCAACTTTTACCACGCAGTGCTTTTACAACGCAGGCTTTACCACGAAAACCATTACAACACATTGCACTGGGGGGCGCTCTAGGATAAGTAATAGTTTAATTTACTATCCAACACCTTCCCTACTATCCACGGGGACTGGAGTTGGAATAGTAAATTAAACTATTCACTATCCAGCACCCCCCAAAGCAATGCGCTGTAATGGCTTGCGTGGTAAAACTTGCGTTGTAACAGCATGCGTGGTAAAAGCATGCGTTGTAACACCGTACATCCTGTCAGGGACTGTATCAGGACAGAGGTCCAAAAGATGTTGGAGTTGGGAGCGATGTATGACGTTACAATGCATACTTTTACCACGCATGCCTTTACAACGTGGTATTTACAACGAATACCTTTACAACGCATAGTGCTTTGGGGCGCTGGATAGTGAATAGTTTAATTTACTATTCCAACTCCAGTCCCGTGGAAACTAGGGAAGGTGTTGGATAGTAAATTAAATCTATTCCTTATCCTAGAGCGCCCCCCAGCGCAATGCGTTGTAATGGTTTGCGTTGTAAAAGTTGCGTTGTAAAGGCACTGCGTGGTAAAAGTTGCGTTGTAAAGGATGTTTCCCGTTGGGAGTTATTGAGCCCTCAGAGAGCCCTAGGGCCAGTCCTGTAGTCCTAGTGCCTAAACCTCACACCCAAGATGGAAAGAGAGAGATAAGTTTTGTGTGGACTACAGAGGTCTCAATGCTGTCACTAGGACAGATGCCCACCCAATACCAAGAGCAGATTAGCTCATTGACAGATTGGCTTCTGCCAAGTTTTTGAATACATTTGACTTAACAGCTGGCTACTGGCAGATCAGACTAGCTCATGACGCAAAAGCCAAAACAGCATTTTCAACCCCAGGAGGTCATTGTCAATTTGCGGTAATGCCCTTTGGTCTGAAGAATGCACCTGCCACATTCCAAAGGTTGGTGAGCCAAGTCCTCTCAGGTCTGGATGACTACTGTGCAGCTTATCTTGATAATATTGCTGTCTTTAGCTCCACTTTGAAAGATCACTTGATCCAACTACAGAATGTTTTGGAGGACCTGCAAAAGGCAGGCCTAACTATCAAGGCTACTAAGTGCCAGATAGGGCAGAGCAAGGTTGTCTACCTGGGCCACCTGGTAGGTGGAGGTCAGGTTCAACCATTGGAGAGCAACATCCAGACCATAAAGAACTGGGCTCCTCCCACCACCCAGACACAGGTCAGAGCTTTCTTGGGCCTGTCTGGGTACTACAGGAAGTTTGTTAAGAACTATGGATCCATTTTGACTCCTCCTAATGACTTAACTTTCAAGAAAATGCCAAAGAAAGTTCAGTGGACAGTAAGCTGTCAAAAAGCATTTGATGACCTGAAGCAGGCCATGTGCACTGCACCTATTCTGCAAAGTCCAGACTACTTCAATGAATTCATTGTTCAAACAGATGCTTCTGAGTTGGGTGTAGGAGCTGTTCTTTCACAACTGAATAAAGATGGTCAAGACCAGCCAATAGCTTTTATTAGCAGAAGGCTGACCCCTAGAGAGAAACGTTGGTCAGCTATTGAGAGGGAGGCCTTTGCTGTAGTTTGGGCCCTGAAGAAGCTGAGGCCATACGTGTTTGGTACTCACTTCAAGATTCAGACAGACCATAAGCTCCTTTTGTGGCTAAATCAGATGAAGGGTGAAAATCCCAACCTGCTTAGGTGGTCGATTTCCCTACAGGGGATGGACTTTACAGTGGAACATAGACCTGGGACTGACCATGCCATGTGGAGAAGTGTGGCTCACTGGTTAGAGGCGGCAGACCCGTAAGCAGAGAACGGCCCGGGACCAGGGTTCGATTCCCGACGCGGCAGGGTCGTGGACCAGGGTCAGCGGACTCGATAATTCTCGCCTCAGTGCCTACTCTAGTCAGAGACCACACGCGGCAACTCTGGGCATCAGCTTGCCTCATCTTCACAACGGCCCCCCCAGATCGCCGGGGATGCTTGGTCACACCTTAGAGATACCCATCTGCGACCATCTCTCAGGGTGAGCCAGGACGGGTTCCCCAGCGGTCGAAGCGTGGAGATACTCCTCCGGGAGTCGATTCCTAGCGCTATATAAACCCACAATTAAATGCAGATGGACTCTCCAGATATTTGTAATTGGCTTGTGTCAGCGTCCTTCCTAAATGCTGGCTTCCGATTCATTATTAGGCTTGTTAGTCCCTCCTTGTCTGCATTTGTAACCTCCCATAATGACTGGATCTTTTACTTGTCTTGTTACACAGTCTGCTTTATCATGGCTCTGAGCACTATTTTATTTCATGATATGCCCCTATTACACCCACTACCTAGCATCACACCCGCTTTTATTTTATGAACTAATGGCGGTCCGCTTTAACTATAGCGGCCGAGGGTTTTTATTTATTTATTTATTTATTTTAGCAGCGAGGTCTGCTTACAATATAGCGGCCACGCTTATTCAATTATTTATTTTTGTTTACTAGCGCCCATGCGGCGCTTTCACATTCATAGAGGCTGTGCCCCTTTCTTTACCCAAACCGCGACAAACAGATGCTATTTTTTGTCAAAACCGCTATGCCGCAGTTTCACTTTAATGTCGGACACGCCCCTTTCTTTAGACACAGCTTATCTAAAGAAAGAGTCACAGCCTTCATGAATGTGAAAGCACTGCATGGGTGCCAGTAAAAAAAACAATTATTTGCTATGCGATAGGTCTTGCATTTGCGAGTGTTTAAGCTATTGCATTGCGAATAGCTTGAACTCTTGTAAATGCGAGACCTATTGCATTGCAAATGCTTGTTTTTAATTACCTGCCCTTCTCTACACCCTGGGTTGGCTTTTCCGACGCGCCTGGCTCAGAATCTGTGCCACAGTTACCCCACAGCTTTCCAGAGTCAGCAGATTCTGGACAGAAGGCTCCAGGTAAAGTGGCCATCCAGCCCTGTAACTGGAGGCATTCTAGAAAGTTCCTTTGTTTGATGAGGTCTGCTTGGGCTTTGAGTCCTACTGACATCATTCACCGGATGGTCCCTTTCATTGAACATCGCTTGTCCTCGTTTAAGGCCTGCGCTGTAAGCTGTCGCCACGAGGACATGTGGTCTCAGAACACGACACCGGTAGCTATGACTACCGCTGCAGCTGCCTGCTCTTCAGAAGGAAAGCAGAGGCACCTCCTGAGTATGGGGGTGTGAAAGGCCCCACCGAGCAGCAAGGCATGCAGGGATCTCTTTCAGGCTCGCACGCAGGCAGTCTGCTTTTCAGTCCAGTGGCTCACTGTGAGTGTCACGATGTGGTCGCAGAGAGGAACTGTTGGAAAACGTGCTATCACCAGTGCTTTATGGATACATTGATATTTATGTCTGTTGTGAATAAAAATAAATTATTTGCAGAATACTGCTTGTTTTACCATGCAATCAAGACAACAAGGAAGATGGGATTGCTATTGTCTGGCGCACAAACACGAGAACTTTCATAATAAAATAAAGAATTCGAAATTTAAACGCATCCTGGGATTCTGGGCATATCACTTAATCTCCCCCTGCCTAGAAATGAAGGTGTCCTTCTGTAATGCAACTGGTGCTCATGTAAAGCGCTCTGATACCTTCGGGTCGAGTTCGTGACGCTATATAAAATTGCAAAAAATATATGTATGTATATAACATCCAGTAGAAGGACCATTTGTTTCACTGTACTGAAATAGAATCCGATCCAGAAGAACGATGTGTGACCTGGCAAGGGAGCAAGGCTTGGTCAATGGCTGAGGGTCCTGAAATCATGGCTACACCTCACAGAAAGATTGAGGCTGGCCTCCCACCCCTGATATTCTGGGTTCCGTTTTTGCAAAAATTGGATGCGAAAATCCACAAATGGAAGGGTGCAGTGTAACCTACTCGACTTTAACCTACTCGTTGCCATGGAGTTTTAGGCAACTAAAAGGAAATTGCACTTTGTAGTGATTAGTTCCCTGCAAAAAGTTTGGGGTAGCTTCGAATTCGACTGGACAGCTGGCCTGCACCGACTGTCTTCAGGATATACATGAGGTGGCGCATGCAGCCAGTACTTCATTTGAGCCAGTGGTTTTCGGTGGGGGCCACCGACACTTATTTGTGGGTACCAGCACTAATTTTTCTGAATCAGGGGAAAAACGCATATAGGGAAGACGGAGAATGGAAAAAATTGCAAAACCGTCACAAAAAGATAAAGCCGGGACATGCAAGACTGAGGTAAGGGGGCAGGGAGAGTCTGGTAGTGGATTAAAGATATATGAGGTGGATTTGGAAATACCAGCCTTGGTATTAAACGTGCCAACGCTTATTTGCTCAAGCCACGGACTTTGAGCAGCGTTCCTGGGCATAGGCACTCTTTCTTTCACAAATTAAGCACAGCGTGCATCACATCCAGTGGCCCACTTCTACTTCCGGGAGTTCTGCACACAGGCTTAGAGGAAGGGAAGGACACGAGACAGAATTGTGGGCTGTCTATCCTAAGGATTGAAAAGACTCTGCCGCCGCGGAAGCATTTGAGAGGTAGAATCCCACCTTTTGAAAGAAACTGTCATATCCAGCAAAAAATAGGGTTCAACAACAGCATTTTGCTGTGATGACTTCCGGGGCACCATCCTTGCCAGGACCAGTAGCCTGTGAATCACTCACTGCTCAGATCAACATCTTCCTCAAGTGCGCTCCCTGAATCTGGTGTGCTTTGCACTGCCCTTAGTATGAAACGAGAATCCCCATCGGTCCACACATGTGTGAGCGTGTGCACTGAACACTGTAGTGTGGTCCATGCGTCATGAACAGCAATGACGTGTTACCCTACACTGGTAGCAGACAGCATCTCTACTGCAACTGGAGATTGTGATGCCACACACTAAACTTGTGGTCCTCTTTTAATGACTTCTGATTGTGCATAACCTGGGTGTCCGTCAGCGCCCTACATCTGCTTCCTGATTCCCTCGTCGCAAGGGATGGCCAGCTTCAACAGGTGGGACCATACACTTACTCCCACTGTTGACTTTCTTCCCAAGTGGCTAGCGTTGCCACCTTTCAAAGAGAAATGGATAAGCCATTTGTTCATGATTTCAGATTCTGCAAAGTATAGGACATGATACTTAAATCGAACTTCGTATAAAATAGTCTGTAATCATTTTTAACACGTCCTCTCTATCTTTTTTTTAACTTTAAATAGAAGTATGGGATAATTAAGGAAGCTTTAGAACACATTTTAGAGTGTTTTCATCTTGTATTTATTGTCGTGGATACACTGATGAAGGGAAAAATACCCGCTTTAGGTAATTTTCCAAATTTTTGTATCCACCTGGTCATTAAAATACAGGCCATGCTGGTACAAAAACGGTCATGTGGCACCCACAAATGTGATTTGGACTACAACTTCTACCATCCCCAGACCAGTGGCCCCACAATTAACTGAACATCTGCCTACTGACATCTGCAAAGCCACTGGACAGCTGAAACAACAGTACACGACTGTTCAGGAATTAAACTTTACGTCAACAATCTTTTGAAAGCAGGCCCTGTGCATGGCTAGCTTGGAAATTAGCCACTTTTTCATGTTTTCACCTACCATATTTACCCTGTCTGGTTGCGAAAGACCTCTTGTGGATCATACCAAAAATGTACGGTGGGCGAAGAGTATGTCTATTGCTTGCCATTGTTTGGCTTTATTGTCACTATAAAATGCCGGATTATCATGAATCCCATGGGGGTTCTTCTTGCCGAAGACCAGTACTTCCGTCTTGTTAGCGTTGAGGTTCAGGCAGTTGGATCGCATCCAGTCTGCTGCCAGGGTCGTGAAGTTGGTTCTGGTGGTGTTTGTCTTGTCTGTCAGGGAGAGAGTGAGCTGGGTATCATGAGCGTAGAAGATGATGTTGATGTCTTGTGATCGGATGATGTTAGCGAGTGGTGTCATGTATAGGTTGAAAAGAATTTGGCGGAGGAACTATTTCTGTGGGACATCGCATATCAGTTTCTTGGTCTCATATGTGAAAGGTGGCAGCCTGACCCTTTGGGGTATTCCCATGAGGAAGGAACAGATTAATTTGAGAGCCAATTCTTGTAGGCCAATTCCGTGGAGTCTTCTGATGAGGGTGTTGCGTGAGACATTGTCAAAGGCTGTGGAGATGCCCAGCAGGATGAAGGACACTGTTTCTTCAAGGTCCAGGATGTTTTGAACATCATCTCTGGCCATGATGATGTGGTTCTTTCTGAATCATGATTCTGTGTTGTCTAGATGGTGAAGTTTGAGGTCTGTTGTGAGTTGCATGTTAATGACCTTCTGAATCACTTTGGCTGGATAGGGTAGCAGGGAGATGGGTCAGAAGTTGTTCCGTTGATTTGGGTCAGACCGTGGGCTTCTTGAGGAGGTCATTGATTTCTGCAAGTTTCCAGTCACCAGGAAAGTGGCAGATGTGATGGAGGTATTGACGATGTGGGTCAGGGTGGTGCTGCTTGGTGATGTTGCGAGGTTGTAGATGTGGTGAAGGTATGGGTCCTTTGGGGACCCTGAGTGAATGGTCGGCCTGATTGCCGCTGTGTCATTCCTGGTGTGGGTTGTCCATTTGGTCAGGTGGCCTTCTTGGTTGGTGGTGTGTAGGTTAGCAATGAGTTCTCTGCGGTTGGGTTGATGTACAAAGTTGCTGTAGAAGTTTGCGATTTTGCTTTGGAAGGAGTTGGCTAGGGTTTTTGGGAGGCAGCAATGTTGTTTACACTGACTGACTGTGAGGTGAAAACCTTAAAGATTGAGATCTCCTTGCAGCTATTGGAGCTTCTTTTGATGCAGTCCACTAGTGCTTTTTATTGATGGCTCTAATTTGCTGGTGATAGCAGCTGAGTACAGATTGCCTTGTAGATAGATCTGTGGGCGGTGTCATTGCTGGCTGTACATTTCCTTTCCAGTTGTTTACAGTGTTGTTTTGTGTCTCAGAGGTCTTCAGTGCACTACCTGGCCTTCTTGTTGGATCTACTATGCTTGTTGTGTTTAATGGATGTGAGGAACTCCGCGCAGTTCTTGATCCAGCGGTTGAAGTCATTGATGTCTTTGTATTAGTTGTCTGTTGGGGTAGGCTGATCAGTCGTGAGGGCTCAAAGCCAGTCTGCTCCTGTGATTTTGCTGCAGCTTGGAGTGCTGAACCAGGTGTGTTGATTTGGAAGTGGATGATGGAGTGGTCGATCCATGTGAGGTATGTGGTAGAGTTGTATTTTAAGTGCTGGATGAGATTTAAAAAAAACACGTTTTCAATAATACAGGCTCAAATACGTGGCCAAAAGCACTTTTTTCATGTCTCACTTCCCGAAACTTCTGCATATGGGAGTTTTTAGTAAGGGGTGACTTTAAGTGACACATCCAAATCTGGGCAGGGATGCTCAGAAAGCAAAGTCACCTGGCCAACTGAGAGGTGGAACAAGCAGTGAACACCAGGAGCAAAGATGAACCTGTGGACACTGGGAGCAAGGATGAATTATGCTTAAGCTGAAAAATGTTGTTTTGCACTTGCCCTGTCTCAAAAAAGTTTCGCGAATCAAGAGGCCTAAAAGCTTAGAAAAAGGGACGGCCAATAGTTCGGAACAATCCTCCTGGCTGTGCTAAAGTCACACAAAACAATAACTAAACATAAATTAAACAATTGGCTTATTTTCTCTTATCTCTAGTAAACTCAGGGTGCTCGGGCATTCTTATATTTTCATAGATTTTCAGATAAGAAATAACCATGCTCATCCTTTTCCCCACTGATATTCTTTTAAGTATGATCTAGGAACTGTAACAACATAGCTTAAAGGCATTGATAGCTGATTAAAGAGGAACTATCAACATTAAAAAAGTGGGAGGAGAAGAGTAAGTCCACGGAAACAACACCTATAACGGTGAAGATTTAGAAAAAAAGATATCCGTGCTCTGTTTCAATTCTCGGTATAAAAAGACAATATGTGGAAAAAGAGAAAAGGGGAGACATCAGCTTCCAAACCCCCCCTAAAGAAAATAACGTTATGCCACAATACCCGTGGTGCAGATCAGAAAGTACCACCCATAATGTTTCCCCCTTCAGCCATGTTAAAAAATACAATTTCAAATTTTTTTTTTTTTTTTCTTAAGCTTATATCGCGCACAGCTACCCACAGTGGGTTTCCCGGCGCAAGGGATAGACTAAAGAAGAAGGAGGCAACTTCACCTGATTTGAGCTACAGCAGACTATTAGGCACGTTGAGTAAAAAGCAGTGTCTTTAAGTCCTTACGGAAGCGGAACAAATTGGTCTCTAATTTTAGAGCCAAAGGGAGTGAGTTCCAATATTTAGGTCCTAGAGTGGAAAAGGAGCGACCTCCCATCTTTGTCAGCTTCCATCTTGGCATGGTAAAATTTCCCATGTCTGATGACCTTAATGGCCGTAAGGGTTTATAGGGTGTTATCAGTTTTTGGAGGTAGGCTGGGGCACTGCCTTGCTTAACCTTGAACATATAGCAGAGTGCCTTGAATTTGATACGTTCAGGGATACTCAACCAGTGAAGGTCATGTAAGGCGGCCTTGGCTGAGGAGCGTCTGGGAACATTCTTAAGAAGGCGTGCAGCTGCATTTTGCACTACCTGTAGCACCTGTAAGGTGGCTTTGTCTGCACCCAGATAAAGGATATTGCCATAGTCCAGGCGAGATGTTACGAGCGCCTGGACTACAGTTCTGCGGGATGGAAGAGGGAGCATCCATAGGATCTTGTGGAGCCACCGTAACGTTGAAAAACAGATGGCCGCAACCTTAGTGGCCTGTTGTCGCATAGATAATCTATCATCTATGATAACACCCAGGTTGCGGACAGCGGTGGAAGGAGTTGGCGCGGTACCCAATTCAATGGGCCAGTGGCTGGGGCCCCAGAGATGTTTATTCCGGCCCAGGAAGCGTGGTATCTGGATCCAACTTGATTGATTGCTGTTAGTGGTGGTGTTGCTCCAAAACATTGTAGTTATGTTTGTGTGTGTGGAGTACAGTAATGCCTAACAGTATCTTCTCCCAAAGTTCACGTTAACACCTGAGGGACCAGTTAAATTATTATGGCAGCTGCTTTACATAAAGCTCAGTTACATTACTAGCCAAGAAGTTGAAATAAAAAGCCCTTCGTGCTTGGCTTGAGCATATTTCTTCACAATTCATATTTCAGTCCTATAAGGATAGATGGGAAGCAGGAAGATGTTTCACACAAGTGTCTACCACTGACATTTCAGGGGAGGTGAGTGAATGAGAACCTAATGTTAATTTGTGAAAGTAGCCCAGATAGACCTATTTAAAAAAGAAAACAACACAACTTAATTAAGAGAGTTTTCAAAACTAGATTGCCCATCTTGTGCCATGATAGTTCTTAAAATCATTCCAAAATATGATATAATCCAAATGCATTTTGACACCACAGCAAATGTGGACTGGTTAAGAGGATCCTGCAAGATACATATTCAGAAATTGCTCAAATGCATTTAAGGAAGACCTGGAACGATCACATACTTTTTAGCCAAGAGGAATCTACCTAATACAGTGATGCATGACACTAGTGCTCATCTATGTATTTTAGGGCATTTTACAGCAAGAAATAACCCAAGTTTGCATTGCAATACAGAAAATATAAGCACGTACATTATTTATATATTTGTTTTTTAAATTTTTACTTTTTGCAGGGCTTTAGAGTAAACCTTTACTAAATAGCTCCATCAGTCATAATTGATGTGACCTAGAAATAAAAATGCCTTGTCAAAGAAAATTGTTGCTTTCTTTCAAGAGTGTGCAACTTGGAAAATGCACACATTTCAGCTCATGCTCTACTAATGCATGTTTACCTTCAAAGAGTTGTTTCCTGTAATTTAGGCTTTTTCAAAGCCAGCAATCTCTTTGTAAGTAATATAATAGTGTACAGGATTAATGGAACTTGCATTTTTAAATCCTGTCTCCACCAGCAGTTCAGTAGTAATGGGCCTGTCCGCGGGGTGCGCAGTCAGAAAATTTGTCGGGCAGAGGCCTAGAACGACATCTCCATGCCCCACGGAAATAAGAGCGAACAAACCCCGGGCCCGATACAGCCAGTGCATCACCTACAACGGTGAGCCGGTTATGGAACGCAGGTGACACACAGCAAGAACAGTTAGGCACAGGACCCACGGCAACCCCCCAGCTCCTTCAGCCGTCTTGGGTGACTGAGCGGGCTCAGCACCACAACTGGCCCAACCAAACGACCACCCCCACATGCCCAAGGTTGGCTCCAACACCAGACAAAATACACCAAGCCAGGCAGAGGCCATTGCCACTCAGACAGCCCCTTAGATGCCAGCGGCTCAAATGAAGGGCGAGCCCCACGCGGTGATCACGGTGGTAGCCCCACGTTCTGCAGGGGCACGCACCACTGGCGCTGAGCCTGGACCCGCAATACATTGTAGTTCGATTTAACACATCTGATAATGATCTGATGCGTTAATTAACCCAACATTTGTTACATTTCGGAAGGTTTGACCTGTCCAAATTTAATAGGGCAAATATGTATGGTATTTACTGTACCATGCTAATTTTGGTTTTTAAAACACCAAAATTGGCAGGTTATTCCCCAATAACTTGTGAAAGGTGCCAGTTATTGCACTCCATAAACAAGGAACCCCAAGCAGTGGCGTAACGGAACTCGAGCTGGCCCCCTGCAAAGTGCATGGATGGGCCCCTCCATGCTCCGGACGTAGTCAGGGGCTCTCAGTCGCCACCTGTGCACAGTGCCTGAGGGGGCCTTCATGAGTTCGGTGGCCCCCCACACCGCGGGGGCTGTTGTCACGCAACTGACCCCAAGGTATCGTTATTTACCAGGTGCGATAAATAGCTCTTTTACTTGTAATCAGGCCCAAGAGGGATGTTTGCTTTGTCCAGGAGCCAAATCTAGTGCACATCACATCTTTCTATCCCAGGCCTGCCAATACAGTCTACTTGAGACAATTTGTTTGGCTGAAATGCCCACTAGATCGATTGCCTGACACACGTAAGGCCCATAATGGTATAGTGTGATGTGTTGCCTTTCTGTTTCCAGGGAGAGAGTTATGCACATGGTCCTAATCGGCAGTCTGGGCCCCCAGCTCACTTTTCCTCCCAGCGGCTGGAGCATCTGTGGTACACTCCATCCTACCTGAAATCTGGCAAGAACTATATAATTAGTCAAGTTTTAATACCGGCAAGCTCACTGAAGTAATGCACAACGTGTGCAGCGGGTAAACACGGACTGAAATGAAAAGCTGTGAACAATACTTGAACAACACAACTGCTTAAAACCTTGTATAAGATTGAAAATGTTATTTCTATAAAATGTAAGCAGATGTATATTCACACATTTCAATAAACAGATGTTTAAAAAAAATAGTCAAGATTTAATAAATTACATTGCAATGGCTATCCAAAGCAATAAAAGTATTCGGTCATTCCATCAGGAAATGACCTGCTTTGGGATTTGGGAAGACAGTGTTGGAGACCTCGTTCACGGATAGTTTTACGGGTAGCCAGGGAAACCTTCCAAATATGTCCACTGCCAGCTTCAAGCAAATTTATTTTTCAGACATAATCTTTTCCATTCGGAGCCAGAGAAACACATTGGCTGCTCTTCAGTTAGATACAAGTATAAAGTGATCCACAGCCAAAAAGAGGCTTCAAAACATTGTCTAGCCATCTAAAACATAGTAAAATGTTAATGGATATATGGGTTTCCCAGCTGAAGCCGCTTGAGCCAACCAACCAACCACTGGTGGTGGTGTAGGGGACAATGTCTCAATGTTGGCCACAGCAGCTATCCATGTCATGCGGCAATCCTCCTCTTAGCCTCTGTAACACTGTTCATGTTTCATGCTGTATTTACAGCAAATGTACCAAAACAAATAAATATCATAAAGAAAAGTTGAAAAGTATTCTGGAATCTGGGTCAACGTAACTCCTCAACACATCTCTCAAATGCCAATAATCAGGATTCAGTAGTCCACTGCGGAGCCAATATTGTAAAGGTTCCAAGGCCTCAACCTGGGAATGGTTAAATGGTTCTTAAACTCTGGCAAGTTATCCAAAACAATACTGGAAGATTGATAGCCAGAGGCTGCAGATTCAACTATGTGTCTCCCATCACAGGGAAGCTTCATTGACTTCCCTTTCAGTCCAGAATCTCTTTTAAAGTTTTGTGCAATGCTTGCAAAGCTCTATTTCAAACTCTCCTGTGCTGTGTTTCACCATCATATATGCTTCATATTTATATACTGTTACACTCTCCTAATATTTTGCTCTTGACAGTTCCGTGCTCGGGAAGCACACATTTAGAGAAGGTCCTTTTCCGCTCCTTTTCCATGCGGACGCGTCAAATTCCGCCACACCGTAGTAGAATGTGCGCCGCGGCGAAGCGGTTCAGACACAATAACAATGGACGTAGTGTCAAAATTTAACACCTCTCAGTCTTAGACAATTACTCAAAAGAAGGCTTTTGGTAAGCAGAAATGTGTGCCACTGCGAAAATGATGGTTCAACTTGTCTATTCATCTTCTCCAACACCCTTAGAATTGAGATTAAGTGCAATTTAAAATTTCTCATATTTGCAAAGGATGTATGACTTTACAACGCATGCTTTCTACCACGCCTGCCGTTACAACGCAGTTTTTACAACGCATACTATTACAACGCATAGCGCTTTGGGGTGCTGGATAGTGAATAGTTTAATTTACTATTCCAACTCCAGTCCCCGTGGATAGTACTGAAGGTGTTGGATAGTAAATTAAATCTATTCCCTATCCTAGAGCGCCCCCCAGCGCAATGCGTTGTAATGGTTTGCGTTGTAATGGTTGCGTCGTAATGGTAGTGCGTTGTAAAAGTTTCGTTGTAAAGGCTGTTCACCTTTGCAAATGTATGCAGTTTACATTTACTCATGCAAATTACCTTTGCAAGAGAAGGGACTTGGGATTCCCCAAAATGTCCAGAATTGTTCCTCGTAAACTAAAGACCATTGCAGCTTCTCATGTGAAAAACATTCATTCATATCTGTATCCCTGTCATCGGACACACACCAGTACTTTGAGTATCTTGGATGTCACCCATATTTGGAGCCCAGAGCTGTGTATATTACATTTATAATCAAGAATAGCACTCAGGAGGTAAACTTTTCTTTATTTATAGATTGCACTTTCAGTAGTACAGTGTATTACATCCCCTGTACCTTATCCCTACATGCCCTTCTAAGGCACAACAGCAAATGTGGGTTCCATTACAGTCAAGATCTACAGCGTGCAATTCCTGATAGGTCCAACGGGTGGCCAATCATTGCAAGCCCCCCCCCCCCTTCATTCTAGCACCTCCCATAATCAGAGAATAATAGCCTACTGCCTGTCCCGTCATGCTCTGCAGGGAGTGGGTATCGTGCAGATGGGTGAACAAGGCAAGGACAATATTTGTACTCCAGAGATATCATTGAGAGGCAAAAGCCCTATAGATGCTCGAATCAAACTCGGTCCAATTGTGGTAAGTCATGTTCTGGCAGGAGGTGTTAACCTCGCTGGCGCATTCATCCTTGGCCAAGGTCCATTTTTTTATTGTGAAATCCACTTTGCTCTGTTAATCTAAAGCTTAATGTGCTTCAGAATCGAGACAGCTGCCAAACAGCCCTCTGCTTTATCATTGTTACTGACAGCCTTTAATTTAATGCAGTGCAATGGAAACATGACCAAAGTCCAATAGTTTTAGGGGTGTCCTATGTACTTTTTCTTATACTAACGCCCAAAATAGTGTATTCCAGAACACAAACAAGTTCCTGCCTGCAGCGACATCCAAAGGCATTGCACAACTGGGCAAGCCACTACACCAGTGCAAAAGCGACCACTTTGCCTTGCAAATGTTGCCGCTATGGAGTCAGTTAGTATGATTCTCATTCGCCAGTGGTCGCTGCAGTGCTGGCCTCTTCTGCGGCAACAGTCTGAGAAGTGAAGAAAGGTGCCAGGAATGAGTAACTTGACAAGCACTCACTGTCCCAGGTACCCCAAGCTAGCAACTTGCCCCTTTGTGCACTGGAGGAAGGTGGGTGCACATACATGGTGACAGCAATCTTCGTGTGTTGCACCACATTTATGGAAGTGCACTTCAGGAAACAAGTGAAAATTACCAAAGGAGGCATTTCCGTAATTGTCTCGGGTGTTGGGAAAGGCCTTTTTCCTTTGCCATCTCTCAGGGGAAAGAGCTGTTTGTACTACTGAGGTTATGAAGGTAAGCAAAGGGCTCTCCTCCTAAACAATAACTTTTGCAACACATGCAGGAGTTTTATGGACTTGGATGTTTTTCACAAACAAATTCAATTGGGCACCTCAGAGGTCAGAAGGTACACTTACTCCAAGGATTAAGTTCAAGGGTCTCCCTCAAAAAAGAGGGTGTACCTCTGAGACTGGAATGGCACTGAGTCTATTTCTAAGTGAGCCCTAATTATCAAGTGAGATTACTGAGATGGTGCAGGATGAAGCTTGCTCCCTTTTCTTTAGGTTCCTGGGATATTAAAGCTGTTGTGAGACGCTCTTCCAAGACGGGATTCTATGTTAGAGATGAGGGGACCATTAAGGCTGACCAAGAGTGAGCCTATATTTCATGAAGTGAGATGCTCAAGAAGCCCATAGGTGAACCAATATCACGCGGGATGACACAGTCTCCCAGGGTATGAGAGTCTAGTTATGCACATAGTACTTATGAGGCTGTCCAGAAGTGAGACTATTTTTAAAGGTGTGATACCCCCTTGAGACTTGGGAATTCCAGTATCTGCTGCTTCCTTCCATCTACAAGAATACAAACGTAGCCATTGACAGTGGGCAAGTGGTGTCCCTCTTTTCCAGTCTTGTTGCAAACACGTATTCTTCCTGATTTTCCTACAAAGTAGAAGGGCCTGTCAATCCCATTGGAACTACAGCATTTCACTACATGTACTCCTTTCCAGGAAGTACAACAAAACAATGCATGCCTTTACCCTGCATGCCTTTACCACGCATCATTCAACATGCAGTGCCTTTACAACACAATGCCTTTACCATGCACAAACCTAAACCTCGAATGCCTTTACAACGCATTATAAGTATATAGTAAGGTAATTGAAACCCCTGTATGTATGTATGTGTGTGTGTGTGTGTATATATGTATACACATTTATATATATTTGTATATAGATATATATATATACACACACATATATATATGAATATATATATATATATACATATATAGTTAGGATAGAAACATTTTAAAAACGTGGAAATTAACAAAAACACACAAAGGTTACAGAGGTGTTATAGTTAGGCGCACATTTAACTCGTACAAACCCAGTGAAATTTAGCAGGTATAGTTGCCTGAGCTAACTTTAATTTACGCCTAAGCAATACACTGCTGATGACCTCACATATTACATAACTCATGACATCGTCTGTGACAATTACCTTGTTATGTATGTCTCTCATACAGAGCCCCTATCATTTATTTCAGTTTCTGAATTTTCATAACCCACTGCTAAGACGTCGCAACAGGTGATAAAAAAAACTGGTTACCCACTGTTGTGATGTCATAAGGTCCTTCCTGGGTAGGCTGACAGGCCTTCCTGAGAGCCTGTCAGCAGAGAGCAGCACTGCGTGTCTACTTTGACTGAAAATAAAAGGCACAGATGTAGGAGTGGGAAGGAAGGCAGGCAGGGGAGGTGGTGGGGGTTGGTCAAGGATGGCAGGTAAGTTTTTTTAACCCTTGGGACAGGAATGCATATTAAAGGACATGTTATGTGTGGCTCCCTTATTACTATTCTGCCACTATGTAGCAGTTGAAAGCGGGGGCAGATGATTTTGGTTGCATATATAACATAAAATTATAGATGGGTAAAAAGTGAATTACTAGGATATTTTTCACCCGGGGTTCTGAGTGACGTCATAGAAAACTCGAGCTTCAGTCTCATTGGCTCTATTATGCCAAACAAAACCCCTTGTAGAAAAACATCCCCGTAACTCACCGTTACCCATCTATAATTGTATATGTAATGATACTCCAGAGCATGTTCTTACCTATTAACTTACCCCAGCCAGAGATTGTACCTTTTTTCACTGCTAACCTCTTCATGTATGCTAGAGGATATCCTGTTTTAACTGACCCAGAGTTCTGTATTGTTATGTACTGAGTCAGTTATAGAGTGCTACATCACCTTACAGGCACTCTGTACTTCTAGGGATATTGTTCAAATGGCGACGCAACTGAAACAAATTTCAAGAGGGTGCTAAGGCACATGCTGTTTGAGTTTGCTTTCTTGTTTACTGTGTGCTGGTTCCTAGATCTATTGGCGGATCCGATTTAAGAAACTGTCCAGAGGTTCATTGTTATGATGTGGCTACATTGGCATGGGTTCTATTCCACAAACAAATGAGGGGAGGTAGAGGTATAGGCTAGGTTTTTCCTCCTTACCTCATTTAACACAAAAATCGAAAGATTCGAAGAAAATCTGCCAAGGGAGTTGGTGTATTGGATACAGTGAGAGTTCACTGTGATCGCTCATTAAGAAAAAAACGTTTTTCCTAAGAGCCCTCACCCACCAGGGTTGCCCCTTTGTGGCATGCTTAATCATTGGGGTTAATCCCAATCCTCTACGGATTGAGGCGTGCTACGATTTAACGATTACGCAGGAGCACTTATTGGTGTATTTAAATGATAAAGGTAGTGAAGTGGGAAGGAGTGTGAAATAAAGTTCAAAATACCTGACTAGTAGGACAAATGTTTTATTCCCGCCCCTAGCCGGTAAGGTTCAAATCAGGGGTTATGACTGACGGCAGGGACATTAATGAGTCCCCTTGCTTCAGAAATAAGCAGTCAACATGTTTCGAGTCGTTCCCCTAATGACTCTTCTTCAGGTCTTATCGGGAATCTAGTCCCAATAGTACAACTCCTCTAGATTCACTAATAAGGACCTGGACCTGGACGAGGACCTGAGACTAAGACGTCCGCCACCTCGCCTGCCTCGTTCCCTGGTTTCCCGGGCCCTGATCGGACTAAATGCAGGTTATGTGTTGAACTTGATGGAGGGCGCACATCTACCCAGTGTTTTCTGTGCATCACTCATGGACGCTTTATGTGCCTCTTCTCTAAATCGCCGGATGACCCCCCCCTGTTTGCCTCCCCATTTTGTTTCTCACTATCTCATCAGGGTCTATCACAGTCTCTAACTGGCATCCATTTTGTACACGCTACTATCCTCTATCCATTGACCCAAATTGAATCAATGAAACTAACAAAGGACTGACTGCACCTCGACTAATTTGGCGGCCATCTTAGAAAGGTAGCCGTGATCACTAATTTACATCTGTTATCTCTACACTGTACACGTTGTTTCCTATCTCTCTCCTAAATACCACTCTCCACATTTCTCCTCATTTATCTTTTCTCCATCGCTTCTTTTAATTTTTTATTCTTCTTAATGGTATTCTATTCCACTATACCCTCCAATCCTTTTTCACCCTCTTTCCCAACTACCTCATTTCATCTCTTCACCCTCCTTAACTGACCTCTGACCTATTCCCCTGTAACTCATAATTCTTTTATATGCACTTTAATTAATCTATGTTTGGGTATATTATATTACTTTATTGCTGTATTTGTTCCCTATTTGCATAAAAAAAAAAAAAAAAAAAAAATTATAATATATATATATATATATATATATATATATATATATATATATATATATATATATATACACATTGCCTCACTCTTCCTTCCAATTTTCTCCTCTACCTCCCTACCATACCTAACCTCTTCACTTAAACTACTACAATATTTTCCTCACCTTACCCCTACCACCTCCTAAACTGACTTTTGACCTATCCTATATAACCTATATTGCCATTATATGCTCATTAGTAATTTATCGCTTAGATATTTATTCTATTGTTGTACTTATGACGTATATTACTGTTATGCTTTACATTTTCTTATTAGTTACCTGCTCTTCCTGCTTTGATGATCTTTTTCGCTTGTTTGTCCACTTAGTTTTGCACTAGGTATTGTCCCTTAATCCTCAACGCATACTGCCATTATATGCTCACTAGTAATTTATCGCTTAGATATTTATTTTATTGCTGTACTTATCTAACTTTGCTTTAGATCTCTAACTTCTCAACTCCTGGACTGTCTAGTTAAGATATATCCTTCCTTCTACTCAACCCTTATGACGTATATTATTGTTTTGCTTTACATTTACATTACTTACCTGCTCAGCCTCATTTGATGCTCTATTTCTCTTGGTTTTCCACTTAATTTTACGCTAGGTATTTCTACCTTAATCCTCACCGCTAGGAGTTTTGAACTCTACTTTGACCTGCACTCTTTCTCTCCATTTTCTCTGAATCATGCCACCCCTCTCTCTCCCCCCCCCGACCTCAAGCTCTCCTATCTCGAAAATTAGCCCTAACTCCTGGTCCATCCTCTACCCCTCCCACCTCTCCAAACATGGCAAGAAAAACTTCAAGCATAAACTTCTCTGCCTCCACCCAGAAACTCTATTTGCAGATCATCACAACAGCCCCAACTCCTCACTCATCACCAACTTCATCTTCTTCACCAAACGCCCATCTAAATGGAAAAGCCTATTTCTTAGTCACCTCCCTATATCTAACTCACGCAAAATCCCATATGGCCTTAAACTCTCCACCACGCCGTCCCCCTCCTTTCCAGGTGAAATAGATATCTCCATCTTCAAATCCGGAACCATTCTCATACAATCATCAGAAAATAATCTCGATATCTTTGAACAACACTTTAGCACTATCTCCCAATCCCTCACACAATCCTTGAACCCTACCCACTCACCGCCTCAATCCCACGGCTCATCACCACGCAACACTTCCCACGCACCCATTTCTCGTTCCTCTGAATCACCCCAAACTTTATCACCGTCTTCTCCCTTCTTTTCCACTACCCTCCTTTCACCTCTTCCAGAAATACCCCCCTCCTCTCCTACCTCCAACTACCCTACCCCCTCCAACCCACTATTGTCCTCCCTAGCCTACGTCACTAGTACTAGTACGGAATCCCCTCACACCCCTCTCACCTTACCCCCCCTCTTGATCTCCCCCTCCCCCTCCACAACTAATACCACCGATTATACCCAATCCCTACTCACCTCTCTCGCGCTCAACATTATAACATGTTACGACTCCCTTATCTCCCAGCCCCATGCCACCCCTCCTCCCGCCCACAACAACAACTCCCCCCTCCCCAACCATGAATCCTCCACACTGTATGATTGCCCTATCTCCCTCTTGCCCACTCCTGCTTCCCCCCCATCCCTGAACTCTCTATACTCCGCCTCCCACTCCTCTCCTTTCGATCTCCTCTTTAACATTCCCCCATCTTCCTCCACACTACTCAACCCCTCAATGTTATCTTCAGCCCGCTTCACTCTCCCCCCTATCTCCCCTGACTCAAACAATACACTCACTTCTATGTCCATCCCACCCCTTGACGCCCACCTCACCTCTCCTTCTACCACTTACCCCCAGTTCTCCCCCCCTTCTAAACAAACCCTCTCCTCTATGCTCCCCCTTCCCCCAGACTCCCATGTCCCTTCGCCCTCTAACACTCACCCCTTGGTAACCCAACCTCCCAATATTACTCCCTCTACTACGCCTCTCCCTTCCGCTGACTCAATTACCACCTCTCCTACGTTCACTCCTCTTCCCCTCACCCCACTCTCATGCATCCCCCAAACTGCTTTTACTGCCCCCACACCTCCTCAAACCTTACCCCACTCACACACACCCTTGCTATCCCCAAGAACCCACATTCTTCCAACGACGCCAAATCCTACTACCCCCTTGCCATCTTCACTTAATTGCCTCCCTAATAGGATCACCCCTCCCACATCCACCTTCTATACACTCCCACTCTCCAATAATGATCCTCCCCCACACTATAATTCCACCCCCCTCCCCCCTCCTGGTTTTCCTCCCCTTACTCCTCACTTGATCCCCCCTCGGACCAATCCTAACCCATACAACTACCCAACGAATACTGTTCTTCCAAACTCAAACTCAACCCACACTCTGACACCCCTTTACACTGAACCCCTCCTTTCATCCCTCGTTTCTGAACTCTCCTCACTCAGAAACGCTATCTCTCTCCTTACTAATACCATCGCCTCTACCCATACCTATTCTCCCACCCCCTCCAAATACACACTATCTCCGCTCATTAACACCAATTCCAACCCACCATCACACTGCCCCACAATTGAGACTACCAGCATCAACTCTTCTCCGCCCGCATATAGCTCCTCAACCTGTCCCTCACCCGCTCAACCTTCCTCAATCGTTTCACTCCACAATTCCATCACGCCCCCCCACCCACAACCTGATATTTGCCTAAGAACCTCTGAAACCAAACCTTACACGAACTTACCCTCCGCCCCCTGTTTACCCTCATCCGCTACACCACTCATTCACCAATCTTCTGACACTAAGCACTCTACTCATCAATCTACTATCCCAGTTCTCCTAGGTATAAGCAGACTCCCCCTTCTTCCTACCTCCCCTAGACCTCCACAACAATTGAGACCTATCCCCCCTTGTCCCCCCTGTCCCTCAACTCAACAACCTGACCCCTCTCCCCTACATTGCATGTTGATCAACTGCCGATCCGCCTCTTGCCACGCCACTGAGATTGCTGAAACCATTCTCAGCGAAAACATCGACATAGCATTCCTAACCGAAACCTGGCTAACCGCCCACTCCACTCCGATTCTCGACTTTCTTATTCCCCCAGGTTACTCTATCATCAAGAAAGATAGAATAGAGCAAACGGGAGGCGGCCTTGCACTAATTTTTAAAGCTGAACATAACATCTCGCTTGTCGAATCACAAAACCCTTCATCCTTTGAATACCTTTGCGCAGATCTCCTTATGCACGACTCTCCCACCACTCGGCTGCATACCATCTACCACCCCCCTGGAAATTGTATCTCTTTTTCTGAAGAGATGTCTGACCTTATTATCCAAGCTTCTCTCTCACACTCTAAGAATCTCTTCCTTGGTGACTACAACATCCACTGGAACAAAAGTGATGACCCTGCTGTCATCACATTGAAGAATACCATGGACATCACCAACATGTCCCAACTCTGCCATTCCCCCACTCACAACAAAGGTTCCACCCTAGATGCTATCATAACCAGCAACGACCTGGCCTCCCTCTCTTGTATACTTCCTGTCGATTGGTCTGACCATTACCTCATCCTCTTCAACGTGAACAGACCCTCTAATCGTCCCGCCCCCATAAACACCCTACCTAAGAAACCTACACGCAACCTTCACCTTATTCCTCCTGGTGAACTGGAATCCACAATTAAAACCCGCTTACTTCTCCCCCCTCCCTCTGACAGCACCAATGACCTAACTAACCATTACAATAACTCTATTCTCGAAGCCCTTGATATAATTGCTCCAATTAAACTCAAACAACAAAAAAACAACCCTCCCAAATCCTGGTTCAATTCTGAACTCAATAATGAAAGACGGTCCCTTAGACAATCTGAACGTATTTGGAGAAATCGTCCCACTGCTGACAATCTGGTCCTCCTCAGAACTGCTAGAGCCCAATACAAAAAACACATCTATAATGAAAAATCCTCCTTCCTCCGTTCACAACTTGACCAGGCTAGAAACAGACCTAGAGAACTCTTTAGCATTGTTAAAAAACAAACCTCTACTGGCCCCCCTAAAATATCAGCCTCTATTGACAAATGCGAAGAAATCGCCAGCTTCTTTATTAACAAAGTCAATAAGATCGAACTTTCCTTCTCCTCTCTCCCCCCATCACTCCAACCCTCCTACACACAACACACCCTCCCGAACACTCCTAAGTCACTCTCGTCCAGTCTTCCCACTCTTCGCGACCCTTCTATAACCCTTCCTACCCCCGCTCATCCACACCCCCCTCCTAATGAACTCACAGCCAAAAACAATGCTTCATGGAGTGAATTTTGTCCAGTTTCAGAGTCATCAATCATTAACATCATCACCAAACTCAAACCTTCCTCCCACTCCAAGGATCCTCTTCCCGCTCATTTGGTCCAAGACCTCAAATCTACCATTGCCCCTATATGGACCAATATCATCAATTCCTCCCTTGCCACTGGTTGCGTCCCGGCCTCCCTTCAGCTTGGCCAAATCTCTCCCATCCTGAAAAACACCTCTGCCGACCCAAATGACCTTAACAACTTACGCCCTATCTCTAACCTTCCTTTCCTCTCTAAAGCCCTGGAAAAATGTGTCCTATCTCAACTAGAGAACCATATCCTCGCCTTCAATCTCCTTGATGTTTTTCAATCTGGATTTAGAAAAGGCTGTAGTACAGAAACTGCAATGTTAAACATCACAGACGACATTCATCGCTCCCTTGACAAAGGTGAATCCTCACTGCTAATACTCCTTGACCTATCGGCGGCATTTGATACTGTCCATCATCCCACCCTTCTCAACACTCTCAAAGCTCGATTTGGCTTGGAAGGCACGGTACATAAATGGTTCTGCTCATTCCTTCAAAACAGATCTCAGCAAATCAAGCTTAGCCACTTCCTTTCTAAACCCCAACCTGTCTCCCTCGGTGTCCCTCAAGGCTCTATCCTATCCCCAACCCTTTTCAACCTTTTCATGGAACCTCTCACCCTCATTCTCAAACAAGCTAAAATAAGTTACCACCTCTACGCTGACGATACCCAACTATACTACAAGATCAAATCCCACAATGACATCCTTCACCTCAATGACACCCTGACTAGAGTACAAGCCTGGTTCCACCTCAACCATCTCAAATTGAACCCTAAAAAAACTGAAATCATTCTTTTCACCCCCAAAAACAATACCCTTCCCATCCAAATCTGGATCGACGATATCAAAGCTCTAAATTGCTCCCTCTCCACCTCTAATTCTGTTAAATCCCTAGGCATCAGCATCGACCAGAATCTCAATCTCATCCCCCACATTAAAAACACAGCCAAAAGTGCTCTTTTCACCCTTCACCACCTCAAGAAGATCAAACCTTTCATTCCAGCCGATGATTTCAAAATCGTTGTCCAATCGCTTGTCCTCTCCAGGATTGACTATGGTAACGCCACGCTTACCGGCTCTCCTAAAACCCATCTTGCTCCGATTAAATCTGTCCTCAATCTAGCTGCACGACTTATCTCTGACTGCAAAAGATTTGACCACATATCCCCCGTCCTCAAAAATCTTAACTGGCTCCCAATTGAAGGAAGATCCGCTTACAAAACCGCTTGTATCACCCACAAAGCTCTTCACCAAAACACCCCCTCCTACCTTGCAACCAAACTAAAAAAAGCAGGTTGCTCCAGGTCCCTGAGAAGCACCAACTCCCTCCTCTTGATCCCACCTAGACTTAAATGTCAAAAAACCCAATCACGCGCATTCTCTGGTAATGCTCCTACCATTTGGAACTCTCTCCCCAAGGACCTTCGCTGCATCCCCTCTTACTCCCTTTTCAAAAGTGAACTCAAAGCACTTCTCAGCAACAAATATTGGGGTATATAACAATATTGTCACTGAGCTTGTCCACTCTTCTCTCCTCTCTTATCCCCCCTTCCATTCTGAATGCAACTTTTTATCACTTTTTGCTGTTTTCGTCCTTTATTTAGTTTACCTTCCTTTTTCTCCCCCCTTTTAAATGACGTATTGCAATACTGTATCACGTTGCTAATTTTGCACCTATTGTTATACTATATTTTGTTGTTCTACCTTGTTGTAAAGCGCTCTGATACTCCAGGGTCCAGCAGCGCTATATAAAACCCTCGAAATAAAAATAAATAAATAAATAAGGAATCACTGGGTTTCATGCCATACACATGCACCTAATATACATACGGTTACAAATGAGTTGTCCCGTATATTTAAGACGCTATACTATTGCGCATGGTCTTTTCCAGGCATGAGGGGCCTGTAGTCAAACCTTCATCAAGGCCGTCCTCAGCTTACTTGCCTACATGATTCCCTGGAGACCGGATCTTGATGATGGCAATTTTTCCTGCATTTTGTGTGCTGTAGATAGAAGGAATTCTAGCATGGCTGACCATAGTAACATAACTCCACCTTTCTTCTTAAATCAACCAGGGGCTTCATCAATACCTTGGGAGGATCAGGTGGAAATGATGGAAAATAATATAATAGCACTGGATGGTCATGATTTTTCGTCAGCAAGGAAAAAGGCGTTGTTATTGAGTGCATTGGGTAATGAGGAACAAAGAATCTTTAAGTATTTGCCTGTGGATGTGGGACCTAACTGTCAACCCATTACTAATGTGAATAAAGAGTCTAGAGAATAGGTGTGTAAAGGAACTCAACTTAGTCATGGTGCATTACAAGTTTTATACCCATCTTCAGGCGGAACACAAATCAATTAATGAATTTGCAGCAAGACTTAGAGAGCTTTCAATTAAATGTTGGTTTTGCGCAATGACTGAAGAGTTGATTTGTGACCAGCTCATCGTACAGTGCAAGGACAAGAAGATTCAGGAGAAGTTGTGGGCAGTGAAGGACCCCTCTCTTAAAGAGGCAATAGATATTGTAAAGGTTATTGAAGAATCCAACAGATGCATGAAGGAACGTAACAGAAAAGAGACAGGGGGTGACATTTCTGTTATTAACGAAGGTAGTAAGCATGGTGCGGGAAGATGGGGTGTGTGTGGTGAAAAGAAGAGATGAGAAGGGAACAACTGTGCCCATGGTTAAGGATAAAAGCAAAGAGTGTTCTAGATTTGGCAGCGCATTTCATGTTGCGGATTCTAAGAGGTGCTTTGCTATCAATAAGAAGTGTAGGAGATGTGGGCACTGGGGACACTGCATAAATGTGTAAAGATGGCAATTCATGGAGCAAGGAAAGTGGTGGTAGTGGAGGAGGCTAAAAATAATGTTTATGGAGACAGAGTACTAGTCGTGAGTCAAGGTGATGGGGACGAAATGGCGTGCACATGTGTGAATGGAAAGAGGAGATTGAAAAGACCATTGGCTAAGTTTACAGTGCCTGGGAAAGAAGTGGAAATCATGGTGGATTTGGGATCTATGTAAATCATAATCCCCAAGAAGTTGTTTAACGCTTTTTGGGGTGGAGTGAAGTTGTTGGCAAAAGATATCAATCCTGGAGGGAACCAAGGGGAACTTATTGACAATACATGGAGGGGGACATTCAATTTGGAACACGATACACGACAGGCAAGGTGTATGTGTCAGTGGGAGGTTCACAGATTTTAGGGTGAATGCATCAATTTGACTTTAACATAATGATTAATCCCAGAGCAGCCAATCAAATAACTGTGGTGCAGGATGTGCAATTGCGTGATGTGTTGGAAGGTGCAGAAAAAAGGTGTTTGGGAAGTCCTTAGGCTGTTGACAGGGGATGTATACAAAATACTGTTAAATGAAGATGCAGTGCCTGTTCCACATAAACTTCGGAGAGTACCTCTTTCTTTGAGGGAAGGTGTCAAAGAGTTGCTCAATGATGTGCTCAAGGAGGGTGTAATTGAACCTGTGGAGGTTTCGCAATGGGTATTTCCAGTGGTTACCACCCAAAAATCTGATGGCCGTTTGAGATTCTGCGTTGACCTGAGATCTCTCAATCAGGAGATCGTCGTAGACACATTTCCTCTCCCGAATACCAGTTAAATGTTGGCATCGGTGAAGGATGGTAAGTTCTTCTCAAAATTGAATTTGAGGAGTGCTAACCATCAAATCAGATTCTATGAAGAGTCTAAAAAGCTGACAGCTTTTGTCACTACAGAAGGGTTGTATCAATTCACTTGTATGCTATTCAGCCTAGCGTTGGCTGCGAGTGTGTTACAGCGTATAATGATGAAGGTTTTGAAGGGGGTGAAGAATGTCATCTACTTTCAAGGTGACATTCTGGTCATGGGTGAAACCGTAGAGCAGCATAATTCAACGTTGAGGGTTCTAAAGGAATTGTAAGCATTTTGACTGACTCTGAATAGGGATAAATGTACATTTTTGACAGAACAGGTTGAACATCTTGAGTATTCTATATCCAATGGTGGTGTCAGACCAAAACATTCTTTATTGGATGCTATCAGAAAGGCACCTGCTCCTACAGAAAAGGATCAGCTACAGTCATTTTTAGAACTCACTAAATATTACGTGAAATTTGTGGACAGATTTGCAGATAAAACAGAGGGTTTGAGAAAACTGTTACGGAATGGGGAAAGGTTGGTGTGGGGGAAGGAACAGAGTGTCTGCTTTGATGACATCAAGGCAGAACTTTGCAATGCTGAAGTGTTGGCTTTGTTTGACAACTGATTGAAGTCCATTCTATCTGTGGATGCAAGTGTCACTGGGTTGGGGTTTGTTTTCTCTCAAATGCATGGAAAAAAGAGAAAAACACTGCTTTTGCTTCACGCGCTCTCACACAGGCAGAAAGAAAGTATTCAGTAATAGAACAAGACGCGTTAGCGGTGGTATGGGGTGCTGAGTACTTTTGTGTTTATTTGTGAGGTGCCTATTTTGTTTTGCGCACGGATCACAAACCCTTGATGAAGATATTGTCATCTGGGGGAGCAGGCAAAGGATCCGCTAGATTGGCTAGGCTAGCGACTAGACTTCAAGAATACGTGTATACCTTGGAATTTGTGCAAGGATGGAGGAATGTGCAGGCTGATTGCCTGTCTAGACTGCCTTTGGATCGGGAAACTGTGGATGCCATGGCGGTAAGAATTTTTTATCTGAGGGTGCTGTGGTGTCTGTACATGATGCAGATCATAGTGGCTGGGGAGCTTTACCCATTGATCAGTGGGAGGAAGAGATGGAACTTGATGTTGTGCTTAAGGAGGTGTGCAAATTGATTCAGTGCGGGGCAGCAAGAGAGAGCACATTGTCACAGGCTGTGCAGCCCTACTTTAAGGTTGCAGATGAGTTATCTATATCTGGTCCAAATCTTATCATGAGGGGAGATTGCTTTGTTCCCTCTGAGGGTATGAGACAGAGGTTATTTTACTAGACGCATGAGGGTCATTTTGGCCAAGGTCTGACCAGTACGAGACTCAAAGGAGAATTTTGGTGGCCATGCCTAGATGATCAGGTAAAACGGTGAATGGATTGTTGCTCAATCTGTAAGGAGAGTGAGAAGAGGTTGAGAGTGGGGTGTAAGGATGATGGAGGGCACTTTGATGATTCGAGGAAGCCTTGGAATACCATTTGCTTTGACTTTATCGGTCCCATTATGGAGTTGTCTGTGGACCCAAGGTTTGTGGTCATTGTGGCTGATGTACATTCTAGGTGGATTACTGTGAAGTTCATGAAAGATGTGACTACAAAGTCCACCATTTCTGTAATGGGAGAGATTTTTTGGGAAGAAGGTGTTCCTGTGGTATTAATACCTGACAATGGCACTCAGTTAACTCCACACAAAATGGTGAGTTTTCTAAGCAAAATGGCATAAGACGCAAAAATTGCATAAGACATGCACACACCTCATTATATAATCCATGGGGAAATGGTTTAGCGGAAATGGTCCACAGATTGGTGAAAGGTACCATTCAGCTTGCCATTACAAATCGTTGTGACATAGAGGATATAGTAGCCAGCATGGTATGGGCCTATCGCACCATTATGCACAGTGCCACACGGAAAATTCCCTTTCCGGTTATGCGTGGCCGATTGCCTGGTACCGAGTTAGTTCCTGCTTTATTGAAAGAATGGGTCGAGAAAGGAGGAGACAGAGGGGACAAATCTTTAAGCGTGGAGAGAAAAAACGCGAAGTTTAGTATTGGCAATTGTGTCTAAGTAAGGTCAAGAAGAATTGCAAGGGGCCTTTCTAAGTTTAAAGGTCCGTTTTGCATTGCTGATATTGGAAAATATGTTGTCATTTTGGAAAATGGTGAGAGGTGGAATTTGTTAAATATTGCATTGTACCAAAGAGGAGGAGAATGTGCATGGGAGAGGGATGATGGATGTTCAGGGGCAAAGTTTATGAAGGATGTGGAAGTCAGGGCTAGTGGATGGGATCCCATTGGTGGTTCTTCTGTTGAAGAAAGTGGTGGTTCTACATCTATGAGCAGTTCTAGAGTTTGTAGAGCGCCTACTTACCTTGAAGACTATGTCAGATCGTAGTACAGGGTGCATCACCCCATTTGGATTTCACTCTACTCTTCTTCTCTGGGTATCATTTCAAGTTACACCCGAGGTCAAAATGTAGTATTCACTATACTTACTTATAGATACGTTTCCTTTTGTTTTTTATCTTCTTTTGTGTTGGTCAAAGGGGAAGGGGTTGGGATATGTTATGATGTGGCTACATTGGCATGGGTCCTATTCAACATTTGCATATGTATTATTTATAAGGTTCTGGCTTAGATTGTAAAGCAGAAGGAATTCCATTGGGGTCAGTTAATCCCGACACCTTGGTATGGACTGACCCCAGGTTTTGTCTTAAATAAAGTTTATTTGGGAATCAGCTTCAACATGCATCTGTGCAGGCTAATGGTAAACAAACATCACTTATTTTCAACATGATACTTTCCAGGGGGAAAGGGGTTATTTGCATGCATTAGATTCAGATTCATGAAAACTCAGATCCATGGTTCCCAGCATTATAGGGTGGTCAGACGATTTCCCCAGACAGTCAAAGTTTTCAAAGGACTGTCCTGGTGTCCTGACACTTTCTTTAATTTCAAATACATGTCCCGGTTTTTGCGACAAAGGTCAAGTCATCCAGAAAAGAGAACTGAAAGGCATGCTCTTGTTAAATAAATCGTTTGTTTCTTTCAGGCAGCACAGGAGGAGGTCTTCTGCATGCATGTTGCAGCAGATGGGGAGACAGAGTGGGGATGGAGGGCAGGGGGCTCAGGGTAGAGGTAGTGGCATAGCCAATGTTATCTATGCGTAGCTTGTAGCTGTGTGGCATATATATATATATATATATATATATATATATATATATATATATATATATATATATATATATATATATATATATATATATATATATATATATATACATATATATGTATATATATATATATATATATATATATATATATATATATACATATATATACATATATATGTATATATATATATATATATATATATATATATATATATATATATATATATATATATATATGACTTTGATTCCTTCCGCCTCCTTTCCCTCCAGCAAGAAAGTCACGGCACCGCAGCAGATACGTTGTTCACTAAATTTTTATTTTTTAAAACACCATGGGCAAAAGTGCAAAATTACAGGACATATTTTATGTGTGTGTCTGGCCTGTCCCGGTTTTTCCTTTTTTCCTTCTCAAAATCTGGTCACTCTACCACATTACTGAGTTGCTTTACCTCTTATTAAAAGCCAAAACTTAGGAGTGCTGGTAGAGGGGTTAACATCCAGTCTGTAACACTAGGATCCTACATTTCAAAAGGCTGGGTGCTCAGCCGGGCCGGCCTTTAGCATGGGCAAGCTGAGCACAGGCCCTTTGTAGAGGGGCACACTGAACTTGCCCAGAAACGTACTTTAAATTATTCATTGTGTTTCAAAGGTGCCTGCGCGCGTCCATGTTCCCCAGGTGATGCATACATTACCTTGTCTGCCTTCCTTCTACCTCGTTATCACTTCCCCGTTGGCCCCTCCAAGGACCTCTCAATTTTAATTTACACCTGAACAGGCGATTTAAGTGAGGTTAGGGAGGGAGGTGCTCTAACCTATGAGCTCAAAGGGCCCTCCCCACCCCCATTAATGCTACCAGCAGCAATGTGCAGGCCACAGATAAGGTCAGCAGTGGCAGAGGCTTTGAGTGTCACTGCTCGCGAGCCCATCAGTGACCCACATATTCCAAGCAGGAGCTGCAATGGTGCAATGCTTCTTTTCTTCCTCATGAGGTCAGAAGATATGAATACTATGGCTTGCTGTCTTGCTACATGGACTGGCTTCCTTGCTGCAGTGTTCTGGTAGCCTACAAGGGCACACAGAACATTATTGACAAGCTGAACTGCCAACTCACACTGTGCCACTGTGTGTCACACGATTTCGGCTCCCTTCACATGGTCTCCCAGTGAGGAGCTGAAATCACACAGTGGCATTTACAGCTCGTTTTTGGAGTCAGTAAGCAGCCAATGTCCATTAGAAGGAGTGAAAACGACCCAGGACATAGGCGACAGCCGCGATAACCATTTGTTTTGGTTTTATTTGAGAGGGGGTGGGGGTTTGGTGAGGGGCAGAGTGCCTCTTAGATAGCTCTCGGCACCAGGCCCGCCCAATCCGAGCCCCACCCCATCCTCACATGGTGAAGTTGTTTTGTAAGTGTTTAGGTATGGACAAGCAGTGGAGTAGAAACAGATTAGCTGGAGATCACCACCATACCAGACCCAGGGCTCGAGTCAGGGGTACACACAGGTACACGGCGTCCCCCCACTCTTTTCACAGTGTGGATGTCGTCCCCCCTGCCAAGAAGTTGGGCCCGACAGAAATATGGTGATCTTGTCCCAGTGTAATTTTCAGACACCAGGACACGTTCATCAACGCCTGCACATTGCCCGCTTTCCATTCTCAGCAGCAACGTGCAGGCAGGGAGGGGGCTTTTTTCACTCCAGCTGGGCTGAAGTTAAGGGCCACCTGGCCTCCGTTTGTTTCTATATGCTGACTGGGGGCAGCCTCGAACCTTACATTTAAATGTGAGTGCCACAGAGGGAAACAAAGGCATACAGCTTGCCTTCTCTTCACAGGTACTTAAGTCAGACATGCTTTTTCCTTTGTTCTGTCTCTGTATATAAATGCAGACACTGTAAGACTGTCATATGGGTTAGTCTGTCCCAGTATTTACACAAATAAAATTAAAAAGCACTATTTTATTTATTTTATGGCGCTACGTCGTAACGTCATGATGTCATTTGCATATTGTCTTACTTGGTCAGTCCCCCCACTTCTTTTTATCTTTTTATTGGACTTGTGCCCTGCCAGGCACCCAAAAAAACAACGTACAGAAACAGTCAGTTATGCAGACTGTTGCCTCACAGTGCTGCCACGGATTTCATGTATCTTTTTAAAACCAAAACTGTGCAGTCTACAAGGTCCAGTGAATATTGTGATGCATCTGCAGTGTTATGCTCCTGAGCCAATGTCACCCTACTTTTTTTTAATTCCTTCAGCCTTGCAGGGATTTGGAAGCCTTCTCCACCCCCTTGAAGCAGTAGGCTCTTGACGAAGATGCTGAAATGCCAGGGCCACTATTCTATCTGTACATAATCTAAGCAAATTGAAGCAAGGATTCTGCCAAGGCATTAAGTGGCATCTAAAAACAGGGGGGGGGTCTCTCAAAGGGGCGTGGCCAGTGTAATTAAGGGCATGGCTTAAAACACATAAGCTAAAAATATGTGCTTAGCATAGTGTGCCCCCGACTTGTATTTTGCTGTTTGTCATTGCATCCAGATATATGATACAAGTAACATCATACCTACAACAAGGCACGACTACTGGCTTTGTCAATGGTTGTTAGTTGCATAAGACAAATAAGCGGCAATTATGGCTTGTTGTATATAATATTGAAAAAGCTTCCACTTAAAGCCCTGGTGACACCACGACAATGTAGCTGCTCCTGAGTTAAAAAATGAAGGGAAATCCAGAGAGAAAATTACTCTCTTTAAAGGATTTCCCTTCCCCTGCAACGCTCACCTGGCATGACGTCATGCCGTAACTTCTCCACTAGTGAGAAGTGAGCAGTGTGAGCAGCGCACATCGATGTGCCTGTGGTCACTGTAGTCGGGGGGAAAAACCGGACCGCCTGTGCCAGGGCACAAAACAGAGGCCGATAGAGACCCGTTTCGAGGCCCCCTTAAAAAACTGCAGGTGCTCAGACCCGGAGAGACCCGGCCCACTCAAAGCCCTGGATTCTGCATCTTACATTCTTCATGTTGTCTGAGAGAGAAAGGAGAAGGCAAGTTAGAAAAAGATCCAAATATTTGGGACCGCCTGTGCCAGGGCACAAAACAGAGGCCGATAGAGACCCGTTTCGAGGCCCCCTTAAAAAACTGCAGGTGCTCAGACCCGGAGAGACCCGGCCCACTCAAAGCCCTGGATTCTGCATCTTACATTCTTCATGTTGTCTGAGAGAGAAAGGAGAAGGCAAGTTAGAAAAAGATCCAAATATTTGGTACACATGTTATGTCCCCCAGAAAGATGAATAGATGAGTTGGCTATGCCACTGATTGAAGCTGTGGTGCTCAACATAGTCAGCTATTTCACATACTATTCTGAAGTCTTAACATTTTTATAGAAATGGATGCCCCCCTTTCACACAGGCGAAAGAGAGAAGCTTCTGTTGAATAATGTAAGAGTATTTTCAAATTCAATGTTTGGTAGATATGAACGTGTTGTAAATTGTACAGGGCTCGTTCACTAATAGAGCCCTAGGACTAATGGAAACTGATCTAATTTAAAAAATCGAACCAAGAGCATTGGTTTTCAGTTACTGGTGAGGGCTCCTGTCTACTGCACGAGGTTATGAGATGTCCACCCTTGAAGAAAAACGCTCAATCCATTTTGATGAGAGATAAGCCTTGGGAATAATCCTATCACCCTGGGGAGTGTAAATTAAAAAAATCTATATAGCGCCAACTTGGCCCATAGACATTACAGCGCTTTAAACAAGCACCGCATTACACAAGGGTAGATTCATTTTTTTAAAGATATTAGCAGATTAAGTGATTTGCCCAGAATCACAGGATAATGAGCCAAAACTCTGTTTCGAGCCTGGCTCTCCGTTTACAAAGTTGGCAGTTTGGTCCCCAGAACACACCTCTTCCCCTCATCACATAAGCTCTTCCATGGAACCCCAAAAAAGTATTGGAGTATTTCCATAGTGCCCCTACAGGAGCTCCGGGTTTTGTGACTACCTAGTGCCAGCTGTGCTGTGATATTCACCATCTGGGTCTGTTTTATGTTTTTTCTTGAGTTAAATCACTCCCCCTGAACCTATTTAGTATGTACAGAGGTTGTTATCGATTCCAATTGGGCCTGGTGCTAGCATCAGTGGGCAGGGTGATGGTGGCCCAGTGGTGGAAGTGGGCAGTAAGAGTGGCGAAAGTGGGTCACAACCTCCTTAGAAAAAAACTCTGGTCAACGTTTTTTTGTTGTTTTGTTCACAAGTTAAGCCCTAAGGGTAACTTATTTTACAAGCTCGAATGGGTTAGAGTGAAAACCTTGGCGTGAGAGGACATGAAGAGCGACAAGTGGGCCAAATTTGATTTCGCCCAGGGCGCTCTAGACTCAGGAAGAACTGGAGGCCAGTACGGAAGACTCCCCGGAGCTCCGGAAGACTTTGCCTATCGAGGCCTGCTGCCTTGAAGATCCCAGCTCTGCTGCCCGCCTCTGCTTATCAGAAATTCCCAGACACTGCCGGCGAAACCCAGGAGACAATAACTAGCGCTATTTTCCCATAATGCCACTGGCCAGATGCCTTCTTCTCGGGAACAAAAGCAAGAGCCGGTTCCTTTTTTTGTGCCTGCGTTTTTTTTAATCTTGCACAGCTGGCCCGCGTTAGCTCCGGTGCCAACATTAAAGAGCGTGCTATCGATTTTCTTTTTAAAAGAGAAAAAGAGTAAAGAAAGGAAGGAAGAATCGAGCTCAGCTAGGGCAGCCATATTAATTCGCTCCAACTGGACCTTTCTACGGTCTAAAAAACGATGCTGTGCCCAGCCTGCATGCCTCTCCCTTCAACCCCTGCCAATTAAAAGCAATCCAAGCTTGATGCCCCACTAAGCTTCCGGTATTTAAAGGCAGCATCCAAGTCATATCATTTACTTTGGTTTAGACTTTTAGGCACCCCAATAACGCTACTCAACACAAGAGGTTTAATTCACCCTGCTGTGTGTGGAAAACTGGCACAATACGTTCCATTATTTGCGCACGCATTGCACTGTTGCCGCTGTGGGGCGCCCTAAGCCCTCTTTTCATGTCACTTCCTGGTTTGTTTATCAGTTTCACCTGTTGTGTAAAGGCGGATTACTTTCGCTGATGCTCCTAAAGAACCCCCAGATAAATGTCTCGAGGAAGTGGTTTCAAGACCAGACCCTCCAAGGGGAGGAAGAAGAGAGATTGCCTTTTACTTTTCTCGGATTCTGCTGTGCCCAAAACCCATCTGACAGACTACACTTTAATAGCAGTTAGACAGACTCAGGGCTCAGGGTCATATCCCCCAGTACTTTAGCAGTCCACAGCAATAAACCACCCATCACCATCTGAACAGACACAGAATAGCTGAAGAGATCTGCCACACACCGCTGGCCAACAGAGGACTCTGATATAGTCCATCACTGCAGGCCTCGACCAGCAGCATATACAGCCACGTATTGGCATCTCACAACAGCATCAAAAGAGAGGGGGGTGGAGGGAGAAGGAGCTAATTAATGGTCCGGTGCCCGTGCTCCACTAACCATGAAGTCAACAAAGGGGGGACACTGTTCCAAGGTGAGTAGTGCAAAAAGTTACTGCATACAAAGTAAGAAAAATGTAGGAAAGAGAGGTGTCCTAGGTCTAGGACTCAGTGGGGAAGAACAAGTCATGTCTCTTGTTGCCCTCACACACCCCAAATGATGTCATGCGTCATCATGGGGCAGTTGCTCATCGTCGGTCCGGCACTACAATGCCCTACGGGTCCCCCGGAGGGTCACTTTTTCGGAGATCTTTTGAGAACTGCCGTTTGGTGCATGTGGGTGTGTGAAGTGAGTCCTAAGTGGAGGGTGATTAAGTGCATGCAGCGCGTTAAAACTGTCTAAGGGTTACCAAACAAATGCTTTAATAAAGTGGTACCCTTGGCAGAGTAAAAAACCCATAGGTTGAAGAGTTACCCCTGTAGGCGTAATGTGCCCAGGTAACTATGAGGTCGACATGTTTCACTCTGCCAAGGGTACCACTTTATTAAAGCATCTTTTTGGTAAACGGCAGTTCTCAAAAGATCTCCGAAGAATTGACCCTGTGGGAGACCCGTAGGGCATTGCAGCGCCGGGCCGATGAGGAGCAACTGCTCGATGATGAAGCATGATATCCTTCGGGGTGTGTGAGGGCAACAAGAGACAAGACTTGCTCTTCCCCACTGAGTCCTAGACCTAAGACACCTCTCTTTCCTCCCTGTTTTCTAACTTTATATGCAGTGGGGCAGTGACTTTTTGCACTACTCACCTTGGAACAGTGTCCCCCCCCTTTGTTGACATCTCACAACGGCAATCACACTTGGAATGATATCAACAAACTCCATCGCAGCAGACCTCTCCACCACTTCTCCCTTTAAACTATGCTTGCTCAGGACCATAAACCTTAATCATAATATCTCAGAATGGGCTACCTAGTAAAGTAACCAGCTAAGTGGACTATGAGCATAAGAAATATCAAATAGGGTTCTGCAGAGCTACTCAAAGCTGCCAGCTTACAGAAAAATATAAATGGCACGCCTTTCTCTCACACTTTTTCATCCATCACACTTCTAAGCGCTGCATCACGTAACACAATAACAGCACCTCAGTGGTCCTCACACACAACATAGAAACACTTCCCATTTAGGATCAAAACAAAGACAACACACTTCTAACCAAACACTCTAAATAGTGCAGCGTGCTACCCATGCTGGTAAGCGCTTCAGTACCCCTTATGGGGTAGCAAGTGCTATATAAATGTTACAATCCAATACCAATGCTAAACAACACCCCCAAATGCAAGCCACACAACAGCCATCCAATAAATAAACAGATTTCACCAACACAGACAGATCTCTGTGGTGAGATCTGTCTGTGGTTTACTCTTTGGATGGCTGTGGTGTGTCTTACATTCAGGAGAGTTTTTAGCCCAACATACTTCTGATATGTTATGACTGGGTATGTCAGGCCCCCAAAAGCACACTTCACAAAATAAAACTGACTGCATAACACATTTCCAATAACACTTGTAATTCACTTTTCTCAAACAGAACATGCTAGACAGAACCCCAACAATGCCACCCATACCTCTTATCCAAATCATATAGTTAACGAAGGAAGCACTGCCAACTCAACATCACTCCCTTGCATACATCTGAGAACCACTCAGATAAAATTACCTTTAAAATACCATGTGATCAAATGCACAACTTCACATCATAGCTCTTTTCCAGTAAAGTTATGCTTGCCTGGAAAACAATGAGCAGAGGCTGTGCTATGGTCAACGGCCACCCAGCCCAATAGAAAATGGTGAAACCCTTTAACAACAACAACACAAAGGTCCCTGTTTTCTATGGAAAGGTGGCTCTTAAGGCCTATCCCTGGGCCGAGAATCAGTGCTTCACTAATTAAGCTGATATGGCAGTAGTTCTGTGGTGGCACTCAGATAATAATTACATGAGTTAAGCACTTAAAATAGCTCAAACGTATTCACACAAGATATGTATCAGACCCAACACATTATGTAAGAAAATATTAAAAACTGTTTATTTGATCCGTAGATTGATCAATATACATTAAAAACAGTTTGTTAGGACAACTGCTTAATAGTACCTCCCCGAGTGGGTTACAATCTATCACATGCATATAAAAACACTATTTTAAAAAAAGTTGGTGCGGCGTTTCGGTGATCTTTATATGTTCTACCTTCTTCAGGACAATAAAATAGTTTCATAGATCTCCTAATTATTGGTATATAGTATTCTTTGTGGGGGAATGGCCCTCCAACGTCATCAAAAATTCTGGCTTTAATATAGGCCTCTTTTCTTTCTGTGCCGGTTATTAATTTCCGCAAGAACCACCGTAGTTGTATCTTAATTAAAATGGTCTTGTGACACCCGTTCTTAACCTTTTCTCATTATGATCAACAAGCTGTAGTCTTATTGCAATTTTCAATTATGCTTGTACAGATTAACTGCATACGGGTTTTCACAGTGCTGAATTGCGTTTTTCTTTTAAAGACTCCCAATCAGTCTATAAACGACCTTATGGTACAAGATCGGCCTCCCGGCTCCTGCGGATATACCGGAAAAGAACGGGTGTCACAAGACCATTTTAATCAAGGTACAACTACGGTGGCTCTTGCGGAAATTAATAACAGGCACAGAAGGAAAAGAGGCCTATTTTAAAGCCAGAATTTTTGATGACGTTGGAGGGCCATTCCCCCATAAAGAATACTATATACCATTACTTAGGAGATCTATGAAACTATTTTATTGTCCTGAAGAAGGTGGAACATATAAAAATCACCGAAACGCCGCACCGACTTTTTTTAAAATAGTGTTTTTATATGCATGTGATAGATTGTAACCCACTCAGGGAGGTACTATTAGGCAGTTGTCCTAACAAACTGTTTTTAATGTATATTGATCAATCTACGGATCAAATAAACTGTTTTTAATATTTTCTTACATAATGTGTTGGGTCTGATACCTATCCTGTGTGAATAATTTTGTGCTATTTTGAGTGCTTAACTCCTGTAATTGTTATCTGAGTGTCACCACAGAACTACTGCCATATCAGCTTGTTTAGTGAAGCACTGATACTCGGTCCAGGGATAGGCCTTAAGAGCCACCTTTCCATAGAATACAGGGACCTTTGTGTTGTTGTTGTTAGCTTTTTACCCCGTCCCTTTGTTTTCACATTGGGGTAACTCCCTTTTTTTTTTAAATATAAGCCCTTCAACACACACATGCATGCACAAAATACACAAGAAAGCCAGGGGCATAGCTTACTAAGTGAGATTTGGAGGGTGTGAATCGTAAATTTCCCAACCAAATCGCAGTATGCTGAAGGGTGGTGGGACAACCAAGGTTTGGGATACACAGTTCCTATGAGGAAGAGGGTCAATACTGATTTGCATTTGGCGGGTCCCTGTCTACATTCCTGATAAACAAAATAATAATAATAACACATTAAAAGCTTATATTCAAATGAGGATGACAACAAAAACCAACAAAGGTATAGTACCCTGAGACCCAACTCTAAAGCCTAGAATGGATTTATTCGGGGGAGGGGTGGTTCACACCCTAAGCCCCCCCCAACCCTCCAAAAAAAGCTAAGCCCTTGGAGAAAGCTATTTAGAAGAATTAAACTCACTTTACTTTCAGGGTAAACATCACAAAAGTAGACATTTAACAAACACCTACTAAACATACACAGTCAAACAATGATACAACTGATTGTTAAACCCAGAACAGATAAAGCGTGCCAAGATTAATCAAGGAGTATTGTACAACATTAATGATAGAAGGCACCGTACCAATGCTCATCATATAACATATATAACATAGCATTGGTCAATCACTGTATCAAAAGCTCCCCCTCTGTTTCTTCTTCGTAATTCACAGAGCAAGGGCCTTCTTCAGGCTTGGTATTTTTCAATTATATCAGTGTTTCAGCATACCAATATTTCAGATGTATTCTTACCAATTAATGACCAGCAGCCTGAGCATGCAGCCACACCTTGAGTGCTATTAGCGTCACAGAACTTCAGGAGTGCTAATTGGCTATCACTCAACCAATCAAAACTGATCTCTGATTAGCTACTGCACAGAATTACTTTCTGTATTAACTGGTCTGCACTAGGGGTAAGCGAAATGGCTTATTTTTTCACAAAGTTTTAGAAATTGGGAAACAATGCATCTAAAGGGAAATAATGCGAGCTTTTATTTTGCCTGGCTTTTTCCACACAAAAACGCACTTTGCATAAAAAAAAGCCTTGCAAGAAACCATTTTGTGTACGAATGAGACTCACATACAAAAATGACATAGACTTGTGTAATGTGACATTTTGAGACGTTTAATAAATATCACATAATCCGAAATTCAGGAATTATGCTAATTTTTTGGGCAAAATTAAAATTTCACCTAGGCCCACTCTGAATCACAATTTTTTTTCTGTCCAGATCGCCATGGGATCCATTTCTATTACAGGCTCTCCCGTAGTGAATCATGGTTAAGCATTCTCTGCCCATGATTGAATGCCACGCTGCCGTAACTAAGGGCTAGATGTAGGTGGCTAAATACTGGTGGGTAACGTGAAATTCATTACAGTTCACCGTTACCTATCGGTATTTAGGCATTTGAGATGTAGGGAGGATCTGGTATTAAGGAATCTGTAAATACCGATTCCTTAATACTGATTCCTTATGGCCTTGCATTTAAGGAATCGGTAATACCGATTCCTTAAATGCAATGTAGGTAGCACTCAAAACAGTGGACCTCAGCCTTAAGGAATCGCTATTTACCACCAACTCCAAGTTAGTGGTAAATAGCGATTTCCTTTCAAAAAGCACTTTTTTGCTTTTTGAAATGTGCCATGTGGCTCACATCCATGCCCTTCGGGCATGCATGTGTGCCACATGTGCACACATGCACATTTCAGGGGTGCAACAGGGTGTCCCTTGGACACCCTGGCACCCTTGAAATACCTCCCGGTAATACCGAATCGGTAATACAGAATGTCTTCACATTCATTCCTATGGGCCTCCAAGCCCATAGGAATGAATGGGTAGGTATTCGTTATTACCGAATCTCAATTACTGATTCGGTAATAGCGAATATTAAGAATTCGGTATTTTTTACCGAATTCTTACCTACATCTGAAATACCGTTTTCTTAATACAGAATCGGTAAAATTCGGTATTTAGGAATCGATATTTCCCAGTTGCCTACATCTAGCCCTAAGCTGGGTATGTCTCAAGATTCGGTACCCTTTAGCCAGATCCATTAACACTGCATAAAATAATCTACCACATGCACTTTAGCACAGCAGTGCACCACATCACACTTTAGCACACTGGACCAAAATCCAACACAGCCTCACAACACATCACAGTGTCGACCACCACACCAAAATTTAACACAGCATCTCACCACACCAGTCCACACACCATACCAAATCACTCCATACTACACCACACCAAAACCTTACGCAGCCATAAACAGCACTTTGGTGATCCCTTCTGTGCTTATTTAACAGCAATGTGATCGATGGAATGCTTAAATTAGTCTCAGCCACTGACAATCGCTCGAGCAGCATCCCAATCTATCGTTTTACACCCAACATGTCACCTCAATTTGGACCCAGTCATATGCAAATCAGTCATGACTCTCCTCCAATGGGAACAACCCAGCCTGAATTGCCAGGCCAAGTAATCCCTGAACTAGAACACAAGAAACCCAGCATCGGTTTTGCCTGGCTGATGAGCCCTCGCTAGGGTGAAATTGGTCCCGGATTGCTTGCGTTTTGGTCCAGGAAGGACCTGGCCTGGCAGTTCCGATTGGAGCAGCGTCAAGACTGATTTGCATATGACTGGGTCCAAACTGAGATGACATGGTGTGCAGCATAAAGATGGCCTGGAATGTGGCACGAGCAATTACGAGTTGCTGAGGTTAATTCAAGCATTCAATCCATCACTTTTTTAAATACTTTATTGTGTCGGCCTTCTGTGCCCACGGCATCACAATGTTTCACCACCATTGTTCTTCTAACTTCACCGCTATCCAGAATCAAAACCTATAGTTTATTGGGATGGTTCAACACTGCTGAACCTTCTGATGAAATCCTGCTTATAACATGACAGTTTTAAGAAAAAAGTCACAAAATGGCCCGTGTAAATAAAGAGGTAAATGACTAAGTAAATAATAGTAAAGCCACATTAGCTAATAATTGTACTGCAACTCACTTCAACGTTCCCTCTAGGGTTAGGTACCTGATAACATGCAAGATGACCAAGTGAGTTAAGAATTTGCTGCTGACTCCTGCTGTGACCTAAGTCGTGACCACCTCCCCCCCCCATCCTTTAGCAGCTCCAGCGGGGTGAGATTCTTTGAAGACCTCTCTTGCACATAATTAATGCTGTAAAGTAATTAAGCACCAACTAAAGAGCAAGCAGGAGCAAGGAAGAATGAAAGATTGGTAAATAGAAATGTGAAAGGGGGGAGAAATATGGAATGAGAGGAAATGTGAAAGGAAGGAGGAAAAGAGGGATAGGTGAAGGAATGAGTGGGTAGACCGGAAAGTAGGTGAAAGGGTGAGTGCATGGATAGATTGGATGGACAGGTGAAAGTGTGGCAGAATAAAAGGATGGATGCAGAGGTGAATGGATAGACTGATGAAAGGATTGCAGAGTAAATGGATGGACAGGTGGATGGGCAGGTGAAATGTGGGCAGAGTAAGTGATGGATGGCCCAGTGAGTGAAAAGATAAATGAATGGATGGCAAAGTGGATGTATGGATGATAGATGACTGAATGGATGGATGGATGGATGAATGAATGGGTGGCAGAGTGGATGGATAGATTAATGGAAGGATGGATGACAGAGCAGATGAATGGATGCATTGCTGAATGGATGGATGGATTGCTGAATGGCAGAGTGGATGGGTGGATGGCAAGGTGGATGGATGACAGAGTGCATGGATGGCAGAGTGGATGGATGGATGGCAAGGCGGATGGATGATAGAGTGGATGGATGGCAGAGTGGATGGATGGATGATGGATGGATGGCAAGATGGATGGCAAAGTGGATGGATGGCAGAGTGGATGGATGGATGGCAAGGCGGATGGATGATAGAGTGGATGGATGGCAGAGTGGATGGATGGATGATGGATGGATGGCAAGATGGATGGCAAGGCGGATGGATGACAGAGTGGATGGATGGATTCTAGGAAGGGTGGATAGATGGATTGCTGGCAGAGTGGATGGATGGATGGCTGGATGGATGGATGGATGAATGGGTGGGATGTGGACAAATTCTCCGATGGGTGACAGAATGTAAATGCGAAATAGTAGAAATCACTGGGTGGATGGAAGACAGAGTGCATGGATGGCAGAGTGGATGGATGGATGGCAAGGCGGATGGATGATAGAGTGGATGGATGGCAGAGTGGATGGATGGATGATGGATGGATGGCAAGATGGATGGCAAGGCGGATGGATGACAGAGTGGATGGATGGATTCTAGGAAGGGTGGATAGATGGATTGCTGGCAGAGTGGATGGATGGATGGCTGGATGGATGGATGGATGAATGGGTGGGATGTGGACAAATTCTCCGATGGGTGACAGAATGTAAATGCGAAATAGTAGAAATCACTGGGTGGATGGAAGGTTGAAAGGATGAATGGATAGATGCTTGAACTGAAGAGACAGATGAGCTCTTCTCGAGAGGGTTGGGCTCGCCTGCTTCGCTTGCTTGGTGACATCAGAGCTTTATTTTAAAGTGGGGAGTATTTTAATTTTCTGACTACTTCCTTGGACCTGCATGTCATGAGATTTAGTCTCGACCAAACTCACTCAGTCTTCCATCATCTGTGGTTCATAAATTAAATTGGGCAATAATAACACCTGCTTTTTACTATGCTTAAGCACCGCAAATACTCGGATAAAAAGTGCCTTTAAAAAAAGGAAGTTATTTATATCTTTAACTTATCAAAAATGTAACTGGCATGTCCTGTGTAAATAGGTGCAATTTGTACAGTTGGGTAATCCTGAAAAATATGACTTTGAACCACCCTCCTGGACCTACGATCATACCCAAGGGCTTGGTCTGGACTGCTGTCCTTTCCTCGCTTTCCTACTGCCAATCATAGGAAACCTCCTGTAAAAATTGTGGAGATAATCATATGAACACATCCCCTCTTTCCAAAGATAACTGAAGATTGATTAGCGTACCTGCTCCAAGACTGTATTAAGGATTTTCAGAATTCCCAGATTGAGAGGCGTGAGAGCAGAAAGCTGCATTTCATCATATCAGGTTGGCCCAACCACCTTCCTAATCCTTTGTGTAAAAGTCTGTTACCACCACGTCTGTCTTCATCGTCCCAGTCCTTACTTATAGGCGGTAAGTCCTCACTCTGAGGCATATAACCCTATATTCAATAATTAAGAAGACTGCTTCCATTTCTCAGATTTGTAGCTCAGCCCTGCTTTCCACCCCATAACCCAGCACTGTCAGAAAACCCCACCTGCCAGGTAACAAACTCCAAACAAACTAGAACCCACAACAGAACAACCAGGAGTCCTGGTAAAGTTGGCAGCATTGGAAGCCCCCGTAAGGAAGGGTATGAAGGAACGAGGGCTGGGACGAGAAAGACGGGTTGTAGGTAAGCCTGGGCGAAGTTCACAGTTACACTGCGCGGATCTCTGCGAAGTGACCAAAAAAGTCAGCCCAGAGTTCCGCAAGTAGCAGAGAGTGTTACATTGCGCCGTCTGTGCTGATTTTTAGTGCTGGATGTTTGACCCACGCTGTAAAATCAGCGCAAATGGCACCACCTGCAGTGCTAGAGGGCACTGCTTCTTTCTGCTGCTCGAGTAGATGTTCAACTGAGTGACAACTTCTTTAAAGCGAACAGAAAGTTTCTCGGCTTCGAGGGGTAGCAACCATCCACACCCACCCACGTAGAGAAATCTCACCACAAGGGGATCTGTTTTAATATTTTTCTCACTCATGTTATGTTCTGTTAATCAAGGATTTATAGAGCACACAGCTACTCGACAGAGTGCCCCGGCGCTATGACAGAAGAGACAAAGAGCAAAGGCTTCGAGACCAAAATTAGTTAAGGTGATAAGTTATGGTAGTTGTTGAAACATCCAGGTTTTTAACTGCTTTCTAAACTCCAGAAGGGTAGTGGTCTGTCTCAGGGATAAGGCAGGATATTCCAAGCGCGGGCCACTTGCACATGGAAAGGCCGACCTCCAAAGCGGGCTCTACAGAAACTCGGCGCCATGATCAGATATTGATGGGCTGATCTAAGCGATTTGCGCTGGATGTAGTAGAAAATTATTTTCCAGATGTACTGTGCCCCCAGCCCATGCAGAGCTTTAAAGGCAAGTGTTAGGGCTTTGAAGAGAATTCTACACCGGACTGGGAGCCAGTGTAATTTCTTCAAATGGTGGGAAATCCGTTCTCTGGCTCCTAACTTCAGGGCCACTCTGGCCGCTGAGTTCTGAACAATCTGAAGCCTGTTCAGTAAGCACTCCGGGAGGCCAAGATATAGGATATTAACATAGTCCAATCTGGAAGTAATGAGGGCCTGCACGACTAGCTTTCTGTGTGTCGTTGGTAATAGACAAAGAAATTTCCTAATAATTTTTAAAAGTCTAAAACATGTGCCAGTCACTGTCTGAACTTGAGTTTTCATGGATAGCATGTCATCCATTTTCACTCCCAGATTTTTAACTGTGTTAACTGCCATCTGGGGTGGCGACATTTCGTCAGGCCACCACTGTTGGCTCATGCTTGCCAACTTAACGTTGGCGAGCAAAAGCGTGGAAAAAACTCTAGTTTTTTGGAACTCTGTGCGCTACGAGGAGTGGGAAAAACTCTGCAAACTCTGAGAATGGAGCTTAATTTCAAGTCCAGGCCTAGTTATAGGAATAATTAGGACATCCCGGCTGGCAGCTGTCTTTTGCCCGGCCGTCCATGGCCTCTGCATTTCGGAGCCCGCCCCTTTCACAGAGTACCAGCCTGAAAGGATATCTTTCACCTTCCAGTAAGGCGCGTCTACCTCTAAAGTGAACTGTGGTCTGGGGCACATTGGGCCACGTCTGGTTCTTGTGGCTCAGAGGTCTAATGCATTCTCTCTTGGGATCTGCGTTTGGCCTCAGGGATACAGGCTCAAACCTCTTCAGGTCCACTGAGCCTTTCATCCTTTCAAGGTCGGTAACATGAAAACTATTGTGCTGGCTAATAATAAACATCTGTTATCTCTCAGTTACTAGTTGACCTTCTAATTAAATGTGTTGCATCCCTTTGTATTTCTATGTGCATTGAGTATGTCTTAAAGTCTTGAATTTCTATAAGAAATATTCTTGTAAATAAAGTATTTATCAGTATCAATAGCGTCAAGAAACTCCTGTGCTTTACAAATGTTCTATGTTATTGGGTAACAGCATGGAGGACAGTAACATGCAATCTTTGCAAAAATGTTTGAGTGCTATGGCTATGCTTCGCCTGTAAACTGTAAAATGAGGAGAGTGAAGAATATTACTTATCACCCTCCTTCCAAAACACACTTCAAAAGTGTGTTTATGCTATAAGCACAAGCTCTACTTCCTTTTATGGTGTGCTCCTCATGGGCACACCTGCACCCTGTATATTACACAGATGTACGTTTATGTACAGCTCACCTTAAAATCTCAGTCAAATCTAATTAAGTTGGTGCAGAAGGTTGAACTTGCCAAGCTTGCAAGTGAACTACGCGGGGTCATCTGACACCCCAGCCATGTTACATGACTTTTTAGGTTGAGCCTGGGCAGCGCATGTGCTGCTCTGTGGCATGCTTTATTGGAGTATGGAATAGAAGCCCCGCCCATTCTCCGCCCACATTTCTCATTGGCTTCTGTCATTGTCCTTCGTAAATACTGGCTTCTGATTTGTTAATAGGCTTGTTAGTCCCTCCTTAGCACCGCCTTTTCTTCATTTGTAACCTCCCCTGAGGACTGGCCCTTTTGCTGTGGTTGTTACACCGTATGTCTTTTTTAGTCTTTAAGCACTATTTTCTTTAATTAGTTTCTCCAACTGTAGGCACAACACGCCTTCTTGCAGCATAGAACGGGGCGCTTGAATGTATTACTAGTTGCACATAAGATTGGAGTGCTTTGTAAATGTGGTTCTGGTTCCCTTGAACCCACAGAATGCCGAAGCATTAGGTACAGATTGGCTATATTATCCATCCTACCTTTTATCGTGGTGGTCACAATTAAAATTTGAAGTTTTTAATAGACTTGCATGGGCTCATGCATGGTAAGAACAAGAACATGGCATTGACTGCTATAAAGGCAGAGTATACATGGTTTTAAAGTATACATAATTATTTTGTAGGTGGGTTTTGGTTGTGTTGTGTTAAAAATGTCCTGATGAGGCCCGAATCAGTGGACCGAAACGCGTCGACCAGAAGAAGAGGAGTAGTCCATTGAATTAAAATATGTATATAGGAACCTGACAACACACACAATACATAGACTGAATAGAGGAGGCGTTTCCCTCTGTTTCTGTGTGTATAAAGGATTACCTCCCCTCGGATTGCTTACAGATATGTATTTTATTGCAACCAGGCCTAAATGGATGGGTATGGGAAGGTTTAGGAGTTTTTATTGGATCATTGAGTTTTGTATGTACATTGTTTATGGTGTGTCAAAAAATATATATATTTAATTAAAAAATAGATTAAAAAGACATGTGAAAGAATTGAGGAAGACTCCGTGAGTGGGTAAATTGTTTATGAGTTACACTTGGGCACTAGGCTCCCAAGCAGGGGAATAATATATTTTGTTTCCCTAGTTGAAATAACTACTGTGTATCAATCCCCAGACATCATTCTCTTTTTGCATCTTCCTGCAACATTCAGCACGCCATGCCTGCTTTCACTTTTGGAGCAGCAGGGACAATGGTGGCCACTTCTTTGAATAGGTCTTGTATTTACAAGAGTTTGAGCTATTGGCATTGTAAATGACAATGCCTTTTATTTATGTGTTAATTAGCAAAACAGATAAATAAAAGGCATTGTGATTTACAATGCCAATAGTTTAAACTCTCGTAAATGTGAGACCTATTGCATCGCAAATGCGAGACCTATTGCATTGCAAATGCCTGTTTTACACTTGATGTATAATATACATAGTATCACGTAGATAAGTATTCGTTGTTTCCACAATGGGTTTTAAAAAGAAATCTACATACTTTTGTGTATACACAAAAGTATGGTGGACCCCCCGGGACGGCCTATAGTCTCGGGCTGTGGCTCCATGCTTGAACCTATTGGGAGATATGTAGATTTCTTTTTAAAACCCATTGCGGAAACAACGAATACTTATCTACTTGATACTATGCACACTATCAATCTTGTGGAGGGGATACCTTTTGACACCAATAAGCAGATTTTGGCAACATGTGACGTTATCTCTTTGTACACATGTATCCCTCAGGAGGAGGCCCTTGCAGTAGTCACTCATTTTCTTAATAAACGCCCGGCACCTTTGGCAGTACCCACAGAATTCATTGTGGCCCTCCTTAGGTTAGCAATGATGAAGAATTTTTTCATATTCAAAAATCAATTTTTTCTCCAAACAAAAGGTGTAGCTATGGGGGCTACATTTGCTCCTGATGTAGCCATCCTGTACATGTCGATGTTTGAGGACAATGTCATTCTGAACAGCTGTAATCCATTCAGAGACCATCTCGGTCTCTGGATGAGATATATAGATGACATACTACTAATTTGGAATGGTGAACAAACTGAACTAACATCGTTTCATATGTGACTGAACCAATAGTCACCACATCTGAAGTTTACGATTCAAGCAGACAACAAGAAAATTGATTTTTTGGACATTACTATATATGAGAATGCGGGGATTCTCCAAACCACACTCTACCGCAAACCGGCCGAGAGGAAATCGCTCCTACAGTACAATAGCCACCATCCTAGAGCTCTGCGCGACAATCTGCCTTTTGGGCAGTTTCTGCGCATTCGTAGGAACTGCTCAACCAAGGATGACTATATGGAAGAATCTGCTGACCTCTCCAACCCCCTCCTTCAACGTGGCTATTCAAAAAGAATTGTCAAAAGGGCCAGGAAACGTGCGTGGTTTAATCCACGCGAGCATCTGCTGACTCCAAAGGAGAAATCAGACAAGCAAGAAGACAGACTGGTGTGTGTTACAACTTTTTCCAGTAAGAGCAACATAATCAAACGAACTATCAATAAACACTGGAAGCTGATTGCGGACGATGTGGGTCAAGAAAATACACCATTGCACGCTTTCAGAAAAGCTAAAAGCATAAGGGACCATGTGGTGAGATCCTTTCTACAACCTAGGGATGAACAGACTGTGACAACAATGTGGAATCTCCCCCCCATCTTATGGCACTATAGATGTGGGCATTGTAAGGCCTGTGGAACTACTGTTCAAACTAAGGAATTCCAACATAATCAACGTACAGTGCAGCTTAAATCACACACTAACTGCAACACAACTAACATCATATACGCCATAGTCTGCCCCTGCAATCAGATCTACATTGGGCAGACCCAACAAAAAGCGAAAGTCCGAATCCTGCAACATACCAGCCGTATACGGTGTGATGTACAGGGTGCAGCCCTGGTCGAACATTTTAAAGCTGCGAAACACTATCCTGACAGCTTCTAATGGGTGATTCTTGAGAAAGCAATGCTGGGACCACGTGGGGGAAGTATCGCTAATATTCTCAACATCCGTGAATCCAAATGGATGTTTTACTTTGATTCAATCCGAAATGGCCTCAATGAAAATGACAGCTCCTTCTCTCAAATGGCCACTCTCAATTAAATGCGACAACTCTGGCAATTTCCATTTCCTACATTGACCCACTGTGGCCTTATATTCTATCCTATCTATTTTCACCTAGTATCGGCTCTGTATTCAGGTGGCCTTTACCGTCATGTGACAGGTATGCTACCATATGTGGATCATTTTCTTGAAGCTACAGTATGTCTTTCTTAAGCGTTAATATCTAGCTCATTGATAAAATGTTACATATGGTCAATTGTCGTGTAAATGTATTTACATGTAATTTTTCATACTGTTCAAACTTGTTTATTTTGCCTTGGTAAAAATCAGAATAAGGCTTTTTTGACATTCTAACAATAAGGGTTCCATTCTGGCACTTTTCTTTTGACCAGATTTACTTTAGTAAATTAACAGCCGCTCTCAGCTTTGCGGTGACGCACTGCCCGCTTCTGAGTCTTTCCTCCCCTTCTGTTGTCATCGTCACCAATCACGTGACCCGGTATCCATGGACATATCACAAGCAGGAACAAGCCGGTCTCCATTGCTGACCGCGCTTCCCGACTGGACTGATTCGCTCCCTCTGTTCCGGGTATGTACACACTCTGCCAACTTGGGGGTCATGTAGCTGTCCCGTTAATCTTTTTGACTGCCCAATTATAATATTGGTCTCGAAAAAAAAATTCTGACGTCTGTATCCTACGACGATGCCACTACACAGCAGCGGTTTTTACCGTGTTATATCCGACCTGCGGGCGGCTTCGTAAACATTCCTCAACACAGTAAGCTTTATTCACCCCCTTTCTCTGGTCACATTGTTTGATCATTCTTATATTTAGAATGTACAGAGGAGGCTTATCTAGTTGCCCCCTTTTCTTACATATTTGATGGCAGATCTGGTTTCACCAACCACCGTAAGTCCTTTCGAATTACTCTCCCTTTGTCACCGTCATTTTGGGTGATCAGTATACCATTAGTAATCAAACTCCCTCCTCTTCTTCACAGGAATTGGAGTTCTCTCCAGTAAAAGTGTCACTCACCCCACCTACCGGAGCCGCCATCTTAGGTAGGGAAGGTCGACGGTCCAGATGATCGTCCCTCCCGCCCTCTTCACGCCCATTACAACTATGGATATAAACAACAGATATGCCCGTCCGCGCAGCGGGCGGGCGCAGCGGGCACGCCGGCAGCGCGCCAAAGACGCGCCAAAGGCAAGCCCGTCTGCGCCCGTCCACGACCAGACGGGACCAGGGGCCACCCCCCCTGCCCAAAACAGAGCAGATGGCGTTATACCGATACGTTATGATCCCCTTACCCTAAAAATCCTAATGCCGCCCACGAAAGATCTTTGTCGGCACTCTGTTCATCCTAGCACAACCACCGGCACTTGCTCTCACTGCAAGTTCCTACTTTCCAGTTATAGGGTCAATTCACACACTGCTAAACCTTATAAAATGTTTCTTTTAAATTGTCGTTCCCTTATAAAACACGCTGTTCAAATGTCACTCCTCTTAGAAGAATCCAGCCCTGATGCCATATTTTTGACAGAGACGTGGCTTAAAGATACATCTGACCCGGACATCACATCCCTTATGCAATTGGGATACAGACTTCAGAGGGTGGACAGACCAGAGGGCAGGGGAGGAGGCCTAGGCATCCTTTTTAAAAACCATTATCACTGTAGGACCAGCCCGGCCACAATATCTAATTGTGAGAGCATGCATTTTGCTCTGGATTTTGCACCCACCGCTACCTTTTCTGGTATCCTCATCTATCGTCCCCCTAACCAAATGGGAGAATTCCTCGATTCGCTTCAATCCAAAGTTGCAGAGTCAGTCGTCATCAGACCCCACTTCTCCCTATTAGGAGACATTAACATCCATCTGGATGACCCAAATAACTCAGCGACCAAATCTCTGCTGGACAATCTGGTGGCCCTCCAAATCACACAGAAGGGCTTTGAACCTACTCACGAAAAAGGCCACCTCCTAGACGGGATATTCAGTAACGACCAAAGACTTGGGGTAGGGACTCCTCTGCCTCTTACATGGACAGACCACTATCTGATTCCCATACAGTGGCTGCCAGCCACCTCGGACCAGGTACTCCATCGTACTATTCTACAAGGGAGAGAATGGACAAAACTGTCCACTGACCGGTGGATCAAGTCTCTGTCCCCTGCCCCTTCCCAAGTTGAGGCTGATCCTAAATCTCTTTACGACAACTATACCAATTGGCTGCGTACGGCCTTGGATTCTATCGTACCCCAGAAAGCCCTTAAAGAGAAGACCAAATCAAAAGACTCTCCCTGGTATACCTCTCAACTCAAGGAATCGAAAAGAGTTTGTAGGAAACTTGAAAGAATGTGGAGGGAATCCCGCAGCAAGTCAGATAAAATGAACCATCATGAAGCAATTAAAAAATATAAAGCTGAGATCAGATGCACTAAAGCCTCTTACTTTGAAGAGAAAATTACTACCGCTTCCAACTCTCCGAGGGAAATTTTTAAAATTGCAAAATTCCTTATTGACACGCCACCTATTCCCCTCGATCCCAGCAAAGCTCAGATGCGTTGTGATAAACAGGCTGAATATTTTCATAAGAAAATACAGAATATCTCCTCTACATTTGACCTACCCAATCTGGACTATGATGAAGGAACGATCTCACCGCATACTAGGCCCCACAAACTGGAGGAGTTCCCTCTGCTCACAGAGGATTCTCTTGACACCCTCATGCGGAAAGTTAAATCTGGGTCCCCCACTGATCCCGTTCCCCCGTGCCACCTAGTAAAGATCATAGATACTATTAGACCTGTTATCCTCAAAATATTAAACACCTCCATTACCACAGGCCTAGTCCCATCTGCGTGGAAATGTGCCCAAGTCAGAGCACTGTTGAAAAAACCCACCTTGGATCCTGAAAATATGGCCAACTATCGACCTATCTCATTGCTCCCCTGGGTCAGCAAACTATTAGAAAAACATATTAATGCCTCCATTACACAATTTTTGGAAAATAATCATCTGCTTCATGACCCCCAGGCAGGCTTTCGTCCTAAGTTAGGAACTGAGGCCGCCCTTTTGACGGTGACTGAATTGGCTAGGAAACAGATGGACAAAGGCGGCACCACAGCAATTATGCTGCTTGATCTCAGTGCCGCCTTTGACACTGTTAACACCAGCATTCTACTTCACCGCTTACGCCAAATAGGAATTTCAGGGAAGGCCATACACTGGCTTCAGTCCTTTCTGGAGAACCGTTCTTTTGAGGTAGTAGAGGGTACTACCCACTCAAAAATTTGGCCTCTTGACCAAGGTGTGCCCCAGGGCTCTGCCCTGAGCCCTACCCTTTTTAATATTTATATGCAACCTCTTGCTGACATAGTACATTCGTTCGGTCTAGACATAGTGACCTATGCCGACGATACGCAACTGGTTGTATCTATGAACCAGCCCAATACTTCCCCTCACAATCTCAGTAATTGCTTGGTAGCGGTTACCCAGTGGATGACCACTTCGCATCTGAAGCTCAACGGCGAGAAAACGGAGCTAATGATTCTGGGCAATTCAACTATCTCTAGCCCTCTGCCAGATTGGCCCCCATGCATGGGCACTCCGCCCCAATCTAAAACCCAAATAAAGAGCTGGGGCATTTGGCTGGACGCAAATCTAAACTTCACACAACAAGCAACTATTCTGTCCGCCACTTGCTTTGGTCTTATGCGCATGCTTAGGAAAGTGTTGCCACTCCTTCCCTCCCAAGCCCGTAGAATAATGGTGTAAGCCATTATCTTGTCCCGCCTGGACTACGGGAACTCCTTATACCTTGGGGTCCCTGCAGCTACAACAAGGAAGCTCCAGGTTACTCAAAATGCGGCAGCCCGCCTTTTGCTGGGCATTAATCAGCGAGAATCAGGCACAGCGGCTCTCAAAAAACTTCACTGGCTCCCTATTAAGGCCAGAGTATTGTTTAAATCTATGTGCATTATGCACAAGGCCATGTGGAAGACCGCACCAGCAATGATCTGCTCTTTAGCAACCCCATACCTCCCCCATAGAACATTGCGATCTAGCACTGCTTTTCTGGCCACCATGAATAAAATCAAACGAACCAGATGGGGCGGACGCTCTTTTTCCTGGAATGCCGCTAAGGCTTGGAATTCTCTGCCCACTACCCTTCGCAGCGAACCTAACCTTCAGAAATTTCGGAAGGAACTGAAAACTCTTCTTTTCATCTAAACTTCGGTCATCCAGTCTACCCTAGTCTGACAATACTTAGCGCTACGAGGCCTCCGGGTGGTTTGCGCTTAACAAAACACAATTAATAATAATAATAATAATTCAATCTCCGCCTGAGACAAGCAACCGCTCGGTATGTCTTGTCCGTTATCCATGTGCTTATTAGTTTAATGAATTTTGGATTCATGCAATATATTGAAATTACATATTTATCACTTATCAAATAGGTCCTTTGCCCCGCTCTCGTCCTGATGAAGACCCCATTGCAAGGAACTAATTAACGCCTGCCATCTCACAGGGGTCGAAACCTCGACAGCTTTCTGTGTTTAACCAGCTCCACCCCTAAACATGACATTAAATGTATTATGTGGAGCATGTCTTTTTCTCCAATGAATCTTTACATTGTTGATGGTTTTGTCTATGTTTGATTGAATATACATAGCATAGTGAGGCTGCTTGGCCTTTTTATGTCACTATTTCATCTGCACTATCCTTCCCTATACCACTCCCTTCCCTCCTAGGGGCACTTTTTGAAAGCCATCGGAATACAGTATCATGTTATCTTTGTGATATACAATACATGTCTACATTGTAAATAAATGACAATGTATGCCATTTGATGTTTCTCTAATTTTGCTCCATATTATCATTATCTTTTTCAAATTCTTTTGTCTTTTGTTTTGCTGGGACCCTTCCTCTCAGTACCTGTTTTACACTTGAGGCAGAGGTGGGCTGCCTCACGCCATTGGGCACAGGCATGCATAATTTATTTTTAAACATGATTGCTGGTGCCTGAAACTTTGTTTAGAAACCTGCGGTCAGTGCAATTACATGTGAAGCGCCCATTACCAAGGCTGCCTAGGCCTAACAGACACTCTCTGAGCCTTTATCTCACACTTGTAGTTCCCTGCTTTCTCCCTTTATGATGGGTTTTACGTCTTTCTCTTCTTCCGCCTTTCTACTTTGCTTGTTTTTTCCTCTCTTGATCGGGGAAAAAGTCTGATGGCCCCCACTGGTAACCACCGACTCAAATTAAGCATTGGGTCTGGCGGGGGTGGAGTTCTGGTTGATACTCCCACTCCGAGATGACAGTACGATACCCAACACTTTATTTAAGGTGGACAACAAACTTTATTCAGCAAGGGATTATTTATCGTTTTGTAACGTGCGGGTAACCATGCTTCTCATTTTTTGACAACTGTGTGTAAAAAAATGTAAATACAAAGAAGCAGAAGTAGTAAAGTATACGTAAAATTGGCAAGTATGTTTATGGAAAATACAAACGGTTACATTTCTACCATTAAATGTGTGAATTTACAAGCAAAGATATTAACCATTAATTAAGCACTACTCTATTTTTGGGGATATCTTTTTTGCCCACTTGCATGCCAAACTTTTCCTGCACTTTCTTATTATATCAGTCACTTCTACCAAATTGAACAATGATCCCAAGCCATAAGTTAGTAACCCTTATGCTAATCATAACCCGAACCCCTCACGCTAGCCCCACTTCAACCCCCTAAGTTAACCTAACCATAAGCCAGTTGCTTACCACGCCTAAACTCTTACCCCAAACATACTCTAATCCTTCCCACAGTAAGATTTACTTCATCCCTCACACAATACATTTTACTTGCCCAATTCCTGTTTCCAAAACGTAGCTTAAACTTAACCATAAACTTCAATTTTCTACTTTGTTTGCCTGTACTTTATCTTTCTCATTCTATTTTTTCCAAAGCATTTTGACTAGTCCCCACAAAACAATCCTATGAATGAATTTAGAATGAAGGTGTTTATCCTTACATTTCACATCTGCGCTGTGCATTACCTACTTCGAGTGGGAGTTATTCTTTGCGGTGGCTCTTTCGTGTCAGCTGTAACTCAGTAGCTGTTTTTTGTTTTATGAATGTGAAGGGGTGTCATACAGAACAAAGTGCACACTCACATAACAACAAAACACAGGACCGCAAATTACTACATCCCATAACACCGCCTTTGGCTAGGTTCACCCATATAAATGAAGATAAGCAAGCGAGAGGCACCAAAAATTGCCAGTCATGGTAATGAATGCCATGGCACATGGGGCAAAAACCCCACACAAACCAGTTCAATTAGCACCATGGTCTGCTGGGTGCGTGGTATGAGCAGTGTGTGTGATGGGAGTACCTTACACAACCTGATACACTAAATGTACTATCATTTCACGCACATTTGTATCTGGAGGTCTATATTTATACATCTTATCATTTATTTGTGCTGCTGACTGAATCTGCGTATGTATGTATGCATCTTTAAACATATCTAACTTTTTGTATCCATAACTGATCAATGTGTCTTTGTCCCTGTCAAATATCTTTGTATGTATGGATTAACTCCCAGACCTCCTGCTAACAGCAGCAGTCAAAATAGTACTCACCAAATGGAAGGACACCTCCAAGGCCACCTTCAAGGGGTGGCTCAATTGAGTGACATACCTGAGAGGAGCTGATAACACAGCCCTACGAAGCACACCTTGGAGACAACCCAACAGGGGTATGTGGGCGTCCTTGGACAGATTCCATGACCCATACGAACCCCCATAAAAAGTGATAGTCAAAAGCACACACCTAGCCCATCACCTGGCCCCCCACTGGACAGGCCTCCACCGCGGAGACAGTAGTCTCCTGCTAAGTCCCATCCCCCTAGCTCCCCCCCTCTCTCACTCGCTAGGCTCTCCTTGCTTTTCCTACACTTTACCCTTTTCTTTCAGTGAAGACAGAGGGACAGGGGGCCGGTCAAGCATATACTTCAGCCGTGGTCGGCAGTAGGAGTTCCTGCAGGGCGGTGACGTGGGGAGGGGGAGGGGCAGGGTGGGGGGTAGTAATGTACGGATTACGGAGTTTAACAGGTAAGTAAACATATAAATAAATAAAACGAATTTTGTTGCGTGCACTGCATCACCAAATGCGATGCAGTGCACGCAACAAAATTTGTTTTATTTATTTATATGTTTACTTACCTGTTAAACTCCGTATTCCATACATTACTACCCCCCACCCTGCCCCTCCCCCTCCCCATGTCCCCACCCTGCAGGAACTCCTACTGCCGACCGCGGCTGATATACTCTATTGTTACCCAGCCAGTATGACTGATACCCCTGGCACAATGCGCCAAAGATTACATGTTATATGTCATATGCTATATGTTATATGTTGCATGTGTTCATTAAGTAAAGCAGGGACGGACCAGCATATCTGTATTCTGGTTCACTGTACCATCATCAACCAATCCATGCTGTTGAACCGCTTGTAATGACAAAGCAACGACGATAATGTGTTATTTGTTACATGTTGTAAGTGTAAATACCAATAAAAACATTAAAAAACTAGTAGTGTGCATATATATATATATATATACACACACACACACACATATACACACACACATATATATATATATATATATATAGACTGAGTGTGTTTCTGTGAACTTATAAAGTAGTAATATAGGCATCCAAATACTTGTAATTAAAGAATATATGTAAACAGGAATATACGCAGATATGCAGAGAGTTAAATATGCTGTTCATTGTTACTGTTGACTGCATGGAAGGGTCATGTTCTTGACAGCCGTGACCTCGAGTGGGCCATGACGCCCATTCCCTCCCTGGATTCGGGTGATAAATAGCACATTTGCTGCTACATACCTGCATATATGGGTTAGGTATTGCTACTTTCCATGCGTGTAAGAGGGTAATAAAAGTATTTACCCAGATAGTAAGATAAGTATGGGCCATAAATAGAATCTCATTAAGTAGGAGAGCTGGCGCCAAGTGCGTCCCTTTGAGTTCGCCACAGTTAGACTTTACAGTGGTAACAGCGTGGGATTTGACCTTTGTACTTTAGTAATACAAGTATAAATGGAGGCTAAATAATACATTTGTTATCATTAACATATTGATTCTCATTTCTTTCCACCGGCGTGGCATAAATACATATGACGTGGCGGTGAACACATAATCAAAACATAATAAACTATTAACAATAATAAGTAAGGTATAAATAACTCGCCTAGGTCGACTAGGGGCATTCCATTTGCAAAATAATAACTGCTGGGCCTGAGGTTTTGTTCAGAAGACCGAAGCCGGCACTATCGAAAGTGGGATGCGGGGGACTGAATCTGCCTCGTCTTGGGTCCACCTGATGCCTCTTTACTCTTCTGGCAGAGAGTCCAGGCCCCTTTATTTCACACAGGTTCTCTAACATCCCTGCTTTCGCGCCTTTTCAGTGTTTTTCCATCATTCTCTTTCTCCTACTTTTCCCTTTTGTGGTTTTCTCTCCCCTGCTCTGTATCAAAGTCTGATTTGGACATATAATTGCCGGTTCCCAAAAATGACTTCCGGTGGGCACCATTAGCAACCACCGGCTCAAATTAATAATTAGGCACTGTGGACAACCAACCTCTCATCTCAAGGAAAACCAGCAAAGCACAAATCATGTAACTTCCATATTGACAAATCTCTACTAAGCATCTAAAATTAAACACCACCGAACAGCCACAACCAACGATGGCAATCACAGAACAAGAAGGCGCTACGATGCAATACTAATGGAAGAAGGCGCTGCACATTTTACTCATAACCTAACATATAAAATGCATCAAGGTACCTTTGATGCATCTTAGTACTATAATATATCACTGGGTGTGCTTGTTACGCATCAAACTACACCTGTGTATAGTCAAAACGTATATCAACGTAGCTCTGAAGTACCTGTACAGATCCATGTATTTGTAACATATGAATTTGTGATATATCCTGTTGCCTTGGGCACATAATGTATCATTTTACTCTTAACGCATCTATGCATACATAATGTATCCCTATACTTAGGGCTAGATATATCTAAGCTCGCACGTGCCCGTACTCTGTCTATAATGCTCGTATGCACCTCGGAAGCCTCAGTTACGAAGGCGCATCGCGTGGCATTCATTTAATCTGGGGCATGTCTTCTTTCTGCTGCTTAAACCCCACCGCCCTGTCAAAACGACGAAAGACTGAACATCTGAAATTCGGCCATTTGCCTTTGCCAGCACGCCGCCCTCCCTGACACGTGCGCGGTCCAGGTGTGGCGGTGCTGCGTCTGTCGAGCAGTGTCCAGATGTTGAGGCGGAGCGTCTGGACGCGCAGTGGCCAGACATGTAGGTGGCGCGGCTCTGCATGCAGTGACCAGATTTGGAGGCCATGGGGCTGGACGCGCAGGTGTGAGGTGGTGTGGCTGGGCGGCAATGTCCAGATGTGGAGGTGCGCCGCTGGGTGCATTGTGTCCACCCATATGGAGGTGGAGCGGCTGGGCTCAATACGTAAAGGTGTGGAGGGGGTGCGGCTGGGCGTGCAATGTCCAGATGTGAATGGGCAGGTCTGGGTGAAATGTGCCCAGATGTTGAGGTGGAGCGGGTGGGCGTGGGTGCAGTTTCCAGATGTGGACGCGCGGCGCTAGGAGAGCAGTGCCCAGGTGGGGAGGCTGTGAGGTTGTGTGTGCAGACAGCGAGCCTGGTCTTGCAGGGTCATAGAATAGAAGTAGGTGGCACCGACAGGAGGAAACAGATTTTATTTTTATTGTGCGGTGGAGAGGTGCCCTTGGACATGTAGGTGCAGGTGTGCGCTGACCCCGGCTGCTCGCAAGAAGGAAGGCTCAATGTGGTGTCCCTCCCGGGGCGAAGGACCGCCGCTTGCTTACCAGTCTCAAGGGGAGGGCGCTGTCGATCCTCGCGGATCTCTCTGGGCCGCGGGCTGTTGGCAGGAACGAGGCTGGAAGAAAGCAAGCGGCGAGCAGTGCGATCCGCGTCAAACTTGGGCTCAGGCGCGGCCGAGCATCCTCTCCTCTTGTCTCTGAGTAACAGCGATCTGGGTACCACCAGAGCGCTCCCGGCCTGTACCATCTCTTCCCAGGGACGGGGGTGGCGGGAAAAGCACCAAGGCCCCAGACCCTCCACCTGCGAAAACCGGATGTCATTCCTGTCACAATGCCTAGGGCTCCATGCAGACATGCGATTCGAGATGTACTGAAAATATCCTTTCTTGGCGTGCTCCCCGGGGTTTAGCCGTACAATGCACGCCACTTCCCTCTGACTGGCTCATTGATGGTTGATTCCAGGCTGCCCGATTGCCCCTAAAACCAAAATGTATATGTGGGCTTATTAGTATTCCTGAAAGGCACGGCGCGTGCCAGGGAGCGGATAGTGCCCCTCCTGGTGGTTCTGATCAGCTAATGTCGGTATTTGTCATTTTGATGGGTGTGTGCGCATTTGTCACGTTTGACAGAGCCAGTCACAGCCCGGTGCCCGCGCCGCAGTTCGTGGACCAGTGCATCAGTGACTTTTTTTGAAACATTCCTTATCTTTTGACTTCCAGTAGAGGCCGATTTCCTAACTAGCTGTCTCTTCTGAAAGGCATGCCGTTCGCGGCGGGGTAAGTCCCATGCAGGGCACAGCTTGATCGCTGACTGACTGCCTCCCAGCCGAGCAACTAATGACGTGTGCCTTTCTCCACCTGAGGACAGTATGGGTCTTACAGACTACTTTTTAGACATGCCCCCGAGCCAGCCCCAAGGGCAGTGCCTACCTACCTAATTAGGAGAAAAAAAACCTAAGAAGACCCGCTGCAATTGTAAGGAAATTGTAAGGCACGTGCAGCTTTGAGAGGTCTCTTCGCGTCTCGAGACGAGTTGGAATAAAAATATAGCGGGCAGGGAACAGGAGCAGGGTGTGACATGGGGGTAGGTCTGATGCAAACAAAAGGTGATGGGAGGAATGCTTGTAAATTATCCAACCACTTGATGTCGCTCAGGGTTTTGCCCACCACTGCCACCTCAGATTAGACCAAGTCATATGCAAATATCTTGCTCCTGCTCAGGGCATAAGTCGTAAAAAAAGAAGTGGGGGGACACTGTCACCGAGAGTGACGTCACGACGGGAAGTGACGTCACGAAAGGTCTGAGGTGCAGAGCTCCTCGTCCCAGGGAGGCCAAAGAGTGAAGTCCAGCTGTGTGGCAGGGGGGACGGCGCCCCCCCCCCCGGTAAAATAAGTGGGGGGACGCCATCCACCCGCGTGGTACCCCGACTCGAGCCCTGATCCTGCTCCATTAGGAACAGTCCAGTCCGAACTGCAGAGTCAGGTCCTCTATGAACCGGAGCACAAGCAACCCAAGATCGGTTTCACCCTAAATGTGGCTCATCAGTGAGGCGTAGCTTGGTTCCAGTGGCACAGTGAGCCAAGACCTACATGTTGGCATACCGTTGGCGACTTAGGGCATGTTGTCAAACACACAAAAGTTGATGGGAGGAATGGGACAATTTGTCTGACCCAGGGGTAGCATTCCATACATCATTCTGTTGCCCACTATGTGACCTCAGATTAGACCCAGCCATATGCAAATTATTCATATTCCTGGTCCAATAGGAAAAGTTCAGCCAGAACTGCCAACACAGGTCCTCTTTGAACAGGGCCAGACTGGCAGTAGTGGGCACCAGGCACTTACCCGATGGGCCGGAGGGGTGGGGGCTGGGGATGTGGCCGCGGCGGCTGCTTTTCTCACTGGGGCCGGTTTGCAGCAGTGCTGCAATATCAGCCCCCGTAAGAAAAGAGAGAGCTGTGCTTTTTGCTAGCACCCGCCACCCCTCCTGCTCCAAGGGCCGGTCAAGCAGCTGACAGGACTGGTTGCCGCTCCCAGTCCAGCCCTGTCTCTGAACTGGAAAAAAAGCATCTCAAGAACAGTGAGTTCATACAGATGGACACAATTGTAAGGGCCTTCAAAGACAGGTCAGCTTCTAAACACACGAAAGGGACACAAACCACTATGAATTAACTATAGGTAAACTCACCTGCCTTTCCTTCTCTCTTCCCCATGCCATGCTTGGCACACTCAGCCAATCTTGGTCTTTTAGCCAACATCACTTTGTATTCTAGGACACAAAATTTCATTTTTTGACTAGTACTAGCAGTGGCATAACAATCCCAGGATATGTGGCTTATCTGCCGGATACCGTTCAGCACAGGACAGTTCACCGTCTACACTCTACATTGACATAAAATAGCATAACAGAAGCAGACCGTCAAAGGCCTAGCAAATCACCAGTGTGGGGATAAGAGGTGTACCACCCACACTTAAAGGAAAAAAGGAGAGACAGAGGAATAGGGTGACCTTCAAAACAAACTCCTTCACCCCCCAAAAACCTGAAAGAAGGCAGCTCTTGAGGCGAAAACATCTGGAACGCAGGTCTGTCCCCACAGAAAGAGAAGAGACAAAGCATCATGGTAAAAAATAAAGAGTAGGGAAACATCATGTTTGGTAGGGAATTCACCATGCAACATACAGTGGCATTAAAACCACCCAACAGTGAATGTTGCGTGGTGGGAAACCCTAAATCCCAATTTCAGCATGGAACGTGCTGATGGCTTGAAAATCAGGACCGTCTGAAGGTGTCACTCAAGGCATTGAGTAACTCGGTAGTTAAACTGATAATCACATTCCAATAGCATACAGTGGGGTGTGAGCATAATAATGAATCACTTAACCTAGTCTTGCTTGTTCTGAAATGAGCAAAAAGAACTCATCGTCCAACTAGAAAGAGAATTTTGGACAATTCATTAACCCCTTGACCGCGGCGAAAATTCCGCCGCGGTGCTGGTGATTTATGGCGTGGGCGTGGTTCGGACGGCCCCCGGCCGTCCTCCGCACACGCCCACCGTGACGTCGGCCGGCCGCCGGCCGTCCGACGAATGGAAGGGGTTAATGTACCCAAACCAGAAATCCGTTTCTTTCTCCCTTTGCTCTCAAATTGTCAAACCTCTGTTTCTTTTCTCACCTGCCCTTACCGCTCCCATTCATCTGTTTATCCCACCTGTCTTTAACCTCTATCTTCTTCCAAAGTTCTATGTCCACCCTGTAACTACCACTGCTGAATGGCTAACAAAAATACTGTCTCCAAATACAACCCTAGCTACAATCTTTCTCTGGCACATAGGGGCCCATTAGGATGTCGGTCGATTGCCTCCGCCAGGCTGGCGGTAGCCACGGCCCGCCTGGCGGACGCAATCCGCCCGACATCCACAGTAGTTTTCCCCCCGCCATATTAGTAGGCGGGGGGGACCGCGGCGGACGGAAAGACTGTCCGCCGCTTTTCCGCCCCGGTCGCCTTGCGGCCGGAGTGGAAAATGTTAAATATGGTGGCGGTGTCTCATAGGGCTTTCAGACATGCCTTTCCGTGGCGGCAATGCCGCCACGGAAAGGCATGCGGTCTTCACTCTGGCGGCCCCCTTTGGGCCCCCAGAGTGAAGGAGGGGTGGGGGCTGCACACGGGGGTACCTGTGGTAACCCCCAAAGTTGCGTAAACAAAGCGGCAGGCACCGCGCGGTGCCTGCCGCTTTGTTTATGCAAATGCTGAAATGCATTTCTAGCATTGTGGCGGGCAGGGCTGAAAGCACCGCCCGCCACAATGCTAGAAATGCAGGATGTGCCCGCCACTGTGGCGGGCACATCCTAATGCCCCCCACGGGACCGCCGCCCTTATGGCGGGCGGTTCCAATCCCCGCTATTGTCCGCCCGTCATCCTAATGAGCCCCTTAGTGTTTAACAGGTTTAGGGCTCAATTTGAATGTTGGCAACAGAGTATGCATAGCGCCAACATGAAGGTTTGCCTGCCCGATTTAAATGCGGGCAGAGCTTTGGTTTAGCTGCATCAGTGACTACTCCACCACAACCATAGCCAAATCTCAGTGACGGCCCTACATAGAAAAGGCCGTCAGAGAAATGTCTGCAAGTTGGTCTATCCTGAATGGGTGGGCGGACACATAGCCATTTTTTTACTTTCCGTCACTGCCAGACATGGAGGGAATGCTTGAGTTAATCTCAGCCACTGGTAATTACTCGGGCCGTAACCCAAACCATCGCTATTTTGCATTTCGCTTAAGGGAAGGCCTGGCCTGGAAGTTCAGTCTGGACTGTTCCCACTGGAGCAGGGTCAAGACTGATTTGCATATTGCTGGGTCTAATCTGAGGTGGCCTGCGATGCAAGGTAACGATGGACTGGTATGCCACCCTGAGTAATCACCAGTGGCTGAGAATAATTCAAGCATTCCATCCATCCCTTTTTTGTATACTTTAGTGTGGCACCCTAAGTGGGATAGATATGCCCAGGTGTGGGTCCTGTGCACACTGTGTTACTGGATTCAAGATATACCTTGCAGATGAGCCCTAACTAGGGTGAAACCAGTACTGGGTAGCTTATATTCTGGCTCATGGAAGAGCCTGGCAGCTTGGGCTGGACTGTTCCCATTGGAGCAGGGTCAAGACTGATTTGTAAATAGCTGGGTCCAGCCTGAGGTGGTATTGTGTGCGAAATAAGGATGGACTGGGATGTGGCTCGAGTAATTACCTGTGGCTGAGATTAATTCAAGTATTCCATCCATCACTTTTGTGTATACTTTATTGTGGTACCCCAAGTGGATGGGTATGCTCAGACGTGGGTTCTGTGCACACTGTATTACTGGAATCAAGCTATAGCAGGCTGATGAGCCCTAACTAGGGCGACACAAGTCCTGGGTTGCTTGTATTTCGGTTCAGAGAGGACCTGGCCTAGCAGTTCGGGCTGGACTGTTCCTATTGGCGCAGGGTCAAGACTGATTTGTATATGGCTGGTTCCAAACTGAGGTAGATTGATGGGCAACATAACAATGGAGTAGGATGTGGCCTGAGTAATTACCAATGACTGAGATTAATTCAAGCATGCCATCCATCACTTTTGTGTATACTTTATTGTAGTGCCCTAAGTGGGACTGGTATACCCAGACTGAAGAACCGGGGATTCTTAGAACCCAGCGGTGCCAGGGACACACCCGAAGTCTTCGAGTTCTCCTGTCTTGGAATACAGAGACACGGAATACTTCTAGGTGGCGTCAGAGATCAAATTTATTAGCTGCAGCTAGTAACAGTAAACCAAGCAATACAACATGGTGTACAACTCAGGAGACTGCTCAATTTTCGTAGAGCAATACATCACTTTTTATACACAATTCGCTCCATTACAAATGCACACCCACTGCGACAAATTCTGACGAATCAAGTACATTTCACACACATTATTACATTCCAAGAAGCTCACTTTACATCGTACCAACCCACAAGTTAATTATTAGGACTGTCCCAAAGACCTGGGGAAGTACCCTTAGCATCGCAAGCAAAGAAGGGATGGCAGAGGGAGGCTCTGCAGAAGGGGACTGCTTTTACTCCCTGAATGAGGAGTCTGAGTTAGAGCAGACAAGTGATAGGGGCTCACAGGAGTTCTCGGCCTCTGGTTCTGGCGATGGTTCAGGCTCTGACACCGGCTCAGACAAAGACACTACCCAGAAAAGGAAAAGGAAATCACTAAGGTTATCAAGACAGCTAACAGAGGGCTTTGAGGGGGCGCAAAGGAAACTATTATGGGATTACTCAGCGACCTCTCAGGCATATCAGGAAGAGGATGGCAATAGCTCAGTAGCTCCACCTGAGGGTACAATGCAACAGATTCCTGTCGAGCTCCTGTTTAACACCCTTAAACAAATGCAGTCTGAGGCCAGGGCGGAAAGCCGGAGAGCAAGGCAGGATGCTAAAAAAATCCAGAACACAATGAGGAATATGAACAAACTATATGACGAACTGGCGGAAAGAGTAACGGAAGCAGAGGAACGGACAGGCAAGCTGGAAGATGACATGGGAGACTTTAAGACCTTTAAAATAGACCAGGAGAAGCGCTCAGAAGATTTTCAATGGAAGCTGGAAGATTTTGAAAATCGACAGCGAAGAAATAACGTTAGACTTTTGGGTGTGGCAGAGGGGATTGAAGGGCAGGACACGAGGCGATTTGTAGTGAATTTACTGAAGGGGGCCTTCCCAGAGTCAGAATGGGAATGGGAGAAAGAGATCCAGCGGGCACACAGATATCCCTTCACAATAAAGCATGGAGCAGTGAAGGACGGACAGGGCTCCTACCCCAGAGCAATCTTAGTAAATGTAGGGAACTTTTTGTTAAGAGAGGAGATTATAGCTAAGGCCAGACCCGATTCTAAAAGAGCTTTTGAGGGTACTTCATTCTTCGCTAGGCCTGATTTTTGCCATGCCACAGTAGAGAGAAGGTGGAGGCTCAGACAGCTGATTGCACTACTACAGGCATTAGGGTCAGAAGCATATCTCCTCTTCCCCGCTAAATTGAAAGTAGTGACAAAAGGGAGAATAAGAATGTTTAATTCAGAAATTAAAGCGCAGCAGTTTATTGATGAGTTGAAAAACAAGAAAGGGGGCTAAAAACGCTGAAAATACTGTTTATGATGGATCAAAAGTAATGTTTATAATTGGATGAATGAATGACGAATGATCGATCGATGACGAGGGCTGCTTCAGGGAGTCCGGCAGCCTGTGAGTATATAGGCTGAGGGGGGTTGCGATTGACGCAACTCAAAAGCGGCCACACATAGGTCACTTTGACCTATTTGCCAGTAAAGGAGGGGTGGGTGGCAAGGGAGGGGAGGGAGGGGGGGATGGAAGGGTGAGGGGAGGGGGGAGGGGGGGGAAAACGCTCACATTTTCGGTATTAATTGTTGGATTCAACACATTTGTACATTGTGTAGGTTTAAAGGCATATGGTACATAAAAACAGTAGGTTTTTGCATAAGGAATTTGTCGCATTTTAATGGCATGTAAGATTGCTTCTATCAATATATGTGGGCTCAACTGCGCTAACAAAAGATTGAGAGTGGCGGCTTGGCTGAAAACTTTAAAATTGGATTTGGTATGTCTACAGGAGACACATATTGAAGGAACAAGAACGTATTTATTGGAGCAACTTGGATTTAAAGTATTGGCAAACACTAAACAGGGGACTAAAACAAGAGGAGTAGCAGTACTGGGTAGGAATAGTGATGCGGAAGTAAGGAGAAAAAAAGAGGACCAATGGGGGAGGTGGGTGATTCTCGAAATTTGTTTTAAAGGGGAGGTCTTAACATTAGTGTCCATATATGGATCAACCGAGGACGACCCAGATGTCCTGCAATTTTTGGATACTGAACTGTCTCAATGGCCAGAGCCTATAGTATGCTGTGGAGATCTAAATATTCATGTGCCAGATAGCTCCTTTCTACAGATAGGAGGAAAGTACGGGGGGAGGAAAAAGAAAGTGTTCAAGGCTCTGGTAGATCTGGTGTCACATAATTCTCTGGTGGACCCATGGGTTAAGCTGCACCCATATTTAGATGGCAGTAAGTTTTTTTCAGCCCCACACAGGACGCTGGTTAGGTTGGATTATTTTTTAATTTCTAACTCATTAATGCAGAGCTCGCAGATTGAGAAACAACCACGGATAGTGTCAGATCACAGTCGTTGATATTAACTTTGAAATTGGGGCAGGAACAAAACACTAGATCACAGTGGACGTTTGAAAGAGCTCTGTTAAAAGACCCGGATTATAGAAAATATATGGAGGAATGGATTACATTTTATTGGGAAATTAACAGAGAAACTGCACCACCGGGGGTTGTATGGGACACTTTTAAGGCCGGGATACGGGGGGAGACCACTAGCTATGTCTTAGCAAGACAGAAGAAAGAGAGAGCAAGAATAGAGGAAGAAAGGTTAAGATTGATAAAAGAGGAAGATGATTTGGCCCGGGCTATATCGCAGAACCACCCGCTAGAGCTGCACTTATTCAGGATTATAGCTCTAAAGGCAGAAGCCATTGAAGGTATAGCCGAGAAAGCTGCAAAGAATTATCTGATTAAAAAAGAGAATGTTTATGAAGTAAGCGAAAGGGTAGGACACATTCTGGCTGTACGTACTAGACAGAGATTGGCCTCATCAGATATAAAAGAGATCACGGATCAGCAAGGTAATTTGTTAGGAGAGGCTAACTTAGTTAGAGAAGTATTTAGAGACTATTACTCCACCCTGTACACTCCCGAGAAGGAAGGAAGTATCAATGATATCACTGGATACCTTAGAGAGATTGCTCCCCCTATTTTAGCTGAGGATGGAAATGAAGTCCTAGAAGCCGTACTACACATGGATGAATTTGATGTGGCATTAAGTAGTTTACCCTCCGGAAAGGCTGCAGGCCCTGATCAGATCAGATCCCGGTGGAGTTTTATAAGGTTTTTAAAGGCTCGCTCCTGGTTGACATGTTTAACATCATGGTTTTGGCACGAAAAGGGGAGTCAATCCCCCAATCATGGGGGGGGGGCGGATATTATTGTCATTTTGAAAAAGGGGAAGGATCCAAAAGTTACGGGGTCTTACAGACCGATAACATTGATGAATGTCGACGTTAAAATATATTCAAAAATCTTTGCTACTAGGCTGTCAGGGGTTATTGAGAACTTGGTAAGTCCAGCACAACATGGATTTATTCCTGGCAAAGGGACAACGCAGCATACTAGGATGGTCATCACCATGTTTGATGCTGCAGACGGCCTGGGAGACCCTATGGCAGCGCTTTTTTTAGATGCCGAAAAGGCATTCGATAGGGTCTCCTGGGACTATTTATGGCAAACTATGAGGTGGTGTGGTATAGGAGAGGGATTTACTAGGGCTATACAAGCTTTATATAATGAGCCTACGGCTAAAATTAGAGTTAACAGAGGCTACTCGTCAGCTATTAAAATTGGGAGGGGGACGAGACAAGGGTGTCCCTCATCCCCATTATTGTTTGCCCTCTATCTAGAGCCATTCTTGCGTAAGCTTGAATTCAATCCACTTATATTTCCCATGAGGTTGAACGGATGTGTGGTTAAAACACTTGCCTACGCCGATGACGTGGCAATACTTACCCCAGACCCTCTCTTGGCAATTAGAGAGGTGGAAGCAGAAGCTGCGCTGTTTGGACAAGTTTCTGGATATAGCCTGAACAGGTCAAAAACACAGATTGTAGAAAATGCCTATTCTAGTTGTAATGACCTGCGGGTGACTACCACTGCAGTTTATTTAGGGGTGGCTATCTCGGCAGATTTAGACAAAGTTGTTGAAAATAATATCGCCCCCCTAATATCAAGAGTAAAATCTGATCTGGATAGATTAAATAACCTACACTTATCCCTGGTAGGTACTACCAACATTATTAAAATGCTAATTCTCCCCAAATTTCTTTATTTATTTAGATCTATTCCACTTTTTTTTTAAACCAAATGGTTTAACTCGTTAGAAATTATTCTGAATAGATTTATCTGGGCACAGGGTAAGACCAGGAGAGCTTATAGATTCATGTCCCTGCCGAGAGAGAGAGGGGGATGGGGAGTACCAGATTTTAGAATGTATTATCTTGCTACTGTCCTTCAATATATGCAGGGGTTAATAGGGGGGGGGGTAAAGAGCAAAGAGTGACAACTATGTCCACAAAGGTTTACACGGCGGTTTTAGGTGAGGAAGCAGAAAATTGTTACTTAAACTGCACGGAATACGGGTACTATAAGAGGACCCGATTTAAAACACTTAATGCAACAGCTCGAATCTGGAACACTTTCCTAAAAAAGATAGGCCTTGGAAGATTTAATAGATACACCAGGCTATATAAGAACCGGTCATTCCCCGAGGCAGTTTTCGCTGATGGCACAATGGCCAGCTGGGTTGAAAGGGGAATAGGGCAGATTGGGGATCTGAGGGATGAGAGTGGGATACTACAGTTTACAGACCTTATGGTGAAATATGGTATCGATAGGAGGTCGTTTTTTAAATACCTGCAGATTAGGAGTTTTCTGAGCAGTAAACAGGGTGGGCCTGCAGGGTTTCAGAGAATTGAAATTATGGAAAAAATACAGGCTTCTGCGGACTGTACAATCAGAGCATTGTATGCATGCTTGATGAAAGGGAAACTAGATGATATGGAAAAGTATTGTAATAAATGGGTAGAAAAGTTGAGCATTCCGAATGAAATATTTCAGGAGTCACTTGAATTGGCATGCACGGTATTGCGTTCTGCGCCCCTTCAATCACAGCATTATAAGACTCTGTATCAATTATACTTTACCCCAGCAAGAATTGCCAAATGGGGAGGTACTAATGGTATTACCTGCCCTAGATGTAATTTCTTAGAGGCAGATATCGTACACATATTTGCTACCTGCCCCCAACTGCACACCTTGATTGGTAATATAGAGCGCTTTGTGAATAGAACATTGAGCATTCAAATAACTTTAACTCCTTCAACATTATTATTGGGGATAGGCCTAGATAGGGGAGGCACGCAGAAAGAATTTATTTTTGTGGCTACTGCAGTGTATAGATTGACAATAGCCAGAGCGTGGCTCGATAGAAATCCACCTACTATGCAAAACTGGCTGGCTAATTTACTAGCGACTTATAATTTGGAAAAACCTATATATGCTCGGAAAGGTGCAAGAGGTAGGGTGAGAGGACTTAGAATCTGGGAGCCTATAACCAGATGGAAAGAGAGCCTGGGTTCACATTGATTAAGGCTCTCTCTTATTATATTTTTGGGGTTCTATTTGTTTATTTAATCTCCCCCTTTTTGTTTGTTGTTTCTTTTTTTTTTTTTCATTATAGAGATATAAGCGGTACTATCTGTATATAATATGACGATTTACTTTGTTTATTATTATGTAACCTACAATTGATATGAAATGTTTGAATGTACACTGTACAATGTGCATAGTCTGCGAAAAAAAATAATAATAAAAAAAAAAAAAAAAAGGACTGTCCCAAATTCGATTACCAAAAGCCGGACAAACCCATAATTGAAAGCACTACCCATGTAATGAAAAGACATAAGAAAAGGAGCAATTCAGATGTTGAGTAGGATAAGATATGTGCATGAAACTAAAAGTTAACGATATCCTGAACATTGATTGGAAAACCTAGACAACGATCAGCTAGAGAAATTGGCTTCGCGTAGTGCCAATATCGGCCCACTCACCAGCCCGCTCCCCGTAACATGCATGACGCAGAAATAACCAGACAAGACAACTTTTTTGTTGGAGAAAAGTAGCTGCAGGTTTATTAGCATATACACATGCCAACATGGTGGGTTATCTTACAGGCGATCCAAAAGGCAAGCCGCCCCTCGCGACCTACCACCTGATGGGCCAATTTGCAACATGGCCTTAGCCAATCGTTGCTTAGCGGTAATGGGAGGAGATAGCCCCTCCCAATTCCGGTGAACCATTGGTCCACCCTCTTGCTCACGCCCCCCCCCTACGAGGGGCGGAGCGTTCAAGCAACCCCCGGTTGTACAGCTTTCCAACCGCCCGTAGGATAGCGGGGCGCCGTCGTACCCCCAGGGTCCACCGCACAGACTTCCTGGGGATAATAGGCCTCAGCATCCTTTGTGCTCCTGAAGAGGGTACTCCCGGGTACCTTTCCGCCTCTGGATCGCCCTGTAACTCCGCCTGCAACACAAATAAGAGAAGATTAGAAACATTTCCCCCCACCACCCTGAAAACGCCGGGTATGCGGAAGGGAGGGAAACGGCGTCAGGGTGAGGGGACAGCGGACAAAGAGGCTGCTCGGTGGGCGGGGGAGGAATATATACTCTCCCCCGCCCACCCCCAGAAGGCAGAGATGCGCGGAAGGACCCTCCAGGGTCCCAAAGAGCCAAAGAGCTGGCCTGCCCCGTGTGCCATCTAGTGGCACTACGGTGGCCGCCCTCTTACTTGTGTCCCCTGCGGGGACGTGTCGGTCGGCCTGCTTAGTGCCAATATCGGCCCACTCACCAGCCCGCTCCCCGTAACATGCATGACGCAGAAATAACCAGACAAGACAACTTTTTTGTTGGAGAAAAGTAGCTGCAGGTTTATTAGCATATACACATGCCAACATGGTGGGTTATCTTACAGGCGATCCAAAAGGCAAGCCGCCCCTCCCGACCTACCACCTGATGGGCCAATTTGCAACATGGCCTTAGCCAATCATTGCTTAGCGGTAATGGGAGGAGATAGCCCCTCCCAATTCCGGTGAACCATTGGTCCACCCTCTTGCTCACGCCCCCCCCCTACGAGGGGCGGAGCGTTCAAGCAACCCCCGGTTGTACAGGTTTCCAACCGCCTGTAGGATAGTGGGGAGCCGTCGTACCCCCAGGGTCCACCGCACAGACTTCCTGGGGATAATAGGCCTCAGCATCCTTTGTGCTCCTGAAGAGGGTACTCCCGGGTACCTTTCCGCCTCTGGATCGCCCTGTAACTCCGCCACAGCCCTGGGTGTGGCGACCGTCGCAGCCAGGGCCCCCCACCAAGGCCGGCATTCCTCCTAGCTGTTCCTTACTCGCTATAACTAGGGTCTCTTCCTTATTCGGAAAAAACAGGTCCATGCCAACGTGGACCGCTGACCCAAGAGTCCAGCAACACCAATGGAGTTTGGCTTGTAGTACACATGTAAAAAGGCCAAAACTCTGCTCCAAATATTTACGCATGGCGCAGCACACCGCATGCGAGCCAACTGCCGCACTGTCCCAGACAGGGCATCAAGCCACAGTAGCTTGGAATAAGAAATCGGACCACAGAGCTCACCTGTTACCAACGTGTGGCCAATTCCCCTTGTGCTCAACCTCTATGGTGCATGCTAGCCCCCAGAGCCCAGACAATAAACAATAGTTCTCCATAGCTCCCCGGTGACACAGCATGGTGTCACAACAAGGTGGAGGGAAAGAGGTGTGCTGCCTGTGGATGGTACTGAAAAAATCCATGAAGGGCCAACTGGTGCGGTCTACCCTGCTTGCTGACCCTAAGACCGGACACAGAATCCCGGTCCCTGCTCACCACCTGTGTGAGCCTTGATACTCCCACCGGAACGGTGTCGGGCTACCAAGTTTTGTGTCTCTGCACCTTTAAATATACACAGCACAGGACCTCCTGCGTGTTGGCTCCCGCGCCTCCCCTGACTAGCGCCTTGCCTATAGAGATGGAGACATGTATGACCGCTGAAAATTGCCCGTCCCCCACTGGTGGCAAAACCCACCGTACAATCGTTGTGGTCGATCAATCAAGTGCCATAGAACACTGCAGTGACCAGCGCAATCCCTAGTGAAGGACCTAGGTGCATGAACAAGGTGTCACGGCCAGCATAAGGGGGATGGAGCGCGCAGAGTCCTGATCATGATACACTGCAAGGCTTTGTAACGGGTCAACCTATGCTGCTTACTGAGCAAGCGCCTGGTCACAGGAACATGGACCCTGCTAACCACATGAGACCCTTTTATATACACCGGGGTGGAGTCGAATAAAGATAAAGTGTCACCAGGTTCCCCAATTGTGGGTAGGAGTATCCGCGGGAACCAGTCTGAGAAAGTGTAACATCCGTTACACGCACCTCAGTCCAAAACACCCTTGCCTGATCTACAGAGGCACCTAGAGCCCGCTGCCCCCGCACCGCCTGGCGATGAAAAACTGGCCCAAAACCCCAGACTGGGAATCGAACACTATCACCTCCACAGGCTCTAGCTAAAGCTGGCTACCCATAACCTGGCAAGGTTTGGGATTTGCGCAAGTCGTCCCCCTATGCTTGGCCTTAGTTGGCCCCTATGATGCGCTTAACAGGCAGCCTATACAACTGATGACATGCTGTGGAACTAAGGGGACAAATACTTCCTCCTCGTACTCTCTGGTAAGTGTACGCTGCACGAGGAATCTCAACTTACGTACCTGAAAACAACTAAATAGATCCGGTCTGGGTCGAATGCTTACCCAAGCACTTAGCCAAGGGCCCTCCAATGCAAGACAACCCCTGTTGAGAGGGAAATTGCCTGCCCTTGCGGACGCGTAACACAGCTAAAGCAATCGCTTACCTGGCCGCAAATGGACCACCAAGTGTCCCCCGAAAAGAACAAGTGGAGGCTAAAAAGTATCAGCTTGACCACAGTGGAGTCAGAGCTAACAGGTCTTCGTGGGTTCAGTCTGGGGGAGGTAGTGTGGCTACTGCAGGCCTGACAATCTAATCAAATAGACAATGCGTCAACAAAGTGTCAAGTAGCCGGGGAATCGCAAACTGGCAATGCTGTGGTACAACTAAGTGAGTGTCTCGCGTGGGCCAGGAAGAATGGGTTATCTGTGTAGGGCTACCCATCCATTCAGGTGATGTGCTGAAAATTGCCTGGTGAAGGCTGCTACGCCATAGCCTCCCTAAATTTCTTACCAAAGGAGCACTACGCTTCCAACAGCCCATCTGTTAACATGGTCAATGCTGCATGGTTGCACAAGCTTAAGAGGCCACAATAAAGCTTTCTCGCATAGTCCCTTATGAACTGGCCACCATTTTCCAGAGCTACACGGGTTCAACCTGAACCACCATATAGATACTGTCTCCGTGTCACAGTGCACTATGGGTGACATAAAAGGCCTGAGAAACACTTTCTTGCCAGCAATAGAACGAAGTACCATAATAACTGCCCTGTTGCCTTTCGTATTAACGCAGCGCTATGACCCTGCTAGGTCCCCTGGAGCACACCCGTAGGCACAGCCGTTCTTACCCATGTGATTGGTACTCATTTAACCGACCTCGGAAGGATGACGGGCTGAGTAAACCTAGACTGGGGCTCGAACCGTCACAAGGATAGTAGCGGCACTCTGTCCCCTCCTTATGCGTGTACCATACCACAAGCCCATCTCATGGTTTGTTCAATGCTACAATGCCTTGACATGAAGATTCACCTAGAGCTGCAGGGGAAGGAGGCGTGCCCAGTCTTCGCCTCAACCTGAGCATGCCCACCCAGTCTATTCACCGAATGTCGACGGCCACGTCCGAGTCTCTAAATATTCTACTCAACCAGAGAGAGCAAAACCCAACACCAAGGTCCCACTATCGCCCCACGGCGTCGAGGTGACCGAGCTAGTGTGTATCCCTGCAGAGCTGCACGCTGCGCCACCAGGGCAATGAGTTTTACTCTCAACCAAATAAAAGGTTTCTTAAAATAAACTAAACCTCCAAAGCAAGTTGGAAGAGTCACCCAATATTTCCATTACTAGTAGACAGATGCTGCGGAAAGGTATTGCAACACATAATGGAGCTATAACAAGCAGCCTATACAACTGTGAATACATGTAGTGCCGCTAGGGGAACTCTTACTTCCGCACTTATACTTCCTGGCCTGTGAAACTGCAAAAGGAAACCCTACTTTGGTACATGAAAATACCACCACAAGAAATAGTCATGTAACAGCCTACCCGTGGACTACGCCCAGGGCCCTCCAAGCATGTCAACCCTAGGTGTAGAAAATTGACTGTTAAATATTTTCTGCCACCTCGGGACCATTCAAGTAATATCAGCCAACCAGGCGCCTACTTGGCCACAAACACACTACCCTGTGCCGCCAGACAGACTCACACTAAGAGGGGTAACAAGCTACCAGGTGACGCCAGAGTACCCCGTAACCCTAAGCAGGGAAAAGGTAAAGGCCCTTCACCCTTGTGTGACACAAGTGGAAAGTTATCACAGGAAAGAAGTACTACAGCATCATAAAGGGGCCAGGAGTAAAACGAACATCCCTAAATTGCGGTTCGACACTAGCTGAATAGAGCAAAGCCAAGATGTTGACACCAGTCAGAGCGCTGGCTGCAAAACCAAAGCCTGCTAGTAACATCTGCTTGGGGTAAAGGCCAACTGTCTACATCCCTTACCCTAGCCCACTGGCCACAGTGTGCTAAGACCCTTCTACCTGTTGATAGTTCGGGCGGCCCCGAAAGAGAGGGCTGTTCTCCAGCGCGGTTCCTGATTAAGATAAGAAAAACGACCATTAGAAGCCCCGCCCCCCTAAAAGTAACGTAATAACTTTTTATTCAACGACACTGGGGCAACTGCCCCCTTGCTACCAGGCCAAGCCCGTCAGTCGGATACGGGAACTTATTAGTCCAAAACAGTCGTAGGGGAAGGGCGGGGCAAACCATAGCGAATCAACCGCGGCAGAGGCAGAAGTAAAGGGAAGTGACTTGTTACTAGGTCCAACGTTCCAAAGCTAAGCTGAGAACGGCCATAGCACGTGTGCGGGTGTGTTAGGATATCTCATGCCTCGTCCCCTTCACCTATTAAACCGGACCCTCCTCATCCTACCATACAAACTGTTCTCACCGTACTTCTCTTAAAAGGGGGCACTACCCAAATCATGATGCCCTCTCTCTTCTCTGAAGGAATACTTGAAGTGATGGCCGGTTCTCAATTTATCGACCAGGGGAGGGTCATACAAATGTGTACAAGTGTAAAGAGTGAGCCAAAATAGTAGCATACCTTCTGCCAGTGCGGGGTACCCTTATGTGCACGCGCCCGACACTTCGCTCTAAAAACACACTGTCTGCTACATCAACAAGAGTTCTGAAAAAAGTCAGTTACGAGAGCTGGATACCTCTATCATACCTACTGGGAGGAGGAGGGAGGGGCAACCGCTAGCGCAGCGCAGGGCGGTGGAGTAGTGCCGTGTCTGGAACTGCGACGAAATGCAGATACAAAGTCTGGTGATGACCCCTGCACTAAAGCGTGATGCTGGGAATGCATTTAACTCGTACCAAGCCATGTTACCTAAAAAACAACACCACGCCCCAGGCCATAAAACTGAACGAAAAGTTCTCAACCTAACGAGGCACTTCCCAATTCCAATCATAGAACCCACTAGGGCTGTGGTTCCCAAACTGTGTGCCGCGGCGCCCTGGTGCGCCGTTATCAGTAGCCAGGGGCGCCGCCGCACTATTTGGGAAAGATAGCATCTGCCCTCGTTAGGCCCCCCTGTGCAGCGATGTCAGAAGTGCAGAGTGCCAGATCACCAGATAATTATGCGCCGCCAGAGTTTCACACTCTGGATATGAAATGGCCACCTCACTGAGAAGAGACCAGCCACAGCTAGCCGAGCAGCACATGTGGGAGCCCGCCTTTAGCGGGGGAGGGGGGGGGGGCAAGTAGCCACACACACCGCCTCGGACACTAGCAGGCACAAAGCGAGACCGGATACCAATCTCACGGAGGCACACAGTGTGACAGGCAGCGCTACAGAGAGGGCACGGATTGATTATTACCGGTCTAACCGAATTCTCCAGATTTAGGAAGGCATTTCAAACACTTATCACTGCTAATTGTACGCCACAATTGGGGTTTGTGTTTTTGGAGAAAATGTGTCAACAGGCCTCTGACAACTCAAAAAAATAGTGTTTTCTCTCACTTAGCACCCCTATCAATCCACATTCATCTCCCTTACCTCTGCCCCTTTTGTGCGCCCTGATCTCGTATAATGTATTGATTGTATGCCAGATTGATTGTTGGAAAATCTGAAGCCCACTCCCCTCTATTCTATTGACCAATCTATGCCCTTGGGTGTCTTTGGCCTATCAGAAATCGGAGACTTATATTTATTTAACTTGGACATCCAACTTCAAATTCCAAACAGAGCTGGACTGGTCACAGGTGGAACACGGTTTTTCAATCTTTTCCAGAATATTTCTGTTGCATCAAGCAAATAACTACAAGTGTTACTATAGTAACATACATATGAGCACCTATTTGTTATAGTGAATGCCTAATCCAGCCAAGGAGTGTCATATTTTAAGAATAACCTTTAGTATTCATGCATGAAGATGGATCAGGAATTCTTTTTAGGTCATCATGTCCTCTATGTGTAGTCATAAATATACTGGATGAAAAGCTTTTTGCCTATTAATGACTTCTGACATCACCTTTTCTTTTTATATAGCGCGAACATTACCCGAAGGTGTCAGAGCGCTTTACATAAGAACCAGTTGCGATACATAAGGACTTAGGATTACATGCGTTACATAAAAGATACAAGCAGAAAAAAATTGCAAATGTACAAGTTATAAAGTCACACAGGGAAGAGATATAAACAGAAATAAATTGCAAATGTACAGGTTGTAAAGTCACTCAAGGAAGAGATACAAATGGATAAATTCTAAGAGTCACATAGGAATGGTAGAGAGTACAAAGGTCTACTGCGGTGGTTCCCAAAGTGTGCGCCGCGGCACCCCGGTGCGCCGGTAAAAAAATGGTGGGGAGCCACGGCCAACTGCCAATTAGGTCAAAGGAGCCACGGGTCAAAAAAGTTTGGGAACCACTGCACTAGGGTCACAGGGGAGCCTTGGAAGGAACGGTCAATTCACAAGGAAATGGAAGTGTCCGCCCAGATGTTCCTGAGGTTTGAGGTTTGAGGGGGGCAAGAAATAGCCAAATTAACCATCTTCTTGTCATATGGTACGTATGTAACCTGCACACTTCGCTTCACTCCGTAACCCACTGTAGCTATCTTACGTCGCGTTATCGCCAGGTACTCGCACAAGCGCCTCAATTGCCCCTGCGACGTTTGTGTTCATGTTAAACTGTCTGCCCAGTCTAGAAGGGCCACACCTCTACTTGTAATCTACCAATACAGCGTGATGCGGTGCGCCAAACAATGCTTGAACCTGCACGCCCCGCAACAAGGCCGACCGTTAAGCAGAATGCCCCCTCGTCCTCTGAAACAACAAGTGCCTAAAACGGTGCCCTGCCTAGTCCTATTAGCCTCCCAGACACTAGTTATCCCCGCACAGCCGAGTGCAAAATAGCCCGCTGCGCCTCAACATAAAGGGCCTGCCCCCCCCCACCCCCCGCAACCAAGACGATACCCCTCCCCATATTGGGAAAATTCCTCGAACCGGGGGGGGGGGGGACTGCTCCGCACCAGACACCGGCGATAGACGTGTCCTAGTGAAAGGGGGCAAGACGGACCGCTGCCGCTTGCGCCAAGCGAGCCTGCCTAGCTCGGCACTCTTAAAAAATGGACAACCCGAGGCCCGACAAAGGAGAAACACTGACATAAAGATACCCGATAAATACGGCAGCACCAAGCAGGAGAAATGCAACGAAATGGACGGCCCAGAAGTCAAGAGCAAATCCATCTCTCTCAGCTCGCTGTGAGATAAAATAAAAGGAGTGGTGCTCGCGGGGAATGAACTCGGGGCCTCGTACATGCAAACGCATGCGCTATACCACAGAACTATGTCCCCTGATAAAAGCACAGCTGCCTCGAACCTAATGCCAACATCACCTACTGTAACCATCAGCCTGCCGGCTGGCTGGGACTCGAAACCGCAGGTCATCATGATAAACGAGTAACGCGCGAACAGGACACGAATCTTCGGGTTGGCTGCGCATAAAATGCGCGCCCGTTACAACAAGGAAGCACACCTAGCATCTCCCAGAACCGCGGGAGGTGGACGCGAGTGATAAAGAAACATCCTCCATAAAGAAAACCCCCAAAGCGTCAAGGCATGCGCACAGTACCCCTCGGACACAATGGAGGCAAGATGGCCACCCTGGCGCCCGTGTCCCCGTAGGCAGGAAGCTGCACTGGTTCCGAAATGGCCCAACCCGCCGCTATTGACCATGTGGTCAGTAACCAGAGGCTGCACTGGTCGCCAAGATGGGCGCTACCCTGCGCCCACGTATGCAGCAACCCAAAGCTAACCTGGTCGCCGCAATGGCCTCTACCAGGCGCCATTAAGTGACTTGGCTTTTCCATACATAAACGCAGCCAACATCTTCTGAAGAGACCGTACTCCTGCAGCAGGTAATCAAACAGTGACTCGAGGCGCAGGTAAACTCAATCCCTCCAAAGCCAGCGATATAAAGTAAACCAATATCCTTGTGATAAGCAAAACCCATATTGTCTGGCAAGTACGTTTTCCCCATCGAAAAACACACAACGAAAACCGCTGTAAACACGCTGCAAAATTAAATAAAAATAAAAATTATGGAAACGACTCTGGTGGGACCCGAACCCACATCCTATGAATGCCTTCGCAGCCAGCCTAGAAGACCAACGCGCTAACCGTAGCGCCACCGAGCCCCTGAGGTTGTGGTAGAACTGAGTTCTTAGTGGCTGAGACTGCCCATTGCATAAGTATGCCCACCGATGACACCACAGCGCGAGCTAGCTAAAGAGGCACAGTAGATAGATATTTTCGATGGTGCTCCCCATGACGAAAGCCTCTCCAAACATCAGTCATATCCCGAAAACATAGCACTCAATGTGCACAACAGAGTAGCCGAGCAACGCAGTAACGTATCATCGTGTTCAGTGCCCCCGAGAGCCACACGCCGTGTCCAGACCGCCCCAATCACACGCTAAGGCTAAGCAAAGTCACAAAAGGCCAACTTCCTATTTCACCGGCACTCGGCAGAGGACAGCCCGGCCAGGGAGGGGCGGGCACGAGAGGGGTGGAACTGACCCGATCCTACGCACCACCAGGGAAAGCCCTAAGCCCAACATTACCTCCCGGGGAGCGCGCCGCGACCCCGACGAAAATCGCCCAAAATTAAATAGCTTAAAATAGCGCGAACTCGCCCCGTAGGTCTAGGCACGCTTTACGTTAGCCCCGATTGCTTGCACCTTCAGGCACGGGGTAGTACTATAACTAAATTCAATAATTGCCTGTTAGTACGGCTCGAACTATACTAGAAGTCCCTGAAACGCTTACAAAATTACCGGTTGCCTGCTCATACCGGCACAGGGGGAAAGTGTATAATGTTTAATTATTCACGCTTTCTAAGCGTGTTGAGGAAATTATAAAGTCCCCAAAGGGCATCTGCCCAAACCCAGTAACGAACCGGGAACCTTCAGATCAAAGGTCTAACGCTCTGCGCACTGAGCTGATTCGGGCTTAGTAATTAGCAAACCAACATGTATCTAGCGCGAACTCGACCCGAAGTTCTTGAAGCGCTTTACAAGCACACAGGTTATACAGTAGTCTCTCACAGGATAGCAAGGAGCTATAAACAAACCCCCGAAAAACTAGCGTGAGACAAGGCTCTCCCAAATGGTCGGGAAGACTCACCCCCGCCGAAACTGGCCACACCGAGCTGACCAAAGCGCGGGTCTATAATTAGCATTCCAAATTCAATCACTGCGAACTAAACCCACAGTACTAGAAGCGCTTACCTAGCGCACCATAAAAAGGCAAGAACACATCACCCGCGGGCCCATACACGCGAGCCCGGCACACATGCCCCCGAATACCCACGACCGGGCACTGGAGCACGGCATAGGCCTCTGAACCCCCGCTGTTCCCTCATTCGAAATGGCAAAATTAACCAAAAACCTTCAGCAAACCGACTCACCACAATTGAAGCTAAGCCTCGGTCCGGCGGAAACAACGGAACTCCGACGCCAGACCAGGCCTCTGGCCCGCCAAGGTGCCCGCGTGACCAGAGGGCAACAAAACGGCGTCAGGGTGAGGGGACAGCGGACAAAGAGGCCGCTCGGTGGGCGGGGGAGGAATATATACTCTCCCCCGCCCACCCCCAGAAGGCAGTGACGCGCGGGAGGACCCTCCAGGGTCCCAAAGAGCTAAAGAGCTGGGCTGCCCCGTGTGCCATCTTGTGGCACTACGGTGGCCGCCCTCTTACTTGTGTCCCCTGCGGGGACGTGTCGGTCGGCCTGCAAAAGGGTCAGTTTCAGGTGACGGGGTCAGCATCTTGCAGTTCACTCGCAAGTCGAAAAGGCCAACTTAATACGTACATGAACAACGAAGCCCGTGTAACTTTGTTCGTTCGTTTACTTCCACGGCCTACGTGAGGGCAACACAAAATGGCGTCTCGAACAACGCAAACAAAATGGAGTCCGGTGCCGAAAACCACGGAACCTCAGACCCTCCTTTTGCCATTATGCCATTACGTAGGCAATAACCCAAACTCACGTCAATCTGAATCCAGGTCTATATCTATTCTCATCAGATCATCAAGGTATTGCTGTAACATCATCTTATTATCCTTCACTTCTTTCGGGACGGGTCTCTTCACACAGATCGTAGCACAAAGGCCACAAATGGCGGGACCACACTGGATGCATAAGCAACACGGGAAAAGGATCGCTAAAGCCATACCAAGAAACATCAGAATCTTCCATCCCCATTTGGACAGCAGTTCCCAAAACCATCCTATCAACGACCAGTTCCCTTCGTCTACATGTATAGACTCAGCAGACTTATGCAACTTCAAGATGGCTTGGTACACTGTTGGGGCGTTATCTGGTATGAAAACGCAGCAACTAGATCCGATCAATTTACATACTCCACCTCTATCTGCAAGTATAATATCTAAAACAAAACGGTTCTGTAATGTCATAAGGTGATCCGCTTGAAGCTCAGCTGTAATATTGCTAAGGGCACCTGCATTCTCATTTATAGTGGCCTCAACCACTCTCGTAAGCTGACGAATATTCCTACTATTAGCCATAGGACCCCAAAAGGGTAGGAAACCCTTAAAGAAGTCTCCAACTTCTTGTGCAACAGTATCTTTCGCATCGATAATACCTCTACCAAATCTTGTCTTATGGTAATCGAAAGCAGCTGTATATGTAGGGGGAAGCAAAAATGCCACATAACATGTGCCTGAGAAATCAGATGGCAACCATGTATATGCTCTGTCGTAACAAACAAAATACGTGCCTTTGGCTGGCACGAACGGTGGAGATTTCTGGGACGTATAGACATAGGTGTGAACACACACACTCTTACCAAGCTGAGCTCTCGGATTCTGACCATTACCTTGCAAACAAAAATGACCTCGATGGGTACGATCCAAATAGGAGGAGACCTTTTCTGTCTCTCTTTTTCAGTCAGACTAATGCTATATCTCGTCTTGTTCCAACCAACATATGCTCGTACCTCATCTTTAGGGATAGCATTATACGCATCGATATCTCTAATCATATCGACTATTCCCCGTATCAAGGCATTATTACTCACATTATCTTTGACAGAACGTACAGGAGATGCTTCATTCGCATAGATAAACATTGCTTGAAGTGCCCATACTGACCCATTAGGCGAAAAAGGCAAAACCAAATATGGCATTCCCTTATCTGTCGTAGGTGACATAAGACCACAAACCCAACAATTCGTGGAATTTATGACTAGCTGATGCTGATGCAACATCTGTATAAACGAATTGTTCACAAATTCTGATCTTCGTGTCTGTTCATGTTCAGGCAACGTATGAAACTCATGTGAAGAAACAGTAGGAGAAGAAAGAGTAGGTTGGGACGTAGATGCAAGCGTCTGTTGTGTGACATAGAAAATCCAACCCACACAAGCTAACGTAATATTCAAAAGCATTAGAAAACACAATATTAAAAAACATTTGCTACGAATCAAGATACATATTCTCATTTTAGCATTGACTTTCTCAACACTCTTATCAGACTCAAAAAACTCCATCCTCTAACGTGCTGCTCACGGCTATTACCTTCTTCAAAGTGTGCGTCAAGATCGTACTAACGACCCTGAACCACAGACCTTGTGTCAATACGCGGCTCACCCCTTAAGGCTGTACCGCGACCCTGCAGCGGAGTCCGGATGGTGACTCGAAAAAGAAAAAAGAAAAAAAGTTTCTTGATCTGACAAGGTGTAATTCACTATATAAAAAATTCCAACTTTATTTGTCCATTCTTATTCAGTCTTTCGTGATCTTAGATCGTAGCGTTCTTTACCAGGCACAGTCTGGTCTCGAAAAAGGAGTTCTGGATTTGTCGTGTCGATTCTCATGTGCGGCGGCACAGCAGCTTGGAGAATATCATCATCTGCACGTTCTGACTGAGTCCATATCAAATGAGCATCACTAAATGGTACGAATCTAGGAACTCTTTCACAATCAGAATGAGCTATTCCCTCCCTCACCCACTGATCATACGGTAAGGGCAAAGGAACTTTTTTACAATGGGTGGCATGCACCCAGTTCTTTTTGCCAGCTACTCTAACAGCAGTCTGAGTTACTAATAAAACTAAATGTGGGCCGGTCCACCTTAGTTCTAAGTTCTTGGTTCGTTGAAAATTCTTCGTAAGTACGTAATTTCCAGGTTGAATCGTATGGCCTGGATCTGCAGTAGCTGTCGGCAAACTGTCATAGACCTGTTGGTGGAGAACACGCAATTTAGCAGTCAAGTCATGTAAATAATCCACCAACATAGGGTACTCAATATCACTATATTTCTTGGGACGAGGCACACTCCAAACATTCGCCAGACGACCAAAAACTATTTCGTATGGGCTAAGTCCCACACGAGAATGCACAGTCGTCCTTGTTGACAAAAGAGCCAACGGCAAGGCATCCGGCCATGTAAGACCAGTGCTCGATTGAATCTTAGCTAACTTCAGCTTCAACGTGCCATTATAACACTCAACAAGTCCAGCTGACTGGGGGTGATTCGCAGCATGAAATTTCGGATTTATTCCCAAACCAGCACATACTTTCTTCATGATTTGACCCACAAATTCACTCCCACTGTCCGACCATACAATTCTCGGCAAACCAAATCTGGGGATATACTCTTTGAGCAAAACCTTGGCTGTAGACAAAGCAGTATTATCCTTCAGGGGGTAAGCCTCTATCCATCTGGAAAAGGCGCAAACAACCACAAGGACATACTTCAAGTTATTGCATCTCTCCATGTGAATGTAATCTAACTGTATCACCTCAAACGGATACGTCGGAGGGCAAAATGACCAGCTGGAGTTGGAGTTCCCTTTCCAGGATTGTATTTCAGGCAAATCATACAATGCTTCACCACATTCTCAGCACATTTCGGAATTCCAGCATTCTGCCATACTGGAGCCAACAACTTGCATATCCCCTTCGAACTAATGTGAGCCATTCCATGAGCCATAGTAACCACTGGGAGCACATACGCATCTGGCAACAACCATCGCTGGTGCTCCGACAACTCAACCCAACAGCCTGTCGAATCCAACATACCCGTACTTTCTCTCCACGTACTCACTTCTTTCTCAGTCGCTTCAGCCTGAATCATCTTCACACTTTCTATTGTGTCTTCACACATTCCACCTGCCATGACCCATCTTGCGGGGTCTGCAACATACATACGGCTCATCATGTCTTTCGCCGTTTCCTTCGCAACTTCATCCACAAACGCATTTCCTCGACCTACATCATCCACAACTTTCTTATGCGCACTACACTTCACAATTGCAATCTGCTTTGGGAGAGTAAGTGATTCCAAAAGTTCGTTCACTAACTGCCAATGCTGAATTTTCGTGCCATGGGAAGTAAGAAATCCTCTTTCTCTCCACAAACGTCCAAAACTATGGCCAACACCAAACGCATACTGACTATCAGTATAGACATTCACTCGCTTTCCTCTTGACAATATACACGCTCTAGTCAGTGCACTCAACTCTGCTGCATGCGCAGAATTCTGTGCTATATGTGCTGTTTCAACAACTGTATGCAAAGTTGTAACCGCATACGCTGCAGTCGTTTCACCATTCGGAAGCTTAAAGCACGAACCATCTACCCATAGGGTACCATCAACATTCGTAAGAGGAGTATCTTTTAAATCAACTCTAGCCTTCGTTTCTTCCTCTGTACGAAGGAAGCAATCATGCTGTTCTTGAGCATCTGTCTCTACAGAAATCGCCAACAACATAGCCGGATTCAACACATTACATCTCTTGATGTGCACATGGCTAGCCAACAGTGTCAACTCATAACCTGACAGACGTGCACTAGTAAGGTGCTGTGTCTTGGTCCTGTTCAACAACATATCCACTGCATGTGGGACCATTACAATCAACGTATTATCCAATACCAAACCAGCAGACTGTCGGATAGAAACAGCAGCTGCCGCTGTAGCTCTCAAACAACTCGGCAACGCTTTAGCTACTGGATCTAACGTCGCTGAAAAATACGCACATGGACGTAGCTTGTCTCCAAAACACTGTGTCAATACTGACAATGCACAACCTTCTCTCTCGTGTACATACAACGTAAAAGGCTTACTGTAGTCTGGAGTACCCAACACCGGAGCCGAACACAATGCATTACGTAATTCAGAAAAACTTTTCTGACATTCGTCAGACCAAGGAAGAGGATGCGGAGTATCTTTAAGAGTCAATGCCAACAGAGGTTTCGCTAGCAGGGAGAAATTTGGGATACACTGTCTACAATACGAAGTGATACCTAAGAAGGCACGTACTTCTCTCTGTGTAGATGGCACACTCATTTGCGCAATCGCTTGAATTCGTTCTGGGGTCAATCGCCATCCCTCCTTCGACAAGAGATGACCTAAGTAGGTCACTTCTTGGCAGCAATACTGTAACTTCGAAGGTGACACTTTATGATGAAGGTCAGACAAATGTCGCAACAAAGAAAGAGTAGCCTCTTTACAAATTTCTTCATCATCAGCAGCAGCAAGAAGATCGTCAACATATTGGATAAGAGTAGCACCAGAAGGCAACACAAAACCATCAAGCTGAGTTTTCAATGCCTCACTATAGATTGAGGGACTTTCACAATAACCTTGGGGAACTCTCTTAAACCGGAAGCTTCGTCCTCCTAAAGAGAACCAAAAAATATCTCTACTCTCCTCGGCAATCGGAATGCTGAAGAAAGCATTCTTCAAGTCAATGACACAAAACCAAGCAGCCGAAGCAGGAATCAGAGTCAATAAAGCAGTGATATCAGGGACAACAGGAAACTGTGGCACCACAATCTTGTTAACCTCTCGAAGGTCGATAACAAACCGATACACACGTGGCTTAGAAGCATCAGTACGCTTGAGGACAGGCAAAACAGGGCTATTGCGCACATTTCCTCTCGTTTCTTCAACTACACCCTTCTCAACCAGATCATAGACAATCGCCAAAAGAGCTCTCTCGCCATCGCTCGAGATTTTATATTGTGGTATACGAGGTAGCCTAGCATTCGACTTGAGGGTAACAACATACGGTGGAATCTGCAAAAGGCCAACATCATTTGGACCTGTAGCCCAAAGCGTATCAGGAAGCGAACGCAATTCCAGTGGAAGACAATCTTTAGACAAATACATTGGAGAAGTCACTCTCTAACCTAAAGTAAGGTGTACTCCCGAAGGAGAGCAATGTAATGTCGAATACAATCTTTTCAGCAAGTCCAAACCCAACAGATTCTCACCACAACCAGTCGTTAGAATAAGTGGAGCTTCCAATTCACAAGGACCAATAGAAAGAGACAAAGGACTAGAAACTGGATTACGAACTGGGGCGCCTGAAAATCCTACTGAAACATTGGTCAAGCCAGACAAAGGTGCGCCAGGAAGTTTAGAGTGCATAATAGAACTCTTCATCGCACCAGTATCCAAAAGAAAAGGTTCTACCACACCTGATGTAATCACTTCGACATAAGGTCCACCCTGGTCTACTGGAACTGACACTACTCCCTCACTTTGTCCTTGGCTGTCCTAGTTATCATTATAACCAACACACTCACCTTCAACACAGTAATCCTCAACATAGTACTGGGCAGACTGACCACTCGGAACATTCTGTCTGTCAAAATAATTCGCAGAATTCTGAGGGGGAGAGGAACACTCATTTTGGGGAAACGCACCACGTCCCCTATCCCTAGGAGCTTGCTGGAAACCACCACGGCCTCTCTGACCAGATACACCATTTGCACGCTGTAGCAAAGCCGGGCAACTATTCTTGAAATGACCTTCCTCTCTGCAGTAAGCACACTGATTAGGACCAGGAAAGAATCACGGAGCATAGGGCTCAGGTTTCTGTAACAATCTCTGAAACTGTGGAGGTTGCTGAAACTGAGGCTGATTCGTACGAGGTGGATAAGGTTGCTGCAAAAGAACTTTCGTCTTTAGATCTTTAGTTTTCTTCTCCGCTTTATCCTTCTCATCTTTATCCCTATTCTCGTAATATTGTGCAGTAGCCAATATCTGGGCCGACGAAGAAACTGCCCATGAACTCTCAGAGTCCTTCAACTTATTAGAAAGTTCGGGAAGCAAATTAAAGACAAATTTTTCCACAAACAACCTTTGGCCACCTTCTGTACTCATATCCTGACCACTATGATCAATAAACGTCTCTTCAAACCTAGTGAAGAAATCAGATACACTCTCGTCTTTCTTCTGCTTACATGCTGCTAACTTATCCCAATTCACTCGTAAAGCAGGCATCATCGTTTTCATCAAATTAATAATTCTACCTGGTAATTCTGCAACTAAAGGTTCAGGTTTAGCACCTCCTACCTGTCGACCATCTGCAGCAACAATATTCGCCCACGTATCTCCTAACACTTGCGCATGATTCTCATGGCGAATCTTCGCCCACAAAGATTGAGGGACTACATTACCCATCAGCATATCAATGTCGGCTAAATTCATAATACACGCATCAACTATCTGAGACAACTCTTTGTAATAACCAGCAGGATTCTTACGAGGGTCAGGTAAGGTCTGCTTAAGAGCCAAGACCTCTGCTCTCTTCCAAGGGACATGTACCCATACTCGCTGAAAATGAGCCGGTGCGGCCTGAATACCCACATTTACATTAGCCTGAACTGCTTCTTTCCATAAAGGAGGAACTTCTCTCATAAAATACTGCTTCACTTTTCTCCTAAAAGAGGAATCAGGTTCGTACAATGTCTGAGGCGGAAGCCTAGATCTGAAAGCAAGTATCGTCTCTATGGCATCTGTAACATCAGACTCCACTATCGTCCCTTTAGCAAATTCCGACTGAACATCGAGCACATCCTGCGGAATCGGACCAACTCATTATCTTCCCATTCCTGACACAGAAAGGTACACATTACAACAAAAACATACCTTTGCTTTGGCGGTTCTCACTGAAAGAAAACATCCATAACCGCTGGCAAATCATACCTCGGAGCATTTAAAATCCACCTATGGGCCAACAAATCCAACACTGTCCGTTCCACGGAACTAGGAAGCTGACTACGACACTGCTTACGTTCCGAAACAGGGGTCATATTCAATGACCCAACAAATGGAGACAACAAATTAACAACATTCTCAGTCATTCGTTTTTGAGCAGAAGGAGAAGAAGTAGACATAAGAACAGGAGAATAAGTATTCTGAGGCAAAAGAGGTGTAGGGACAAGAACAGTAGAAGTCGAAGATTCAGAAGTAGAAGGCAAAGGAGTTTGAGGCAAAGCTGATAGCAAAGCTGGCGACCCTAGAGGGGGTTGCACAGTAGAAGGGAGAACCATCTGGGGAACAACGGGTGGCTGAACAACAGCAGGAGGTTGAACAACAAAGGGTGGAACAACCGGGGGTATGGAGGTGCAGTAGCACCCTGCACAGAAGGAGGTGGCAATCTCAGTAAATGAGAGATCAAAGGATCTTTTTCAAGGTCTTCAAACACTTTCGGAGGAGAAGACGGCAAGGCCGGATAACATTTATCTATGGCCATGCAACGTTGTCTATCTGAGACTTCACTCGCACGCTCTTCTCCATCTTCCTTAAACTGCCTAGCAGCTTGTAGTACTGACATATTCTTATCTTTCCTATCTCTTTTTGCTTGCTTAATTTCTCACTGTTTGGCTTCCTTTCGCCAAAGGTGGAAAGAGTCAAACATTGCCGGCCGGGCTTTCTTACCATGTTGGGGCCATCGTAAAACACCATCTTTCCTCATATAGCGGATCCACACTTCATTATAAGTAATAGGACCCACTCCGTGTTTTGAATAGAGCTCATAAGTTGGAGTTCCAACCGGAGGTATCGGACACGAATCCTCTAGTCGGGAATCCCTGTTGCAACCACAACTAAACCATTTCCTAATTTTGCTAAGACCAGGCATCTTATAACTCACTAATCTAGCTTCAAACTTCAAGGGGTTATCAACTATCGATACACTCGCAAATATACGAGCCCCTCGGCTTCGATTGCTGCAGTAACCGAATCAAACCAAACCAAGAACCAAAACAAAGTCGTGGGAGCGACCCACTTATACTTAACCAAAATATCTGTCACGCCACCAGAAGACCGTCTATCGTCTCGCTCTACAAAGAATCAATCGAGGGTCCAAGACAGGGCGACAGTCAGGGCAGCAGTCCTTCGTAGCCGTCGGAAAGCGGGAAGCCTCGCAACGAAAACCTTCAGTCCACGTCGACATACAGGGGTCGATGAAGTGGCGGCCTTCCTCCAGAATTTTCTCACGTGGCTCCTCACGATCCTCGGGCTTGGACCGGTACCGCTTGATGTCGCCCCACGTTGGGTGCAAACTGAAGAACCGGGTTTTCTTAGAACCCAGCGGTGCCAGGAACACACCCGAAGTCTTTGAGTTCTCCTGTCTTGGAATACAGAGACACGGAATACTTCTAGGTGGCGTCAGAGATCAAATTTATTAGCTGCAGCTAGTAACAGTAAACCAAGCAATACAACACGGTGTACAACTCAGGAGACTGCTCAATTTTCATAGAGCAAGACATCATTTTTTATACACAATTCGCTCCATTACAAATGCACACCCACTGCGACAAATTCTGACGAATCAAGTACATTTCACACACATTATTACATTCCAAGAAGCTCACTTTACATCGTACCAACCCACAAGTTAATTATTAGGACTGTCCCAAATTCGATTACCAAAAGCCGGACAAACCCATAATTGAAAGCACTACCCATGTAATGAAAAGACATAAGAAAAGGAGCAATTCAGATGTTGAGTAGGATAAGATATGTGCAAGAAACTAAAAGTTAACGATATCCTGAACATTGATTGGAAAACCTAGACAACGATCAGCTAGAGAAATTGGCTTTGCGAAAGGGTCAGTTTCAGGTGACGGGGTCAGCATCTTGCAGTTCACTCGCAAGTCGAAAAGGCCAAGTTAATACATACATGAACAACGAAGCCCATGTAACTTTGTTAGTTCGTTTACTTCCACGGCCTACGTGATGGCAACACAAAGTGGCGTCTCGAACAACGCAAACAAAATGGAGTCCGGTCCCGAAAACCACGGAACCTCAAGAGGTGGGTCCCGTGCACACTGCACCTGGAATCAAAATATACAGGCCAGCTGAGCCCTACGTATAGAAAAACCAGCCCTGGGTTGCTTATATTCTGATTCAGGGAGGACCTAGCTTCCAGTTCTGGCTGGACTGTTCCCATTGGAGCAGGATCAAGACTGATTTGCTTATGGATGAGTCCAAACTGAGGTGGCATGGTGTGTAAAATAACGATGGACTTTGGTGCGGCTCGAGTAATTACCAGTGGCTGAGATTAATGAACACATTCCATCCATTACTTGTTTGCATACTTTAGAGTATATTAACTTTAACACATGTTATCTCTCCATAGGAAATAGCTACAAATTCAATTTCTTGACATTTTGAAATATTTAATACAAGCCCAGTTCACTGGTGATGCCAAATTGGTAATACATATATTGAAAAGACGTCTTTTAGAAAGTTATTCCTGGCTGAAGTTCCTGGAAACTAAATGTGGAGGTGGAGCATTTTGCTGTCCCTCTTATTTCTGCCAGTAATTAGCATTTCAATAGGTGTGAATGAGGTATGAACTTGCTGCCAGGAGCAAGCAATAGACTGACCTGAAAGGGCAGAGGCGATCCATCTGAACCTGACAGAATGTGCAGGAGAGGTTGGGAGGAGCTTTTTGACACTAGACTGTTAACTCTTACTTGAATGTCTCATCCTACGTGGCAGGTTTGCTGGGGTTTTCATATGACACTGGAGGTGCACTTGAAAGAGACCTCCCATGTCACACAAAAAAATTGGGTGACACTTGGACATGTCCTTTTGTTTGTCTTCTGAGTCAGGCAGACCCCACTCACAGTGGGTCTCTTTTTGAGATTGCAGTGTCAAAGCCTGTTTGACAGGTCAGCTGGGTTTACAATAACAATTAAGGACACACTTCAAACGAGGAAGATGGGATGCCAAAACAATTATTGTGTATCCCTCCCATCTCATTAGTAAAAACTCTGGTTTGGTCTATCGGATTTCAGTCGCTGAAGTTGTTGTGGGTAAAGGGACTGCTGCAAAATTGATTTTAGTGTTAGATGTGGAAGGACACTAGGATTATCACAGTACATTCCTATACATACCACCAGCCTTCAGAGCCCATGTTTGACGATTCTAAAGACTTTTGGCCATCTTGAAAATGTCCAAAGTGGGTAAGGGTAGCCCCAGGAACATTAAACTCATTGGTTAGTGTGGCCGTAAGGGTCATTCTCACCCTCTAGTTTGTGCCAGGTATAAATGTGGCATCTCCAGACACCCACTTCAGAACACTCGTGGACCTAACGAACATCAGAAGAGGACAAAACCTGCTGTCTGCAACCTGAGAAGAGCCCTGCAGGACTTAACCAGCTCTTTCTCTTGTACCCGGGGAAAAGCAGTGGGCTCCATGGGTCATAAGACTGACCTCCTATTCTAGCTAAAGGGATACAACAAGCTACAAGAGACATTTTTGCAACTGCTCGGTTGACCAGTGGCTACTGGACTTGGAATGGACTCTACTGTTGACCTCTGCTTCCCACCCTGTGAGTCTATAAGTGCCTCCATTGAGATCCTAGGGGTTTTAGAAGTTTGCTCCTTTGATGTATTGGGACATAAAGGACTAAAGTCTGATTTATAGCCTACTTCAAATTATTATAGCTGGTGAATTTCAGTTTTCTTTAAAGTTGGAAATGCTACATTTTAACTGTCATTTTAACCTAACTGTAATGTTACTTGAACCTTTGTTTTTTTCAGTGAGTTTCTGGAGTTTAAAAAACAGATAATTAATATATCATTACAAGACCTAACTATAACATAATTTTAGCTTATTTTTTTCAGTGAATTTCTGAGCTTTTTTTAAACATAAATTAATGGTATAGAAGGGTGTCCTTTTGAGTAAGATTGACCTACTGGCGTTGTCAGAACACCAAAATATAAAAGGCAAAACTATTTGCTTTATCAGCTGTGTCAAAATGTCACCACAATAACGTATAAACAGCTATACACCAATGTGTTCATTATTAATACCCTAGTAGCAATGCTTATGAGCGGTGATTAAAATATTTAAAATAAAGCATTTTTATTGAAGACAATCATAAATGTGTGTTTGAGTCTTCCGTTAACACTCTTCGGGCCATAAACTGCAGCCATAGAACCATCCACAAGGGATTCTTGGGGTCCAGCTGAAAAGAGCATACAACTCTAGCTCAGAGTGCTTTAAAATATGTTTAGCTCTCCCAGGGTCATGCACTTAATAAATGGATGTCCTGTTTTCATTGTTTATGTTTTTGTGGATTTCAGTGGCGTTTTAACAGTGTTTTACAAACTATTTGAAATCAGTGCTTATTCAGCTGCCTAACCCCCAAAATAATACAACATTGAGTTGTCCTAGTGTATACAAAACATGTTGTTTTTTGCAGGGGTTGATACAGAGCACATACTTAACTTAAAGAAGAAGTAATGCCGGATATGTAGTGTCTTCCCATTGGCAATGTGTCCAGTGGAATTACGTCACACTGTTTGAAGCTCAAAAAATATGTGTGTTGCACACTAACTCACATTCACATCTCATTGCCCTTTCTCATATCTCAAATCTCATTACCTCTCACACTCACTCTGTCAGGACTCTGTTTGGTAAACAGGACTATTAATTTATTAAAAATGTAAGAGTGCTATATTTAAATGTTTTAATAAAAACATACCAGGAAACATTTGGGAATCCTTCATTTACTCCTTATAAAATATTATGACATTGTAGGGTGAGTCAACCCTGCCAACAGCTTAGTAACTTGTGAAACCTTTAACATTTTGAATTACACCTGACTAATATGTAGCCATGTATTCAAAAGAACCAGAAACGCGATGCTGTAAGCTTGCTTGCCACTGCTTTTCTGTTCTCTTTGCCTGACTACATTAAGGTGGTGTTGCTGTTGTGTGGACATTTATAGTTGCTAAGTATTCCCATGGCAAATGACTCACTTTAAGTCAGTTCAGACCTTTTAAGAGACATCACATTGTATTCTGGGACCTGAAAGTTTCCAGTTAACTTTGTACCTATGGACTCAAAAACCCTGGCAGTAAAGTGAAGTTAAGTACAAAGCCAGAATTAGCTGAATGTCTCACATATCAGGATGGGACACCTACCAGATATGAATTTTGTTGGTATGCGAAAGTCTTGTGGCATGTTTTCACCACTATCCTATATGCCTTGTGACAATACTTCTTTAACAGAAATCTGTCACTACACCTTTCATTTAATAGGTAAAGCCTGGGGGGTTTGGCAGGTGACCTGCTATCAATATGGACTTGTTAGAAAAGGGGGCTGATGTACCAAATGGTTTTAACCATTCTGCGGATAAATATGATAGCACATATTGGCCAATATGCTTATGGCCAAGCCATTTCACCAGGCAGTGAAATAATTAAACAATGCCAAAAGATCAAATATGAATTTAATATTCGCATATTCTCTGCAGTGTATAAAATAATTAGATCAGACCTAAATCATGCATCTAAAAGTGTACCTTTAATCCAAGTACACATAACTAGTAGATACAAAAGGAAGATTAAACAATATTTTAGTCACATTCTTAAACAACAAAACTCATGCAGGATAATTTTAGACCAGTCTTTCTTGCTTCTACCTATTATAACAACGATACATTCTGTTGGCCCCTTCCGAAAGAAAGAAAAATGACTCATTCTCTCTCACTTTCTTTTCTGTGAACGGAATTTTAGTTGGTGGTTGCCCAGGTTTTTTTTCAGTGTTGATATGTTTACACTAATAAGAGCTGTTTCACTTTCAGTGGGGCTTTATAAGTTATTATTGGTTTAAACCTAAAACAGGATAGACTATCAATGACCCAGGAGACTTACTGCAACTATTACCTTCAATGTTCCTTGGGGGTGGGGGGCTGCTGTGCTTCCTGCTGCTGCCCCTTAACATTTAAAAAGAATTGTTGGTGATGCTGGTGCCCCTCAGTGGGGAACCATGATCAACTGACAATAAATATAAAAAGTCCTTGCAGGGCATGATGGGGTGCTCCCCCAGCAGACGCAGTGAAGATGAAGTGAGCGGTTACTGGGGCACCCAGTAAATAAATGTAATGTTGGAGGCTATGGGGAAAGGACCAACATACCCATAGCCCACTTTATCCCTAGCCATCACTTGTCATGGGTGCGAGTGAAAGTTGGTCATATTTTTTATTTCAATGTTGGATATCGTCGTTCCACAGTGGGCACCCACAACTTTGATCATGTTGGGGGCTACAAGAGGAACCTCAACACCCCCACGGCCCGCTGGTTCCCCAATCAGCATCCATTATGGGTGCCTGTGGGTGCCATCTAAGTTTTATTTCTTATTTTTTTAAATTTAAATGTGAGTACCCTGGTCCCACCCAGCGATCCTCAACTTTATCTCATTGGGTGCCACGGTGGGAGCCCCAAGGCCCCTGTGGCCCTGCCGGGTCCCTGGTTACCACCCATCCTGGGTACCAGCAGGAGCCGGCAAAGCTGAATTTGCTCATGCCTTAGAAGTAGCCTTACTCTACTCCCACGCCATGAGCAAATTCACTGTTCCAGACCCCCACTCTTTCAGGCAGGGACATAGATAACTGCTTCCACATTAAGTGGGAACAGCCAGAACTGCCTCAACCCCAGGAGATAAGGTCCCAGGGCCATTATCTGACTCGGAGAGTGGGAGAACACAAAGGTCCTCTTTCCCAAAATATATTTTAAAACAATATCCTCAGGCCCCAAAGATGGAGGTCCTTGAGGCAGGTAACTGGTCCAGAGGGGTACTCACAAACACACCACTCCCCTTTTTAGAAAAATAAATGAGTGCACTGATCCCCAGGTCATGGTGGGGAGAGTAGGGGGTTCTACTTCAAAAGAGCATTGTCCCAACCATTTAAAAACATTTTACCAATGTAAGGCTTACATTCTTTTTTATTTTTGGCCACATGGACACCCTCACAAGCCCTAGGGACTCAGGCTATCCCTATCCTGCCCCACTATATTTTATTCTATTTTTTGTTTCAGGGCACAGGGATTAAGTCATTGAGTCCTAAAACGGCTGCCAAACATCTTTGTTGATGTGAGGTGGCCAGTCAGATCTTATCTTTTGATCTGGCAGTCCAAGGTACTCATGCGTCTATACATGTTGAAACTTAATTTCCTAAAACTCCTGAACAGATTTATATCAAATCACAAAAAGCATGCATTCAGGGCCAGACTGGGAACAGAAACAGGCCCTGGCACACTGCTCAGTCGGCACCCCCTGGGGTGAGGGGAGTGCAGCCGAGCAGTTTGCGAGGGCCGGTTTTGGCCGATTTTGTTACAGGGGGCCAATATTGCAGACCCCTGGTAACAAAAACGGCCCCCCCAGGGACCCCAAACCGGCCCCCACCCTAGCGACCCACCGGGGAAATGCCCGGTGACGGCTATGGCCAGTCCAGCCCTGCATGCATTCTGGGTAAAGATCTATCTTTCTGTTAAATTAGGTTTGATTCTGTTTAACTGTTATTGCTCTAGTTGTGCCTAAGAGTCCTATGGGAAATTGCATGCGGAATAAAACTCTTTTGGGACTCTACCGCTTTTTCAGACCCTGCTTGTTGAATGACCCCAAAACCTTTCAGGAAGAAGCTGCAGAGGATGAACCTTGTTTTGGAAAGTTTGTGAAGATTCATCAAACGGCACCAAAAAATAAATTTCCCACTGGTGTTTGCAAGTAGTTGATTATAGTTAGGACCACGTAAATTGGTCCATTTTTGTATGTACTTTGGGATTTCATGTTGTTTTTATTTTTGCAGTGTTTTTATGTATTTGCACTTTTGTGGATACTTTGATATCCGAATAAAGTTCTTTGATGATTGATGATGATGTTAGGACCACGTTTATATAGGAAATGGATTTTGCTAATAACTTTGGTGTCATTTGATGAATCTTCACGCAATTAAAAAAAAGAAAAATTAGTCCACACCAGCTCTTTCCTGAAAAGTTTTGGGGTGATCGTGAAGAGGGGAGTAAGATAAAGGATGGGTCCCAAAACTAGGAGAAGTCCCTGAGGGAGAAGTGTAGCCCTTAATTTCCACGGCAGGAGTAATGAAAGACCTTCCTCACAGGTAAGGTTTGATACAAGTTTCATGCATTTTGTTAACATTCAACCACAAGGTACAAAAAGGAATGGACAAAATTTAAGAAAAACTTCCTAAAGCAAATTAATACAAGTGGCGCTCCTATTAAGTGCAAGTGAATAAAGTGTGCATAAAGTGCACCAGTGTTATTTACAATTCCAATATATGCATGCGAGTGATAGAGAGGTTGTCATGTTATTAACAACGCTTGTGATACAAGTGTAGAAAAAATACAATCAAAATTTAAAAACAGCCCATAATAAAAAAAAATTCGACATTTCAACCCAATATGCAAAATTAATCAGAAACAGGTCATTATCAAGACGAAATGTTTGTAGGTAGCACCAAAAGAATAAAAGCAAGAATTTTATATTCTAGGCTGTGTCTAGAGCTATTGATGCATCACCTAGTTTGCTTAGAGTAGAAACAAGCACAATACTGAACTTCAGAAGGATAGCGGCATTATTACTACCATCTTAAGGGGCATAGTTGTGACATCAAGCTTGCTACCTGAGCCAGGAAACTTACCTGTTACAAAGGAGCCCCAAAGGGAAAAAGGCAAATCCGGCCGGGGCTCGACTATATTAACATGTGGATTTCTCCTGCCCAGGATTCAAGTAAGATTGTGGCAGTCTTAGGCACATTATACGGTGTAAAAGCCTTTTTCCTTTTGCCTTTTTCCTGATGGGGCGTCGGTGTTACATGTAAGGTTCCAGGCTCCAGTAGCAAGCTTGAGGTCACATATATGCTCCTTAAGATGGTAGTAATTATGCCTCTATCTTTCTGAAGTTTAGTAATGTGCTTGCTTTCTACTCTAAGTGAACCGGGTGATGCATCCACAGCTCTAGACACACATCGGAATATGGGATTCTTATCTTTATTCTTCTGTTGCTTCGCACAAACATTTTGTCCTGATGATGATCTGTTTCTGATTAATTTTGCCTATTGGGTCGAAACGGTGACAACAATTCTATTGAGGGCTGCTTTAAGAATGTGACTGAGTTTTTCGACAGTTGTGTCACGAGTGTCGTTAATAACATGACAACATCTTTATCAGTCACATGTATATATTGCCATTGTAAATAACACTGGTGCATGTTATGCTCTCTTTATTATTTTAGTAATTTATTGAAGACTAATTAAACGAAAAATCAATCAGGCCTCCATACAACTTCCTGTGCTTAAAACAAACCTATTTCCTGTTGGAATAAAACGATGCATAATAGGTTCATGCTGTTTGGAGGTGGATGCAGGTACTGAAACGAAAACAACAGAAAAAGACTATGGGGCTCATTAGGATGGCGGACGGACTTGCGTCCGTCCGCCACCCTAGAGTAGGAGGGACCGTCCGCATGGGCTGCGGCGGTCCCTCCGTGCAAATTAGGATGTGACCGCCACCCTGGCGGTCACATCCTGGATATTTAACATTGCGGCGGGTGCAGCTTCAAGCTGCACCCGCCGCAATGTTAAACATCCACCATGGCGCCTCACAGTTAGAAAAGACAATGTAGGTTTGAAACTAAGCGCGCGTGTTTTATTTCTTTTCATTCACAGCCCCTGTATGCACACCACGAAAAACTGTGAACTCTTGACTTTTCCAGTCTTGATTTAGGTGACTTTGGTTCAATTGCTTAAGGTAGGCTTTGGTTTGACTCAGGGTGAGTGTCTCTCTCTTTGAAATAGTTCGTTAGACTAAGCATCCCTCTTGATTACTTCCACAGAACCAGTACAGGTCCTGAGGAGAACCCCACTATTCATACGGGTTCGAAACGCGTCGACCACCTTCCCACGTATCTGGTCTACATTTCTTGCGTTACAAATCAGCCCATGCATCAACCTCTTTAAGAAGAACACTTCCACTCAGAAATTTAGTTAAAAAGTTTTTAACAACCCTCTATAAAACATCAAGGGATTCATCCGACTGATTTATGACCGATACGTGGTTACATGTATTTTTGCATTTTTGTATTTAGTCGTTTCTTGTATTGTTCCACTGATTTTTGTGTTTGCAAGTGTTTTGTATGATTGGAAGGCCATGAATGTCGAGAGTGTGTAAATAACTTGTTTCACATGCAATTGTTGTTCACTGTACATATATATAAAAAATTGTCGTTTTTTCCATGCACTATAAATATTGTGTAACTTATAAATTGAAATAATTGTTGAAATGAGGAATAAATTCCCAGTTGCTAAATAATTATGCAGGTTGTTTATGCTTTATTCTAAACACCGGTTAGACTCATCCCTGTCTGCAAATAACCTTTCTCAGCAGAGGCGCTTGTGTTGCTTTCTAGTTCAGTTTGGCTCAGCCGTGCTGAGTAACGAGCCAAGACCCTTGGGTGTTTATTTGGTTCTAGTAGCGAGCGGATGCTCGTGAGGTCCTGTTAGACGGAAAAAGCCTGTCTCAGGGTAATTGTACGTTGTTTAACTTGTGTTGTGCCCAGCTGTCGGGCTACTGTGCTTGGTCACTTGTTTTTTCCCCACTTTCATTTTCTAACTACCACTTTTTCACGCACTTCTCATTTATTTTTAATTTTCTTTTTGCTATGGCCGAGAAAGATACAGTTTCCTTTAGTGAGGAACATATACAGAAATTAATGAGAGACCCCCCAGTGTTTGCCTCAGCAACCCTTAGCGTCACAGCCAATACACAAAACGAGTCGGACAAACTAACTCGCTTACGTAAAAAACAGATTCGGACGGACTTACACGGCCATTTTTTACTTCAACACCTTCGGGCTGGAACCATCCCAGCAGGACTAATTGTCCGTAACATCCCTGTGATCTTCACAGAAGACCCAGATTATAAAAAGGACTTCAGCGGTATTGAAACCAAGTGTAGCCGGGACCTCATGGTCCTGACCATCGAAACGGCACATAGGATTTCAGTCAAAGAACTGGAAGAAATATCCACCCTCCAGAGAGAGATTGAGAACAACCAATTAATCTCAGATTCAAAAACACTTTTGGATAAAATAGATAAAGAGATTTTAGAATTTAAAGACGTTACAGTTGCCCAGAAAAGCAATAAATTCGAAACTGATAGGAAGAATTTTTCGTTGGAGTCCGCTTACCCTTATTTAAATAAGGATTTTTACACACGGGCTGACTCACGTCGATATCTACAGGGCAACCAAGGAAGATCTCGCCAAAAATTCATTACATTCTCTGACACAACTTCATCGTCCGGTAGTGAGCCTGACAATACTAACCGCCAATACCAAAATAGAACGGATAACCGACCAGGCCAATATCAACAGCAGAATCAACAGCCTTTTTTAGGACGTGGCCAACCGAAACCCCGCGGCAGGACCGGGTCAACCCAACCATGGGAGATGAGAACACGCCAGAAGTTTTACAAGAACTAACCAATTCCCCCATCTTCAACCTGTCCAACAGAACTCTTACTCCAGCCGAAACATCTATTTTAACAAAAGGCCTCAACTTTGTTCCATCACGCCCCACGGACTACGTCAAAATGAAATTGGAAACATTAGAGTTTTGTCGAAAAATTCGCCTGAAAACCTTCTTTCAAGGATCCGAAGAAATTCAAACAGAAGAAGTGACAGGACTAAGAAAGAAATCGTCGTTTTGTCCAAAAGGACCAAACATCCCCAAGGAAGTCAGTACATTTGAACGAACTGTGCTGTCAGGAATTTCTGCCCTAGAAAAAAAGAAAACCTTTGTGAAATACAATCTCACAAAAGCAGAGAAGGATGCCATATCAACCATTAAGAATGACAATAACATTGTGGTAAAACAGGCCGATAAAGGCGGAGCAATTGTTATATGGGATGTCAACAAATACAAGAACGAAGTCCTCCGTCAACTCAACGACCAAAACTGCTACAGGCGTATCGGCAAAGATCCTACCGTAGACATAAAAAATCAGATGTTTGACATAATCCAGAAAGGATTTGATCAAGGATTTGTCGGGCCCAAGGAACTTATATTTTTACAAAATAAGAGTCCTAGAACCCCGGTGTTCTATGTCCTCCCCAAACTGCACAAAAGTGAGACCAATCCCCCTGGCCGGCCGATTATATCCGGCTGCGACTCACTGTTCGAACCGGTGGCGAAGTATATTGACTTCTTCCTCAAACCCTTCATTGAGACCATCCCAGCCCACTTGAAAGATACCACGGCGTTTCTCAACCGAATAGCGTCGATTAACTTCAATAGTGAGAATCAACTGCTAGTGACACTAGATGTAGTGTCCCTATACACTCAGATTCCGCAGGAACAGGCACTTGAAACCTTAACCTTTTTTCTGGAGAATCGTGAACGACCAATGAGAGTCCCAACGAATTTTATTCTCGACCTAGCTCGTTTGACACTACAAAAGAATTTCTTTACCTTTGATTCAGAATTCTTTTTTCAAATAAAAGGGGTGGCGATGGGTTGCCCCTTTGCCCCGGAGCTGGCGATAATGTTTATGGGGCTGTTTGAAGAAAAATTTATTTACAACAACAACCCGTATGGCCATCATATTTCCAACTATATGCGCTATATAGACGATCTGTTTCTAATCTGGACAGGAAACCAAGAAGACCTGAATAAGTTTGTGGATTGGCTCAACTCAAGAACAGCCGATATCCAATTCTCAGCCACATCATCAAAGGAATCTATTACATTTCTAGACGTGGAAATCCAACCACAAGCCCAGGGACTCCGTACAACTTTATTTCGCAAACCATCCGATAGAAATAAAGCGCTACACTTCACCAGCAATCATCCGCGAAATCTAAAAGAGAATTTGCCCTATGGCCAATTCCTTAGAATCCGACGGAATTGCTCCACCAAAGAGGAATATTTTAAACATGCAGGCCATTTAAAAGAACGCCTGACACTTAGAGGATACCCCAAAAAACTCCTAAAAAATTCCCTCAAAAGAGCATGGTGGACTCCCAGAGAAACCCTACTTGAAAAGAAAGTGAAACAAGACCTCAGAAGAATGGTATGCGTCACCACTTTTTGCCCAGCAGCAAATCAGTATAAAAAACTGATTTTGTCCAATTGGCATCTACTTAAAAATTTGCATGAAGATCTGTCAACACCGCCGTTGTTTGCTTTCAAGAAAGAAAAAAGCATAGCTAACCACGTCATAAGGGCTGCCCTGCCGCCGGCGAAATCACCCACCCTCCAAAGTCTCTTTGGACTACCTCCCACCAAAGGCCACCACAAATGTGGCACGTGTATATGCTGCGATGAAACTATTGAGGACTCCGTCTTCACATTTGAAAATATTCATTGGAAGCACGAAACATTTACAAATTGTAAAACTAAAAATGTTGTTTATGCCATTATCTGCCCGTGCCCTCTGGTTTATATAGGTAAGACCACACAAGAAGTAAGGAGCAGGATCACTCAGCACAAGTCCCGGATAAGGAGAGGCGTGGAAAACGCCCCATTAGTTAATCACTGGACGAATATGAAACACAAACAATCGGACCTAAGATGGACAGTACTGTCAAAAATTGAAAAAGACCCTAGGGGCGGAGACTTGGATGCCAAATTAGCCCAACGTGAGGCATTACTTATAATGAAGTTCAACACATCATTACGAGGACTGAACGAGATGTCGGAGATATATAAAACTAATACTTGAATCACTCCGACCCGCAGACTCGCCCTCATGTGAACTACAAATCCCAGAAGTCTCTGAGTGTCCTTACAACCAGGAAGTACCAGTCCAAACAGCTCTGCAGCCCTGATTCACTCTGCAGCCAGACTCCGAGGACGAAGGACCCGCTGTCTAACCCGGTATGTAGCTTTCAGGATGACAGTTATGTCTAAACCACGCAAGTTCTTTCGCAAATCTAACCACAGAACTCCATCCCTCTCTCACGCTTCATCCACAGCGAAGTAGAGGCGCAAATCAAGCCCGCTTCGGGGAATACAGGAGCATGGATTAAAGACGTCCAAACAGCCGCTGACGTCAGTGCAGGTAAACATCCACCATGGCGCCTCACAGTTAGAAAAGACAATGTAGGTTTGAAACTAAGCGCGCGTGTTTTATTTCTTTTCATTCACAGCCCCTGTATGCACACCACGAAAAACTGTGAACTCTTGACTTTTCCAGTCTTGATTTAGGTGACTTTGGTTCAATTGCTTAAGGTAGGCTTTGGTTTGACTCAGGGTGAGTGTCTCTCTCTTTGAAATAGTTCGTTAGACTAAGCATCCCTCTTGATTACTTCCACAGAACCAGTACAGGTCCTGAGGAGAACCCCACTATTCATACGGGTTCGAAACGCGTCGACCACCTTCCCACGTATCTGGTCTACATTTCTTGCGTTACAAATCAGCCCATGCATCAACCTCTTTAAGAAGAACACTTCCACTCAGAAATTTAGTTAAAAAGTTTTTAACAACCCTCTATAAAACATCAAGGGATTCATCCGACTGATTTATGACCGATACGTGGTTACATGTATTTTTGCATTTTTGTATTTAGTCGTTTCTTGTATTGTTCCACTGATTTTTGTGTTTGCAAGTGTTTTGTATGATTGGAAGGCCATGAATGTCGAGAGTGTGTAAATAACTTGTTTCACATGCAATTGTTGTTCACTGTACATATATATAAAACATTTTCGTTTTTTCCATGCACTATAAATATTGTGTAACTTATAAATTGAAATAATTGTTGAAATGAGGAATAAATTCCCAGTTGCTAAATAATTATGCAGGTTGTTTATGCTTTATTCTAAACACCGGTTAGACTCATCCCTGTCTGCAAATAACCTTTCTCAGCAGAGGCGCTTGTGTTGCTTTCTAATAATAGCAATGTTAAAAAAGCATACATTGCATATGTATGCAGCAAGCAGCAGGCACCGCGCGGTGCCTGCCGCTTGCTGCATACATATGCAGGGGGGTACCATAGGTACCCCCCATGTGCACCCCCCACCCCCCCTTCACCCAGGGGGCCCGCAACGGGCCCCCGCAGTGAAGCTCCGTATGCTTTTACACGGCGGAATATCCGCCGTGTAAAAGCATTTCTTTCTGTGCATCCTAATATGGTGGACGGTGTCTGAGAGACACCGTCACCATATTACAGCTTTTCCGCCGCGGTTGTAAGCCAACCGCGGCGGAAAAGCTGCGGATGGAAACCAGGACCCACCAGCCATCCTAATGTGGCGGTGGGTCTTTGGTGGGTCCGCTGCGGTTTTTCCGCATCCTCCGGGCCGGCGGTGGATTCCGCCGGCCCAGAGGATGCGGAAAAACCGCCATCCTAATGAGCCCCTATGTCTGAATGTAGGGGAGTGGGGCAAACTATAAGTACAAGGTCAGCTTGGGCAGTGACTTTGGAGAACACCTTCTGCTGGGGAAGATTCTGTTTTCAAGCTCTGTAATAGGCGCGCAACAGCCCTTGAAATATTGAGACATGAGGATGAGTGACAGTATGCCACATGGTGCAGACCAGTAGTCGGCACCTTGGGAAATGTCAGTCATGTGAAATCAAAAATAGAGCCATGGGATTGGTTCGGATGGTCTTTTTTCCTGTCTGCAGTCTTGCAGGAGTGAGAAGCTTTTGCAAGTCCCACAGGACTGCTCGCTCTGATTGGCTGACTGTTGGCTGAGCAGAAATGAAATGTCTGCCATTACTGAATCTAGGGGAAAAATCCTGCTGTTGTGAAAATGACCAGAAAAAAGCTACATAAGTGTGCAAGGTAAAGGCATCATGATCCCTAGTAATTGAGAATGTCTATTAGGCATTAGTAGTGTGATGAAGCAAACTGGAAATCTTTTTAAAAAATTATGCGATCCCACAGAAGTTTGTGTGAAACTCTTGCAAGATTCTGAAATTAAAATAGAAAGGGCAGAATTTCTCCGCACCCTACTACACACACCTGTTGTTCTGGGGAGAGGTCTCAGTGGAGCGGCCAGTCTCTCCCCACACTCTACTGTGCACACCTGTTATCCTGGGGAGAGATCGTAGCAGAGAAGTTCAGTCACTCCCCACACTCTACTGCGCACGACCATCTTCCTGGGGAGAGGTGTCAGCGGAGATGGCGGTCCCTCTCCATGACCTACTATGCATACCTGTCACCCCTCAGGCCATTCATAGCAGGGGGTTGACTGCTGGTGGGGGATTTGACACAGCCGTGTGTGGAGTAGGGTTGGCTTTACATATGGTAATAAAATATTACTTTATATTAAAAATACCCTAGAAATTTACTAAAAAAAACAAAGGTTAAAGTGATGGTATAGTTAGGAATTGTAATTATATCTTACTTTACGTTAAAAACCATAGAGATTCACTGAAAAAATGCAAATGCTAAAAGGACATTAGAGTTAGGTGAAAACCTCAGTTAAAACATACTGGGGGATATTCACAAGAATGTGTGATAATCATCGCAAAATGAGCTTAACGCAACTCTTCATATCGCAGTCTATTGTGGGAAAATAACGCTGTGTTAACGTTGTATTCTCAACACGGCGGTACCATGAGATAGTCTCACGATAACGCGTCAAATGTCCACGATAAAGTCACTGGGACGGCGATAAAAAAGTAAACACCAACGCGAAAAAAGTTGTGATTGGCCCAACAGCGATAAAAAATCAGCAACAATCTTCCCCAGGCCTGCAATTCACACACGTCAGGTGGGAAAAATCACTATCAAAGTAAAAAAAAAAACTACAGTGAAGCACAATGGAGGTAGCCGGAGCAAGTACAGAGGACAACCAGAACCCCACAAGCCCCCCAGAGGACCAACCTGAGACCTCGGGTTCAGGGAAGGGCAAGGACAAGAAGAGTAGGAAGAAGCGGTTCAGTCCGCAGGAAAACAGGCTCCCAATAATGGAGGTGGTAGAACACCATCTACAACTGTTTGTCACCTCCACTGTGTCACTGGCAACAAAAAATGGAATATGACAGTCCATCGTGGACAAGGTGAATGCAGTCAGAGTGCTGAGGAGGACAATGGAAGAGGTCAAGAGGCGCTGGAATGAGGTGAAGCACAAAACGAAGCACAAACTCGCCAACAACCGGAAGGCAGCAATGCAAACTGGAGGCGGGAGTCCAGCGCCATAGGAGGACCTGGACGAGATGGAGGAAATTGTGTGCACAGTCATCAGTGGGGAGACGGTGGCAGGAGTTGGGGGACCGGACACTGCTCAACATGGCCGGACGCAATAGCACCAGGGTGAGTAATGACCAGGGACTGGGGGAAGGGGGAAGATGGGCACAATGGCACACATGCACAATTAAGAAGAGCACATCTGCGGATAAACCATGCCCCAGACCCCCAACTCCCATCAAGAGACCAATGTCCCCAAGTATGCAACATTACAGCACTGTGTAAGCACATAAGTCAAAGGCACACAGCATGAAAGGGAGAAGGGGCAGCAAAATCAGAGCTGCAGGGTCGACTCCCCCAAAATGCTGCACACACACACAACAGACAGAGCACATCAACATTGACAAAAATGTGGTACAAACCGCAACACACACAAGAGAACAGAGGACACACCTGGTGCCGCTTGTGTGTAGAAACTGGCCAATCACATTTGGCATTGCAGGGAAATGTAAGATGATGATGTACAAGTACAAACACACATCCGTGATGGTGTTGAAATGTCCACTGTCCCGCACCAAATAGGCAGCTCCTCCCAAACAGTCACAATGTACACTGACTGTCATGCAGCCTTAATGTAAACATGTACAATGCGTCAACATACATGTGAACACAATGTTAAAACGCATCTCCCCTTCACATTGCAGAGGGAAATCCAACGCCTCCTGCAGAGCAATCCGAAACTCTCATCTCTGATGACGAAGAGGACCACCACACCTTTGACCCTGCCGCCCTCCAACAGCTCGTGGACAGCCTCCGCAGCCCACCTCCAGGAGCAGGGCTGCCCAGCTGCTACGAGGAGTCCCAACCCCCTGCACAGACCACACAGCAGGCAGCACCCACCACCACAGCTGCCTCCCAGAAGCCCCAAAATACCACATGGCCTTTCAACGCCGTGTGTTGGGGTGCCAGGAGCAGCTGGCTGAACAGGTGCTGGTGGGGTTCGACCGCATGGCAGCCATACTAGATGCCATACGTGGGTGTCTAAGTCCCATCAGGGACCACTCACAGTCCCTAACGGACACCCACAGTCTGCTCCATGCCCTCCAATGAACCATGGCCGACATCACTGGAGCCCTGACTCTGAGACAAGAACAACTGTCTATAGTCAGAGCTGCTCCAGCGGTGTCACCCGGGAGTTGGGACACATGCTGAGGATAATGGAGACCATAGAGCAGACGCAGGTGGAAAGAGCGGCTTCCACGGCCGCACACCAGCGAGAGGTAGCTGGGTTCCTCAATGACCTAAAGACCCTCCTCATGGCATTGCTGCCACAAGGTCTGGTGCTGATGAATGCTGCTGCTACCACCACATCCACATCTCCGCCCCCTGAAGTGTCAGTGCCACACAGTGCGGCAGACATTGCACCTCCGGCCCCTGAGGTTTCACTGCCACACAATGCTGGAGACAGAACGCCACTACCCACAAGTGAGGCACATGAAACAGGAGAGGACGAAGATGCAGATGAATCTGACTACTTGGTAAGAAGAAAACTGTAGCATTCATCTCCGCCACCTGGACAGTTTCTGCTTGGTTCTGCCCTCTGCATCATCACCTTCCACTGTCCCCCGATACACTCTGCAACACTCACCTTGGACCTTGACATGGACTGCCATATTCTGATTGGTCACCAATGACACAGCATTCAGCCTGCGGACTGAGCTCTTCCCCTTCCGTTGAACTTGTCATTCCCTGAAGGACTCTGGCTGGCCCTCCAGGGGCCAACAATGTAAAATGGGTTTGCATGGCCCTCATTCTCGGACCCGCCCCATCGGCCTGGGACGACTCTTGGTGGCCCACATCGCTAGGCACAGCCCCGGAACCCACAGACCACGCACGCAACCTTGGGGTCATCCTCGACTCCACCCTCTCCATGACCAGGCAAGTCAACGCCGTCTCCGCGTCCTGTTTCAACACCCTCCGCACGCTCCGCAGGATCTTCAAATGGATCCTTACCGACATAAGGAAAACCGTAACCCATGCCCTCGTCACTAGCAGACTCGACTACGGGAACACCCTCTACTCAGGAACAACAACCAAGCTCCTTAGACGACTTCAACGAATCCAGAACGCCTCGGCACGACTGATCCTCGACGTCCCCTGACGCAGCCACATCACACCCCACCTGAGAGGCCTGCACTGGCTTCCCGTCAACAAGAGGATCACCTTCAAACTCCTAGTCCACGCACACAAAGCCCTACACAACACCGGACCTGCATACCTCAACAACCGCCTCAGCTTCCACACCCCCACCCGAAACCTCCGCTCAGCCAACCTCGCCCTCGCAACAGTTCCTCGTATCCGGAAAACCACAGCCGGCGGCAGATCCTTCTCCCACCTCGCCGCCAAGACATGGAACACTCTCCCCACCAGCCTACGACAGACTCAGGACCTGCCAGCCTTCAGAAGACTCATCAAGGCCTGGCTCTCCGACCAGTAGCGCTCCCCCCTCCCCCCAGCGCCTTGAGACCCTCACCGGTAGGTAGCGCGCTTTATAAATGCACTGATTGATTGATTGATTGATTGGCCCTGTACTGCTCCAGCTACAATACTCCACTGAATGTGCATTAAACATTCATATTCACACAGATGTGTCATCTCTATGATCTTTCAAGTGTGGAAGTATGGATGAATGTAGGGTCAGTGATTCCCCCTTACGTCCATGTTGTTCATGTTGTGGGACTTGAGACACAGGGTGACACATTGCCGATTTCGGTCCGAGTGGCGCCGGCCCTACAACAGGCACACACGCATCAGTTACTTCCTTGTCCAGCCCAGGACAGAACCAGGCCCAGAGCCCCGGGGTCATTGTTCACACCCTTACGCTGGACTGGCATACGCCAGGCCAGCCCACTCACCTTACGCTTACAGGGGGGTCAACGCTACATGTCCCAGGTTTTCCTTGTAGTGATCTGCTGATCACAAGTCTAGTTGTCACCATGCCACAGCCACTCCCTAACGGCTGGTTTACACCCATCCAGCACACGCATCACAGGACATGTGAGCCTGCCAATAAGAATGCCGGGCACACTTGCTGGACGCCATTTTCACTCTCTATCTGGGTGTGTCAGTGTGCTTAATATTTATGCATGAGGGTCTAGGGCCCTACCACATCACATTCCCCAAGGCCAGAGGTTACATGATGGCGTCCGCACCACGATACCCAATCATAGAGGGTCCATGACTTGCGGGTCACAGACTTAGTGGCACCGGAAACACTGCGGCCGGCACAGGCACACCGCCACGGGACGGTAACTTTCAGTGCACTGAAGTAGGAGCAGCTTAAGTGCTGAGCGGGTGTGCAGCCTGCGAAGATGCCCCGTCCTGACGGTCTAGACTGCTCAGGATTAGTGTGCCCTGCTGGACCGCAGTGTAGGCCAGAACCAGCGGGTAGTGGGCAGCGTGGGCCTACCGCCACGTGGCGTTGCCTCGAGGATCACGGAGTAAGTGGCACCTAAAGGGCTGAGCAGGTGTGCAGCCTGCGATGATGCCCTGTACACTGATATGTTCTTGGCCATTATGATATCAAGACCCAGAATCAAGTGTGTGACCTGGTGGCCCGCGGTACAGGGCTGCATGATTTGGAGGCTGCCACGGTCGCGGGCCCAGAGCTTGGAGTTTGCACCGGCACGTGTTGGGCCCTCTTGGAGACACGCGGGTGGCGGAAGGTGAGCAGTGAGGCCTTGGTGTTCAGGGGCGGGTAGTCACCGCTGGGTGGCGGGAAGGGCTGGGGTTCAGCAGCCTGTGTGTGCAGGGGCGGGCAAGCAATGATGGCGTGTGCAATTGTATGTAGTCAGGTAAGGGACCTGGTGGACTGCAGCGTGTACCGGCACCTGGTTGAAGACACACCGGTGGCAGCAGGTGAGCAGTGAAGACTGGGTCCACAGTGTCGGCACTCTCTCTCCCTCCCTTCCTTCCTCTGTCTCTCTCTTTCTTTCTCACTCTCTCTCCCTCTCTTCCTTTCTCTGTCTCTCTCTCTCTCTCCCTCTCCCTCTCTTCGATTCTCTGTCTCTCTCTTTCTCTCCCTTTCTCTCTCCCTCTCTCTCCCTCTCACTCCCTCTCCCTCTCTTCCTTTCTCTCTCGCAGCCTCTCTTTCTCTCTCTTTCTCTCTCACTCTCTTTCTCGCTCTCTTTCTCTCTATCCTTTGATGAGCGCATGACGCACCTTCTTATCTTGAATTTTGTCTTGCAGGCTGTGATTTACAGATTGTCCAGAGATGACCCGCCATGGCTCTTGCAAATAGTTGTTTTGAGTTTAATTTGAATAAAATGTTTTGTTTGGTAATTTAATGATGACTGAGTTATTCTCTTTTTTCCGACCTCACATGCATGTTGAGTGTTGTACTTGTGCGACATCAGGCGAATTGTTTAGTTCATGATTTCGTAAAGTTGATGTCACATATCTTTGTCGGAGTAGGGGTTCCCGGGGGGTCGGGGGGGGGGACTTGGGGTGGGACTAGGGGTGGTGGCGGTGGGTGTTGTGGCCTTCTTGGGTGTCCCAGCTGCATGATCGTTGGCTCCATGGCATCTGTTGTTCTTCTGGTGTGGCTCTGGGCTTGGCTTCCTTTTGTGGTCCAGGTTGTCGTCCGACTTTACACCAGGTCACAGCAGGTGTTAAATTCCTGCTGCTAACGCGCCTTATCACCTGTTTTGGGATCTTATTGCCGATCTTGCTTGTTGTTGAGAATGTTGCGAAGTGGTGTGTTCGCTGCTTTTTGCACTGGAACGCCTACTCTGCATCTCATTAGCGTTAGTTGCCGGGGTCATCTGTGGCGATGTTTTGTGCGGCTGCTATCGCAGGTAAACTGGTGATATGGACTGTTAGCACCAGCTTGTGAATGGGGCGATAAATTTATCGTGACTTTGGCTGCGATAAAGTGCCCATACCTTGGCGATAAGCCCTTGAGAATATGCCCTACTGTTTTAAACTAACCAGTGAAATTCACCAGTTATAGTTATCTCAAGTAAGTATAACTCATGTCCTACATTAACTATAACTCGCGCCCCAGCCATGCAAGGTGTTGTCCTCAATGATGTAATTTCAAATTTTGCAGTGATTGCAGAGATGTTATCAATTATGTCATAGAACATGTTATGAGTGCTGTAATATGTGATATAATTAGCAGTGCATGGCAAATGCTTGAGTTATAGTTAATTTAGTACATTAGTTATGGCTACTTAAGATAAATGGATAGATAGATGGATGGATAGCTAGATAGATAGATAGATGGATAGAGAGATAGAGAGATAGAGAGATAGAGAGATAGAGAGATAGATAGATAGATAGATAGATAGATAGATAGATAGATAGATAGATAGATGAAATATAGATAGATAGATAGATAGATAGATAGATAGATAGATAGATAGATAGATAGATAGATAGATAGATAGATAGATAGATAGATAGATAGATAGATAGATAGATAGATAGATAGATATAGTTAGGCCCTAGTTTCCGTAGGAATAGCGTTTTTTGTTTTGCAGCTGTTTGACGAATCTTCACAAAAGTTTCAAAACTAGTTTGCCAGTCACTTCAGCTAGTGTCTGGAAAGTTTCAGGGTGATCTGTCAAGCATGAGACGCAAGAAAAAGAGGGGGGGGGGCTCTTAATGCGTTTACTCCATGCAGTTTCTCATAGGGATTTTAGACACGACTACAGCCCAAACCGCTGAATGGAATTACATCGAATTTGGCAAAAAGCTAGATCTTGGTCAAGAAAGGGTGCTTGTTGTAATTTTGTGAATCTTTTCAGTAGTTTTCGGATTATTTATTTATTTATTATTATTATTATTTTTTTTAACTTACTTTTCAGTTTGCATCATACAAATACAATAAAACAAATCGCCATCAATACAGCGTACATAGACATATTACTGGTGTTATCATTGGCATGCAGCACAGATGGTCGCATCGGGGGGGGATACCATAGGGTTACATAAGTATTCAGAAGCATTCTTCAGTGAGGAGAAAACATGGGGCATAACATCGAGTCCCAGTGAGCATATAACAGAGAGTTTTCGAGTTATTAAAGTAAAAAGATCTTTGTATATCCAGCACCGTGGATCCACTGTGGCAAATCCAGATTCACGCTCCAACAAAAGTGCCGTGATTGGCTGGCCGCAACCTGAGAGGAATATTGTGGCCGTCATTTTGTGCATCGAGCTCGGTTCTCAGGAAGGGAAATAAAATTTAAAAGTGGTAGAAGGGTTCAGATTAGAGGTACTGTGACCCCAAGGGACTGATGGAAGGGTCTGTAAGGGACCCCTTTATGGCAAGAAATTGTCCAAAATGTTGTTATTTGAGCATGTGAGGATCTGTGGACCCACTGTGATGATCAGCGCAGCTCCCTGTGTGCTCCGCAGAAGATCCACGGATCTAGACCCCAATTAAAAAAACACATACACCCACTCACAGACGCACATACCTACTCACACACACACCCACTCCCACTTACATACCCAAAGAACTTCTCACACACCCACTCAGACACCCATGCAGCTACTCACACACCTACTCACAGACCCACAAAACCACTCACACACCCAATCACAGACCCAAACAGGCACTCACACACACACTCAGACACCCATCTACATACCCACTTATACCACTCCACATACACCCTCACAGCCACTTACACACCTACTCATACACCCACACAGTCACTCCTACACCCACTTGCACACCCTCACAGCCACTCACACCCATATAACCACTCAAACATCCACACAGTCACTCACATAGCCACTCATACACCCACAGACAGGTAGTGATACACTTATAGAAATTGCAATAGCATATCCGTGCATTAGATGTGCTGATGTTTTAGTATTGAACATGTGCAATATAACCGGAAGACCCTTTGTTTGTCAGAGGATTCGTGACGGATCCATGAAATGAATTTAAAAAAAAGAAAGACTTGAGGCATTGCATTTCTAGAAAGACTTCATAAGTTACCTTACCTTAACTTTTTTTTATTTATTTTTTAAGATATATAAGAATGAATGTAGGAATAAAATGTATTTATAGACATGTGGAAATGTTTATTAGTAAATTGAACTTATGAATCAAATTGTATTTCAATTTATGTTAAACAAAACTGTGAAATTCACTAATAAAAAAGGCTACAGGGATGTTATAGTTAGGAAATAGCATAAAAACATAGAAATGTACTGAAAAAAAAGAAAGGGTGCAGGGATTACAGTTAAGAAATAGAAGTATAAAATCCTTAGAAATTCATCGAAAAACCAAAGGTTACAGGACTTTATAGCTAGGTTCAGATTTTACACACACAAAACCATAGAAGTTCAGCAGTTACAGGTACCTGAGATAACTATAATGTACGCCCACTGCAAAGCACTGCTATGACATCACATATAACATCACGCATGACAAGGTCAGTGACATCACTGCTAAAAATCACTGATGACATCTCAAATCTTTGACAAGTGATGCAACGACCTGCGATGGAGATGCACCGCTCCTTTGGCGATGCGTCAGTTCCAAGGACTGCAAGTGTGATGCGGGCCTTCTGCGCCGGGTCCAATCCACGCAGGAGCAGCAATTCATCGGTTCTGCTCGGGGATGCACCTCTCAGCACAGGAGATGTATTGGTTCGGCTCGGGGATGCGCTGCTCTGCAGAGAAAATGTGTTGATTCCGCTAGTAAGCACTTTAGGCCCACTTCCAAGGATCCAGGACTGGAGTACTGACACTTGAAAGACTGATGCAAGGTTGTTGGAAGCCTTTTATGTCCCTGAGGCTTCAGATCAGGTGGCCAGCCAACTAGCCCTTGGAGTCTCTCTTGGTTCTAGGTTCAAGAGATGCAGTTCCAGTCCATCACACCCAGGCAAGAGGGCAGCAGGCAGCAGGTCCTCATAGCAGAGCTGCTGTCCAGCAGGGTAGCAGTCCAGCAGAGTAGCTGTCCTTTCCTCAGCACAACAGTCCTTCTTCATGGCAGAGTATCCAAAGGTCCACAAGTGTACTGAAGTGGTGGTGTCTGAGGTTCAGTACTTAAACCCAGTGGTGCCTTAGAAGTGGGAAAACTTCAAAGACATGCCTTTGAAGTGAACAGATGTCCTCCCCTGCTGGTCTGGCTCCAGACTCACTACAGGGGGCTATACAGCCCTTAGTGTGTAGACAGGACACAGTCCATTCATGCGTAAGTGAGACTGTGCTCAGCAACACCCTTCCATCCTTTGAGAGATTTCCCATTGAGGCACACCTAAGCCCCTATTCTATGTGGTTGTCTAGGAGGAATACACAAAGCCCAACTGCCAAATGCACCCAGATGTGATCAGAAACAGGGTACATGCACCAAAGGGCAAAAGACAGAAAATGCCACCTTTGTAAAAGTGGAATTTTCAGAATTGTAATTTAAAATCTGACTTCACCATAAGTTAGGATTTTAAATTAGCATTTCAGAGACACCAGACATGAATGAGTCATATCTACCCATAAGGAAATTACACTTATAAAAGGTAATAAAGTAGGCCCAATGTTATCCTGTAGAAGAGATAGGCCTTGCTGTAGAGAAAAATGAATTTAAGAGTTTTTCACTACCAGGACACATAAAACTTAAAAGTGTGTGTCCTGCTTTTTAACTACATTGCACCCTGCCACCTGGGCTGCCTAGGACCTACCCTAGGGGTGACTTGTGTGTATTAAAAAGGAAGGTTTGGGCCAGGGAAGAGTTGTATCTTGCCAGGTCGATATGGATGTTTAAAACTGCACACACAATCTTTGCAATGGCAGACCTGAGACATGTTTAAAGGGCTACTTACGTGGGTGGCTCAATCAGTGCTGCAGGCCCACTAGTAGCATTTAATTTACAGATCCTGTGCACCTGTAGTGCATTTTACTAGGGACTTATAAGTAAATTAAATGTGGCAGTACCAATAATACATTATTTTATGTGCCTGATTCTCTGGTATGCACCCAGGGAGGCAAAGGTCTAAGGACACGAACATTTGAAAACTCTGTGGGGGCCAATGAGGGGGGCTGCTGTTTTTTATAAAGTAAGAAGGCTGATAATTGCTAGGTAATAGCTGATAGTGATCTCTGGTGACAGTCTAGTGCAAAGGTAGGTTCTGGTGAGAGAAGGAGTTGGGGGATATTTCAAAGTGAGTCAAACGGGAGAGGCAATGAGGTCCTTTACTGTCATTTGCAGTATGCGGCCTGAAAACTGTAACTGTGGTCAAGAATGTTGATTGGAGGTAGTGTCTACTAATTTTCTCATGGTCAGAGCTGGCCTACTGACTCCTAAGATGCATATGCGAGAGGGCTGTGAGTTAGAGCTGAGATGAAGAGGTGCAGACCAAGGATTGGTGCTTGCACCATCCAGATTTTAAAGCTTACTAACAGGGTTGATCAATAGTGATGTTCTTGCTTCACCCTGAAAACACACACATACTTTACTCTCAAAACGTGTGCACACACCCCCAAAAACCAGTGTTAGAAATGGGGGTCTCTAGTTGGCAGAGGTAGGCACCTTTGTCCAGCTAGGGACCCTTGCTTCTAGTCAGGGGGATACACACTTTAGGTAACCCCTGCTTACCCCCTGGGTAGCTTGGCATGAGCAGACAGACCTATCCCAAAGGCAATGTGTAAAGTATTTGTACTCAAACACACAGTAATACAGTGATAATACCACAAATGGACACCACACCAGTTTAGAAAAAGAAAGTATCTTTATCTAAACTCACTCAACAAGACCAAAACGACAAAAATCCAACATATACGTAATAAGAATATGACTTTCAAAAAGGTTTCAAGCAATTTGGTCCATAAAAACTATGGATGCGTGATTCTACACAACGTACGTCAAAATTCACAGGGCCACCTTCCTGCACAAAACAATCCGAGAGGCTTTTTGCTCTTTCTATATGTACTGGTGAATGCAGCATACATAGAAAGAGGAAACAAACAAGGTGAAATAAAGATAATTCTTCTCATTATACCTCACCTGGGGAGGTGTACGTTTTCGGTGCATTCCCAGGTTTACCTGTTCTTGGAAATCTGGAAATGCATCAAATTCATGGATGTTGCTTGGCAACACCCATGGAAATGCCTCCCTGGTGCAGAGCAATATAACACACCGATTTGAGCTGCATTACATTACTCGAGATGTATGGAGCCTCGCAAGGTGGCCTTGTGTGGCTCCATAAATCTCATTTTTGAGTAATGTCGCTCTTGCACCACATTGCGTGGTGATAGGGATCCATGGTAAGCCTGTCCAGTGCAATGGTGGGCTCTGACGAAAGAAGGAGTTGGGGCTATTTCAAAGTAAGGCAATGAGGTCCTTTTGCACCATGTTGCATGGTGCAAGAGCAACACACAAAGGAGCTCATAAATATGCCCGTAAATGACCCATTATCCGAAACAGAAGGGTCACTGTTAGCGCTAGCCTTCTGTGTGCATCCTTCGGTGTGCCGCTATATCGGCCCATGGGGCCCAACACCACATTCAGGTTTCCAAATACCGGTCGGAAACGGCCGAAAATATCGATTTTCGGCCGTTTCCGACCGGTATTTGGACATTGGTATGTAGGGGTAGCAAAAACATACAGATTCGGTAAATGTACCGAATCGGTAATTTTACAGAATCGGTAAAATTACAGATCGGAAAAATTACCGAATCTGTAATTTGTTATGTAGGTAGCACTTTAAACAGTGCTACAGGGCCTTTAGAATTTGTTATTTACCACCCAAAACTATTGGGTGGTAAATTACAAATTTCTGTGTACATGCACATCTGTGCATGTACACCTGTGCCATGTGACACACATACATGCCCTAAGGGCATGTATGTGTGTCACATTGCACACAAGCCAGAAACAGGGGTGCAACAGGGTGTCAAAGTGACACCCTGTCCCCCTTGCAAATTCGGTAATTTTACTGAATCGGTATTTACCGATTCGGTAATTGACATTGATTCCTATGGGCCTCAAGGCCTATAGGAATCAATGGCAATTACAGAATCGGTAAATACCGATTCATTAATTACCGAATCATACCGATTCGGTAATTAATTTGGTAAAATCACCTACATCCCGATTGCCAGTTCTTAAATACCGAATCGGTATGATTCGGTATTTAAGAATCGGTAATCTGGGATTACCTACATCGGGCCCTCAGTTTTTAAAGTCTAGCATAAATCCGCAATATTCCCATCCTTTGCCTCAGCAATGCTTTCGTTGTCTTATCTCTAGTTCGGAAACTTCCTGTCAGTTGATGAGTTTTATTTTTGTGTTAGCCAGGCAACGTGATTGGTGGTCACTCCCAGCATCCATTCCCTCCCAGCCTGGACTCCCACTGCCATCCCATTTAGAAATGTCCCTTCCTACCTCTCCTGGCTCGCCATATCTAGCTAGTTACATGCATAGGGCCAAGATAAATGCGCCCTTGGCCCTGGCTGTACTTTTCTCTGAATGGCAAGTTCATCTCCCTCTTTTGCTATACTCCTGGACAAGCCAGAGGGTTTACTGATAGAACATCAATTCACAAAATATCCCCAAACATAAATATCGATGCTAAAATATCGATGACAAAAATATCGACATCCTATATTTAAAATTGTAAATACAAAAATATTGAAACAAAAATATTGATGTAAAAAATATAGATGTACAAAATATCGATTTTTGTATTTAAATAAAAACTAATGGTAAATATATTAAATAATAAAATGAACTTTTAAAGCATTATTTAGATTTAAAATACTGTTTAATAAATAAAATAAAAGAAATGTATTTAAAAAAATATTTAAACATACACATATAAAATATTATATATATATAAATATTTCCTTTAAAACAATTAATCAACTATAAATTTAATTTATTTTTATAAATATATAAAGATTTACAAATAAATATATATATATGTAAATTTACATACACTCATAAAATAAAATCTAATAAAAAACTTTATATTATAAATGAAAACATAAAAATATTTAATAGTCTTTAAAATTGAATTTTGAACTCCATTCAGTGCAACAGTAGGGAAAGTGTTGAATAGCGGAGGGGTAAAAACGACTATTCCCACTCCAGTGAGTGCAACAGTAAGGAAAGTGTTGGATAGCGGAGGGGTAAAACTTAATATTCCCAATCCAATGAGTGCAACAGTAGGGAAAGTGTTGGATAGCGGAGGGGTAAAAATTACGATTCCCACTCCAGGTAGTGCAGCTGTAGGGAAAGTGTTGATTAGCGGAGGGGTAAAACGTAATATTCCCACTCCAGTGAGTGCAACAGTAGGGAAAATGCTGGATAGTCAAGGTGTAAAAATTTCTATTCCCACTCCAGTGGGTGCAACAGTAGAGAAAGTGTTGGATAGCAGAGAGGTAAAAATTACTATTCCCACTCCAGTGAGTGCACCAGTAGGGAAAGTGTTAGATAGCGGATGTGTAGAAGTTACTTTTCCCACTCCAGCGGATGCAACAGTAGGGAAAGTGTTGTATAGCGTAGAGGTAAAAATTACTATTCCCACTCCAGTGAGTGCAAAGGTAGAAAAAGTGTTGGATAGCGGAGGGGTGAAAATTACTACTCCCACTCCAGTGGGTGCAACAGTAGGGAAAGTGTTGGATAGCGGAGGGATAAACATTACTATTCCCACTCCAGTTTGTGCAACAGTAGGGAACGTGTTGGATAGCGGAGGGGTAAAACTTAACATTTCCACTGGAGTCAGTTCAAAATTAAAAACAAATTAACAACAACACAAAAGATTTTAAAAAACAAAAAGTTAAAACATATAAAAGTTTTAAATATTACAAAAGACAGAAACAGATCAGGATGTTAAAAAGATCTAACAAATACCTGGAAATCTTATTTTTTTTATTTTATAATAATTTTAAAACAAAAAACTATTTTTTAATTGAAACTTTTTATAAACAAAAACATTATTTATTACATAAATGTAATATTTTTGACTTCCTACGCTATAACACCACACAATTCACAACCCATATTAATATTTGTTTATGTACCTCCATAATTAACATAATAAATTATAAATTAAACAAATTCTATTAATTTTTAAAAAAAGTAAACAAATAAAAATTAATTTACTCCCCAAACACGTACCATAAATATTAACAAATTGATAAATTAATATTAATAATCAACTAATTATTAATTAATTAAACATACATTTCTTTTCACCCTCTACTCCAATAAACAACGTGGCCCACCTAAAAATCATTACACAATTTCCATAACTAATTTTGCATTAATAAATTAATATCAATTAACAACTTATCAATTAATTTAAAAGAATTTAGTTCCCACCCTTTACCAATGTAAACCCCACAACCAGTAGCGGTCGGTGGTGGGAGTAGCTGCCGGGCGGTGACTTGGGGAGGGGGAGGGGCAGGGTGGGGGCTAGTAATCTATGGATTACGGAGGAATACAGGTAAGTAAACATAAAAATAAATATAACGAATTTCGTTGAGTGCACTTCATCGCATAAGGGGATGCAGTGAGCGTTACGAAATTTGTTTTATTTATTTATATGTTTACTGACCTGTAATCCTCAGTAATCCATAGATTACTACCTCCCACCCTGCCCCTCCCCATGTCACCGCCCGGCAGCTACTCCCACCACCGACCACTACTGCCCACAACTTACATCAAAAAGTAATTACATTATTGCCATATTTTTATTTTTATTATTAATTAGCATTAATTAACACATAATTATTCATTAATTATTAATAAATTACTTCCCACCCTATTCTCCTATAAACCCCACTACCCACTACTAATTAAATGACACAATTAACATAATTAGTTACTCAATAATTAATTAATAATAATTAACAACCAATTAATAAATAATTAATAATAATTTAATTCCCACAATTAACACTATAAAATCCAAATTAAATAAATACTAATGCATGAAAAATGATAGTTAACTTATTATAATTAAATTAATTCCCACCCTATTCCCCTCAAAAATTCCCCTCAAAACCCTGATTCTGTCCTGCAATTACGATTTCTGGTCCCTGGTTCTACTGGGAAGACGCCGCAGGACAGTTATAGTGTGCTACATCTAAAATCTTGAGAAGGATGAGTGATGAAATAGTTGATGGATATATGTGTATGTTTGCTGTTATATGTGTTGATAGGAGGTAGAGAATGAGATTAAATGTTGCTGAGTGAATGTTAGAACCTTGGGTTGTGTGGGACTGTGAATTGTGATGTGCGAATAGGGTTATTTATGTTATCTTTGATGATGGAATTTTTTATCTGTGATGAACTCAATAAATAAAACTTTTGTATTTTTCTATTATGTTGTTTTGTCAATTGTGTGGGCAGGCTATGCATTCTGGTGAACTCAAATCTGCTATGGAATAATTTTGGACTCCATGTGAGCCATTGGTATCAAGTATAAGGGACAGACCTGTTTGTTCTTGGTTGTTTCCCTCAAAACCCACAACCTGCTCCTAACAAAATGACACAGTTACCATAATTGTCAATTAAATAATTAATAATACACAGCCAATTAATTAATAATTAATAATAAATTAGTTACCACAATTAAGAGTATAAAATCTAAAGTAAATAAATACTTATACATAAAAATAATCATTAATTTATTATAATTAAATTACTTGCCACCCTATTCCCCTATCAACCCCCAACCCGCTACACAACTTTAAAACGCATAAATGAATAACTACTAAAAATGTAACACATATATTCAAAAGCAAAACTAATTCTTATACACAAAATAGATCACACACTTTTAAAATACATACTAAAATAACACAAATTAAAACATCAATATTTTAAACAATTATATTTGTGCAAACGATATTAACAACTTCGATATTTCCAAAAAAAAGATTTCTTACCTGCAAGTCGATATTCTTGACCACGATATTCTTCCTGTCGATATTTCTGTATTGCGATATTTAAAACTCAATATTTGTGTGTCGACATTTTAAACTCGATATTCTGTCTGTGTACCAAGCTAGAGAATGTGGTGTAGCGTTACAGCCAGAGCTGCCGAGTTTGAAACAGAACTACTAAGTTTGAATCCCGGCATCGGTTCAACGCCCTGTGATTCTGGGCAAATGGTTTAATCTCCCCATGACTAAAAACACGCATCTGACCTTGTATGTTGTAGCTGGTGCTCATGCAAAGTACTGCATTGCCCTTGGGTGGAGATTGTCATATAACAAACTGCAAAATAGAAAGCAAACGGCTGGGGCACAGTCAGTTTTTTGCGGTGAAGGATAGTACCATATATTACATGTATGTTATCCGTTTTTATTATACCTTATTCCATGTCTCCTGTGCATCCTTCTTAAGAAGTCCAATGTCCACTACACTACTGCATGTCGGTGTCCTCTGCATACTGCATGGCAGGGCTGGTAGGTACATGTCCACAACGATCTGCTGCCCGCGGAAGGACATGGTAATATGCAAGGTGACTGTATTGCAACTTCGCACCACCTCTCTGAAGGTTGTCATTTCATTTAGAATTCCTGTCACTTCTCTCCTTCCAACATGTCTCTAAGTGCATTCCTCCTCATCGCTTCCATCCATAAAATATGGCTTTTACTGGGAGTGATGCTATTTTTTTATGTTCTTCAAGATTGCTGTTAAAAGGCCACTCTTAACTCTTCAGTCGCAGTAAACATTGATAAGCCCTTTTAGTGGCGTTTAAATATTGCTGCAAAAGCTGTTGTGTTCATCCTCTCACCCGTCACATCTGTCTTTGTGGGCAAACAGAACGTTGGTCGTGTAATTTTTAAATCTGTAGCCAGGACCTTATGGCACAACCAATCCAGCCTCTTCGTGCAACTCAGAATTTCCTTTTGTTTGTTGTGATGATTAATGTTTACTGATGAAGCCCCCTCTGTCTCTCTTAGGATGCAATGATTCATCTGCCCTATTGGTTAAGTGTTCATATGTGTCCGTTTTTGCAGACTTGCACTTGCCAGCGGGTGTTTCAATACCTTCAGAAATTAGGGAACATACTAGTCAATGCCAGGAAGCATCCAGAGGAAAATAATTATGTATGTTGCGATGCACTGCTTGATTCTAAGCACATAATAGCCAGGGTCCAAAGAATTTCTTAGATGATGAATGCCTGCCAGCACAATGAGAAAACAGCCTCTAAGGATTGTGATTGTTTTTGTGCAGGAAGGGTCCCCTTTCTGCACAAAACGAAAACTGACTGCAATAAACAATATTCCAGCATAGGAGCCTTCTCACTATGGCGCAGCCCCTTTTCTCCCATTACAGCCAGCTCTCTGTCACCCTTGATGGGCCACGCACTGGCCACACTGCCATTTTGTGAGGCCAAAGGAACAGGAGATGCTCCTGCCCACTGGAGCACAAACACCAGCTCTAGCGCTTTTCCTCACGTAGCTTTGCTCAGTAAGAACCCGATGTACCGCCATTTGAAGCTCTTCGTGTGTTCGCGTCAAGGGTATTGGCTAGACCGAACTGTTTCCTATTCATTAGCGTCGCTTTCCCCTCTTCCTCGCTGTAAGCCATTCCCGCTAATGCAGCGAAGTCGTTTCTGGGGTCGCGAGCTATCAAGCACTAATCTGATTGCTTTAACAATTGTCCACTGCGTCACTAGATCAGGCATGAATACTAATGGCGACCGCCAGTCCTGTGCCCCCTCTGGGTAGCACATTTCCAGGAATCTGCTGGCACGAGCCACTGTTCATGCTGCACGAATAAGTCACCAGCACCACACTGAAGCATACAAGTGTCTGAATTCCGTGAATTCCGAGATGTGGGGATGAGGGTGGGGGGTGGGAGGGGTAAGGGGCCGTAAAAAATTCGTCTACCCTTGATGATACTGTCCAATCTGAAACCAAAAATAGGTTCTGGCAAAATGTTTAAACCAGCTTCACACTGCAGGAGGTCGCGGATAGAATGGAGCCACAGCAGCGTGATTGGGTCATTGCAGCCCACTGACCTCTGAAAGCAACCCCTGAGCATGCAGCCTACCAGTGTGGCAGAATGCCAGTCTGGCGCTGCTCAAGCCTCCCTGCGGCGATGCTTCCTCCTTGATACTAACTCACATCATAGTGTCAACTATTTGAATAGTAAGCCACACACATGTGCTGTACAATGTCACCATGAAACCGGACTAAACCTTGGGCCAGCAATAAACTTTGCAACGTTTTGAATACAACGGGCTGATTCACGATGCTATTTGTCCGAGAAAGTTTAGCTTACAAAGCGCAACTGGAATTTTTTCACGGATGTAAAACCACTTGTCCTAAAAATTTGGTTTTACCGCTGTAAAAGCACTGACTCACACAAAGAATTTTGTGTGTGTAAGTCTACTTCCAAGAGTGAGACATTATTGGGCCAACATCCTATGATTCTAAGCAAATAGCATTATCTCCTACAGAGACTTCAGACCATACAGAACACCGTAGCCAGACTCATCCTCGGCCTTCCCAGACAAACCCACATTACACCCCACATCAGGCAACTCCACTGGCTGCACGCACAGAAGAGTTGCCAATTCAAGCTGCTGACCAATGTAGACAAGGCTCTGCAAAACCGTGGACCCACCTACATTAACAACCTATTGAACTCGCATCAACCATTGAGAAGACTACACTCCACCTCCCTTTCACTTGCCCATACTCCCCATATCTACTAAAACAGAAGTGGAAAACGTTCCTTCTCCCACATCACAGCAAAGACCTGGAACAGCCTCCCCACGTTCCCACGGACCATCACCCCACTTCCGGAATTTCGAATGACCCTTAAGACCTGTCTGGTCAAATAAGCCTCCAGGACCTGCAAGCGGCTGGATACCCTATTGGGTGATTAGCCACACTTTATAAATCCTGATTGATTGATCTCCCAGTACCTAGAAAAAAGAAGCATTGGCATAGCCAATAGGTCTCACCTTTGGGACCTTATGAGTATTTAGCCAGGGTTATTGGCTTTGCCAATATCTTTAAGCTATCTTAGAGAGAATTGTGGCTGCTGTGTGATGCGGAGTTGGTGGTGTGCTGGTGTAGAGGTGATGCTCAGGTGATGCTGAGGGATACTGAGGTGGTGGTGCTGCACTGGTGCTCAGGTGGAGCTGAGCTGGTGCTCAGGTGAGGCTGAGTGATGCTGAGTTGGCGCTGTGCTGAGGTGATGCGCTGATGCTAAGGGGGTGCTGACTTATGCTGAACTGGTGCTGGGCAGATGCTGAAGTGGTGCTGTATTGGTGCTGAATTGCTGCTGAGATGGGGGCTGCGCTGGTCCTTCAGTGCGACTGCAACGGTTCTGAGGTGAGGCTATGCTGATTCTGAGATGGTGCTATGCTGATGCTGAGGTAGTGCTGTGCTGATGTTGATGTGGTGCTGTGCTGGCACTGAGATGGTGCTGTGCTGATGTTGAGGTGGTGCTGCACTGGTGGGAGGTGGTACTGCACTGGTGATGCTGCGCTGAGTTGGTACTGTACTGGTGGTGGTGCACTGATGTGGAGGTGGTGCTGTGCTGATGCTGAGGTGGTGCTGTGGTGCTGCTCAGGTGATGATGAATGATACTGAGGTGGTGCTGAGTGATGCTGAGCTGGTGCCGAGTGATGCTGAGGTAGTGCTGAGTCATCCTGAGATGGTGGTGCTGTGCTGGTGCTCAGGTGGTGCTGAGTGATTCTGAGTTGGTGCTGTGCTAAGGTGACGCTGCACTGATGCTGATGTTGAGGTGCTGCTGCACTGATGCTGAAGTGGTGCTGCACTGGTGCTGAATTGCTGCTGGGGTGGGGTTGCGCCAGTGCTACGGTTGGGCTGTGCCGGTGGTGGTGCAATGATACTGAGGTGGTGCTGTGCTGATGCTGATATGTGCTGTGCTGATGTTGAGGTAGTGCTCTGGTTGTGTTGAGGTGGTGCTGCGCTGCTGCAGAGGCGGTGCTGTGCTGATTCTTATTTGGTGCTGCACTGATGAGGAGGTGGTGCTGTGCTGATACTGAGTTGGTGCTGTGCTGATGCTGAGGCAGTGCAGTGGTGGTGCTCAGGTGGTGCTATGCAAATGCTGTCCTGGTGCTGCACTGAATGCTGTGCTGATGCTGAGGTGTTGCTGCACTGGTGCTGAGGTGGTAGTAGGTGATACTGAGATGGTGGTGTGCTTGTGTGGAGGTGATGGTCAGGTGGTGCATAGTGATACTAAGATGGTGCTGAGTGATGCTGAGGTGGTGCTGAATGATGCTATAGTGGTGCTCAGGTGGTGCTGTGCTAGTGCTCAAGTGGTGCTGAGTGATGCTGACTTGGTTCTAAGTTGATGCTGTGGTGATGCTGCACTGGTGCTCAGGTGGTGCTGCGCTAATGCTAAAGTGGTGCTGAGTTGCTGATGAAGTGGTGTGGCACTGGTGCTGAGGTGGTGCTGCGCTAATGCTGTAGTGGGACTGCGCTGGTGCTGAGTTGGCACTGAGCTGATGGTGGTGCACTGATGCGAAAGTGGTGCTGTGGTTGATGCTGCGCTGGTGCCTAGGTAGTTTTGCATCATGCTGTTGCGGCGTAGAGAGATGCTGTGCTGGTGCTGAGTGATGCTGTTGTGTTGCTGAGTCATGCTGAGGTGGTGGTAATGCACTGGTGCTCAGGTGGTGCTGAGCTGGTGCTAAGGAGGTGGCGAGTGATGCTGAGTTGGTGCTGTGCTGAGGAGATGCTACGTTGGAGCTCAGAAGGTGATGCATGACGCTGTTGTGGTGGTAAGAGATGCTGTGTTGGTGTCGAGTGATGCTGTAGTGGATCTAAATCATGCTGAGGTGGTGGTGCTGCACTGGTGCTCAGGTGGTGCTGAGCTGGTGCTCAGTTGGTGGTGAGTGATGCTGAGTTCGTGCTGTGCTGAGGTGCTGCTATTCTGATGCTTAGGTGGTGCAGTGCTGATGCTGAAATGGTGCTGTATTGGTGCTTATTTGCTGCTAAGGTAGGTCATGCTGGTGCTGAGGTGGGGGTGTGCTGATGTTGAGGTGGTGCTGTGCTGGTAGTGAGATGATGCTGCACTGGTGCTGTGGTGTTGCTCTGCTGATGTTGAGGTGGTGGTGCGCTGTTACTGAGATGGTGCTGTGCTGATGTTGAGGTGGTGCTGCACTGGTGGGAGGTGGTGCTGCTCTGAGTTGGTAATGCACTGGTGGTGTTGCCCTGATGTGGAGGTGGTGCTGTGCTGATGCTGAGATGGTGATCTGCTGATGCTGAGGTAGTTCTGACTCATGTTGAGATGGTGGTGCTGTGTTTGCGCTCGGGTGGTGCTGAGCTGGTGCTCAGGTGCTGCTGAGTGATGCTGAGTTGGTGCTGTGCTAAGGTGATGCTGTGCTGATGCTGATGTTGAGGTGCTGCTGCACTTATACTGAAGTGGTGCTGCGCTGGTGCTGAATTGCCTCTGAGGTGGGGTTGCACTGGTGCTAAAGGTGGGGCTGTGCTGGTGGTGGTGCACTGATGCTGAGGTGGTGCTGTGCGGATGCTGAGATGTGCTGTGTGATGTTGAGGTAGTGCTCTGGTTGTGCTGAGGTGGTGCTGCACTGCTGCAGAGGCGTTGCTGTGCAGATGCTTATTTGATGCTACACTGGTGGTGGTGCACTGGTGAGGAGGTGGTGCTGTGCTGATGCTGAGTTGCTGCTGTGCTGATGCTGAGTCGGTACAGTGGTGGTGCTCAGGTGGTACTATGCGGATGCTGTGCTGGTGCTGCATTGGTGCCGAGGTGTTGCTGCACTGGTGCTGAGGTGGTACTGAGTGATACTGAGATGGTGATGTGCTTGTGTGGAGGTGATGGTCAGGTGGTGCTGAGTGATACTGAGGTGGTGCTGAGTGATGCTGAGGTGGTGCTGAATTATGCTATAGTGGTGCTCAGGTGGTGAAGTGCTAGTGCTCAAGTGGTGCTGCGTGATGCTGACTTGGTGCTAAGCTGATGCAGTGGTAATGCTGCACTGGTGCTCAGGGGATGCTGTGCTAATGCTGAAGTGGTGCTGAGTTGCTGATGAAGTGGTGTTGCACTGGTGCTGAGGTGGTGCTGCACTTATGCTGTAGTGGGACTGCGCTGGTGCTGAGTTGGTACTGAGCTGGTGGTGGTGCACTGATGCGGAAGTGGTGCTGTGGGCGATGCTGCACTGGTGCTGAGGTGGTTTTGCATCATGCTGTTGCGGTGTTGAGAGATGTGCTGGTGCTGAGTGATTCTGTTGTGTTGCTGAGTCATGCTGAGGTGGTGGTACTGCACTGGTGCTCAGGTGGTGCTGAGCTGGTGCTCAGGAGGAGGCGAGAGATGCTGAGTTGGTGCTGTGCTGAGGAGATGCTATGTTGGTGCTGAGGTGGTGATGCATGATGCTGTTGTGGTATTAAGAGATGCTGTGCTGGTGCCGAGTGATGCTGGGGTGGAGCTAAGTCATGCTGAGGTGGTGGTGCTGCACTGGTGCTCAGGAGGTGGCGAGTGATGCTGAGTGTTCCGATGCCGACCGGCCCAACACCGCAGGAGTGAAGAACGTCCCAATCCTCTACCCTCACCGTGACCCCCAACACCCGCAATCAAAACGGATGGTGGAGAACACGACACCGGGAGAAGGTGGGTAACAAAACAAGGGAACCCAAGGTCTTGGGGAACACAACTCGTCTCCTCTGGCTTCTAGGCAGCTGACAGCTTGACACAGACGAGAACGCTAAAATGAAAGAAGGAGACAAGATTAAACACACCCCTACTACTATTACCAGTGCCAAGTACACACACGAACCACAGACCTCCCTGCTTACCCCAGATAACAAACGGGAGTGGCTTGATACGAAACAGGAATTCTTCCACTGCAATCGTATTGGTTGTTTCTTGCGTAACCCCAGACCAACCACGCCCCCTCGGGAAACACCGAGAATGACAAAGGGGGTGGAATTCACAATTCTTAGGACAAAAAAAAGGACAGGGGAAAAAATGGTATCAAAGGGAATACGAAAGACACCCAAAAAACCCCTGGAATCTAAAAATGAACACGAAGGTAGCACAAAAACGGCCGTTATTCAGCTCCTTCGTGAAACCACCCAAACACAGCGTATAACAAGATGGTTTGGATACAAAAAAGGGATAATAATGGGACATTAAAACTCAAAGGAAACGCTGCCGCGAATCCCAGAACGTCACCGAAGATCAAAAACAGGTCCCCAATAAAGGGTTCTGAAATGCCCAAGGGAATAGGAAAACAAGGGAGCAGGGGAAAAAAGGGGATCAAAACCCAGCACTAGTAAAGACCGCTGGAACGGAGCTCGAAGGAAGGGAAACAAGGTAGAACCACAGGAACAGGAAACACACGGCAAGGGACCAATAAAGAAACCAAGCACCTGTTTACTGTTGGCAGCCCCCTTTTAAAGCGAGCTCCAGGGAGCGTCCATAAATTCGCATATGCACTTGGCACTTTTAAGAAAAACCGCTAACGGGGAACTAGACAGAAGGAACCAGGCCCTCTTGAACCCCAACACTGAGTTGGTGCTGTGCTGAGGAGATGCTACCTTGGTGCTGAGGTGGTGATGTATGATGCTGTTGTGGTGTTAAGAGATGCTGTGTTGGTGCCGAGTGATGCTGTGGTGGAGCAAAGTCATGCTGATGTGGTGGTGCTGCACTGGTGCTCGGGTGGTGCTGAGCTGATGCCCAGGTGGTGCTGAGTGATGCTGAGTTTGTGCTGAGGTGCTGCTGTGCTGATGCTGAGGTGGTGCTGCGCTGATGCTGAAATGGTGCTGCATTGGTGCTAATTTGCTGCTAAGGTAGGGCTGTGCTGGTGCTGAGGTGGTGGTGTGATGATTTTGAGGTGGTGCTGTGTTAGTAGTGAGATGGTGCTGCGCTGGTGCTGAGGTGGTGCTGTGCTGATGTTGAGTTGGTGCTACACTGACAGTGGTGCACTGATAAGAAGTGGGTGCTGTGCCGATGCTGAGGTGATGCTGAGTGACCCTGATGTAGTGCTGAGTGATGCTGCATTGTTGCTGAGTCATGCTGTGGTGTTTCTGAGTGATGCTGAGGTGGCGGTGCTGTGCTGGTGCTCAGGTGGTGCTGAGCTGATGTTTAGGTGGTGCTGAGTTGTGCTGAGTTGGTGCAGTGCTGAGGTGATGATGCGCTAAGGTGGTGCTGCGCTGATACTTAAATGGTGCTGCATTGGTGCTGAGTTTCTTCTGAGGTAGGGCTGTGCTGGTGCTGAGGTGAGGTTGCATTGGTGGTGGTGCACTGATGTGGAGGTGGTGCTGTGCTGATGCATCATACTTGTTCGGTCGGACTCCCCTGACATGAGTCGTACGGAAAGCATTCCGTACATGAGTCATTCGGTTTGCTTTCTGAACGAGATCGGAATCGGGCCCAAAGATGTAGTACTGTAAAAAGGACGCAAATTTATCTAAGTCACAATAATGAGAAAGGAGTAAGGAAAGTCTCAAAAGAACACATTTCTGCAATTCTGAAAAATAATCCACCTACTAACAAGAGAGAGGTGAGGATGTTTCTGGGAATTGCTGGATACTGATGTCAGTGGATTCCAAATTGTTACTTGATTGTTAAACCTTTAATAAGGTTGACTCAAAGTGACATAAAGGATCCGGTACCATTTCACAATGAATGTTCAAAGGCATTCCAAATATTGAGAGAGAGTTTATGCAGTTAACCCACCCTTAGAATGCCTTACTATAATTTGACCTTCTTTTTACACTAAAAAGATATATACAGAAAGAGGTTGAGGCAAAATCCTATGGCACTCAACCCCACCGTGGGAAAAGTAATGAAACACGTGTAAGGTGCACAGAACAGAAAGTTAAACCCCTTTTGACTTTAAAATAGAAAACAGTTTTTCAACATAAATCAATAAATGGTTGAGCACCCTTTTTTGTGGAAAACGATATAGTTTCTCACTCATGGTCATTCAATACAGAGTTTATGGTATGTACAGTTAAGAAAATTCATATTCTTCAATAAGTATATTTTGTGGAAAATTCTTCATTCTTTTTCAAATTCTTCTTCCTTTAAAATTGAATGCCACAGTAGCCAATGCATTTCGTCCTAAGGGACTTCTTCGGGGCTACAAAATACATATAAATACAAAAAAGAAAAATCTATTTACAATATATACATGCAATTCTTATCATGAATGCATTAAACAAATGACACTTAAAACACATTGTATTACCAAACTGTGAGCACAGACAGCACAGTTGCATTGATCTGAGCAATGATTGAACATCATGAGGAATAATTGAATATGTTAATTTCAATTTTAACATCATGCTTTATATCAAATCATCCTCTATTCATAGAGATACATTTTGAGGTGCCTAATACTGTGAATATTTTCAATGTTTTATTTAATATATATGATGGATTCATGAGCTAGATTTACTTGTACTACTTGGATGGAGCCAGTTCCATTTGCATAATTACGAATATCACACACCTTCATTTTGACATGTTCTTATTAGAGACAGTGGATCCACATTTGTTTTATCAATTTTCATGAAAGGCAGTTTATTTCTTAGATCTTGTAGAAAGTTTAAGGAAACCATTGTTCAGAATTCATTGATTAAATTGTGTTGATACAAACTAGTTTCTCCAGGAGAGAATACAGTGAAAAAAGAGAGGACTGCATTAGGGTTAAATATTTTTTTAATATTTTCTAAGTTCATGCCTGTGGTACATGTACAAGTACTCACAGGAGACTATTTTGTATTTAACTCAGAAAATTCTGCCATGGCTCACTAATATTTTTCTTGGAACCTTTTGAGGAGAAAGTTTTTTTTAGAATTGATGGTATTGCTCGCCATTAAATTTGTGCAAACTTCTAGATGTATATGTTAACCCATGCATTTGGTATCAATGACTGGAGCCTATATTTAATGAGGCTGACAGACCCCAGGAAAGTGGTCTCAGTTAATTGCATAAATCTAAAGAGAGTGGATAAATTATCATACCCATTATTTTGCACCTAACTGCACTTCAATATTCTGCGGCGTGGCTAAGGGCACAACACAGTATCACAAGTAAACATGTCAGACTTCAGGTGGGATGTGATCAATGCTGCCTACCCACTTCTGAAATTGAAATTATTCCTGTCCTCTGACAACGTAGTGTATTTGAGATTGCAATATTGCAAAACAAATGGATAGTGTAAGCATTTTTCAAGTACAATAAGGTCTTACGGATTTGCAAAACAAGTGAATAATTAAAACCTTTTGCAAGTACGTTATGGTCCTATGAATTTGCATTCCAAAAATGTAGGTTTTCTTGATGGTTAATCTCACATTGAATCGATTCTTGTAGAGATAGAAAAGATATGCAAGGAGATCTTCAATCTTTCTATACACGTGTATTGAGGTAGACTGTGGGTTGGAGCCACAAACATATTTTTTACCCAAACGTAGTGCCAACCACATAGAACATTCTCTTATGCTACTGGAAATGTCAAAGTTCTTTTTAAGACATAATGTGTTTTTACATGATGGGTCCTGGTTCTTACAGAAGCAGGGAACTGTGAAGGAGTCCAGGTTTGCTCCATGTTATGCAAACCAATTCATGGGTTTGTATGAGATGGAGCATGCCTGGGGCTATGGTGCACATGATTGGAATAACAACATCATCTTTTATGGGCGATACATAGACAATGTATTGTTGATATGGAATGGAAAGATTAAAGATCTCCTTGCCTATCATTGCTGTCTCAACAGGAATCGTTCAATGTAAGATTAACCATTGCAAACAAGAAATTGACTTTTTAGACCTGCGAATATGTGTGGATGAAAACACTATACAGAGTGAACAGACATCCTGCAATAGCATCTTGCATGCCACAAGTGCCCATCCCAGAACAAGGATAGAGGCCATACCATATGGGTAAATGGTCATGGCCAGACGCAATTGCAGTCAAGATTCGAATTTCATTAAGAATGTGAAGAAAATAAAACAAGATTTTAAAGAGAGGGGGTATGATAATGGTTGCCTAACTAAGGCCGAGAAAAGAGTAAAGAAATTTGACAGAAAATCAACTCTTGCTCAGAAATCACCGAAGATTATTAAAAAGGAACAAGAAAATAAAATGATGTTCATAACACAACATAATGTATACAGTACCATATCTATAATATCTTAAGGAAGAACTGGCACTTACTCAATTCCAACTTCCTGCTAGATGGTACTGTAAAGACTAAACCAAAGTAGTATATTGCAGAGGTAGTACTCTAAGAAATAAACTGTGTCTAAGTTATGTAAAAAACAAAAAAGAACCCCAAAAAAACTGGATCCCTGAAAAACCACCAGGGTTCCACACATGCGGCAACTGTTGCATATGCCATATAGGATACAAAATGACTAAATTAAAATAGATCCCTCACAAGGAGTATGCAATTAATTCCTTCATAAATTGCAACACCACATTCACCATCTATATAATGGGATGTGCATGCCACTAAATATATATATCGGGAGTAGCATTTGAAACATAAAACTTCAGATACAGGAACATCTCAGAGCCATCAAACACAAAGATGAAAAATAGCCAATTGTCGTACACATACACCAGACACATCCAATGGACACAACAATTTGGTTCCACGCTATTAAACATGTGACCACTATTGAAAGAGGCGGTGATAGGGAACTTCCCTTAAGATGGCCGGAGGCCGGCTGGATCTGCCATTTAAGGACAGAATCAGTAGGTCTTAACTGAAACAATGAGTTTTACTACTTTTTGTAGTAAGATCTAGAATGAATAATATGTAGAGACTTTGATGAAATTGGGGGATGGTGGAATCTGTTGATTGTAACAAATTGTAATCTTCAAAATCTACACCCGAATCCCTTCCATTTTGTACCTCCATTCGATACTAATGATGATATTTCAAATTGCCAATGTACAATTTCAACATCATTGTAATTGGGAACTCAAAATTACCGGGCTCCTATTGCAATACCGAATGTATGATGTTACTACACATACATTTCCAACGTGGTACTTTACATCGCATTTGCTACAATGCAACTATTATAACGACTTGCGCTGGAGGGCGCTGGACATAGGAATATTATGATTTACTATTCCAACACCAGTCTACATACAGATGGGAAGGTGTTGGAATAGTAAATCATACTATTTGTTAGGTTAGAGCGCCATCCAGCGCAAGTCGTTGTCATGACTTGCGTTGTAATGCCTGCTATGTAAAGGCATTGCAATGCAATGCCCGCGTTGTGAAGGATGTTTCTCTGCAATACCATACCATCTTTTAAGAAGCCAAATAGATCATCACGTATGTGAAGATGGTGTTTATGACAACTGAGATACATTGCAACAACCAAAAGTAGTTGACATGATAGGGTTTAGTGACGTGTTATTTTGTTAGATAAGTTCTTCTTCTTTCCTGAATATTGTCATTTTATATGTACCTTTATTCAACACCATTGAGGGTATTTTAAATTGTCACTGCATAATTTTAACATCATTTGTAATTGGGAATTAACAATTCCCAGATCTCAATGACATTATCATACCATCTTTTAAGAAATCAAATAGATCATCACGCATGCAAGGATGATGTTTATGATAACTTATATACATTGTTACAAATTAAAATAGTTCCCATGATAGGTTTCTAGTGGCCTGTTATCTTGATAGATAAGCCCTGTTCCTTACCTGAATATTGTCAATACATATGCAATTACAGCTCTAACCATCTGAAGTTAAATACAAAGGATGAAGCTTTGATAAGATACAGAAAGTGAGCATTTGCACATATATTCCAAGATGGCAACCATAACATTTCTTGGGTGAGTGACTACTTCTTGAATTATGCTGATATTAGGACTATTGTTGACGAGATACCGCTCAGCAAATTTTGATCACATTAATTATATTTTATTATTTTAATATATGTATATATATATATATATATATATATATATATATATATATATATATATGTATGTGTGTTGCTTTAGCCAAGCCACATAAGTTGTATGTCTAATCTTAAACTAAAATTATGTTTGGCACACGTCGTGGCTTAAATTTAGTATATTGAAGCGCCTACCTTTGTGCAAGTACATAATAGCCTCTACAGTGACAGATAATGTCATTTATGCTATGTAGTCATGCAACTTTGAGGTCCTAAAGATTGTAGAGACCTTTAGGACTAAGCCTCACAATAATAATGTTTGACACACTTTGTCTTTTTTAACTTTGATATGGGTTTTGTACATCTGGCTTTGGACGAAATTCCGTTCAACGGACAGGTATCTATGCACTTGCACTTTGAAAAATATATAAGTATAAAACATTTGTTATGCTTACAAAATAAGGTCAATCATGTTTTTCAATATTCAACTTTGTCGTTTTAAATGTTGCAGATATATCTAGAGCTTTAGAGCACCTACATTTTGGGAATGCAAATTCGTAGGACTGTAACGTACTTGCAAACGTTTTTTATTATCCACTTGTTTTGCAAACTCGTAGGACTTTACCGTGCTTTTAAAATGTTTACACTATCCATTTGTTTTGCAATACTGCTATCTCAAATATGCTACATTGAGAGAGAACATGAATAATTTCAATTTCAGATGTGGGTATGTAGCAATGACCGCGTCTCCCCTGAAATTTGACATGTTTACTTGTGATACTATGTTGTGGTCTGAGCCATGCCACAGAATAGGGATGTGTGGTTAGGTGCAAAATAAAGGGTATGATCATTTATCCACTCGCCCGAGATATACACGATTAACCAAAACCACTTTCCTGGGGTCTGTCAGCCTCATTAATTATAGGCTCCAGTCATTTACACCAAATGCATGGGTTATCGTATACATCGAGCAGTTTGAACGAATTTAAAAACAAGCAATACCATCACTTCGAAAAAAAACTTTTTCCTCAATAGGTTTCAAGAAACATATTATTTTCATATATATTAAAAAAAACATTGAAAATATTCACAGTATTAGGCACCTCAAAATGTATCTCTATGAATAGAGGATGATTTTATATAATTCATGATGTTCAAATTGATATTAGCATAGTCAATTATTGCTCATGATATTCAATCATTGTTGAAATCAATGCAACTATGCTGTTTGTGCTCACAGTTTTGTAATGCAATGTGTTTTTAAGTGTCATTTGTTTAATGCATTCATGATTAGAATTGTATGTATATATTATAAATAGATTTTTCTTTTTTGGATTTATATGTATTTTGTAGCCTGATATGTCCCTTAGGACGAAACGGTTGGTTACAGTGGCATTCAATTTTATAGGAAGAAGATTTTGAAAAAGAATGAAGAATTTTCCACAAAATATACTTATTGACGAATATGAATTTTCTTAACTGTGCATACCATGAGCTCTGTATAGAATGACTATGAGTGAGAAACGATTTGGTTTTCCACAAAAGAGGGTACTGAACCATATTAATTGATTCTTTGTATACTACCATGAGAAGTGTGGGTGTGCAATATTAATTCTTACACAGAGACATGTTGGGATGATGAAACCAGCAGCCTGTCTCGCAGCTGTTTTGGATACAGTAGCTGTAAGTCTTCCTGGATGTCTGAAATCAGTTGCCACTGTTTGTGTTGCCTTTGAACAAAGTGAATGTTTCGTGATGGGCCATATGTTACTGTATATGTCCCACACTCTGTTGAGACCCTATAGGCATGTACAAGGACTCAGCACATGACAAACAGTCGACTAACCAGATACAAGCAAGTCAGTTTTGCCGACTCAATCCAGTGACACTGCTTTGTGTTCAAGACAAACGTCGTGTAGATAGGGACACTAATGAAAATGAGGATGAGGACAAGGATTGTGAGCATGATTGTATTGTGGTTACTGAATTATGTACCAAACCAAGACCAAATCTTAAAGAAACTCCTTTAGAAATGGCTGATCTGATTTTATTTATTTTTGGTACTTGTTTAAAGTCCAATATGGGGCGTTGAAGGCTGCCTTTGCAATATGTTTAATTTTTAAAATGTTTAAAGCATCCTATCTGCCGAATGTAACTTCAGAACTAGTGGCAGAGTTGGTTGCATTGACAAGAGCTAGAGGCTTGTCAGAAAATTTAAATGTGCAACCTATACAGACAGCCAGTATGGTTTTGATGTGGTGCATTATTTAAGTTAACTCTGGTCACAGAGAGGTTTTATGGCATCTTCTGGAGCTCCCATTAAGAACAGTATATATATATATATATATATATATATATATACTTGATCGTTTGAAAGCAATACAGCATCCAAATGTGCTGCCCATAAGGAGAGAGAGATTTGGTTAGTCTTGGAAATGGCTATGCTGATCAAGTAGCCAGATATGTTGCACTTGAAGACGAAACAGTGATTCAAGGAACTGAAAATGATGAATCAAGAACAAATACTAAACAAAATACAGAAAATGTGAATTGTTTTTAATCAAGTTCAATTCATACTTCTTTGAGCAAGTTGAGAGACCTTCAAGGGAATACTGCAGAAGGTGAGAAAAGGAGATGAGAAAATTGGGGTATATGAAAATCATCAAGATTTGTATGTTAATTCTGAAAAAATGCATTATTGCAGATTCCATGCTGTATCCTATTGCAAGGCACTTTCATTGATAGTCTCATTCAAGGCAAGAATCTATGAGTCGCGCCTTTAGGAAATACAGGGGAAACACACATTTTTAGAAAGGTTGGGCTCCAGGTGTTTTGTGTGCCAGAGAAATAATCAGGGAAGGAAGTCATTGATTGTGATGAATGATATTGGCAAATCAGAAGGCCAATGTACAAGAATCCAAGCAGATTTTGTCAAGATGCCAGTTTGCAATGTCATGAAATATACCTTAGTCATTGGCAGCGTGTTTTCTTACCTATCCCATTCAGAGATCAGATTACAGTTGCTAAATGTTTGTTGAGGAAATTGATACAGCGGTTTTACTTGCCAAATTCTATTGAAAAACGGATTGTGGTTCCCATTTTAAAAAGCTTAGATTTTGCAAATAATTTTTACTGCATTCCAGATTAACCAGAGATTCCATTTTATTTATTGCCTTCAATGTTCTTGAGTGGTTGAGAGGATGAATGGAGATCTCAATAACAAATTGTTCATAGTCTGTACTTTAACTAGTTTGAAATTATCCGACACTCTTCCACTTGTTTGGATGAGCATCACATGTACCCCAGAGAAGAAGACAGACCTTTCACCTCATGAGGTGATCATGGGCAGAACAATCAGATTGGCTTATATTCCTTCAGCTGGATTAGTTTCAATAACTGACAATATTGGGCTAGATTACTGCAAAGATCTGGCTAATATGGTGCAATCTGTCTCTTATCAGGTAAATGGGGCACCAAAAGCAAGGTACTATGCCAAGGATTGAAGCCTGGAGACTAGATAGTGGTCCGGAAACATGTGAGAAAGAATTGCTTGGTGGAGTGCTGGCATGGGCCCTGTCAAGTAATAATAATGAAGAAAATGCAGTGCAGTGCGCTTGAATCCCGCAGTTGATCCATGCCGGTCACACAAAAAGAGTGTAAGCGGCAGGTGAAGAAGTGGCATAAACAACCACTAATTCACAAAGTGAAGCTCAAGTTCACAGTGTGGTTCCAGAGGGGGGAGGCTTTTTGACTCCCGCCCTGTCATAGCAAACTGTGATTTGGATTTTGAAAGAGAGAGCAGGGAAACCTGCTCTCTTTTTCAAAATGCAAACCCGATTGCTTTTTCTCACAGGGAGCTGCATGTCATGACAGGGTGGTCAGCTCATTGAACTGCAGTGCTTAATTTGTGCCGGTGCTTGCAGGTGCTCAGTACCGGCGCATATTTCCAAGGGCCGAATCTACATGTGATATCAGCTCACTAAGGTCACACTGTCTCTCGGCGAAGAACTGATATCGCATGTAAATCCATTCCTGCCTGGGTTCAGTGTTGCCTGATTGGGGTTGGTGCGTAAGATATTTACATTTGGAGGCACATGGACGGCACCCACCCACTGCCCGAAACTGTGCGGGTGAAGTCTCTGCCTCAGCATAAAAGCAATAATAGTACCTATCAATGACTGGTTGAAAATGGATTTTAAGCCCACCCCGTTCCTCCTTGACTGCGTTGAATCGTCAAGTGTTGCTTCCGAGTCGGACCAATGCAGAGGAGTGTCCCCACATTTCACTCCCTCATTCAGTATCACCAACCATTCTCTTCTTAGTAAAAATTTGAGCCCCGGCACTTATTCTTTTACAAATTAAGTACTGTTGCAGGGTGGGCCTCGGCAGTCCCTGAAGCCTCGGTGGTCCTAGGCAGTGCCTTATTTGTTCTGTAATCACACGGGCAGTACTTATGGTGTTATAAAGTGATACACTCATAGAACTTTTGCAGTTGTACAATTACCCAGGTTTCATTTGTCTAACAGTTAGTTAGATTATGTTTTGTAGGTGCACTCTAATATTATATAATGTTGTTCTTAAAATCTCCTATAAACAGATGATTATCACAATACATAATAGACAAGTGTTGTCAGAAAAAGAAGACCTATACACTCAGTTATTTATTTTTAAAAAAGTAACCTTTATTAAAACAGAAATTAATAGAAATGTAACTTTAATAGAACAGTATAATAAAAAAACGTGAATTGGACTCCAGTGGAAGCAGCAAAGGAAACCTGCAAGACAAAAAAGAAACATAAGTATGTGTGCTATGTGGAAGAGGTAAAGAAAGCTAGTTCGAATGAAAGGACCATAGCGAAAATGGAAGTGAGGAGGAGTGGGTGGAAGGGAGAAGGAGAGGGAGAGTCAAAAGAAGAGCGTGAGGAGGAGACAGAGCGTTGACCTATTGCACTCATCCGTTAGTGTTTACCCTCCGTCACCTGTTTGTGTAGAACGCAGGGGTCTGCGAGAAAGAGTGTGGTTTAGGAAGTCCTTAAAATTAAATACATGAAGCCAGAGATTATGGGCCATATTATGAAGGAAGGGCTATAACATTATCGCTGCTTTAGCGGCAGGAAACTGCTGCTAAAGCGGCGATAAGGGATTGATAATATGCCCTAGTGAATTCCCTTAGAAGCTCAGGTTTTGGTGTGAACCTGGGATTCTATGGGAATTCACAAGGGCATATTATCAACCCCTTATCATCGCTTTAGCAGCAGTTTCCTGTCGCTAAAGTGTGATAATATTATCGCCGTTCTTTGAATATATAGTCCTACATTATTAGCTATAGGAAGATTGCTTGCATGCACCTGTGCACCCCAACCCCTTCCCTCGCACTGTGCTCAATTGTAGGTCTGGCACACAGAGGATTCACTGCTCACCTGCCACCACTGGTGTGTCCCACGACGTGTTGGTGCAAGCTCCGAGTCCTGGGTACGTTTGTTTGGTAGACCAGGTCTTCACAATGGAACGTGTCTTGATATTGCCATGGAAGGTGTTAGATTGCTCAGGGCATCATTGCTGGGAGAACTCCCCCTCAGCCCGTCTTGAGCCAATCAATGGAATTTCTGTAAAGAGAGAAATCATTTAATGGTGGAAACGTCTGGAGGTAAATGGAGGTTTATTTCAAGCTTGATAGAAAATAGGAGTTGAGTGCATCCTACGTTTTTGAAGTACGATCAACCACCTGTTAGTGGTAATCGTTCAAAGAGGAGTTGGAGTGCACGTGAATACACAAGGTTAAATAGTAATATGTTATGGCAAGGTTTACATACAAAGGAATAGAGCGCATGCTAATGCATAATATTTGCGTGTAATGCAGTGGCGGGAGCCTGTGTGCATGTACACTTAGTAAGGAGCTCACTACAGTGTCCTAAAAGCCAACGCCATGTGCCTGTAGGCAGCGCTGTCCGTTGGCTCAGGTCTACAGTACGGTCCAGCAGGTCATCATTACGGATGGTAACATCGCTTTTTCGCAAGTGCGCACTCAGGGTGATGCACCCCACCCTTCCTGCAGAACCGCCCTCAACAGGTGTCTGTAGGGCAGTGCTGCCCGTAGGCTCAGGCCTACCTTATGGTACAACTGGTCTAAATGAGACAGAGATGTGACTGAATGAGGTCAGAGATCACATCCTTACGCACGGCAACATCGCTTATTCACACGTGCACACTCTGGCTGATGCATCCCACCCCTCCCGCAGCACAGCGCTGAGGAGGTGTCTGTAGGACAGCGCTACCTGCTGGCTTGGGCCTACCTTATGCTACAGCTGGTCTTTAAACTACTGCCTTCGATTTGCACTGCGGACAGCAGTGTTCATAACTTGAATTCAGCTTTGTATCAACACTACAGACATCATTGAATTCAGCCTTGATTTAAAATTGGTCTTTAAAATAGTGCACCCTCAAGTTTAGTGATCTGAAAGATAGTATAGGATTAGTAATGGCAGAGTACATACAACTGCACACGCATAATTCTCTGTTTTGCCTCTGCACACCCAGGATGCTGCACCCCATCAACTCCCACTGCAAGGAGGTGTCTGTGTGGTCTCTTGCTCCCAGGGTGCTGCCCCCATCCACTCCCACTGCCCAGTGGTGACTTCTCATTCCTGCGCACCCAGATTGCTGCACCCCATCCACTCCCACTGCCCGGAGGTGAGTGCCCATTCCTGCGCACCCAGACTGCTGCACCCCATCCACTCCCACTGCCCAGAGGTGAGTGCCCGTTCCTGCGCACCCAGACTGTTGCGCCCCATCCACTCCCACTGCACAGAGGTGACTGTCTGTTCCTGCGTATCCAGACTGCTGCATGCCACCCACTCTCACTGCTCAGAGGTGACTGTCCGTTCCTGCGCACCCAGACTGCTGTACTCCATCCACTCCCACTGCCTTGAGGTGTTTGCCCGCTCCTGTGCACTCAGGCTGCTGCACACTATCCACTCCCACCGCCCAGAGGTGACTTCTCGCTGCTGAGGAAAGAAGCTTCTCTGCTCAACTTGTGCCAGCGGCGTGTGTGAAAGAGGGTCCACCACGTGCCGAAGTAACCTTCTCAGGCATTGTCAGGATGTCCACTCATCATCGCAGGTTCTACAGGCATTGAGCTCTGGTGGTGTTGAGGGGGGGGACGCAATTCGTGATACACAGCCTGATAGATAAAGAGCAAGATAAGATTGTGTGTCATGCGTTCATCAAAGGAGAGAGAATGAGAGAGAGAGAAAGAGTGAGAGAGTGACACTGAAGAGAATCTTCGCAGCTCACCTTTCTGTCACCGGTGTGTCTCCCACCACGTGCCGGGACATAGTGTACCCTGAAGCTCCACATCTGAAAGATAGTAGAGAATTAGTAATTGTTGGAAAGTCCAGTATGCAGGAATTAAATCCGTCCCCATCGCTCCCCCACACCCTCCCAAGGTGGTGACCTATGACTCAGATGCACTACCTGTGATATTAGGCACTTAAACTTTCATGTGACCAACAGTAGGCAGCACTGCTACTTAGCCACCCTGGTGCGAGTATTCTGGGCACCTCGCTCTGAAACATTGCTTGCATACTCTACTTGTGTGCCAGTATGAACCAATGCACTCAAACCCAATTCCCCAAGTGAATCAAAGTTATCATCTATAAATGATTTTTGTGCATGCAGAGGAACAAGCACCCTGGGATATCTGTGCAGTGCTAGATGCACTCAAGGGTACCTCCTCGCTGCACTCATCACTCACATCCTTCATGCCTTGCAAGCACCCATTAACACCTGTTCTATTTTAAATGTGTAGAAGAGTAACCTGCCCGCCCCGGAACGGCAATAGTCTCTCTTGTTGGGGGCCAGCCTTGGAAAAGGGTAACCTACACATAAGAGGAGATCCGTCCTGCGCTATCAAGAAGGCTTCGGTGTGGGAGGTGGTGCGGGGGCCGCTCTGACCCACGTCCTCAGCTCCAACAGTATGGAAAAGCTTGCACTGTTCATAAGGCCACCTCACGCCTCAACCGAGGGCAGGGCATCACACACCTGTGTCCCCGATGATAATATACTTGAAAAGGTACGAGTAAGCCATAGTAGCGCCGCCCACTGGCTGGTGTTGCTGGGGCTGCGGAACGCTTTCCTTGTGTCTGCCCCAGGGCAGGGGGGTCGCGATCCTTACTTCAATCTCTACCCGGAGATACAGGGTGAGGGGCCAGGCCAGTCCCGAGCAGTGGGGGAACCAGTGGTGCGTGTGCAACACAGAGGAGCGGGGGAGGGAGCGCGGCAGCGATGCAAACGTGCACTGCTGCGCGTGCTAGCCACAGTCGGGAATGGGCATTACAAAGGCGGGACATGCGCCTGCCTTTGCCCAATCGCGTGACTTTAAAAAAAAAAAAGAACACATGCGAAAGCCAATGCCTGACGGCGAAAGCTGATCACACGCACAAGCGTGTGGTCAGCTTTGAAAACCCCATACAAAAGGGCTCTCGCTGCGTGACAGTGCTGCACACTGCAACGCAGGCGCGAGCCTTAAAAAAACGGAGAAAGGAAAGGTTTTTCAAATAAGATGGTAAATTTAAGGGTATGAAAAAATAAAAACTCCACTACTTTGCTACAGATGTGGGAGTGATGGACATTTGACCAACTCTAAAAACTGTCCTGCTATTGGAAAAAAAATCTAAATGCAATAAGACAGGGTATATAAGACTCCATACGCCTAAATCGCTGTGTCGCCGTTCTGTATCCAGGCTGTTGCACCCCATCCACTTCCGTTGCTCAGATGTGTCTGCTCGCCGCTGCGCACCCAGGCCTCGCTGCTCACTTTTTCGTGGACAGGGCACCCTCCAAATCATGCAGCCCCGCTCTGCAACCAAAAAGTCTCGCATTTGGTGCTGAGACTTGATATCGCCATGGCAAAGGACATACTCGTGCACCCATCATCATTGCAGGTTGTTCAGCCGCTCAGTCCTTCTGGTGCCGCTAACTCAGTTACCAGTGAGGCCACACACGTGGCGGTAGGCCCCCCTGTTGCATGGCTCAGGCCTACACTGCGGTCGAGCAGGGCACACAATACATGAGGTGTCCAGACCACCAGGATGGGCCATCACCACAGACTGCATACCCGCTCAGCACTTACAATGCCCCTACCTCAGTGGACCAAAATTCACCGTTCCGTGGCTGTGTGCCTGTGCCGACCGCAGTGCAGCCGCTGCGAACAACTCTAAAATAGCGTCAAGCATGTGTGTCCGGTCTTTTTTTATTGGGAGGGTCATGTGTCCTGTGATGCCAGTGCTGGATGGGTGTGGTGTGAGTGTATAGCAGCCATGAGGGAGTGGCTGTGGTATACTGACAACTAGACCTGTGAGCAGCAGATCACTAAAATGAAAATCTGGGCCATGCAGCGTTATTGTCTTTTCCTGTAAGCGTAAACGGAGTGGGCTGGCGTGGCGTATGCTAGTACTGCGTGAGGCTGTGAAGAATGACTCGGAGCTATGGGCGTGGCTCCGTCGTGAGGTATATGAGGAATCAACTGATGCGGGGGTCCGTGTTGTAGTGCTGCCGTCACCTGGGTTGCAAGCACAAATGTGTCATCCTGTGAATAAAGTCCCACAACATGGCCAACATGGAAGGTACGGGGAATCACTGACCCTACATTCATCCATAGTTCCACACATGAAAGATGGTGGGCATGACGCATTTCTGTGGATCTGAATGTTTATTGCACATTCACTGGAGTGTTGTAGCTGTAGCAATACAGGGCCATGGAAAGTTCAGGCACATGGAGGGCAGCTAATTAGAGCGAAGCTCGTGGTTGGAGTTAGGCTGCGCCAACATATGTACTTATTTGGTCCGTTGGCTAGACTGCCAAACTTGGTGCTGGGTCCAGGGTTCGAGCCTCGGGGTCACGTCCACATCCTGTGATTGTTGGCAAATCACGTAATCTCCGCGTGCCTGAATGTGTAATGTAAATACGGTGCTCATGTAAAGCGCTGAAATACTTTTGGGTCGAGTTCGCGTTATATAAATAGGCAACAAAAAACAAAATCCGGCAATCCCCACTCACTTATAAATTTACTATACACTTTGCTTGCAGTACACTAATGATGCAGTCTCTACGCTTGTACTTGTAGAACGAGCGAGAGAAAGTTACATAACAGATGTTTTTCCTATTGCCAGAGGTAACATGGTTGCATACGCTGTTTACATCACAATGTAATGTGGTAGGACCCAGGGGCAGCATCTTGCAAACATAATGAACACACGGACACAGATAGATAGTTAAACTGGGTACGGGCACATGTACTCGACTCCTTTTTATTACCAGGGTCATATGTCCAGTGATGTTTGTGCTGGGTGCATGTGGGGTGAGTGTAAGCCAGCCCTCCGGGAATGGTTGGTGCTGGTAACAAGTACAACAGTAATCATCGGATCATACACAGAGATTCCATCATAAAGGGTCTATGACTTGTGCTGCAGTAAGATAGGAGCACTACATGTGAAATAATACACAAAAGATTCTATCGTAAAGGGTCCATGACTTGTGGTACACTGAGGTAGGGGCAGCAGGTCTCAAATCATACACAAAACATTCTATCATAAAGAGTCTATGAGTTGTGGTACACTGATGTACGGGCATCAGAAGCATTCAGCGTGTGCACAGCCTCTGATGATGCGTGGTCCAGGTGGACTGCAATGGGAGCAATGTCTGTTGCCTACTGGACTGCGTCATCTGCAATTGTGACTCGATCTGAATTGTGAGCCCTGCATTCTGCAGTGTAGATCGAAGGCAATAGTCAGCACAGACATCGAGGAATGCTTTTTGTCATATCCTTGAACAAAATCTGAGGACATAGAGTGCAATTCTCTCTGCCATTAATAAAGCAAGACTGAATTCATATTGTGAGCTCAGCTGACCGCAGTGTAGGCGTATGGAAGCAAACATGAAATATGTATGGAATACATTGATGAAACATGTAGGTTTCAGGAACGTTATAGTTCAAATTGTGAGCCCTGATGACCGCAGTGTAGGCAGGAGGCAGCGGTGAGCAAGGGCCCACGGCGACGTGGCGTTGAGTTAAGCTGCACAGTGATTGGTAATTCAGCATGTGTCCTGCCAGCAATGATAAGTGGTGCACTGAGTTAGTGGCACCTGAAGCAACCAGCTTCTGGGGAGCCTGCGATGATGCATGGTCCGGGCACGCCGCACAGGTAGCAATGTCTTTTGTCTACTAATTTTGCCTTAATAAGGCCACGTGCAGATGACTTATGGTGCACTGAGTTAGTGATACCTCTGGCGCTCAGCGGGTGCGCACCCTGCGATGATGCGTGGTCCGGGCGGGCCGCACTGGGAGCAATGGCTTTTGTCTAATGAATTCTGCCTTAATAAGGCCACGTAGCGATGACTTATGGTGCAGTGAGTTAGTGGTACCTGAAGGACTCAGCGTGTGTGCAGCCTGCTAAGATGTGTGGTCTGGGCGGGCCGCACTGGTACAATGTGTCTTGCCTACTGGACTGCGTCATCTGTCATTTTGTCACTTCTTCTTCACAAAATTCGATGACATAGAGTACAGTTCTCTGTGCAATTAATAAATCAAGGCTGAATTCAAGCTGTGAACCCTGCTGTCCGTAGTGTAGATCGAAGGCAGTAGTCTGTACAGACATAAGTCTGCGCTGCTGTGCTACTGAGTTCGCAGGGGGCCTGTGTCGAGGTGGCTCACGGTCATGGTAGCAGCCACGTGGCAGAGTGAGAGCCGCAGCTCTGGCAGACGCTTTGGCATTCCCACAAGTGAACCACACCCAGAGCCCCAGCCTATTTATTCATACTCCTACGCTGGAGTGGCGGACGTTGGACTAGCCCACTCCGCTTCCGCTTCCAGGGGGGGACAACACAGCTACATGATCGAGATCTTCCCCACTGCCTGAGGTAACATGGTTGCATCCACTATGCATTTAAAAGTAATAAAAGTCTATTACAAGTAAAAATATATCATTTTTTGAATAGCTTAGATAATGTCTTGCCCTAATATGTATATTAAAGACATATATATATATAATTTTAGACAATAAAAAATGTTGTGGGAGTCGCGCACCCACCGCGTCCAACACGTATATGATGTCACGCGGAACTCATCACTGCTCAAGCGTCGCGTACAGTAATGCGCATGTGTCACGAATGCGCGGGAGCAGGAGTCGCGTACTGGTCGCATATCAATCGCACACGACAATACGTCCCCAGGCGCACACCCTACGCAGATCCTTCACAACATTTCTAAAATGGTGGCTAGTTTCCGTGCAGTGATCGAGAATGGTACGCTTTGGGTACGCGATTCCCCCCCAATTTTTTTTTAAAAAACAACAATAAATAAAATAAAATAAACATATTAAAATAAAAATATAAAACAAAAAAAACAATATTTCAGTTTCAATATAAAAAAATCCATTTATATTAAAAATATATAATGTAATTTAAAAAATAAAATATGTAAAAATAAATAGTTTAAAATGTAGAAAATCAGTATCAAAAAATAAAGTTAACTATTATTACATTTAAAAATAGTCATTTAAAAAACCTTTGAAATTCACTGAAAAAACCATAGGTTTCAGACATGTTATAGTTAGGAATTAGGATTTAAAAAAACCTTTGAAAATCACTGAAAAAACCAAAGCTTTCACGGGTGTTATAGTTAGGAATTAGCATTTAAAAAACCTTAGGAATTCACTGAAAAAACCATAGGCTGAAAAAAACCATTGAAATTCCTCCATTATAGTTAGTTCTACTAACTATAATTCGCGCCTCCGCAATCCACTGCTGATGATGTAACTTATTACATCATTCATGACATCACTGATGACATCTTAAATGACATCACTGATAACATTATCCACGTGACAATCTGATACACCTAATGACACAGTAATATCACCTTTAATCACTTAGTATAAAATACAAAGTACCATTTTTGAAACCATTGACACACCAATACAAGTTTCTAAAAACCCACTCAGTGATTCCTATGTCTACACACACATCTAAACACTCATCTATAAATTAACTCATACAAGATGTTACAAATCAATAGAACACTATCAAATGCACTTGTACACCTATATCAACATTGACACACAAGCACACATCCTACTCACTTATACAGTCATCCTACTCACTTATGTAAACTATTGATCACAGTTACATTTACTCAGCTACACACTTATACAAACACGACTTCATTTATTTATACAGATAGTAACTCGTACTTAGTGTCTTATAAAATCACTATTACAAGTATAGTCATCCATACAGTCATTTGCACAATCACTGACTCTTATGTATAGTTTTTTATATACAACTGTCACATACACTGCCTTTTACTTTTTCTACTCCGTTGCACATGTATCACTAAGAGATATATTTGCTCATCAACACAGTCATAAACATACTCACTCAACAAAACAACTGTTTCCACATGCACTCTTAACCTCATATACCTAGTGAATCAACTATTCACACATCTTTGCACAGTCACACCCCCCACCCAATCAGACACATTCACTGTCCCATACAAATACTCACCTAACTAATCAATATCTAATATATACTTTCATGTAGCTAGTAACCAACACTATAAATGATTCACTTAAACAGCCAATCACACTGCCACTAAATCCTCAATCCTCAATCTAGATATTTATATATCCACTCATTCCACTCATTTTTCAATGCAGATTGCTATATATATATATAAAATACACATTTAAATATTGAACCAAACCACATTCACTGGATGATGTCATCAGTGATGTCATCAGTGATGCCATTTGAGATGTCATCAGTGATGTCATCAGTGATATCACTGACCATGTCATGAATGATGTAATATGTGACATCATCAGCAGTGGATTGTGGGCGCGCGAGTTATATTTAGTAGAACTAACTATAACGGAGGCATTTCAATGGTTTTGTACGAGTGAAATGTCCATCTAACTATAACACCCCTGAAACCTCTGTTTTTTTCAGTGAATTTCTAAGGTTTTTTAAATGCTAATTCCTAACTATAACACCCCTGAAACCTATGTTTTTTTTCAGTGAATTTCAAAGGTTTTTTAAATGCTAATTCCTAACTATAACATGTCTGAAACCTATGTATTTTTCAGTGAGATATATATATATATATATATATATATATGTATGTATGTATTTATTTATTTATTTAAGAAGCTTATAGAGCACGCAACTACCAAAAAGATTCTCCCGGCGCTATCGGCAGACAATGGCAGGAGCACAACCAAGAAGAATGCCTAAGGAGGAGAGGGTTCAGTCAAGGCAGTTGAGGAGCAGAGTTTTTAGGGCTTACAGAAATGAAGCAAAGAGTTACAGGATTTGAGAGCAATCGGAAGAGATTTCCAGAGTTTTAGACCTAAAATGGAGAAGGAGCGAGCTCTGCAAAATGTAGGCACAGTAAACAGCGCAACAACTACATCCGACAGAATACGCCTCTAGGCCAAGCTACATCAATACTGTAAAAAAACAGAAAAACTTTTCGGCTACCTGCCTCTATCTATTATCGGAGCTAGCTACAACATAACATTTATCTACATTTATGCAATATGCGTACAACCATCGTTTGATTGCAAAACTTGCCCATTCGACTGTCGAATGGATGTATGCCTTTCCAACATCTCAACAATCACTCCTGATTACCAGCAGGTAATGGAGGATCTTGAAAACCATGAACATGATTGTTTTGGCAGTGGAGCAATGGCTAATGCAATGCAAAAAGAAAACCCAGCGGAATGGGATTTCTGCTCAGCCGCGCAATGTGCGACCTTTCACAACATCGCAGATTGCCTGCCCATTCAAATTACAGCTCCAACTTTCGAGAAACATTACTGTCCCTTCGAGGATATGAATTGGATCGCTTCGCTTTTCTCACATGATGGCAACAATAGCCTCTTGGAACATTACGCATCTCAAGCCGCTGAAGAACTTCTGGACTGGAATCTCCCAGACTTGTAATAAACTCACAATATTCTTGAATGGATTTTTTCCATCTTTTTTTACTTTTTCCTTTCCATTTTTTATAATACACTTCAATCCTACTACTTTGATATAATAATTTTCTAAGTATACTCAGACTTTTGAACTCTATCCTCATCATTGCCCCTTACGTCTCTAGTCTAACCAGGAATCGGTGATGTATGGCCTATGCAAATACGCTATTTACTTCCAAAATTAACCTAAACCTGACATCCATTTAGAAACCACGTCTATTCTTTGTGCACACACCTCTCTGCCTGCCTGTTATTCACAAAGCACTTTCACACAATTTTACTCAAAGTCAGCCTCTGCTCAGAACCTCACGATAAAAATATAAGAAGACAACTTTGTTTAGAAACTGGTTGGCACAGTGTGGTAATCGTAAACTACCTTTATTTTCATTATACAATTTATTTATTCATGTCTAATAGCTATTCTGTAGGTCACATAGAATTGTAACATACAATATGCAATTCACTGATGCAGGAGCTTCGATTTGACTACAGCAGAAGCGTTTGGAGTTTATCTAAGTTTGATGCCTTAGCTCTCTACATAAGAATGTTTTTTTGAAACAGCTGAAGACAATAATGTACGTTTTGACTACAAAGGTACCAAATGTTTGTATTCATCCTCAAAAGTTCCAATGTGGGTAGAACTAGTACCAATTCTGACACGCACCACGTTGAATCTTCTGTGTAACAGATTGCTAACTATTCTACTGTTGATAATTTTCTTTTACAAAAAAGCAAAGCTAAGGTACATAAAAAGTTTGATGACTACATTTTGCAATTTCTTTGTTTTCTTAAACGATACATGTGGTAATCGTATCCTACCTTTATATTCCTTATAGAATGAAGAGTCATTCAAGTGTAATAGCTATTGTTTATTTCACATGCAACTGTAACATATAATATACAATTCACCAATGCCGAAGCTTACGTTTGAATACAGCAGAAGTGGTTCAACTTTGCATCAGCTGGATACCCTAGCTCTTGCACCAGTGGGTCCAATTATGGCACTTAAATAAAGACACTTTCTATATAATTTTCAAACTCCATCTCTTTATTACACACAGCCACTTTCTTAGGCACAACTCATTTTACCATTTTCCTTCTCTGGCATTGCAACATTCTGCATTATATGCTTCACGATTATTTCTTTATTCCTGCTTACGAAAACACTACATTCGAATCTTCAGACCAATAGGGACGAGTATGAGTAGTTCGTTTCACACTCCCTGTATAGAATAAACGCACATTAACACTACTTACACAGGTATGCTACAGCAGCCAGTATCCTACAGCGCCCACATCACATCACTTCACAGCAATAAACTCACGACTTACACTCACAGTTTCATCCCCGAGTCTTCATACCGGTACCACTAAGTACTTTGCTTCCCACTCCCGCTATAATCTAAATGCATACTAACACAACCTGCACAGATATGCTACAGCGCCCACTACGCTACAGCACCCAGAGCACATCCCTTTAGAGCATTCAGCTCACAGTTTAGATGCACAGTTTCATCCCCGAGTTTAGCGGTACCTCACCTCTGCACCATCTCACTCTAGACAAAACAGCAATTTCACACCTAAATACATTGCTTCTGCCAGTATATTACAGAGCACTCAACTCACAGCTTAGGCACACGCTTTCATCCCCGAGTGTACTGGCAGCTCACCTCTTCACCATCTCACAGTCGGCAAAACAGCACTTTCACACCGGTATTGTTGAATACTTTACTTCGGCCAGTATGCTACACCGTGCAGAGCACATGACTTTACAGCTCACAGTTTAGGCGCATTGTTTCATCCCTGAGTTTAGCAGTACTTCACCTCTGCACCATCTCACTCTACACAAAACAGCACTTTCACACCGGTAGGTTTAAATACTTCGGTTCTTACAGTATGCTACAGACCACTCAGCTCACAGTTTAAGTGCACGGTTTAATCCCAGAGTGTACCGCCACCTCACCTCAGCACCATCTCACAGTGGGCAAACCAGCATTTTCAAACCAGTAGAGGTAAATACTTTGCTTCACACTCCCTCTATAGCACACCCTACCCACCCTACAAACCTCACAGCGCTCCTACCATCCTCTTTCCCACTTTTTTTCCCACTTTTTTCCCCTTACTCACTTCAACGGAATCACAAAATGGCGGCCAACACTTCCTAGTTGCAACCGCTCGCACCGCTTGCAGCCAATCAGCAGCAAGCTTGTGCTCGTCGTAACGCCTCAGCCAGTCAGATGGCAGAATTCCCAAATATCGATATCTGTAAATTTCGATATTTCTCAAAAACTTCTGAACGGATTTACACCAAATAAACAAAAGCGTGCTTTCTAGACCAAGACCCTTCTCCCTGCCAACTTTGGGGTGATTATGTTCACCTGTTCGACCTGTAGCTTTGTCTAAAGTTTCCTATGGAAATGAACAATGAAAAAACACGTTTTGGGACCCCCTGTAGGTAATATATATATATATAGATATATATATACATATATATATATCTATATATATATAAAAAACCAGACACAGAAGACAAAGTAATGGAGGAAAAACCACCAGAACGTATGGTAATGAACTTATCCAATAGACCCTTATCCCTTATTGAGGAACAAGTTTTAAAACTTGGATTGACTTTTTGTCCTGACGCACCAATGGACTCTACACAAACGCGTATAGATATGTATTTTTTTATAAGAAAATTGAAATTGTATAAAGTGCATTGCAATAGAGTTCAAGATCCGCAACTGCAGGACACTAGTGATAAACAATCCCAGACAGAGAGCGAATTATTAAGGGTACTAGAGAGCTTAAGTAATGAGGAACCTCCAGATATGACTCAAACACTGAATGCATAAAACCCTATTTAACCAATCACAACTATCGTACCGGCCACATCAGAGACCTTAGGTGAGAACCCAGTCCCGATGAGCACAGTACCCACACACTTTAGGGCACACAGGTATGCTACAGCAGCCAGTATCCTACAGCGCCCACATCACATCACTTCACAGCAATAAACTCACGACTTACACTCACAGTTTCATCCCCGAGTCTTCATACCGGTACCACTAAGTACTTTGCTTCCCACTCCCGCTATAATCTAAATGCATACTAACACAACCTGCACAGATATGCTACAGCGCCCACTACGCTACAGCACCCAGAGCACATCCCTTTAGAGCACTCAGCTCACAGTTTAGATGCACAGTTTCATCCCCGAGTTTAGCGGTACCTCACCTCTGCACCATCTCACTCTAGACAAAACAGCAATTTCACACCGGTAAGGGTAAATACTTTGCTTCTGCCAATATATTACAGAGCACTCAACTCACAGCTTAGGCACACGCTTTCATCCCCGAGTGTACTGGCAGCTCACCTCTTCACCATCTCACAGTCGGCAAAACAGCACTTTCACACCGATATTGTTGAATACTTTACTTCGGCCAGTATGCTACACCGTGCAGAGCACATGAATTTACAGCTCACAGTTTAGGCGCATTGTTTCATCCCTGAGTTTAGCAGTACTTCACCTCTGCACCATCTCACTCTACACAAAACAGCACTTTCACACCGGTAGGTTTAAATACTTCGGTTCTTCCAGTATGCTACAGACCACTCAGCTCACAGTTTAAGTGCACGGTTTAATCCCAGAGTGTACCGCCACCTCACCTCAGCACCATCTCACAGTGGGCAAACCAGCATTTTCAAACCAGTAGGGGTAAATACTTCGCTTCACACTCCCTCTATAGCACACCCTACCCACCCTACAAACCTCACAGCGCTCCTACCATCCTCTTTCCCACTTTTTTTCCCACTTTTTTCCCCTTACTCACTTCAACGGAATCACAAAATGGCGGCCAACACTTCCTAGTTGCAACCGCTCGCACCGCTTGCAGCCAATCAGCAGCAAGCTTGTGCTCGTCGTAACGCCTCAGCCAATCAGATGGCAGAATTCCCAAATATCGATATCTGTAAATTTCGATATTTCTCAAAAACTTCTGAACGGATTTACACCAAATAAACAAAAGCGTGCTTTCTAGACCAAGACCCTTCTCCCTGCCAAATTTGGGGTGATTATGTTCACCTGTTCGACCTGTAGCTTTGTCTAAAGTTTCCTATGGAAATGAACAATGAAAAAACACGTTTTGGGACCCCCTGTAGGTAATATATATATATATATATAGATATATATATACATATATATATATCTATATATATATAAAAAACCAGACACAGAAGACAAAGTAATGGAGGAACAACCACCAGAACGTATGGTAATGAACTTATCCAATAGACCCTTATCCCTTATTGAGGAACAAGTTTTAAAACTTGGATTGACTTTTTGTCCTGACGCACCAATGGACTCTACACAAACGCAAATAGATATGTATTTTTTTATAAGAAAATTGAAATTGTATAAAGTGCATTGCAATAGAGTTCAAGATCCGCAACTGCAGGACACTAGTGATAAACAATCCCAGACAGAGAGCGAATTATTAAGGGTACTAGAGAGCTTAAGTAATGAGGAACCTCCAGATATGACTCAAACACTGAATGCACAAAACCCTATTTAACCAATCACAACTATCGTACCGGCCACATCAGAGACCTTAGATGAGAACCCAGTCCCGATGAGCACAGTACCCACACACTTTAGGGCACACAGGTATGCTACAGCAGCCAGTATCCTACAGCGCCCACATCACATCACTTCACAGCAATAAACTCACGACTTACACTCACAGTTTCATCCCCGAGTCTTCATACCGGTACCACTAAGTACTTTGCTTCCCACTCCCGCTATAATCTAAATGCATACTAACACAACCTGCACAGATATGCTACAGCGCCCACTACGCTACAGCACCCAGAGCACATCCCTTTAGAGCACTCAGCTCACAGTTTAGATGCACAGTTTCATCCCCGAGTTTAGCGGTACCTCACCTCTGCACCATCTCATTCTAGACAAAACAGCAATTTCACACCGGTAAGGGTAAATACTTTGCTTCTGCCAATATATTACAGAGCACTCAACTCACAGCTTAGGCACACGCTTTCATCCCCGAGTGTACTGGCAGCTCACCTCTTCACCATCTCACAGTCGGCAAAACAGCACTTTCACACCGGTATTGTTGAATACTTTACTTCGGCCAGTATGCTACACCGTGCAGAGCACATGACTTTACAGCTCACAGTTTAGGCGCATTGTTTCATCCCTGAGTTTAGCAGTACTTCACCTCTGCACCATCTCACTCTACACAAAACAGCACTTTCACACCGGTAGGTTTAAATACTTCGGTTCTTCCAGTATGCTACAGACCACTCAGCTCACAGTTTAAATGCACGGTTTAATCCCAGAGTGTACCGCCACCTCACCTCAGCACCATCTCACAGTGGGCAAACCAGCATTTTGAAACCAGTAGGGGTAAATACTTCGCTTCACACTCCCTCTATAGCACACCCTACCCACCCTACAAACCTCACAGCGCTCCTACCATCCTCTTTCCCACTTTTTTCCCCACTTTTTTCCCCTTACTCACTTCAACGGAATCACAAAATGGCGGCCAACACTTCCTAGTTGCAACCGCTCGCACCGCTTGCAGCCAATCAGCAGCAAGCTTGTGCTCGTCGTAACGCCTCAGCCAATCAGATGGCAGAATTCCCAAATATCGATATCTGTAAATTTCGATATTTCTCAAAAACTTCTGAACGGATTTACACCAAATAAAGGAAAGCGTGCTTTCTAGACCAAGACCCTTCTCCCTGCCAAATTTGGGGTGATTATGTTCACCTGTTCGACCTGTAGCTTTGTCTAAAGTTTCCTATGGAAATGAACAATGAAAAAACACGTTTTGGGACCCCCTGTAGGTAGTATATATATATATAGATATAGATATACATATATATATATCTATATATATATATATATATATATATATAAAAAACCAGACACAGAAGACAAAGTAATAGAGGAACAACCACCAGACGTATGGTAATGAACTTATCCAATAGACCCTTATCCCTTATTGAGGAACAAGTTTTAAAACTTGGATTGACTTTTTGTCCTGACACACCAATGGACTCTACACAAACGCGTATAGATATGTATTTTTTTATAAGAAAATTGAAATTGTATAAAGTGCATTGCAATAGAGTTCAAGATCCGCAACTGCAGGACACTAGTGATAAACAATCCCAGACAGAGAGCGAATTATTAAGGGTACTAGAGAGCTTAAGTAATGAGGAACCTCCAGATATGACTCAAACACTGAATGCACAAAACCCTATTTAACCAATCACAACTATCGTACCGGCCACATCAGAGACCTTAGGTGAGAACCCAGTCCCGATGAGCACAGTACCCACACACTTTAGGGCACACAGGTATGCTACAGCAGCCAGTATCCTACAGCGCCCACATCACATCACTTCACAGCAATAAACTCACGACTTACACTCACAGTTTCATCTCCGAGTCTTCATACCGGTACCACTAAGTACTTTGCTTCCCACTCCCGCTATAATCTAAATGCATACTAACACAACCTGCACAGATATGCGACAGCGCCCACTACGCTACAGCACCCAGAGCACATCCCTTTAGAGCACTCAGCTCACAGTTTAGATGCACAGTTTCATCCCCGAGTTTAGCGGTACCTCACCTCTGCACCATCTCACTCTAGACAAAACAGCAATTTCACACCGGTAAGGGTAAATACTTTGCTTCTGCCAATATATTACAGAGCACTCAACTCACAGCTTAGGCACACGCTTTCATCCCCAAATGTACTGGCAGCTCACCTCTTCACCATCTCACAGTCGGCAAAACAGCACTTTCACACCGGTATTGTTGAATACTTTACTTCAGCCAGTATGCTACACCGTGCAGAGCACATGACTTTACAGCTCACAGTTTAGGCGCATTGTTTCATCCCTGAGTTTAGCAGTACTTCACCTCTGCACCATCTCACTCTACACAAAACAGCACTTTCACACCGGTAGGTTTAAATACTTCGGTTCTTCCAGTATGCTACAGACCACTCAGCTCACAGTTTAAGTGCACGGTTTAATCCCAGAGTGTACCGCCACCTCACCTCAGCACCATCTCACAGTGGGCAAACCAGCATTTTCAAAACAGTAGGGGTAAATACTTCGCTTCACACTCCCTCTATAGCACACCCTACCCACCCTACAAACCTCACAGCGCTCCTACCATCCTCTTTCCCACTTTTTTTCCCACTTTTTTCCCCTTACTCACTTCAACGGAATCACAAAATGGCGGCCAACACTTCCTAGTTGCAACCGCTCGCACCGCTTGCAGCCAATCAGCAGCAAGCTTGTGCTCGTCGTAACGCCTCAGCCAATCAGATGGCAGAATTCCCAAATATCGATATCTGTAAATTTCGATATTTCTCAAAAACTTCTGAACGGATTTACACCAAATAAACAAAAGCGTGCTTTCTAGACCAAGACCCTTCTCCCTGCCAAATTTGGGGTGATTATGTTCACCTGTTCGACCTGTAGCTTTGTCTAAAGTTTCCTATGGAAATGAACAATGAAAAACACGTTTTGGGACCCCCTGTAGGTAATATATATATATATATAGATATATATATACATATATATATATCTATATATATATATAAAAAACCAGACACGGAAGACAAAGTAATGGAGGAACAACCACCAGAACGTATGGTAATGAACTTATCCAATAGACCCTTATCCCTTATTGAGGAACAAGTTTTAAAACTTGGATTGACTTTTTGTCCTGACGCACCAATGGACTCTACACAAACGCGTATAGATATGTATTTTTTTATAAGAAAATTGAAATTGTATAAAGTGCATTGCAATAGAGTTCAAGATCCGCAACTGCAGGACACTAGTGATAAACAATCCGAGACAGAGAGCAAATTATTAAGGGTACTAGAGAGCTTAAGTAATGAGGAACCTCCAGATATGACTCAAACACTGAATGCACAAAACCCTATTTAACCAATCACAACTATCGTACCGGCCACATCAGAGACCTTAGGTGAGAACCCAGTCCCGATGAGCACAGTACCCACACACTTTAGGGCAAAATCGAAATACAGACCCCAATCACCAAGAGACAATATAGATGTCTTCCATGACCTTGTGAACCATGACATGTTGCAACTCCTAAATAGACCGATAGGAAAACAAAATCTGACCCCAGAAATGAAGGAAGCGCTCAAGAAATTGCAAAATGACGATACAATTGTCATCAAACCATCAGATAAGGGTGGAAATATAGTGCTCTGGGAAAAGAAAAGGTACATACAGGAAGCAATGAGGCAGCTATCTAACACCACATGTTACAACAGAGTAGACCATTCCTACCTTAAAAACCTGCAGAGCAGAGTACACACACACCTTAGGGGCTGGGCAAATGACAAACTGTTAAATTGGGATGAAACCAAATATCAATGAGAACCCGACGACACCAACCTTTTACCTTCTACCGAAGGTTCACAAGGACCCCCTACAGCCCACGGGCAGGCCAATAGTATCCTCCATAAACAGTCTGCTAGAAAATGTCTCACATTATGTGGATCACTTTCTGAAAGACTATGTGAAAGATCTTATGTCACACATTAAAGACACAAAAGATTTCTTGAAGAAAATAGAAAATATTAACTGGGAGAAACACTTTTGGCTAGTCTGTCTAGACGTCGAAAGTCTATATACCAGTATTTGACACATCGATGGACTGAGAGCATGTGAAGATTTCCTGAAATCGAGGAGTATACACCGTGAAGCCCACTCAAAAATGCTGTTACAGATGATTGAACTATGTCTGGTTGGAAATGTCTTCTTGTTTAACGGGGCACTGTACAAACAGGTCCAGGGCACCTCTATGGGCACCTGCTTTGCCCCCAGCTACGCCAATTTATTGGTAGGCTGGTAGGAGGAGCAGGTGCTTAGGAGTGATGCCCTGGAACACTGGACCACCAGGGTCAATATATGGCTTAGGTACATATGCGATGTCTTCTTTGTCTGGGAGGGCAACGAGAGAGACCTTCTGAGGTTCGTTGAAATACTGACCCAGAATAGTCTAAACTTAAAATTTACAATGCAACACAGTCAAGAGAGTGTAGACTTCCTGGATATCAAACTGAAAGTGATAAACAGCAGAATAGAAACAGAGACATTCAGGAAGGAAACTGCTGGAAACTCACTGCTCCATGTCTGAAGTTGCCATCCCCCCAGTTTTAAGTAGGCCATTCCTTTCGGCGAATTCCTAAGCGCCAAAAGGAATTGCAGCACAAAAGAGACATTTGACAAGACAAAAAGGAAATGCAGAAAATATTCAAAGCTAGAGGATATCATGCTAATATGCTTAAGAAAGGGGAAGAGAAGGTAGACATTATTGAAAGAAGTGATGCACTGTACAAAGCGCCAAAAAAAACCCAGAAGAAAGCTGACTCAACAATCAGACTAACAACCACCTATAACACACAATCCCCTCAGTTCAGTCAGATCATGAGAAAGAGATGGGATATTTTGTTACAAGACAAAATCCTCAAGACCAAACTAGGCCCCCATCCAGCTATAACCTACAGAAAAGGGAAGTCTATAAGAAATCTGATTGTAAAGAGCCACCTAGAGGGCAAGAAACAATCTTGGCTGACAGCAAGAGGAGGTTTCCACAAATGTGGAAAATGTAAAGCGTGTAGCCACCGTGTGAATGTAAGGGAGGTGTTACTAAACAGAATCAATAAAAGGCGGAAAATACAGAAGAACATCCAGTGCAACACTGACCATGTGGTATATGTCGTGACTTGCCCATGTGACAAATGAAATGAAATGAAAAAGGGACTTGCTAAAGCGCTCTGTGGCCAAGCGGCTTCCTGGCGCTGAGAACTGGTGCCTGACTCTATGGAGCATCCGAGAGAGCTAACAAGGGAAGGCCTGGGCAAAAAGAAACGTTTTCAGGGCTTTGCAAAAAGAGGAGTAGGTGGGAATGGAGCGAATGGAGAGGGGAAGACTATTCCAGAACTGGGGGGCAAGAACCGAAAACCGGGTGCCCCCTGTTCTGGATTTGCGGAAACGGGGTACTTGGAGCAAAGATAGAGAAGAAGAACGGAGAGTGCGAGCCGGGGTATAAGGAGTGATCAAGGTAGCAATGAAAAGGGGGGCGGAGTGAGAATAGGCCCGGAAGGCTAAGCAGGCCAATTTAAAGAAAGATCTAAAGTGCACAGGGAGCCAGTGAAGGGACTTAAGTACAGGCGTGATGTGAGAGGATTTGGGAAGGTGGAAAATGAGGCGGGCTGCCTGATTTTGAATGGCCTGTAGCCATCGTCTTTCGAAAGCTGGTATGCCCACGTAGAGGCCGTTCCCATAGTCAAGGCGGGAGGTGATAAGGGCCATGACTATGGATTTAAGAGCATCCGTGGAGAAATACCGGGATACTTTCCGGATAAGACGGACGGATAAAAAACAAGAGGAAACGACAGAACTGACTTGGGCATGCATGGTGAGGTCATTACTGACCTTGATGCCCAAGGTACGAACAGAGGAAACCGGTGAAGGGGGAGAGCCAAAGGAAGGGGGCCAATAAGTCGGGGACCAAGGATTGGAAGGGCCACCCGTGAGGACAAGCTCCGTCTTGTCCGGATTGAGCTTGAGATGGTTAGAGCTCATCCATTCCGAGATAAATACTAAGGTGGAGCTAAGAAAAAGAGGGGAATCCGAAGAGGTGGAAAGATTGAAAACGAGCTGGAGGTCATCCGCATAGTTATACACGGAGACCCCCTGCTCGCGGAGAGAGAAAATAAGAGGATAGATGTAGAGATTGAAAAGGAGGGGGGAAAGGGAAGAACCTTGGGGCACCCCACACGTCACTGGGCGGGAGGGAGAGGAAAAGCATGAAAGATGGACGGCTTGTGACCTGCCTTGAAGAAAGGACGCCAGCCAGGAAAGTGCTGTTCCCCTGATGCCCGCTGCGCTGACACGGTCGAGAAGAATGGCGTGGTCGACCGTGTCAAACGCAGCTGACAAATCGAGAAGCACCAGGGCTTGAGGAAGGTTGGCGTCCGCTTTCTCCTTGAGTTCGTCCAGAACAGCAATGATCACATTCTCCGTGGAGTGGCCCGGGCGGAAACCTGCTTGATGGGAGGCCAAGAGGCAGTTTTCCTCGATATACGAGGACAAGCAGGATGTGACATGGCTTTCCAGGATCTTCACCAAATAGGGGAGGAGAGAGATAGGCCTGAAATTAATAAGAAGGGAAGGTTCCAGGCCAGGTTTTTTGATAATGGGCAGAACCATGGCAGTTTTAAAAGAAGCGGGAACAGAGCCGAGAGTCAGCGATGTGTTGAGCAACGTAAGGGGGGGGGACGGGACAGCTGGTAAAAAGAACTTTAAGAATCCGGGCCGGAGCGCAGTCGGCCGGAGAACCAGACTTGACTTTGGAGAGCAAATGGAGGAAACTGTCAATGGAAATAGAAGGAAAGTGTTCGAGAGAGGAAGAGGGCAGAGGAAGGGGGGGAGTGGCAGGAAGTTGACAAACTACGGGGATGTTGGCTTTGATGTTAGCAATCTTGTCAAAGAAGTGATCGTTAAGTGCCAGACAAAGGGATTGGGTGGGGGCAGGGGTAGTGCTAGTGCGATCGGAGGTGGCGAGTTGCTGGACAAGAGAAAAAATTTCACGAGATTTATTTGCCGAGAGAGCAACTCTCTCCGTGAAATAGTTTGTTTTGGCCAACAGGATAGCCTTTTTGTAGCTGTTGAGCAGAAGTTTGTATTTGGTGCGGAGTAGGGGGCAGTAATTTCGTCTCCAATAGCGTTCCGAGCGCCTGAGATTAAGTTTAAGAACTTTAAGCTCACTCGAAAACCATCTATGTGCATCATGTGGGCGGACAGATTTGACTCTCTTGAGTGGAGCTACCTGGTCGCAGGAAGAAGAGAGCTAGATGCTGATGGCGTTAGTTTGAGATTCGAGGGAGAGGTCCGCCAGATCAGGCGCAGAGGAGGTCAGAGAAGTCGAAAGAAGAGTAAGGTCGGTCTGGTTCCAGCTACGGGCTAACACATTCTTGGGTGGGGGGGTTTAACGAAGGGGGCAGAAGAAATACTAAAGGAGATAGTAGAATGATCAGACCAGATGCATGGAAGAATAGATGGGGGGGAGACTTCGCGGCGCAAAGACCACATTTGGTCCAAAATGTGGCCCTTAGCATGGGTGGGGGTTGCAATATGAGACGTGAAATTTAGGGACAGAAGAGTGGCAGAAAAATCTTTGGATGTGGCGTTTTCCCTTGGGTCACCAGGCCAATAATTAAAGTCTCCAAGTAGGATGACTGATGAATTATTGACCGCCAGGGTGGCCAGGAGCTCCTGCAAGGAGGCTACAAATTGGGGCATAGGTAAGGGGGGGCGATACATAAGAACAAGAGTGAGAGGGTCGGGAAGGTTAAGGGACCGAGCCACAAGGTAATCCACATTAGGTATGGATGGGTGATCGAGAAGCTGGAATTTGAGGGTGGAGCAAACAATCATTGCCACCCCGCCTCTGGCCTTTCCGGCTGGTCGATCCGCTCGAAGAGCGTAGTAGGTGTCAGGGAGGATAGCCAGGAGATCAGGAAGCGAATCGGAAGAGAACCAAGTTTCGGTGAGGAATAGATAGTCAGGAGAGTCCGAGCTTAAGAGATTGAAAAGCTCAAGTTGATGCTTGACAGCTGAACGAGTGTTGAGCAGGCAAGCTGAGGCTGCAGAAGAAGGGGGTGGGAGTGAGGATACTACAAGAGGGAAGGAAGGGGAGGGAGTGGGGCTGTAAAAAGAGGAAGACCAGGAGGGGCAGGGCCCAAGAATTCCGAGAGTGTCGAGACGTTGCACCAGTGAGGGAGAGAGCGGGCTGGGGACCATAAGTGCAGAAAGTTGGGCAGGTGTATAGACCAAAGGACAGGCAGGGTCTGTGGCCCCTGGTCCCGGCCGGTCGCGGACGGGCGCAGACGGGCTTGCCTTAGGTGCGCCCACTGCGCCCGTCCGCTGCGCGTACGGGGGAGACACATAATTTATAGTGAAGTTCAGGGCGTGGCCTGGTGGAGGTGGGCGTGGCTAAGGGGCGGCTCGCTGGTGGTGGTGAGCGAGGGAAGCCTGACCCGCTGCAGCGTTGACCTCGGCTGCGCAGGGGGCCACGAGGCAGAGCAGAGGTCCCTGAGGTATTGGTAATGTCCTCTAAATCCACCTCTTTGTCTTCGTTTTGGATTACTATTTCCAGAGCCTCCGCTGTTGTTCGAACTGTTGGAGGTGTTGCTAGAAGCATCCGAATCTGGGTCTGGACCTGGCGTGGCTTTGTAATCCGCATCTGAGTAGGGATATGCCTTCACGAATGAGAACCGTTTAAGGTCTTTCTGAAATTTTTGGACCTTTTGTTGGGTGAGATTATCCCTGTATTCACTAATCTCTTTGTTAAGATCATCCAGTTTCTTTTTGTATCCTGTTATGGTCGCCTTTATTTGAGCTTCCGTGACTTGTATTTCTAGCTGTATTTTTTCGGACAGACGTAGTGCAGTCTTGAGGATAAGCATGATCCAGTCATGCGTACAGTGCCATGCTATACGTGCCCAGTCTCTTCTGAACTCCTGGTCATCTAGGAAGATGCGTGGAGCATTAGTGACCAGCAATCCCTTGGGTGCCATTTGGTTGGTCACATATTCCTTAAGTATTGTGCCATGGAGTATGGTTCTGATCCAGTTTCTTTTCATCTCTGTCAGTTTATCCCAGTCTGATGTTTGGGAAATTGTGTACATAGGTTCCACAACTTTCCCCGTAAAAAAGCAGATACTATAGCATTGGCGTGCAATCACCAACAAAGATTTTTCTTATAGCACAGCAAGACATTTCCACACACACCATGATGGAGATTGGACTCAGGCACGATACTTTGCGCTTGACTCAATCCCCAAGAATCCCAGAGGGGGCAACAGATTGTTGGCCCTACGCAGGGCAGAATCTAGATTCATTCTCCAAGCAGGAAGTGTTGCCCCGATGGGGATGAATATCGATGAGGAAATGTATATACATCTGTGATAGAACTAATTCACTTTGCCTCCCGCTACCTGTTAGGAACTCGGTTCCAAATTGTTTTTAACCTAAACACTCTTTTTTAGAGCAACCTTTTCCTTTGTTATTATTTATGAGTTTATGGTGGGCTATCTCTTCAAGAAGTACTGATCACCATAACTGGACGGATGAAACAATATATGATTATTTAAACAATGTGATATAACTGATTATTTAGGAGCTATCTCTAGGATCTATAGGATGTTATTAATTAGCACTGTAAGACTGCACAACTTGTTCCGCATATATTTATTCCATTTAACCTTGGTTGTCTCTCTCTCTCCTTCTCTTATCAGATTATTCTGGTTATGATGGAGTAAATGAGTCACACGTCAGCTATATGAGTTATGAGCACGGGATATTGAGTCAAACATCACTGATAAGAGATATGAGCACGGAGTTGGGTAATTTTGGTATAATGAATTGCACTCTCCTTTGATTATTTTTATTTTTATGTATGATTCTTGAAATTAACGACTCTAGGCAGCAATTATACTGTATGAGTATGCATAAGGAGAGCACCAAATGGAGTATTTACATGATGCACAAACTGTATGTCAAACACCATTAGCAAGGGTACTATACCCAAGAACTTAATTTTTAGCAAAAGTACTCTATGTTAGTAACTAGAGTGCCTTTTTTGATCTATTTTTCGCCATGAGAAATGACTGAAACCCCATATGAATTCCTTCCAGTGTAATGCCCATGTACACATGTATGCACTATTAGGTGATCAGAGAGTACTATACCCATGATGTTGCCCAAGAAATGTTGAAATCAAGCGTTAAATTAATTTATGTTTTAATACATTAACAGCATTTCAACATTCCACCGTAATTCATTACCAAGCTAAATGAAGCATAGGTGTTCATTTATTGTGCTTAAAACAATATTGTAGTATGATTTAAATTATGACACGGACTCTATGTGATGTTGTAAACACGGAGTCTGATTTTCATTTCTATCAAAATGCCAGTATTTGTGCACGTGATTAGGGACCATGGTCATGTGACCAAGAGCCTGTGCGCTCGAAACGCGTCTGTTTTGCCCAAAAAATAAAACTTTACTGAAAGTACCTGATCGGTGTGGCTCGATCTTTTCCTGACTTGGAAGTGCCTTTTTGGATATATAAATATATATATATATATATATATATATATATATATATATATATATATATATATATTCATTCATTCAAAACGGCAGCTCCTCTTCGAGATACCAGAAGGACACAAACGGGGATAGGTCAGGAAGATCTTTTATTTGCAAAAAAAGCGGCATGATGCATTTCGAACACTGTCTTCGTCAGATGCCTTCGCAAAAAGGAATAGGGTAACATTTTGATTTAAACCTTCTATATATATGTTACACATTGGTGGTGCATGATTTTTAATATACAGCCCTAATGAAGCCCCAAGGGATGAAGGGCCAGATGTACGACTGTTTTTTGCTGTCGCAAACGGGAAATAGACCAGTTAGCGACAGCAAAAAAGTGTTCTGCCATGTACAAACGCTATTTTGAAAGTCGGTGACTCGCAAAATAGCATTTGCGACCCTCGCTATTAGGAAGGAGCAGCCCTTCCTAATCGCAAGTCACAATGAAATGTACAACTGTTTTGCAACCGAATTTGCGGCCGCAAAACACTCGCAGTTTACCACCTACTTCAAGTAGGTGGTAAGTCACTCGCAAAAGGGAAGGGGTCCCCAGGGAACCCCTTCCCCTTTTTAAATGGATGTACATATATTTTTTAAGAGTTGGTCCTTGGTCCCAGGGATCACGGCCTGCCCTTAAAAAATGAAACAAACGTTTCATTTTTCTTTTTTCTTTTCATTTTTCTACAGCCCCTTTCAGGAAAACGGGCTGTAATTTATTTTCAAACTGCTTTATTTAACAAGCATTTACAATGCAATGGTCTCGGCATTATTAAAGGTAGAGCTATTGGCATTGCTCATGACATTTTTTTATTTTTTTAAATCATAAATAAATAGCATTGTCATTTACATTGCCAATAGCTTAATCGTTAAATAAATGGCATTGTCATTTACAATGCCAATAGCTTAATCGCTTGCATATGCATGACCTATTGCATTTACACCCACACAGAGCCACACACACACACCTACAGAGCCACCCACACTGTCATTCACATAGAGCCACCCACACACACAGTCACCTACACAGAGCCACCCTCACACAGACAGAGCCACCCACACATAGAGCCACCTACAAAAAAAGCTATCCACACACACACAGAGCCACACACACAGAGCCACACACACACACACAGAGCCACACACACACAGACACACACATAGCCACACACACAGAGACACACACACACACACACACAGAGCCACACACACAGAGCCACACACACACACACACACACAGAGCCACACACACACACACAGAGCCACACACACACACAGAGCCACACACACACAGAGCCACACACACACACACAGAGCCACACACACAGAGCCACACACACACAGAGCCACACACACAGAGCCACACACACAGACAGAGCCACACACACAGACAGAGCCACACACAGACAGACCGAGCCACACACAGACAGACCGAGCCAAACACAAATAGTGCCACACACAGACCCCTAGTGACAGTAAGCACTTCTGAGCCCCCCCTCCCCCGACACAAAATAGGTATTATCTGCTCATTTCAACCTCCCAAATGTTAGATCACACACTTTCAGATATTGTTACAATGTCATATTCGCTGAGCAGGTCGTTATCTGTAAAATGGCTTGTGCCCAAAATGTAACAATCTTATAATTGCACGGTACTACAACGGACTATGGGAGGAAGGGTGTGTGTGGGGCAGAAGCAGCACAGACAAATAGGAGGAAGGGGGAGAAGTAAAACGGACAAGGGGGTCGGAGGGGAAAGAATCAATAAGGACACAGGGCTGGGAAGGGACCAAGACACATAAAATAAATATTGTAAAAGCAGGGTTTGAAAATGTCCCACTTTAAGCGTTGTATAAATGCAATTATAATACAACATTGGTTCTTCACCAGTAGATCGTGTGGTGGGGGCGTTATCGTGTGTCACACAATGGCTTCCTTGTGAGTTGGGAGGTATGCTATTGCATCTCCAATGCTTGTTATATATAACGTGAGGTTAGGGAGAGTTGCAAAACTGTGCCGTGGTATTACAGCGCAATGCCCATGCTTTTAGCTTCAACAACCGAAGCGTGTTATAAAAAATACGAGATTATATTGCCAAAGTGTTGCGCTATTTCATCTGTATGCCCCGTATGTATCGTTACTATTGATAAATGTTAACAAATGGACATGGCACGCACTTAACCCGGGAAGACCCTTGCAGATGTCACCAACCGGCAGGGTCCCAACACTAACTATTAGGCTAGAACCAATACTGAGCGCCAGGTGTGCGAGCCAACAACGAATGCAAGCCGTAAAACCACGAATAGCGCCTCGTACCTGCACGGCGCTTTACCTCGGATCTTACAATGGCACTGTATTAAGCTTCAGCCCCCCGATACTTTAATCGGAACAGATGACCCCAACATTAAGCATGCTATTTATGCATTACCCATTAGCTGTTGCGCTCACCTACCAAGCTTGAAATCGGCACCATGCCCACGCTTAAAGCCATCGCCAGGCATTTCACTCCAAAGATGGCGAGTAACACTCCAGCCCAAGAGGCCCTCGGTGGGGGAATCTCGCCGCAGTGCACGCCGCATCTCGCTCCCGCAACAGCTGGCTCTGAGACTGCCTTAGTTTGCCGCCAATCGTCCCCCAGTTTTGCCAATTCCGCTGCCGGTTGTCTTCCTGCACAACTCCGCAACAGACTTGCAGGAAATAAAAGGAAACTAATTACGGGCCGCCGGTGGCTCCGGATCTGTGCCCGTGGGAACCTTCGTCGCTGCTCAAATTGTTGATGCCACAGCTGGACATAGTACACGGAGCAACCTGAAACAGAAAAATAAAATTATTTGGCCCCCAGCAGAGGGGCAAGGAGGGAGCCTGGGGAGCGCGGGTGTCCTGTCTGTGAGCTGAGTGGCACAAGTGACGAGTTTTTGAAAATAGCAGGGGAGTGGATCATCACTGGGAGGGGGGGAGTTAGGGAGACCCTCGGAGGGGGCTGCTGGGCACAGGGAGGGTGGCGGGCAGTGTGGAGAGCGCGGAGCAGGCATGGGGCGGGGGTGAGTGAAGGAAGACAGGCAGACATGCGAGAGGGAAAATATGAATGAATAAATCAGTAGTACTATAAGTGCTTAGAATTTACTCTGGGAATCTGAAAACTGGGGGAGGAGGGGGTTGGGGGGGGCTGCAGGGCGGAGCCAGGAAGGACGGTCATGAATGCAGGCTGGCAGTACAAATGCAGGATTTATATAAACTCTGCAGAAAGAATCTGAAAACAAAGGGGAACTTATAGTAACGCATTCGTGGCTCAGTTTGTTCGTCACCAACAGACTGCTTTGTAGATAGACCCGCAACAGACCTGCAGGAAATAAAAGGAAACTAATTACGGGCCGCCGGTGGCTCCGGATCTGTGCCTGCAGGAACATTCGTCGCTGCTCAAATTTGATGATGCCACGGCTGGACATAGTCCACGGAGCAACCTGAAACAGAAAAATTAAATTATTTGGCCCCCAGCAGAGGGGCAAGGAGGGAGCCTGGGGAGCGCGGTGTCCTGTCTGTGAGCTGAGTGGCACAAGTGACGAGTTTTTGAAAAGAGCAGGGGAGTGGATCATCACTGGGAGGGGGGGAGTTAGGGAGACCCTCGGAGGGGGCTTCTGGGCACAGGGAGGGTGGCGGGCAGTGTGGAGAGCACGGAGCAGGCATGGGGCGGGGGTGAGTGAAGGAAGACAGGCAGACATGCCAGAGGGAAAATATGAATGAATAAATCAGTAGTACTATAAGTGCTTAGAATTTACTCTGAGAATCTGAAAACTGGGGGAGGAGGGGGGTGGGGTGGGGCTGCAGGGCGGAGCCAGGAAGGACGGTCATGAATGCAGGCTGGCGGTACAAATGCAGGATTTATATAAACTCTGCAGAAAGAATCTGAAAACAAAGGGGAACTTATAGTAAAGCATTCGTGGCTCAGTTTGTTCGTCACCAACAGACTGCTTTGTAGATAGATGACAGGGTTAAGGCGCCTGTTGCACAGATCTAGTCTAGCTGCAGTAAGCTTCAGGGCACTGTACTGGGGAGGTAAGTCCAGCGTTAATGGACTTGCTCTGGTAGCACGTTTGAAACAACTTGAAGAAGCTCAGAATGTTGATGTGCCTGCTGCAGGGGTCGTCTTGTGACCTGCAGGTGACACGTGCCAGGTGTGGTGAAGTAGCTCAGTGGGTGAAGCGCTCACTGCAGACAGCGGTACGTCACCTGTATGACGTCATCCGAATTGCTGCTGGGTTTAAGTGCATTATTCGTTCTTTTAATGCTCGTGAAGTGGTGCCTTTTATGAAGGACCGCCCCCAAAAACAAGTGTATCTAGTATGTGATGTGAACAGTGTTTTACTGCACATACTCCCGCCGGTGCCGTGTGTGGTGTGATCACAGCGCACCTCTTCCCCCTGATGGACTTCTGCCGCAGGGGGCGCCATCACCCTGGGCTTCTTGGCTCTCAGCGTGAAAAGAAGGGGTTGCTGACTGTCCTTTGGATGAGGCACTACTGTGTTGTCGTTGGTTGGGTAAAGACCTTCCGTTTCCTTCTCATCCTGCTCTTGAAGTGAGTCTGTGTGTGTGGGTGGGTCTGTGTGCACACACCGCAAAGGGACAGGATATTCAAGGGCAAGGAGGCAGCTGGAGGGAAGCAAGGCAAGGGGTCTGGGAGGACTGCAGACGGTTCACGGACGGAAAGCGGAGAGGGACAGAGTGTGGAAAGGGAGGCCGAGTATATCCCTTGCAGGCCGGGCCAGGGGTCCGAGCCGGCTCACTTCCGGTGTCCTTCAGCCCCTCAGACAGGCATGCTGTCCAGCCTGCTCTTGCTGCTCACAGCTGGATTCTCTCCAGGTCTGTCCCAGGGCCCTATGGATTTGGTGACTGATTTTTTGCTCAAAATAGAATTAGACCAGAGCAGGGCACCGCAGGGCATGGTGTGAGGGGCAGAGGGCGGGGCATGTTTTCCTCAAGGGAAGCCAAGTTAGGAGCCCGGGTGGGCCTTCAGCAGGGCGCCTCGTTGATTTATCTGTGTTTGAAGCGGTGTTTACTTTGGAGACATTAACAAACTAGGGTTGGAGTGGGGCACGGGGGAGGAGGGAGACCTCCTGCTCTGCTTCTATATTGTGGACCCTTAAGTCTGGCCTAGCGACAATCTTATTTTTCATGCCCACCTCTAAACTAAAACTACCCAAAAATACGCAAATGTTGTCTCTGTGTGATTGGTTGGTTTACCATTGTTGCCTAATCACTGTAAAACAACTGAGCGTTTTTTGTTGTTTTAACATGGTTGCCTTACCAATGCAGGACCATTGAGAATCTTTTGTCCCGGGTTGGCACTGCCTGTGCCAGCAGCGGGGCGCCGGGTCCTACAGACGGCAGCAGTGCCCACTCACAGCAGCCTTACCTCGCTCTGGGATCGCGGCTGCCTGACGGCCGGGGGCAGAGGCGCCGTGTGCTGGCCGGGCCCGTCCGTGTTGAATGTCACACAGTCCATATATGTTTCTATGCTTCTTATCCCACAATGGAGGTCAATCCTGGGCCTTGAACTTGCCAAGGTTTTTTTAGGGCAGATTCTGGTCGTGAAACAAAACATGAGCACTACCTCGCACTAATTTATTTAAGTGTTCCAAGAGTTATAACAAAGGAAACAGAGAAGGAACTGTGGTTTCCATGTACTTTCTTATGGCAAGCCTGTGATGACAGATAGCAAAATAGAAGCACCGCTTTCACAACGTGATTGAAAAGAAATAAAGGAGTGTGTACACAACGCGATTCCAAGGCTGTGACACTTTCTGTAATTCTGTCTTTTCCTGCCGAGTCAGCATAGAGAACGCTACTCGGACCAAGCTCTCTTTGAATCCCGAGTCCACGATCTAAGGCAAGGAGTTTTGCCTTCAGGGAGAGAGTGGAAAGAGATTTCCATGACATGTTGTAGCGACGCCGCGGGCAGCGCGCCGCTCCAGGGAAAGAGCGGAGCAGAAGTACCTTATGAGGTGTAGAGACGCCTCGAGCATGGCACCACTCCCGGTAAGGAGCGAGAGGGATCTTTCCTCGATGTGGCGTGGAGATGTCTCGGTCAGAGCGCCGCTCCGCATCCAAATACCGGTAACAGAATGGCAGCCGTCTAATTGTAGACGCTGCTAGAATCCCAAACAAACCAGGCTTGAGGAGAGATAAAAACGGGTCTTGCTCTCCTTCCAGGTAGGTTCCGTGACCTCCAGTAAACTTTTCTCCCTGACCTCGCGGGATGGCCACTCACACAGCACATCTGCACCGCTCTCATTGCCAATGAAAATAGTTGGCCTTGTGTAAATAATGCAAAGGAGAGCTGCGGGCGGAGGGAGGGGAGGGAGCGGGACGAAGGAGAGCTGCGGGCGGAGGGAGGGGGGTGGGAGCGGGACGAAGGAGAGCTGCGGGCGGAGGGAGGGGGGACAAGCAGAGCAGCTCTGGAAACCCCCACCGTCTTTCTCTGAGGCAAAACAGAAATGCCTCGGAGAAAGCATGGTAATTTTCGCATTCGGGGGCTTGTGTGTTTTGTTGTTCTGAGTGACGGGTGACGTCACTGGCGAAAGAACAGCAAAATGTACGCCCCCGAATCCGAAAGAGACGGAGCTTGTTTCGAGTGACGCCCCTCTCCTCCAATGGCTGGCCTCCGTTTAGGAAGCCAGCCAATGGAGGAGAGACGAAAAGAGAGGCGGGATAAAGCAGCCACTCTAAGAATCAATAACCAAGCCTATGGTTCCTCGACCTAAAAAGCAGTCACATACATGGTGGTCTGCTGACATCAGCAGGCCACCATCCATGGGAGTGCTAGCCATTCCTAATGAGGTCGAAAATTGCACCTGCCTCATGAATATTGATGATGTGTGCAATTTGCAACCCCATTAGGAAACGCAAACAGTGTCTGAGACATTCCAATTTGCGAGTTGCAAATTGCGAGTCGCAAAACTATGCAATTTGCGACTCACAAATTGGTAGGGTCGTACATCTGGCCCGAAGTGCGTTGGCTGGGCTGAATGGAAAAACCTTTTTTAAATAATATATAAAGTTGAAATCTGAACTCATATACAAGACTACTGAACAATTAAATCACATCAAATTATCAATATTGGATATGTTTTGGACACTATTATGTTTAAATTATGTTGATTAATCAAACAAAAATTTCGGTATTATAACTTACGCTCCTTTTCAGTTGCTGAAATTGTTGTTTATGGTTTGTGGCTTCTGAGCAGTGGAGTCACAAAAACTAGAGCGTATCTGAATTGTAGATAGCAATAGCTATACACTAGTTCGCCATTAAGGCCCACACTGCTGGCGCTTTTATTTTTGTCTTGCCGAGTTGGTATTAGCATCACCGAGTGCAATGAAAACTGGAGATCACGTCAAGAGGGGGAAAATTGTAGCCATTCCCCTTGATTCTTTTTAAAGACTCGAACATTTCTCATATGTTTATTCCCATCCACATTTTAAAAGGATGACAGACCACAGTAGCCCAGGAAAAATTGCCTCATATAACAGATATGCCTTATTATGAGAACCTAACGAAATAGATTGAGTTGGGAGTCTAATCAGGATGAGATTATTGCAACCACTATTTGTGATACTGGAAGTACAACAGGAATAGATATAAATAAAATGTCATGTAAGGCCTCATTTACAGGTACACATAACATCCCGACTAACTACACCTTGACACTGACCTCATGGAATATTGCGGGCTTATGACACAAGGCATCCTCCCCCGAATGGATAAAACACATGGACACAATACATAGTACATGTATCCAAGAAACATGGTGCAGAGAGGCAATCCGGGTTGAAGGTTTTCTGTCAGTTTTTACTCCCGCAATAGCTTCAAGTTAAGGACGGAAGAAAGGTGGGCTAGTAACTCTGATGTCAACTTTATTGACAGTTACAGCACAAAAGACAGAGAAAGGATCCCCATTCTATCAATTTGTGTTATTAGTTGTTCAGGATAATCCTGATATAATAACCATAAATTTTTGTAACAACAAATTTGTTACTACTCGCGTAGAGATACTAAACGATTTAGTGTCCTAGACTATTATTTAATTTGGGCAGGAGATTTTAACATTAACAGATGTAGGGAAGTTTGTGGCGGCATTGAAGATGTAGGACAGACATATTTTTTTATCACATTCAGTATGGGGATGCATTGAACTAATTAATCCACAAGTACGACGTAAATGTGTTAAAAACCGAACATACTTCAGACACATCTATAGTGCCTACATTTATTGGGAGGGGTGCAATGAGAACAATTTATAACATTTTGATATAAATGAATTGGGGATTTTTCAAAAACTTTATTGTAATATTAAATAGCTTCAGGGACCATAACCCACTTCGCTTAACCTTGCATTTAAGTAGCAGGGAAACTGCAGATTGCCATAATCTAGTGAATACAGAAGTAGAAGGAGTAAATAGAGTAAGACTAAAATGGTCAGAGGTAGACCCACCTGGCTTTATTACAGAGGTAATACTAAGCAATAAGGAGGATTTCCTGACATATACAGACTATCAGGCCAAACACAATGCTTTTAAGGCAGCCCTTGAGGAAATAAAGTAATTCAATTAATCTTCAACTAATAAGGAACTCCAAGAACGGTAAAAGTATTGGAAATAACTTAGGGGCCAATTACGATGTTGTGCAGAATCTTTCCACCTGACTCCTTGCCGGATTCATTTCCAACCCACTCGCGATCGGCGGTTCCACACGACCTATTATGATGCTTCCGAACACCGTTTGGAAGGTCTCCCATTGACTTCAATGGGAGCCTGTGTTCTGACCGACAACACAGGCTCCTATGAGGAAAAGGGGTGTCTGCGGAAAACCTTGCACCCTGTCGCAGACACCCTATGGTGCCTGCCACACACTGCATGGTTTTGACAGGGATGTCCTTTGGATACCCCCACAGACTCAAGCAGGAGGCCTCAGCATGAAGGGGTCCTGCTAGGGGCCCCCAAAGTCAGTTTTCGACAGCCTTTCCATGTCGGACAGACCACGACAGAAAGGCCGTCCGAATCCGACCCTGTAATCGGTTGGTCAAAAACACTGTCTGTAGAGCTGTACGAATTGGTTCTGACCTACTCGGATTCTCCGAATGCCGTCCGGAACCGATTCAGAATGTCCGAATGGTTCCCTTTCCAAAAGCGAGCATAGTAATTGGTCGGTCAGAATTGTTTCCGAGTGAGTCGGGCGGATTAGTTCCAACTCGGTCTGGGGCAATCATTCGGAGGCTCTCTGCACTGCATCGTAATCAGCCCCTTGGTGTTTTGTAACTCACTTTTGCTTGCTTTCTATTTTCTGGCCTTATTTGTTTTAGGCTGTCAAGCATATCTTTATCCCTTCTGTGTGACACAGCCTATTTACCACCTCTCTGACTGGCTACTTGTATTTTTCCACAAGTGCTCACACTCTGGGAACTTTTTTCTTTTTCGTGAGGCACTCTAGAAGAGTACGCATTTTCAGTTGTCTCCTATATGCTATTCCACAGTAACAAATTTCTGCATTTCTTTGAAAAAAAAGTCTGGCTCCTATATTCCTGCTTGACTGAGTCTACTTATCTCTGTTTGTACATTAATCTTGCATGCCTGAGAGGAGTTCTGTCAACGAGCTTCTTTATTTTGATGAGTGCTCTTTACTAATAGCATAATTTAAGTAACCTCTTTTTTAATTTCACACCCATGCCATAGGCACTGGAAGAAGGAGAGTGGGGGGTGCTAAAGCAGCCTCAAAATACCCATGCTGGAGTTCATAAATTGAATGAGCAATTAACGCACCTTTACAGTTTGTTTTTATCTTCTCACATTTGCTGTGCAAAGAAAGAGGTCAAATTTTAGGCTCTGTATTCCAAGGAGCACAGTGTTTGCTTTTCTTTCTCTGACTGCAAAATGAGAGGATTTATGTGACAATCTTACTGGGTACTAGGGGTGTGAAAGGAAAGGCTTTAGGGTGTGTTTTTCTAGCACACAACATTTTAATGCATATAAATTAACTGTACAAATATTTCAGAATATATCAGAATTAGGAAAGCACAAATTTAGCACTTTTTTGTAACTCTGAAGTGTGTTGGACACAAATATTTTAATATGATCAAAACAAATCAATACATTAGGTGATGCCAATTTTCACACATATTCACATTATCGTTCGTACACTGTACAGTTTTATCAGTAAAACTATTTGCCTTCAAGTGTAATGGTTATTTCAATTGAAAATGTGTTGTCTGTAATGGCAGTGCACTACCACACCATGCATACTCCACTCTACGTCACTCTACAACACTCTAAGCTATTCCATTCTACGCATCTTTAGGCTATGCCCTCCACTCTACACCTCTTAACCCCACTCTACGCTACTCCATTCTACTCTATGAAACTTCATTCTGTGGGACTTCACACTACTCAGGCCCACTCTACTTCACTCCACTTCATGTAACTCCACTCTATTATACGCCGCTCTACTCTGTCACTTCCTTCTACTCAACTCTACTCCACTGTACTCCACTGCACTCGATGCCACTATACTCCACTCTACGACACTCCACTCTATGACACAATACTAGACTATGTGCCACTCCACTTTAATGCACTCCACTCTACAACACTCTACTCTACTCCGCTCCACTTCACTCCACTTTAAGATACTCTACTCCACTCTATGATATATACTCCATTCTACAGCACTATACTCCACTAAATGCCACTCCACTGTACAACACTCCATGCAACTTTACTCCACTCGACGACACCACTCCTCTTAACACGGCTCCACTCTATGCGACTCTATGCGACTCTATGCCATTCCAATCTATAACCATCTACTCCACTCTACGCCGCTCTATGCCACTCCACTCTGTGACACTCTACTCCACTCTACGTCACTATACACCCATTCAATTTACTCAACTCCACTCTATGCCACTCCCCTCTATGACACTTCACTCCACTCTACGCCATTTGACTCTACACCACTCCATGCCACTCTATGTCACTCCACTCTACAACACTCTTCTCCAATTTTTAGCACTATACTCCACTCTACCCCCCCTCTGCCTCTCTACTCTATGCCACTCCATCCGATGACACCTTGCTCCACTCTACAACACTACACACACTCTACTACATTCTATGCTACATCACTGTACGCGACTCAATGCTACTTTTCTCAACTCTTTGCCGCTCCACTCCACTCCACTCTACACCACTCCATTCTATGACATTTTTCTCCACTCTACGCCACTCCACTCTACGCTACTCCACTCTCTGACACACTATTCCACTCTATGATACTCTATCATATTATACTCCGCTCTTTTCCACTCAATGACACTTTACACCACTCTATGCCCCTCCACTCTACACCACTCCGCTTTACACCAGTCCATGCTATGAAACTCTACTCTTCTCCACTCTGCTCTATGACACACTATGACCCTCTATGACACTCCACTCTATGACACGCTATACCACTATATGCCACTCCACTCTATCACACTCTACTCCACTCCACACTATAGCAGTCCAACCAACTCCATGTCACTCTACTGTAATCCGCCCCACTCTATGCCAATCCACTCTATGACACTCTACACCTTTCCAATCCACTGTACTCCACTCTATGCCACTTCACTGCACAACACTCTACTGCTGCAACACTCTATGACACTCCCCTTTACATCACTCCAGTCTATGACAATCTACTCCATTCTATCCGACTACACGCCACTTTACAACACTCTACTCCACTTTACGACACTTCACTCTACGACACTCAAATCTACGATAATCCACTCTACAACACTTCACTCTATGACACTCCACTCTACGACACTCTACTCCACGCCACTCCACTCTACACCACTCCACTCTGCGACACTCAAGTCTACAACGCTCTACTCAACTCTACTTCACTCCCCTCTACGCCCCTTACATCACCCACTCTATGTCACAATACTCTACGACATTCTACAACACTCTACGCCACTCCACTCTGTCATTCCACTCTATGCCACTCCACTCTATGACACTTTACTCCACTCCACCCAATGACACTCTACGCCCCTCCACTCTATGACACTCTTCTCCACTCTGCCACTCAACACCTCTCCACCCTACAACAGTCTACAACACTACAAAATTCCACTTCACGCCACTCCACTCTACTCTACGACACTCTATGACAGAACAGTGCATGCCACTGCACTCCACTTTATGACACTTCACTCCATTCCATTCTCTGACACTCTTCTCTACTCTACACCACTGCTCTCTACAGCACTGCTCTAGGACTCTCTACTCCACCCCACTTTATTCTATGCCATTCCACTCTATGCAACCCCACTCTATGCCGATCCGCTCTACGCCACTCCACTCCGCTCTATGCCACTCCACTCTATAACACTCCACTCTATGCCACTCTACTCCACTCCACTCTAAGGCACTCTCATACATGACAATCACACTGAATTTAGGCGGGTGACTAACGATTGCAAAGCTAGTTTCTCTCTTCCCAATTCCTGCATGCAGAAACCCAATTCGGATTGTCGAATCATGATCTGCGAGAAACAAGGTAGCTTGAGCTTGGAAATATATATTCTAAGCCAGAACACTTTGCCTTTAATCCTTGGAGGAGGAGATTAGAAGGTGTGTGCCAGACCCAGACATTTAATTTTTGGCAGTTTTACACAGAGCATACAAAAACCTGGTGTGGGCTATGTTATTAGGCGGCCTAAAATAAAATGCTGGTTGTCCCCATACATGCCTATAGACCAGATTCAGGTGGATTGCCTTTGCTTCAATCTAAGTCAATGGGGAAAATACATTCTTCCGACTCTTGTTTTTAAATCTCCCACTTGCCTGCTCTAAAATGTTGCCATGCATGCACTCTACTCCACGCTACGACACTCCACTCCATGCCATTCTCCTCTACACCACTAACATTTAGACATGTTGAACAGCAGCCAAAGGCTAAAACACATTGGCAAAGCCAATAGCTCTCACAAAGGCTTTGCCAATGCTTGTTCCTATTGTCCTCGGATCTCTCTGATGGAATTTTGGTAATCATCATTGTACTTGAAAGAGGGTTGCGGGCAGCAGAGATTTATCAGCAGGTCTGCCTTCTTGGAACCCGACATCACTACACTTCAGACCACAAAGGACAGGAATTTATTTCCACGGTTGTGAGATAGGCACTTATTCTATGTCAGCAACGGCGGCTTCGGATTATGCTTCTGTTTCTTTACTTTAGAAAGACACCAGCCAATCAAACTTTAAACTACATGACACATGAGCCTCCACAGCTCCTTCTCCCCACCAATCAGAAGGGGCATGCCTGGCTATATATGTCCATAGCAACTTCCTCCTTCCTCCTTCTTTGCTGTTGCAGCAGCTGAGCTAGGTGATTTTACCCTCTAGTTTGTACTGCGCTTTATGTTTATTGTTGAATATTTGTATTCATAGCACTGTGTTGTGCACACTGCATTTAGGACTATGGTTCTGTTCTTTGACAACTGAGCGCTCGCGCTCAAGGGGGCTTCACCTCCCTGTCGCTAGCCAACTTGTGGTGTGGGAACAGGGTCGACTGCGCTCCACGCGTTGAATGGGGAGTCCTTATTTGACTTCTACCGTCCTTGCGCATGCCCGTGAATCTGATTAGAGCAATTATCTTCTGATCTGCCCCTCGCGCAGCTCGTGTGCAGACCGGTTCCTCCCTGTCCCTTCTGAATGCCCGACAGGGCGCACAAACATGTTAAGGGCACTGCCCTAAGAGAGTTATGGGTGGATTCTTCCACTGAATATTTTAAATGAAGGGCTTTTGCAGGCCTGGGTACCTTTGCCCTGTGAGTGTCTCCACAAGACTTAATTTCACCCATTGGGTCTACCCTCCACCTAAAAGCTCTTCCACCCCTCCAGTGTCTCAGGATGGGGTGATGATTATGTGCAATATGAAGAGGTAAAAGATACACAATTGATGGACAGAATGCAGACTAAATCAAAACATTCACCCCCAGTCAAGAAATCTGGGTGAAATCCATCATTCTTTTGCTCACCATGTCACCGCAGTTTAGATCTGGGCATATTCAAATCAGTCTTGACCCTGTGCCTGATGGGAACAGTCCAGCCCGAACTGCCAAGTCAGGTCCTCCCTGGACTGGAAACAAGCATCCTAGGACCGGTTTCAGAGTTCACCCCTCATCATCCAGGATAGCTTGAATCAAGTGGCACAGTGAGAACGGGACCAATGTCTGGGTATACCCTTCCCATTTAGTACCTAATACCTCTATGTGAGAAGAGGGCTTCATCTCCAAGGGCCCTACACTTTGCTGGAGTTAAGGGGTACACTCAGCCTTGCCAAGGATGACCTGGCCTGGCATTTTGGGCTGGACTGTTCCCATTGAGTGCAGGGTCAAGATTGATTTGCATATATCTAGGTCCAAACTGGAATGGCATGGTGAGCAAAAAAACTATGGATTTAGGCCCATATCTCTGTACTGGGTGACTGTACGACATTGTTCTGCATTCTGTCCATCAATTGTTCTTTTTGCAATATGAAGAGGTGTCCTATGAGCACCACATGAAAGAGAAGTTGGTGGAAGCACTGGATATACTTGTACAGAACTCTGTGAACCGTGCATTGATTAAGGCTTTGCAACCCTTTACTCAACCTTTGACATGCTATGGCAAGTGCGTGTCGGTGGGTCCCTCAGGGGATTGCTATTCACAGGGATTGACATTGAGTGAGCTGAGCTGAGCCCGTGATGTGGCTTCTAAGTGTTCCTCCTCTGTGGAGGTTTTGTCGCAAAAGGCGTCTTCAGTCCTCCGGGACTGCGGCTATTGGAGCTCCATTTCAAAAGATACACTGGGGACCCCATGATTTCCACTCCTAGGGTTGAAGATGTGCCCTCAGCTTCATGTCCTCCCTCCTCTGACTCAGAAGCTGCCCAGGACGAGCAAGCGCAAGGTGCATCATTTCACACCGAACATTTCGGCCAACAAGAATCTCCATTCTGATCCTAGAAATATAGCATATCCTCTGTCCAATAAATGGGTGGCCTGCATTGAGGTGGCAAACTATGCGCAACATAATTTGCACCATGGTTTTGTGAGCGAGGTGAGCAATACCTTAAGGCCTGAATGTCCCCGTTCCACTCTCTTGGGCAAGATGACTGATAACCCTGAACTAGACCCAAATGTGGCTACATTTCTAAAGAAGTTTGCGAAGGATCCCAAGAAAGGGCTAGATAGAGCTTGGCGCCGATGTCAGGACAAACTGTTGGATGTTTCCGGGCACTCCACTAAAATCTGAGATTCGTCTGTCTAAGCTAAAGAGCCCAATACTCAACTAGACCCTAATGGGATTCTAGAAAGGGTGCGATGAGCACCTGTTTCCTGGCCAATGCTCACTGCGTGTTATCTAACAAGAGACCCAAATCTTTCCTCATGAGGATTGATCCTCACCTGGCAGACCTGGCCTTTACTGAGGCATGCACCCTGGCTAATGCCTTACTTTTTGTGGACAAGTTTGTAAAGGATCTGGATAAATACATGTCCACTTTTTCCACCCTGTGTAAAAGCCCAGTCATCTTTGAAAAAAGTTTTCAACAGTGGCCTTTTTGTCAGGGCCGGACACTTCTGAGGTAGACTGCCAGGCCACAGGTACAACCACGTTCCAACTTCTTTCCCACCCGCAATAGAGGTGGTTGTGGAGGTGCCTAATGAGGAGGTTACAAGGGAGGAAGTAATGCCACTAATGCCACCTATGCGGGTAAAGATTTTTCCATTTTCAGAAATTATGGTGGGAGGAAGGATAGAGTTAGTCCACACAATTGGAAGGTTCTTACTCAGGATCAGTGGGTGTTGTAGATTGTTCAGGGTTTCCACCTCAAGTTTTATTCGTCCCTTCATCAGGGAAACAACCTAATCCTCTCAATTTTTCCCAAACAGAGAGCAATTTCATAGACAATGCGTTGTTTTATCTATTGAGGAAAGGGATAATAACAGAATCGATTCCACACCCACACAGTTTCATCAGCACAACCTTTTTAGTTGCAAAGAAGGATAAGGGTTTTCATTTAGTACTGAATCTCGGGGAATTCAATTTGTGGATTGTGGATCGCCATTTCAAGATGGAAGGCATATACCTGGTACAAGATCTTTTGCAAGAGGGAGAATGGATGATTAATCTCAACCTTAAAGATGCTTATCTAGCAGTCCCAATATTTGCCCCCTTTAGCAGGTTTCTTCAGTTTCAGCAGGGCCATAAGTGGTTCCAAATTACCACTGTGCCATTTGGACTTTCCTCAGCCCCTTGGTGTTTTACCAAGCTTCTTCGGCCGATGGTCCAATACATATGGGAAAGGGGGGGGGGGCTGATCATATATTTAGATTACCTTTTGGTCATCGCACAGGGCAAGGACTTAGTCCTTCTTCATCTCTCCTGGATGACTCAGCTCTTTCAGGATCTGGGGTTTATCATCAACTCAGAAATGTCTATTATGATTCCTTCTCAGACACTGGAGTTTCTGGGGTTTCAGATGGATTCTGTCCTGGCCCAGCTTTTGCTAACATTGAAGAAGTGGATCTCCACCAAGACAGAGTTGAGGAGAGCTCTTGCCTCTCCCACTATATCATTGAGAATTTTGGCTCACCTGGTAGGACTTTTGGCTTCCTCCATTCAGGTGATTTTTCCGGGATCCCTTCATTATGGGGCTCTTCAACGTTTGAACATACTGCATCTTCGCAGAAGTTTGGCATACTCAGAGCAGATTGTTCTGTCAGAGGAAGCTCAGACAGAAATGTCCTGTTAGTTGAAGCATATGGATGTCTGGAATGTCAAAGTCATTTTTGCTTCAATTACGGAGGTGATAATAGAATCTAATACCAGTTGGTGGGGTTGGGAGCCCGTTGTGGCTCTGTGGATTTGGGGGGCAGAGGATCCCGGGAGGAACTTCATCTTTATGTCAACTACCTGGAGCTTCTGGCAGGTTCCTTTGCGATTCATACTCAATCTCTGCGCAAGGCGAGTTATTGCATTCTGTTGAGGATGAACAATGTATCGGCCATCCAATACATCATCAGGTTGTGTGAGACGAGGTCTTGCCTCCTCGTGGAGATTGCTAAGGAATTTTGGCATTACTAACTCCAGCATCACATATAAATGATTGTGGAATATATTCAGGGCAGGTCCACTATGGTAGCAGAGTGGAACTCTCGGTTCCTCCACGACTCTGTGACTGGAGGCTTCACCCCAGGATTTTTCAAATTCTGAATCTGGGCAAGAGTCCTTGTACGATCTATCTGTTTGCCTCCTGCCTGAATGCGCAACTTCCCCTCTTTTACAGTTGGAGACCAGTCCCGCAAACGATCCGTTCGGATGCCTTTCTCCAGTCATGGCCAATGGGTCTGCCCATCGAATGGGTCCCCCATTCGCCATAATTCAGAGGGCACTTTCCCAGGTGTGCAGAGAAGCGACAAAATTGGTCCTGATAACCCCTTGTTGGAAAGCATGGTCATGGTTTCCAGTGCCCATGCATCTGTCTTGTGCACCTCCGGTGCGCCTTCACTCTTTTTCAGATCTTCTCTCAGAATCGACGGGCCATCCACATCCGTTGGTGAATCTGGGACCTCTATGCATAAACTGTATGGGACAGCCTGATGTAGATGGGATTGTTGGTATGGTGGGCGGACTGTGGATCCTGTGGGAATCGGAATCCATATGATTGTGAATTTCCTGTCAGATATTGCTAGACAGGGTCTGGCTTATAGGACAGTGAACAATTTCGGTTTGGCTATTTTGGCGGGTCATCCTAATCTGGACGGTAAAGCAGTGGGTGAACATGCGTTGGTCTGCAAACTGTTGAGAGGTAGCAGGATGGTTCGTCTCCCTCAACTGAAATGTTCCAGAGCGTGGGATGTCGACGTAGTGTTACTTTGTATTAGAGATTGGCCTGTGAATGAGGGTCTTTCACGCAAACAATTGTTGGCGAAACTCACTCTCCTTTTATGTCCTATTCCCTGTTGACGAGTCTCAGATGAGCGGCGTTGGATTTGGCAGGTAGAGTGTTTACTCCTTCTGGGGGTCTTTTCTATTGCTGGATGTACCAAAACGGATTCTAGATGTGTTAATTACTGTGCTTTTCCACATCATCAGAAGTCGTGTGTTGTTAAGTGTCTACGGTGTTATGAAGACTGTACACTTGAATTACAAAATGATTTTACCAGACAATTGTTAATTTTTTTGCAGAAATCTTTCTGCACAGTCTCCACAGCTACCTTGGCCCATTGGGTTAAGTGGTTGTTGTACGAAGCTGGGATTGATGTCTTCCTTTTTTCTAAATCTTCTTTCACTGGTTCTCGTTTAGAGGACATTATGGCTGTGGCGGATTGGTCTCCTGATTCGACTTTGAAAGTATTTTATCATAAGCCAATTGTACATGGTGCATCTAATGTGGTGGCTTAACTTTAAACTAGCATAATCCGAAGCCTCCGTTCCTGACATAGAATAAAAAATGACTAGCTATCGCGTGGGGGCTTATGGGTTATGTAGTTTAAAGTTTGATTGGCTGCTATTTTTCTAAAGTAAAGACAGAGAAGCATAATCCTCGCCTCTGTGGCCTAATAGAATTAATTTCTGTACGTGATGGCTAGAATTTTGCAGGTCTCGCCTGAGCCAGCACATGCGCTGACCTGGCGAGACATTTAGTGACTGGGCTTTAGAAATCCCACAATCTTTTGCTGGCCTAGAGCGTGCGGTTACGCGCACAGTAACGTGCATTCCTCGCATCGCTCGTTCGGGCGCCATCTGGCTTTCCTCTCGCTTGCTCTCCCAAGCACGCGCTTCAACGCTCCTCCCCCTCCCCCACCACAGAGCGCGTCCCGCTCCTCCCACTGGCTGCTGCTGCTCCAGGCGCCATCTGGCTTTTCTCACCTTCTGACTTTATTTTTCTGAGTGCATTTTGGCCTCTTCCACTGGTATAGGGTGCTGGTACGGTTCTTGTGCACTGTACAATGAAGCGCTTCTCCTTGACAGCAGCAGCTTTTTTTATATTTAACATCAATCCCCTCAGACATGTGCACACGCGCACCATGCCTCCAATGCTCCGCCCCCACCACAGAGCGCGCCCCGCTCCTCCCGCTGGCTGCTGCTGTTCCCGGCGCCATCTGGCTTTTCTCACCTTCTGACTTTATTTTTCTGAGTGCAGTTTGGCCTCTTCCACTGCTATAGGGCGTTGGTACGGTTCTTGTGCACTGTACAGTGAAGCGCTTCTCTGTGACAGCAGCAGCTTGTTTTATTTTTAACATCGATCCTCTCGGACACGTGCACATGTGCACCATGCTTACTCTGTGGTTTCCTAACAAAGATGGTAGGGCGGCACTCGATCTGCATGGAAGTTTGGTGGCAGTGCATCGAAAAAGTGTAATAAGGCAGTAACTTTATGAAAAACGGATTCCTGTTACCATGAGCACAACGCTCCTACCTCTCCCCCACCACAGAGCGTGTCCCGCTCCTCCCACAGGCTGCTGCTGCTCCCGGCGCCATCTGGCCTTCCTCTCAAGTTTCAAGTTTCAAGTTTATTTTATTTTGTTTGATTAATTAAAATCGTACAAAAATAGCTTTCCTCTCACTCTCGTCCTCTTTCATTTTCCCTCTCTATTTCTTTAGTTTCTGCGTATGTCTTCTTCCTGGCACTTTCTTTCTGTCTCTGTTTTTCCTCTTTTCTGTCGTTCTCTCCCTCTGTCTCTCTCACTTCCTTTTCACTACCTACTTTCCAATCTCTCTCTTTTTCTTTCTCTTTCTCTCTAGCACTCTTTGCTCGCACTTCCTCTTTTCCTCTCACGCTTGCTCTACTGAAGCTGTTTCCTATGGAAAGACTGTCATGGAACTTCAGGTGCGCATGGATGGGTTCAACTACACAGGCATGGGCAATTCTACTAGCAAAAAAGATGCACAGAGGAGCAATGTAGCAAGAGACTTTGTCAACTATCTGGTGTGCATTGGAGAAGTTAAAAGTTCAGAGGTCCCGATATTTGTGGTGAGTGACTTTCCTTTGCTGTGATCAGGCTGTGTAGGAGAATAGGGTCTGCTTCCTATGGTTACCCCCACTTTTTGCTGTGATTCTCTAGTTTTTCGACTTTAGTGTGGCTGTGGACCTGCTAATCAGGAAAAACAACAATTGATGGACAGAATGCAGAACAATGTCATACATTCACCCCAGTACAGAGATCTGGGCCTAAATGCATTGTTTTTTTGCACTCCACACCACTCCAGGTCAGACATGGCTATATGCAAATCAGCCTTGACCCTGTGCCTCATGGGAACAGTCCAGCCCGAACTGCCAAGCCATGTCTTTCCTGGACCGGAATCAAGCATCCAAGGACCGGTTTCTGGCTATCAGCCTTCAGCAGCCTGGATAGCTTGACTCCAGTGGTGTGGAGAGCATGGGACTCACCTCTGAGCATACCCATCCCACTCGGGGTGACAAATGCAAAAACAACAATTGATGGACAGAATGCAGAACAATGTCATACATTCACCCCAGTACAGAGATCTGGGCCTAAATCAATCATTTTTTTTGCACTCCACACCACCCCAGGTCAGACATGGCTATATGCAAATCAGCCTTGACCCTGTGCCTCATGGGAACAGTCCAGCCCGAACTGCCAAGCCATGTCTTTCCTGGACCGGAATCAACCATCCAAGGACCGGTTTCTGGCTATCAGCCTTCATCAGCCTGGATAGCTTGACTCCAGTGGTGTGGAGAGCATGGGACTCACGTCTGAGCATACCCATCCCACTCGGGGTGACAAATGCAAAAACAACAATTGCTGGACAGAATGCAGAACAATGTCATACATTCACCCCAGTACAGCTAATCAGGCCCGCAGCCCAGCTGTTCTCTCTCTAAATTGATACCATATACTTTAGGTACATACCAGATTGGTTACTGGGTCACCCTTGTACCCAGGGCATAGGTGCACCCTAGGCCTACCAGGGGCTGCAGCATGTATTGTTCCACCCCTGGTTTGCCTTCCAAACTGAAACCACAGGTCTGTTCACACAGCCTGGGTAAGGTGGTGTAATCACCCCTTACTTAGATATAGTATACCTATATCTATACATACATATAGACACATATACACCTATAAGTCACTCGTATGGCAGGCCTTAACAATCCTGTAGGCAGAGTGCTTGGTTTTATGTGAGAGGGTGCCCTAGGATGAGCTGAGTCCCTCTGCAGCTTTCGGAACCATCTCCTTATAGCTGTTCTATGATATAGCCATACCATATACTCTTAAGTGCATTATAATCCTCGCGGTTAATGCTAACTTTGGTTTGACTTTATCAAAACATGTTGTGTAAGGTGTCAAACACTTTGGAATACTAACCCCCCCACCGCATTCCACCCTTCTAGAGGGAGAAGACATGTAGTTACTGGTTTACCCGGTTAAAGTTAAACAGAGCCTCAGCATCACAAAATGGATGCTGCTGCCACAGATACGAGTCTGCCCTCCTGCTGCTGGACGAACCTCCGGCAGGGGAGGCCTGGCCATAGGTTTCCTGGAAGGGCTGCATTTAGTGAATGCTTTCCAGACACTGCCTGGGGCACACAAGGTGCTCCATGCATTTCCCAGTTCAAACCGGTTGCTGGGGCACTTTGCCCCAGCTCTGGTGCGAAACTGGACAAAGGGAGAAGGGTGTAACAACCCCCTTCCCAGGTCCCCCCATAGGAGGGACCTTAAAGGTAGTCCAGCCCCTAAACTTAGTATAAGTATAGGAACCCAGTCACTAGGACTTTAGATTACCCTGGACGAAACTCTGAAAGATAAATCCTGGACCTTCGACATTCCATTTCAACTGGAAGATGAAAGACATCTCCCTTGTGGTCAAGGAGTGACCACCCTGTTCAAACAGGCACCAACAGCAACTTTGCTGGTCTGCATTTTCGAGGATCCCATCGGATCTCAAAGAATCTGTGACACAGGACATAGACTTCCAGACATCTCTGACCCCGACATTCACTCTCAGCAAAGCTGAGACCCGTGGCGGACACGAAAGACGTGGGACCAGAACTCCTGGACATCCTGTATTTTGCAAGCTGCACCTACTTCAGGAGGTATCTCAAAGTTGTGCATTGGGGTGCTTGAAGCCCCAGACCCAAGCACCATTTGCATTGAAGCTCAGAGGCCCCCACTCCATGAGTGTCCCGTGGGCCCCGCTTTTGCATTTCAGCTTGACGTGTCTTTGCGGTTCTTTGCCCGTTGGCTAGTGAGCCCCCCGAAGACTTTTCTTTGAATCTGACTTGCTTTCCTGGTTGCTCCAGGCTTGCTCCAACTTCCCTGCAATGGGGAAGTTCCTCAGACCTTGCTAGTCTGCACCGAAGCCAATCTCGACTGCCTGCGTGGGTTGCATTTGCCAAGGCTTGTTGGGTCCCATCTGGATACCGACATCGCAGTCAACTAGATCGTTTGTGAGACAGCTTGAATCCAGCTCCTGGTCATTGTCGATGCCTCCTGGTCCTCGTGGCTGAAGAGACAAGCTTAGTTTATTTAGAAGTGTCCTTAAATTGTAAATTTGTAACTTGTTTATTTCCCATAGAAAGTCAATGGTAACCCGCGGCTGTGTTTAGTCACTGCATACGTCTCCCGTGGGCCTCCTCCATCCTAATCTTTGGTTGTTTAGAGTAGCCCCAGTGATTCCACAGGCCCCAGGCCTGCTTTCTAATTCTCATGTGGTTTTTATACCACTATTTCAGTATATGGTTTGTGAGGCCCCTAGGGCAAAACATATACTGTGCAACTTATCGTATGCTAATTAAGTAACTTGTATTGTACTTTTACCTCTGACCTCATAAAGAGTGCAGAGGGGTTGTGTTTAGAATGAATACATATATATTTGATATATACCTTGTGTGGTGTGCTTTCATTTGGTACTCAAGGGATTATAATTGGTAAAACAACTTGCTTAATTCGCTCTCTGAAGTCTTAGCCTGAAGACTGCTCGTCACTGCTACCCCTAGGATAGCTTTCTATAAGGTTGACTATACAACCACCATCAATAAGGGTCGATTAGACTGGTGCAAGGTGCCCACTAGAACTAGTGGACATCATATGCCAGGCTAACTTCTCACAGACTGTACATATTTCGTCAACTGAAACCTAATTGTAAGTTGGAAGTCTGTCACTTGTCCCATGCAGGCTGTTTGTCGTTTAGCCCCTTTATTTGCTTGCTCAGATGGATGTGCTACTTTTCCTATGTGTTCCTGCTGCTGTCAATCATTGACTCTTCTCTAATATAAATTAACTCCCATCATTTCTCCAACAGCCTGATCAGGAGGATGTTTTAGAACGTTTTTCTTGAAAAGGCAGCCCCTGTGCATAGTTGCATTAGCCAAAGGCATATTGAACCAGTGGGGATTGCTGTTACAACGTTTAATGATTCGTTCACATTATCTATTAAACTGAAAAATCTCTTTTGTGAACCAAGAGAGGTTATTGCTTAGTTGAGGAAAGCTTATTTGAAAAACATCTCTTATGGGGTATTATTAGTCCACAAGAAAGTTTCTGGATGCTGAGCGATTCCATGGCCATTTTGGTAGTTCATGTCTTATTCTTTGAAATGGTCTGATTGCAAGGCCCTGCTTCTCAGGTGTGTTGTGATATAGACTTGATCTCTTGATGCTTGGGATATTTTAGATTGTTGAGGATGAATCCACTGTCTGTGTTCAGTAGACTGCTACTTTCAAAACGGAAACAATGGTAAGTGTGCTGAATGTAAAACTACTGTGTTTATTATGCTCGTAGTTCTTTCTACTTGGTGGGAGACGGTTCCTACACCTGCATAGGGTCCATTGAACACTCTTTGCTTTATCAAATACTTTTAGTTTCCATTCAGCTTCTCAGCCCATTCAGTGTAAACTATTCAACTGGGATGGAAGGGAGAAGAATGGGATCAGTCTGCCCTTATCTTAAAGGCACAGCAGTCCATGGTTGGCTGTAATAAGAAGCGGTTCCCAGAATGAAAGAGGCGCAGATAATGCAATATTAAAAGATGCGTATTTTTCAAAACTCACATGCTGAAGTTTGGAGAAAAATGGTTGAATTACTAAAATCTATTTAAAGCTGATATTTGATTGATATGTCATAAGACATATCTTGCTCTATCATCCATTTCCCTGTCTTGCTAACCCTTCTTTCCCTCTCTATTTTCTGTCTGTCTCTCATTAACTTACTCTTAGGTCCTGTTTATTTTGCCTCTCTACCTTCCACCTCTACTCACATTTCCCTCCTTCATCTCTCCCTCTTCCTCTCTTGTTGTAAGTTAATTCTCTTTACCTGACCAGAGACTAAATCCCTGCCCTTCTCTCTAACTTACTTCACTACATACCACCCTCTGTGACTAGCTGTCACTTCTCTACACCACCTAATACATTTCTTTATCTGTTGCACCTTTCTGTCCCATGTCTAATTCCTTTACCTAAACACTCCCTTTTTACCTGTCTAATTATACATGGCTACGTACCTACCACACTATTGCTCTACCTTTAAACTCTCTCTGTATGTCACACCTCTCTTTCAATAAACCTCAGTGCCCCACAGCACTTACTTCTCATGACCTCAACTTGCAACCTCTCTCCGATCAAACCTCTAGATCTCTAGCTCGGTCAGCTCTCTGCCCCTCTCTTCTCCTCAAGTGCCTCTCTCTCTCTACTTTCTCTTCTTTCTGAATCTTGCTGCTCTGTTTGCACCTCATCCCCCTTCATTTCTCTTACATTTACTTCATATCTTTCTATTTTTCATCCCACCGGCTCTACCTGCCTCTCTGCCTCGCTGCTTTGTTTACCTGACCTGTCATTCTGTGCTTCACCTTTATATTTGTGCTATCTCATTATAACGCACCTCTGTTCCTATCTTATTTCTCTCTAGACCTTGCCCCTCGGGCTGGCACCTTTCTTACCAGTCTACATTTAAAACTGCATGCCAGGCCTCTAAAAGCAAGCATTGGCATAGCCAATAGATCTCGCCTTTGGGACCTTATAAGTTTTTAGCCATACAACAGTTGATGATATTGTGCTGCATAACCAAATACTTACAAGGTCCCAAAAGCGAGACCTATTGGTATGCCAATGCTTGTTTTATTCTAGTAGCATAGGTTAGCTTTCAGCCAGGTATAGGAGGCACGAGCTACAATTTTAGTTTCACAGTGTATCAAAACTCTTACTTTGCCAGCCAAAGAAACAGAAAGAGTAGATAGAGTGTTGAAAGCAACCACAGTGTCTATGAATAAAACGCTCTTGGGCACAAATGGAAATAAAAATGTGATTTAATTGAACACGTTTTCATTTGAATGAGTACACACGATAAAATGTTTAGAATGTAAAGTTTAAAAACTATAGAAATGTACCTTGATATTCTATTTTGAGCCAAGTCCTATATTTCACATATATCACGTTTTACAGGTTTTCTATATCATTGTCCTATAATTTTTGTCGCCACTCTGTAGAAAACACGCCTTTTGTAAATGGCCGCTGAGAGTCTATTTTCGTCCTTCGTCCATTTCGATCACCTCCAAACCGAAGATATCCGAAAGCTGTCGGAAAGAAGCGAAGACATCTTCCAGAGTTGCAAGTGATGCATTACAGCTGAGAAAGCAGCCAGAAGCGCCCAGTACGGTACAGAAGTCGGATCACTGTTTGGATTTTGCCATGGGGGCCTGCCTCGGAATCTGCTCCTTGCTCAGTTGCGTGAGTACCCTGCCTTTCCTACTTTTCACGCCCCAACAACCCTTTGTTTATGATTTTAAGACAGCATTGAGTGAGAGCAGGTGGCTCGGCTGTTTTCATTAAGGAGTTAGAGTGGAGTTGTTAACGGGTGTTCGTTTTGCAACGCACTTCACTGTAGATGGAGTTACTGCTTCGTCCCTCTGTAGCATTGTGTCTACTTAACCCATCAAGGCTAGGTAAATTATCAGTGGCAGAGAGTTCAACAGTTTATCAACTAGGATGTGTGAAGATTACAGGTTTTGTTACGAATTTATCAGTCTTTACCAACAGCTCCTGTTGTAAATTCACTTCTTTCATAGCTGTGCTGATTTGAAATCTAACTGGGTCATAACCAAGGTATTCACCTGCAGTGTTGTTGTACATTATGGTAATTACCTGCCACCCTTTCGTTTATGATCTAAAATCTTGTGTACGGCAAAGTCTACTGGTCTAGTAAGAGCGTGGGTGGCGTAGCCTACACCTAGCACAAGGAAGGAGAGACGCTCTCTGCAGTTTATTAAACAAATAAAAAAATGTACATTATACCTTTATTTTAATCTTAGTATGTTTGTTCTCGATCTCTTTTTTCCCCACTCTGTTGCTACAGGGAAATTCACATCTACAGGAGCAACTTTGCCGTCATAATACATTCATTTAGCCTATTTTTGTCTGACAACCGATATCTTTCTAAATATGTTTTTTTTTTGGGGTACTAATACCTGAAGATGTTACTAAGCATTGTAAATGCAAAACAGCAGTATTCCCCAAGTGTTGTTTCTTTGTATAGTTTTACAGCCATGGACTAGTGTTGAGAGCGATATATCGGACAATGTTCTTCTTGCGAACAAATATACGTAGGCGAGTAGAGGAAACAAACAAAGATGAAGGCTATAAAACAAATATCGCGTAAAATATTCACCTTCTGACTCGATATGCATTTCCTTTTAGCTGAGTGCATCTGTTATAAACAGCGGGGACAGGCTTCTGCAACTTGTTTTTTAATTTAAACGTTAGATATTTCTTTTCCAAGTAACAATGGTTTGCATTTGTGTACCTTACTGGAAAAAAAATAAGATTTACAATTTTTTTTCGTAGCCTTCATTACGTGACTGACAGTAAAGTTGGACATCATCTGGTCCGTACCTCAACGAGGTGCTGCTCACTATTGGTTTCTGAAAAATCGGAAGCCTCTGAAGAGAGGAAGTGTAGACGCGATACATTTTTATGTATTGTAAATGCATTTATATAGCTCTTACTACCCCTGATGAGGCGTTTAAGCGCTTTTTCGGCGAGTAGCACACTACTCAGGAACCCATAAAGGATTAGTGGTGAATAAGTATAGTGAAAACATTAAAGTAATTTGAGTTGTGGATTTAGTCAGTTCTTTGGATTGAGAAGGATAGTGGAGGGTTAGAAAAGGTTTGCATTTATATAGTGCTTGCTACCCCTGATGGGGTGTTGAAGCGCTTTTTCGGTGAGTAGCACACTACTTCGGAACCCATAAAGGATTAGTGTGCCCTCTAATTCAGCACTTCTATGTTTTACAAGTCATTGCGTCCCCTTCTATAAAATAGAAGTAGTTGCTTTTGGGCAACATTTCTATCCTAACCTTTTTTCAAGCTGCATAGAAACGAAGAGTACCTTAGTGATATCTAGAAACAGTTTGGCAGTGCCTATATATGGAAACAGACAGGTGGTGTTTGGTTATTTCTCTATCTTCTTACTTCCACTGCTCTCTGGTCAGTCTGTGTGGAATGTTGTACATGTCATAGAATGTTGGATGGGTGAACTGATTCAGTTGGTGAGTGAAGGCTGAGCTGCCAGGAGGACAGCTCCTGGTGGGGCATATTTACAGAGATACTTACTGCCTTACTTTACATCCTGGCTTCAAGATCATTCCTCTGTAAACTTATATTACAATAAATACTTACCTGAAACTACCACCTCTGGACCCTTTTATCATTGTAACATTGGCGATGTTTTGGATTACAAAACCTGCGTGGATCCTATTTCAAAGGACTTACTTCTACAGCAATTATATAATTTTAAAAGACTGCAACTGCTTCAAAGAACCCAAGCTTGTATTTACTCAGCAATATCTGTTGGCAGCCCCAGCCCCACCAGTGACAAAGACACCGTCCGCCTCAACTCGGGCGTGCCAATTTTCTACACTAGCTTGGTGAGTCTTCTTTTCTTTTACTTCCCTGCCAAGGTTTCATTATCCACGGAACGCTTGCTGTGGGTTATTGGATTATTTATTCATCAAGTGAACCTGCGATACCATATTCTACTCCTTCTAGTATAATTCTTACTGATTCTCAACTGGCCTGATCACCCAGTTGCAGTTTTCTGGACTTGGGTAGCAGCGTTTATTTTTCATTCATCCACTGTGAAGTTAAACTTTGCTTCTTTTGTGTGGGACATGCATATCGTCATTCTCTAAGTTTTTGATTGCTTAATACTTGGTATGGAAACCGGGTTTGACACAATGACACCATTAATTTGCGATTCCTGGTTATTTGGAGTGCGAGAAAGAAATACCGGCTTATCTTTCCTCCGAAGTAAAGAAATAGTTGCATTTGCTCAAACTGTTCCCGTGAACCATATTTTCATGATTGAAACCAATCGCATGGCCGTGATGCTAACCAACCATATTCTTGCGATTGCTATTAGCAACACTCTTGTATGCCCAGCAAAGTGGAGAGCAAGAAAGAAACATTTCAAGATACTTTTCTTTATTTTTGTACTACACCATAAAAAAACTGTCACGGACTTTCTGTTGCGCAGCGCGAGCCTTACCTTTTGAAAGGAGTCTTGCGCTTCTTCCATTGTTCCTTATATCTCCGTCTTGCGTCATGGCTGCCGCTGTTCAACAATCACTGCACGGTGATGCCGGGAGCCATCCGGTGCAGCGTCACCGTACGTGCCTCCATTTTGTACTTGGTAGACATTCCTGTCAATTGGTGTTTATGCATCACGAATATTGGGAACTTCGCCATTATGAAACATAAAGCACCGAGGTACTTAATGGTTCTTTTGAAAGCCTTCATGGACAACCGAGGTTGTGAGTTCTTCTTGTCATCTTACATGAAGCACTTCTTCTTCAGATTTGCTTCACGAGACACGAGACATATTTTAAAAGAGATGCCTCTTTTGATCTTCCGATTTCGCTGCAGGTACTGTTTTCATATTTTTTTTTTCACTTCGTGTTTCAACTGTACCTGAACTACAACGCCAAGCATGTCTTCCTACTTTTGGGTACTTTGCACACCATTCATTTCAGTATTTAAAGTACCATCGTGTTGTTCCTGCTGCAAGTCTTGGATTATTGTTAGCCTGCTGTTTCTGCCTTTTAATTGCGATGACAACGGTGACAACTTTATTTATTTTAGTTTTTTATTTTCCTACATTTGACAGCGGTGACTACTTTACCTATTTTAGTTAGTTGTTTTATTATTGTTTATAATAATAATAATTGTTGATGATGTACTTCATGTATGTTTTGTACAATTTTAATGCAATTTGATTTTAGATTGCAGCAGGTATTACTATTAATATGGTCTTAATATGTGAGTACAATTTCATTTATAATACAGCGCTGATTATTTCCTTTTAGGATTATCCACAAGAGTACTATGTGTTCTAGAGATAAATGGTACCAGTTCTTATGTTATTCTAGCTAAATTTCAATGACGCATTCTAAGTGCAATTTTCATTTGACGATGCATGATGCAGTTATGATTGATAGTGTTTTTTAAGTATTCAAATTTATGCATGCTTTATGAGTGGACATTATTTGTCTACGGTTACCGGTTTAAAATGAAATAAATATTATTTAAGTAATTCAAACGTATGCATGCTTTATGAGTGGACATTATTTGTCTACGTTTACCGGTTTAAATGATTTTTTTTTTTTTACGTCATTCTTTGAAATCAGTACTGTTTTATGATAGTTAGTTATTTTAGAGCTCTAATGATATTATTCTCTTCCTTTTGCGCAAAAGTTTCCTGTACATTTCCCGAGTTTTTCATTCTCTGTGGTTCAGTGCACGGAACCCTGTATTTAAAGTTGATGCCAGATTTTCATTCTTTATGCGTTTGATTTCTTATTACTGTCAAATTTAATTCATGTTTTTGTATTGCTTGGTCGTACTCCTGTTCAATGTACATATTTCCTTCTCTTTTCTCACTTTGTAATGGAGTTTTCTCTTGAATTCTCCTGTTGGGAGTACTTCTCTTATTTTTTCTCTTCTTAGTGCTTTTGTTCGTTGGTTACTCTCCGCCCTGGTCCGGCCAACTGGTGTGTGTTGTTGTGTCCGAGAACTCTTTACTAACTTTCCTTCATTTCTTATTTTTCTCTATTTCTTGTAAGTGTTTTACTCGTTCTTTTACCATTTAAAGGGAGAAGATGTGTGCTCTCTTATATTCAAGCTTCATAGTTCTTTCATTCGATTTTCTTCTCATTCTTCTGTTCTGTTTACATTTCTGCTTTCATTTGTATACTGTTTATTACATTTAGCATGTTTTATTCATTCTTTGATTCTTCATTTCTGCTTTCATTGGTTTACTGTTTATTACATTTAGCATGTTTTATTCATTCTTTGATTCTTCTTTTGTTTTTGTTTCAAGTGTAAAGAAGGGGGATGTGTTGTATGGTTATTTCTCTATCTTCTTACTTCCCCTGCTCTCTGGTCAGTCTGTGTGGAATGTTGTACATGTCATAGAATGTTGGATGGGTGAACTGATTCAGTTGGTGAGTGAAGGCTGAGCTGCCAGGAGGACAGCTCCTGGTGGGGCATATTTACAGAGATACTTACTGCCTTACTTTACATCCTGGCTTCAAGATCATTCCTCTGTAAACTTATATTACAATAAATACTTACCTGAAACTACCACCTCTGGACCCTTTTATCATTGTAACAACAGGCAACAAAAGAAGTTTCACAGGTAATTATTTAATGCTGGCTGAGCTAAATAGTATGAACTAACGGCAACTGTCCTGCTGTACCTTTGTGAAATCTATAACTGCCTTTCAAACAAGAGGACTAGGTCTGGTAGCGTTTTATCTGCTGACTGGGGTGAATGTTTGATTTGTTCCACATTCCATCCATCATTTGTGTCTCTTTTGCTTTTTTGTCTTAACTGCGCTGGGTATGCCCAGATGTGGGTCCTGGTCTCACTGTGCCCCTGAATTCAAGACAGCCTGGCTGGTGAGGTGATATACCTCAAAACCGGTATCAGGATGCTTGTTTCCAGTCAAGGGAGTACCTGGCTTGGCAGTTCGGGCTGGACTGTTCCCATGAGGAGCAGGGTCAAGACTGATTTGCATATGGTTTCTCTAAACTGGGGTTGCATGGTGAGCAAAAACAATGGATTTAATCCAGATCTCTTGAATGGGTAATGAATGTTTGATTTGTTCCGCATTCTGTCCATCATTTGTGTATCTTTTGCTTTAAAACAAGATGACTGGGTCTGGTGGCGTTTATCGTTCCATTACAAGCAATCACCACGCTAAAATTCACAGCTGTTTTTACAGTAAAGCTACTGACCGTGTATGGTTTTGTTATAAGGCAAAAAAACAAGCATTGGCATAGCCAATAGGTCTCGCCTTTGGGAACTTATAAGTGTTTAGCCATGCAACAGTTAATATTGTTGCACCAAGGATATTGTGCTGGATAACTAAACACTTTTAAGGTCCCAAAGGTGAGACCTGTTGGCTATGCCAATGCTTGTTTATGGATTTTGCCTTTCATATAAACACATTTTTTAGTAAAATCTCTGCAATAGACCCTGTAACAGCACCCACAATAAAAATACATTAAAGAGAAACGGTATATAAAACAATCGGTTCAAGAATAATTCAAGGTCATCAGGGAAAGACTCTGCAGAACAGAGCTGGCTCTATCAGGGGCCCCCTAAAAGGTTGGGGCCCGGGGCCAGAGCCTACTTTGCCCACGGCTTAAAACGCCTCGGCTCTGTGTGGCGCCCTCCTGTCTCTTATGAGACCGCAGCTGAACGGTGTGTGGTGCCCCTTCAGCAGCCTGTCTCTTGTGAGACCGCAGCTAAGCTTCGGAACTGTGTGTGGTGCCCCTCCAGCAGCCTGTCTCTGGTGAGATCGCTGCTAAGCTCTGAACTCTGCGTGGTCCCCCTTTGGCAGACCGTCTCTTGTGAGACGTTAGTTACTTTTGCTACTGGGTGTTCGTTTTAAGAGGCCTCTGAAAAACCACTCTCTCTCAGCTGGATATCGATGGAGACAGCCTGGTCCCCCTGGGGTGCTTAGCATTAGCTGGCTGAGTGACGTCACATCCAACAAGCCACAGAGTCGAGGAGCTGCTCCCACACTTGTTCCACTTACAAACAAACGCCAGCTTCTCAGTGCAGAGAAACACGTTCCCTGCGCATCATTCGGGCTGCTGCGGAGGCGGGGGGATATTTCTATCTGACAGGCGGAAGCAGGCACAGAATCACATGGAGGGCTGACAGGCAGGTGTACGCCCAAAGCCACAATAGTGAGTCGAATTGGCATAGGGTGCTTCTTGGAAGGGAACCTCCTATTTCCAGGAAGCCTCCACTTCTAAATCAGAAGGAAACTCTCATTCCGTAATTCAAAAGGTGCGTTTTATTCTAATTTCATACACGTCTAGTCTCTAGCTTAGGGTGTCCAGGCCTCCTGGATATGCCGGGGCTGTCCCTGATTTTCAACAGCTGTCCAGGCAGATTTGACAAATTTGGGTCATGTCCCGGTTTTTAGAGAGGGTCAACTCAAAACAGTGGGAGACACTTTTTTTAGGTGTCCCAAAGCAGGGCTAGTTAGCAGCCATTATAAAGAAGCTATTTAATTAAACAAGTATGATGCTGGTTTTGAAAATGACATTTTATTTATTTTCTCAGAACCTCTTGTGTGTTGAGAGTTGTCATTCTTTGCCACTTCGTTGATGTAAAATTGTAGTCCTTCGTCTATTTTTGTGAAATGTCCCGGTTTTTGGGTCGCATGATCTGGTCACCCTACGAGTCTTAATGACGCCTGAGCCTGGCAGGATTGCTCCTTGGTACATGCTGGGGCCGCGCAGTTTGAGAGGAGGACAGGCTTGCAACAGGACAGGGCTGGACTGGTGCCAAGAGATAGAACGAAGGCTGGGCCTCAGTTTCAGTTATCACTCATTCACAGGCACCACCGGCTCACCAAGAAATCCGCCATTGTCCCCAATAGAGCTGCCTGGCACATGGAAGGTAAATGGCCTGCCTGCATGTTCGGATATGGCCCAGGTCATGTATCTACTGCACTCGCTGTGTGCGCACCTCGTGCACACACTAGTCTGCCGCCCTTTGTCAGCACAAGCATCTCCGCCCCTCTAAACGTCACTGATATGCTGCAGCCAAGCTCTCTTCGAGTACAAAGAGTAACCGAGACAATCGAGATTAATACTCTCTCATCAACCCTAGCACTGAACACTCCCAAAACGCCACTTCCACTGAGCTTTAACTAATTAAAAGGAAGACAAAAACCCACCCTGTGAGAAGGCGAGCTCGCCACACTTGCACCCCACTCAGAAAATCGATGCAAACTTAACTTAAACAAGATCTGCATTCACTATGCCTTAGTTTGTTGAAGGGCAAACAAGGGAATTTTGGAAAAAGGAGGAACAAATAACAACATATTTGACAAATAGGTGACTATTAATTCTCCTATTTCGGTGGCCTTAATCCACTGTTACTATTGTTTATTTAACAAAGCCATCGCTAAAAGTAAAGGACGTGATAACAAGTTTTATTTACTGTAATCGCCAACCGGTTATTTTTCCATAAGTACTTTGTTTTTCTTTATCAAAATTTTTCCACTATGCACAATTATACATACCTCTATATAAAATTTATGTACAGTTATATACAAAACCACACCGCAGTTTATACACAAAACAATGTACAAGGATAGTCTTGTTCACCCAACAAAAAATACAGTTTTAGTGTCCTCCTATTCAATCTAGAAGATACACTAGGAGGTAGTCAGACACAAGTGGTTCTGAAAGAAAATTATGCAGAACCTACAATGGGATCGTGTCACATGGATACAAATTCCAAAACAAGATAACATAAAGGACTCCTCCAAAATGAAAGTGTCGACGCGGTCGCGTTTCGGCCTTCCAACCAATCTGGCCTCCTAAGGACTGGGTGATAAGATCCCTAAAGAAATATATGTATGACAATATATACACAATAAATCACAAGACTGTCATAATCTCTGTGCCCCATACCAACTGGATCTGGATCCGTCACCAGGGAAAGTGAAGGGTGCCAAAAACAAATACTCAGAAGCGGAGTGACAAGCCAAAGTACAGCATCTCTAAACCACCACTATATCACAGGATTGTATCCCAAGGTGTGCACTAAGCATGGGGAGGAGAATAGAAGGAGAGACAGAACTAAAGTAACAAAAACAAACCAAAGAGACACAGTCCCATCACCTAAAAACAAGATATAAATAAGCCACACTTACTCCTATCGCAACTCCAATGGCAACCTATGTCTATGCCTCACAATCTTGATCAAACCTATAATAAAAATAAATACAATTGAAAAGAACAACACCAGCAGGGCGGCATGGTATAACATAAGTCAACCCTCAATCATAGAATGGAGAATCCCACTCTCAATCAAAAAATCACCCCTGTCTCATACCTTAACAAACAAGAGTCTTCGTAATTTCAAACAAATTCCGGATTTAGATGAGGTAGGAAAATTAGAAAAATCCTCACAGGGCTCATGCTCCTCAATCGCGGGTGAATAATGGCCCTCACGGATCACATCTAGAAGGAAACCACACAACCCTTCTTGGTTACAGCGTATATCAAAAAATGGAGAAAGAGTTAACAGCGAAGGGCCTTAAGATCTTAATTCCCAGCCCAAGTGGAGCTCCATCTGCGAGCAACCATGAATAATAATAACGCTGTCTTACCTTTTTCTTACTCCATTATCGATGTGTCTCGCATTCCGACCATAAACTGGTGCCATTCAGGTAAGCAAATTACCGATTAATCTGAGGCAGCCCGCGTTCGTTCTCAAACACGACGCCAATGACGTATCACGTGACCACCCTACGTAACGTGCATTCATGCACATGAAAAGAGGACTACTCTACTACCTTTCGTGCCGGGAAGTCAGAAACACCCTGTCGTCTGGGAAACACGAACGGAAGTGTTCGTATATGAAGGTTACAAAAAATAATTAAAGCCTTACCAAAAAACGGATAATATACACGGAGGCCAAATAAATTACAGGCATCCTTGTGTAACTAGGAGACCACTCCACACAGGGAGAAAACTATCTTAAATATTAGGATATACCAAAAGTAAACCTAAGCACCAACACTTCTCGCGGTAGACAAGAAGAAATCCAGTGGTACCCCGGAAGGCACAGAGAAGGACGTACAGTCTAAAACAAAAGAATCCTACATCACATTCAACATACCAAACAGTAAATCCTATATGGCACAGAGGACATATAAATACAATATATATATATATACAATACATTTATATACAAAATGAAAAAGATAACATATTAACATCATCATGTAGTGTACAGAGGGGGGTGGAGGGGAAGGAACAAGTAGAAGATCAAAAGATCAACTAGCATCCAAAAAAATATACCTATCAAAAGATGAGTTAACTAATTAGTGCCCAGATTTCATCCCGGTCATTCAAACCAGACCTTGCTGTTTCATATTTCTCAATCATGCGTGCTTCCAATTTGTTCAATGCCAGTGGTAAATTCCCTTTTCTTTGAGCTTTTATGACCATCAGGACTGACCACTTTATATAGTTTTCGTTGTGGTTGTATTCCATAAAATGGTGCACCAAAGGGGCTCCCAGGGTTTTACACCTAATTCTTGACTGGTGTTGAATGATTCGCATTTTAACATTCTGGGTGGTTTGTCCTATATAGGTTTTATTGCACGGACATGTGATGCAATACACCACATTTTTGGTGTTACAATTAGAGAATCCCAGTTGGGTGTGTGTTTGACCATTTATTAACACAGATTTAGAGTTAGTGGTCAATGTACATACCACACATCCACTACACTTAAAGTGTCCCACTACTGGAGGTAGACTCAACATACTCCTCAGGTTCGCCTTCTCTGGCGGTAACCTAGTTGCTTTGACCAGATGTTGTCTGATATTTTTACCTTTGCGAAATGCAAAAAGGGGTTTAGGGATATCAAACTGTTTGATTAATCTCCAATTTTTTAAGATGATCTGCTTGATCTTGTTGGCCTTAGGATTGTAAGTAAGGACACACGTCATCCTCTCTGTATCTTGTTTCTCTTTAGGGCTTAGCAGAGTCTCACGTGGGGTAAACCACGCCCTTTTTAGCGCTGCTCTTACCAACTTATTAGGATACCCCCTATTACACAATTTTGTTTGCAATTTCTCAGCATTATCAAAATAGTCAGTTTTGTTGGTGCAGTTGCGCCTAATCCTCAAGAACTGTCCATAGGGCAAGTTCTCCTTAAGGTTTCTGGGATGTCCACTTTCAAAATGAAGAAGTGTGTTGCGATCTGTCGGTTTGGAGTAAAGACAAACCTCCAATTTTCCTTCTTTATGACCCACACAAAGATCAAGAACATTGATGGACGAATTGCTATGGGAGATAGAGAAATTCAAATCAGCAGAGCATGCATTGAGCCAGTTATGAAACAGTAGGAGTTGCTCCTCAGTACCTGACCATATCAAAAAGATATTGTCGATAAAGCGACTCCACCGCATTATATGTGATTTGAAAGGAGTAGTTTCCAGAAAGACAACATTTCTTTCAAACCTATCCATACCTAGATTTGCTATCTCTGGTGCAAAGCAACAGCCCATGGCTACACCTTTTACTTGCAAAAATAAGTCATCCTTAAATGCAAAAAAAATATTCTTTAAACAAATTTTAGCCAGGGCAGAAATAAATTGTGTGGGCACTGCATGTGGTCTCGGTCTCTCATCCAGTACTGCGTCTAATACAAAGAGGGCTTCCTCCTGCGGGATATTTGTATATAAACTTTCAATATCGAAAGTGACCAATAACTGGCTGTCACAATCAAATATTGAATCCTCAATCTTGGCAATGAAATCCATGGAGTCTCTGATGTAAGCCTCAGTAAGTGGAACAAAAGGTTTAAGGAACACATCAGTGTATTTTGCAAGGGGTTCCAGTAGGGAGCCACAGGCTGCAATGATGTTGTTGAAGGAACGCCGTGGGTTGACACAACACACTGGGAAGCTAGCTCTCTTAATAGTACAGACAGTGCCTGTGTGAGAGGGGCAAAAGGCATTTTAGGCAGCAGACAGGACAAAAGCAATTCCAGAAAACAGTGCTCGTGCCATCTGTTTACTAGAAAAAAACAATGCCTGTAGACTCTGAGTGCATGTACAGCGTTTACCTTGCGGGAGCGAACAGCGGCAGGCATGATAACTGCTATCAGATGGCGCTGCTGCTCACTCCCGCAAGGTAAACGCCATACATGCATGAGTACCAATAGGAAACAGTGCAAAACATGCACAAGTTTCAACGAAAGCCTGGAGCGATTCCAATAGGTCACTCCAATTCAGCGCTTGCGCGCTCCGTAGGCAAGACCTAAAAACAACTTAGTTAGCTTGAGGCAAATTCTGCTTGCAGGTGCAGTTTGAAAACCAGTTTGTTAAATGTCTACTAGACAGCTTGTGAAGCTGGGCTTCTGAGAAGTAGATTATGAAAAAACCCAGCAATCATTGAGGATAATAAAAGTTTAATGCTGACTAAGAAATACACTATAAACCAACGGGAACCATTGCACTGGAACTTTTTCAACTATACAACATCAGCGGCTTATTAACATTAAACAATCTGGGTGCACCTTTAGACTAAATTGCGATAATCGTTGCCTTACAATCAGAAGTTTTTGTTTTTATTTTTTACACCAAACTCAGACTTTAAAGGATTTATTAGGGATGATGCTTCCTGCACTGCTTTTATTACGGTTCATGGTAGTCATCCCTTGGGGGCCTACCTTACTCCTAGGACTGCCGCCCCCCCTCCCACCCCAACACACACACACATGTCCATGCTATGGCTATTTGGGGCAGTTCACACTTAGGCCACCATAACTTTTTACTTTTTATCCACATAAGCTATTGATGCCAAAATTGCTTCCTTTTTTTTCTAACATCCTAGGATTCTAAAAGTACCCACGGTATGTGGATTCCCTTAGAGAAGACAGACAAATTAACTAAAATATGGCTACATTTAGTTTTTTGGGGGTGAAATAGGGGAAAATTGCTGCAGAAGAAACCATCTGTATGTGTGTTTTTATTTTTTTTGTCCCCTGCAAATGGTATCAACAAAAGGTTTGTGGTGCTAAAATCACCATCTGCACAGCTTTCAGGAACAGGCAGACTTGATTCAGAAAAACACATTTTTTTTTTATTTTGGCATTTTACTGGGAGACAGGAAAAATTGGTTCTTTTTTGTGCTTTATACCTTCTTCCAGTTCTTGGTGGAAACCTGGTAGAACGCCATAGTGGATCCCGGAAAGTTAAACATTTCTGAAAACTAGACCAGTTCAATTCGGAATTGAGCAGGAGGTCATTTGTATAGCTCCTTCAGGGTTTTCTTATGAAAGGTAACAGGTGAAATAAAAAAACGAATGAAATATAGTTGAAAAAAAGTCATTTGTGTGTACTTTTTCATTTGTAACTTATTACTGTGGTAAACTTTTCCACGCACATCTGTGAGCACGACTAGCGGCCTGGTCCCCATAGCACAGCAACTAACTCCTGCAAAGCGAGGTAGGTGGAGTACAAAGCTGAGAAATAGTTTTCACTACCTCTGTTTCCACACAAGTTTGCAGAACATTATTGGTGCACTGGCCTCCTTAGCACAGTAGCTAACTCCTTCACAGCAGCTATCCCGTGCACTGCATAGCAGAGTGGTGTAGATGCAGCGATAGGCCGGAGCACTATTTTCCACTACCTCTGTTTCCACACTAGCTACCGCGCACTATTAGCACCCTGGTCCCATTAGCACCGCAGCTAAATCCTGCACAGCAACTCACCACTGCACTGCAGAGCGAGAGAGTTACAATGCAAGACCCAGCACTAGTTTTCACCACCTGTTTTTCAACACAAGTCCACCGAGCACAACTAGCGCCCTTCTCTCTTTAGCACAGCAACTAAACTCTGCACAAAAGCTAGACCCTGAGCAGCAGCTAACTCTTTCACACTAGAGCGAGGCAAGTGTAACGCAAGACCAGAGCCCTAGTTTTCACTACCTCTGTATCCCAAAAAGTCTGACGAGCCTGACTGGCGCCCTGGTTCTTTTAGAACAGCAGCTAACCTCTGCGTAGCAGCTAAACTCTGCATAGCAGAGTGAGGCAGGTGCAGCACAAGGCTAGGCCACTAGTTTCCACACAAACACCCCATGTATTTCCACACAAGTTTGGGTCTAGTTGCTCCCCTTATCACAGCGTCCGCCATGGGCTGCATTTAACATACATTCTTTCAAAAGGCAAACTATCAGCCCTGCATTTAGAAAAGAAATGCAGCAAGTTTTATATAGTGCGAACTCAACCCAAAGGTATTGGAGCGGTTTACATGATTTATTTCATTATTTGTATTCATGGGGAGATTAATTGATTTGCAGAGGATCACAGGATGTTAATCTGACCCGAGACTCAAAACCCATCCCCAAAGTCAGCAGCTTGAGCATTAAGCCACAACCTCCACCACAAGAGCAGAAGCATTTTCAATAATATATACAAATTTATGCCACAAACAACCGTTGACAATGCTAATAGTACCGGCTTTTTGTAGGTGTAATATTACTTGTATTAAATATCTGATGCAATGACAGCAAAAGCAAAATATCAGTTGGGTGGCACACTATGCTAAGCACAGAGTTTTAGCTTAATTGCGTTTAAGCCACACCCTTAATTGCATCAGTCATGCCCCTTTGAGAGGCACCCAGTTTTTTCATCCCACTTAAAGCCATGGTCTACAAGCGCGGTTGGGTTGTTGGCGCACATAGCCGTGGCTGCAGCGCACAGAGACCTTACTCTGCCGCACACAGAGGAAACAAATTAGAGGGAACATTGCCCACAGGTAGAGGTGGAGCTTAAGCCTAGCACTGTTGTCGCTCAGATACTGTTCAGCATGCAAATGAATCTGGTCAACAATCTCATCCAAAAATATGTTGTCCATAACCAATTTAAAAAATGTATAGGCAATAAGTTTTCAGTATGTACCCTGCAACACCACTGAAGGCAGACAATACAGCAGCACAAAGTTTGAGGCAACCCAGAGTTCAGCACTGCCAATGGGAAGCCTTCCAACCCGCAATCCAGATTCCTCTTTCTGCACTATCTGCATTTCAGTGTCCTCCTCTAAAAGAAGCTCTTTCTCTACATGGATAGTGGCTTCATCATTAGACTATTCCGCTCGGACAGAGAATTTACTGCCAGTATCTTAGACTTCCTCCTCTGCAACTATGGTCAGAGGAAGTTTAAAAAAGAAAAACTGCCATAATCCTTGCTAATAAAAGAAACACAACAAATTAGTCAACAATAAACGCTATGTAAAATAAGTAATAAACTGTGGGTTTATGAAACAGAAAGTAAAACTACTGGCATATAGTAATCTGGAAAGTAAAGTCAATCAATTCAAAGCGCACACACACAGACCTATATACTCAAAAACGATACCACTCACTTACTGGAGACTGCAAGACTGAGGATCAACTGCACCTACTCTGCACAGACATGGCAAGCACCAAAGAAGCCCCACTGGAAAGGAATTAAAAAAAACAAAAAACATTTCACTTATGACCAGGCAATAAAGAAGGTGCACAAATCAATTCATTACTTTTACTCCAGCAAAAACGAAGAAAAACGAAAAAAAAGATATATATATATATATATATATATATATATATATATATATATATATATATATATATATATATATATATATACATACAAGCAGGCAAAGGATAAACATTAGTTGAAAAAATTACAAACCTAGTTGCTTACCAACCACAACACCACCAACTACAGATCTGCCCAAGCTGCACCCGCAAACAGGATTTATCAACCAATTGGCTCTACAATGAAAAGAAAAATTAGAAGACCATTAAAAATGCTAAAATATCAATCAAAAGACACTGATATTCCCCTGAAAGGAGGCGTGACATACGCAAAAAAGACACCACCTGATGGAATTAAACTTTATCCCAACGTATATCCCACCCACCACATGCATAACCAAATTCCCAGGTGACTCAATTGTTGGACCACCCACTTTGAAGCGCAACCACAAAAAAAAAAAAATGCCCCCCAAGCAACCTTTGCCAAAGGGGTTGCTCCCCCTCCAAACATAATCCCTGGTGTTTAGTAGGCTTCAGGGGCGGAATAAACAAAAAGAAAATGCCTGCAAATTTAATAAGAAAAAACACTGGCTTAAAGTGGGTTTTGACCTCCCCTCTGCACCCCCACCACCCCCAGGATTGGGGGGGGGGGTGGACTGGTCAGCTGAAAAAACAGCAGAACTAGCCTCCTCCAGGGACGAAAAGCAAAATACATTTTGTTCCCCAGGGGAGGGACTTTTGGCCAAGGGTTTGTTCCTCACAAATGTATCATATAAAATCCCTGGGGTCTAGTGGGGTTTCCCCCCCACCCCCCAAGGGGGGAGAGCAGTCAAAAAGTCTGAATTAGCCCCCAGGTGGGACGAAACGCAGATAACCTATGCCTTCTGGGGAGCAATCCTTACTTAGAGTTCACGTCCCCAGTAACAGATCAACATACCCCTGGTGGTCTAGTGTGTGTGGATTCCTGTTCCATGATCGCGGATCAGGAGTCCCCTCCAAACAGGTGCAGGGAGAAGGGAAAAACTCTCTCCTCCTCCACCCCCTTGTCTGTGTTCTAGTGAAAATATCCCCCTCCCCCCCCCAACCAGGTGAAAAAATGAGTTATCTTCCTATGCGCTCGAAGCTACCTGCGTGTCCTCGGCCTTTTATGATTGTGTGCGCTGCCATCAACAGTTTGCCAGCTGAGGGGGGGCAGCGGTAGTGCTTCCGCTGCCATCCCAGCTGGGGGCATGTAGCTGGGCGGTCCACTGGGAAGATCCTGTGCGGGGGTGCTATGACAGCTTAGAGCCATCCAACGCACATGCTCACCAGTGCTGAGGAGCACCTAAGGGGTTAAATAAACTCCTTTCTGTTGAATACAATACTGATGGGGTCTGTTCGCTGAAGACAGTGCTTGGACTACATTACTATGAGCTTTTATAAATCTTTGCAATCCATCAGTTGAGTATTCAGCTGAACATTCACTGATTATAAACTTTAGAAATAGAATATGTTAACTTTTAAGTATTTTGAGTTTGCAGTCTTTTGAATCGAATACTAGCATCATGGTGTATGTTGTGACCAAGGAATGCCTACGTCCCCAGTATGGTCAAAACTTACTGAATATGTAAGTGACTACCTAGTTTAAGAGCGGTCATTGCACCCTTTTAAATCAAAGTTATCCCTGTCTGTCAGTTAAAATTTGTAACATTGAGACATGCATATTGTCCTGCATATGAGATCATGAATTTGAAAGCTGTGCTATAAAGTCTTCTGTTTGGATCATCTATGTTGATTTAGGCAATATAATTGGACCTCGGGTATCTTGTATTCAACAAATTTCTAAAACCTCCTCCACAGTGTTACACATTACAAGAAATCTACAATGGCTATTTTGATGTGCCTGCTCTGGAAGGACTGAAGAGTCCGGAAAAAGACTGGCTGTGTTTTGCCCACGTTGCTTTTAAGTGGTCATATGAAAAGCAGTGTGTCCCCCATTTTGTTAGAAACCACGGTGTCCAAAATTTGCAAATACTTTGTTTTCTCAATTGCAAAAGTAAGGTGAGATAGGTGGCAGTGGGGAAAATGTGTATTCCAAATCATTCTGAAAAGTGTGTGTATATAAGAGCAGTTTTGTTTATGCTTTTCTTGTGTTCGGGTTAAAATAGTGCTTACCTGACCCGGGCTAGGGATTGGAGCACTTTACCTAGAGATATAGCTTATCATAAGAGCCAAAAGGTATACCCAATACAAAGAGCATAGCTATTGCCAAACAGTTTAGCAGCAGCAGATGTACACACATGTACAATACCAGTAACAGGTCCACGTAGACAACTGATAAAGCTTGATTCTTATTTTATCTCACCATCAATTAAGAATCCTCGGTAGACTGGATATTTTTATCTGCTGGAAGTGTAAAGGGGAGGAAAGCAATATATTCACTACCATCAATGTGAACTAATCAATTTAGATTCGGAAAGAACCACTGACTCTGGAATTCAAATGTAAATATTTATAACAAAGCCAAAAATAACTGAACATACAAGCACCTCATAACAAGGTTGAAGAAATACATGGGCACTAATACATAATTCATCCTACGAATCAACCTTATTCAGAGTAAAGTAAAAGAGAATAAGAAATTCAAGGAAAATTAAACGAGCAACAACTGCTCCAATATCCAAACTTGACTTCATCAGTTACAGAAAAGGAAATTAATTAGTTAAGTCTATCCCTATACTACCACTAAGATGACATCCCTACTTAACATCTCCCGGAAAAAATCGAGAAAAGGTGTCCGCTCGTGACAACTTCCTAAGGAGTACACTCACATTTATATAGGTATGAAGCCAAAATTAAATTCATTCTAAGTATCGATCCCTTCTCTTACCCTCCTGGGGGCCCCGCAACACCTCCTTGGGATGGACATCATCGGCAGGTGATTTTCCACAACTTGTGCTTTGTCCAAGAATGGTTGAGTTGTCCTTGGGTCTCCGGCTTCTCCAGCGAGCTTCCAATTAGCAAATTCCAGTGTAACATTGTAACATGTGTCCTCCATACCTAACTCCAAAAACAAAGAGCATCAGTCTAGTTAACGAGAAAAATGTCCTTGCACCTGCAACGGAAAGCATATGAACAAATCAACCTTGTGTGCACAAATCTGCTGACTGCTTCAACTGAGAGCCTTCCCAGGAAAAAATAAATTTCAGGCCTTCTCGATTCACCTAACAAAAGAAACCACAAAGAGGCCTTTCCGTTGCAAAACGTAAATAATCATTTTAGGCCTTTACACTCTAATGAATACACATTAATAAGCATTACATCTCTATACTTTAAGACACATTTAGACACCTCTACTGGGGCAGACTTTTATGGTGCACGTTTAAATCTAATGCATTACATTACATATGAACTGATTCATGAAGCACTTGCAATAGGCAGTTACATTTAAATGTCGTTTTAACCTTTCTATCAACACAACTAATTTTCTAGCATTACGCATACAATTTCATTATACGTTCACATTTTCTAATAATTATATTTGAAGTATAATGCAGAGTACGTGCAGGTGTGAACTAGCTGTGATTATAATGCACCCCTACAAATTTCAAAATATCATAACGCTCTATCACAACCTATGTCAACAGGCTATATTTTGACGAGTAGGAGCATTCAGAAGACCAAAACCAGAGACCCGGATGGTGAATAAAAAATTATAGAGCCTTTCAAATAAGAGGAGCTTAGCTTCATTTTGAAGGGCCATTGAATGGATTGGTTCTGGTAGCTGGAATTTCACCGAGTAGGTCGAGGGTTTGTTTAAGAGTTCTCTCTTTCTTGGCCAACCGACGAGCTGGAGTCGGTAGGCCTTGGCTGCGGTGTGGGATGAGGGCAGTGCGTTGTGTAATTTATGAGTTGTGCTCTCGAACCACGGTGCAAGCAGCTGCGTCTGTCGGCGGTGATACCAGGGCGGCGTCGTGAAGTGAGGCGGTGCGGAGTGTGGTGCCCACAGGTCGTGGTGGTGCAAGTAGCGACGTCGGGCAGACCAGGGTTGCAATGCGAGATGGATTGGTGCCCTCTGTGAGGCCTTCAGGACTCAGAGCCGGCATTGGTGACTGTGTCAGTATGGTTTTTCTTCTGTTGCAGCACAAAACACACTGTTCCCAGTGCTGGTAGCAGATGAACTTGAAGTCTTTGGTGTTCCTGATAATTCTTGAACAGGTGGCAAGCTCTACCTCAAGCCTTTGGAGAAACTCACACAAAGAAGATGCAGAGAGTCCAGTCCTTTCTCTGCCTACGACAGAAGCAGCTACTGCAGGCCATCACAGCAAAGCACAAAGCATAGTGGTAGTTACTCCTCTCTGCTTCTCCAGCTCTTCTTCTTGGCAGGTTCCTTGATCCAAAAGAGTTGTAAAGTTCTGGGATCTGGGCCCCAATATTTATACTGCATTTCTCGTTGTTCTGTTAAGCAGAAAGTGTCTGTGCTTAGTCAAAACCAGTTTTGTCCTCTCTGGCCCAGCTTCTTGGCAGTAGATGGAGACAGCCTTGTTCAAAGCAGACCAGGCCCATTCTGGAGCAAAGAGATCTTCTCCTCCCACTACTCTAAATGCAGCCCAGGTCTATTCAGCCAAAACTCTGACTCATTCTGGAAAGGCAGGACACACCTCGGACCCCCCCCCCCCTGGGTGGCTGTCTGAAGAGAACGCACATCCCCAGCCCCTGTCATTCAAAAGTCAGTCAGTCAATCCGCAACCCAGCAGAGGCACACAGAATGGCTAAGCAAGAATATACCCACTTTCCAAAGTGTTTTTTTCCCAAACACACAATATAAAAATCATCTTTCCTAAAAGGTGCATTTATATATTCTGAGTTCAGGCATACTAAACTCCCACTTCCTATCTTGTCCCAATGGGAAGTTATACTTCTAAGATGTTATAAGTAAACTCCCGTTCTATCCTATGGGACAGACCGCCTTTCAATAGTGAAAAACTAAATACACTGTATTTCACTATCAGGAGGTGTCGCACACCAAGGCATATCCTACCCTTCATAAACACTGCTCCCTACACATAGGGGTACTTTGGTCCTACCTTATGGGTAACTTACATGCAATAAAAGTAAGGTTCTTGCCAAGTCGACATGGCAGTAAAACTGCTCATTGACTCTGCAGTGGCAGGTCTGAGACCCCTTTGATGGGTTGCTCGTGTGGGTGACACAATTAGTGCTGCAGGCCCACTAGCAGCATTTGATTTACAGGTCCTGCCACTCAGTGCACGTTACTAGGGACTTACCAATAGATCAGATATGCCAATCATGGAAACATCAACCCATAATACAATTTACAATGGGAGCACTTGCACTGTAACACTGAAAAGCAGGGAGAAAGTGCACAAAGACACTAAACCAGCAAAAACAGAGTCAAAACCGGGAGGTCAGAAAGCAAAAAGACGGGAAACACGTCTAAAGATACCTTGGCCAACATTGAGCAACAGGCCACAATCTTGTTAAACATTGTAGGCTACTCTTTGGAAGCATAAATAAACATGGCAAACCCCACGTCTAACTGCAAACAGATTAAAATGCATCATGCATGCTCTCTCGCCACTTACAAGAGCATCCTTGAGTGGACCTCTAAAGCTGACTTGTCCTCCCTCAGCAAATAGTCAGTCTCTCAACTCTCAGGCCATCAGATCCACTCCAAACGTTGGTGTTTAGGCCGTCGGAGATCTCGCATGGAATCTGGTCCATGATTCAGGTCTTAAAGCGGAGCACGTTTGAAGGACCCGCAAGGATATGGAACTGCAGCAATGCATATAAGCCCCACCTGACTAATATTAGACAGGAAGGGAGGGAACTGGAAGATGACCAGCAGCGAAATTTAAAAAAAAAGAGATGGCAAAGCAGGTTTCTCTGTGTGATTACACGCAAGACCACCAGCTGGTGTCAATTGTTTGGAAGAACTGTGCATTGCCCTTATTTTTTCTTTAAGTTCATATTGTATCCATGAGGACCAATGAACCAGTTGATGGAAACTGGGATAAATTGGTAAGGGGAGAGCGAAGAAATGCATAAAGCTGAGGTACTGGGTTTTTAAGAACCGGCACAGAACCGGTAACCCAGCGGTGTCAGGGTACACCCAGAGACCTTGGGTTCTTCCTGATCCAGACCACAGAAACTCAGTCTTCTAGGTGAAGTCAAAGATTTGTTTATTGGTTGCAACCAAGGTAACAAGTGTCCTAGAAGTACAACACGGGGAAGTATATTCTCAGGAGACTGCTCGAATTTACAAAGTCAGGCTTCTCTCTTTATACAGAATATTCAGCTTCAGGCAAACATTCTTCGAATTTGTAGTATGTCATTTACAGTTATTGGTTTACAAAAGAAAAGCAGAGTCATGATGACATGTACATATTTCACGTCGTGCTGCCCATAACAAATCACCTGGCAAGGCCCAACATTTCATCAGATATCGGTGGACCCCCAATAAAGCAGGCACCTCCCCATCATAAAGTAAGTGAAGCAAAAGAGTAGAGACAGATGTGAGCAAGATACGGCAGGTGTGCGCGCTGAAATGGTTTTATGGCTTGTTGAGCCTTGATGCTATCTTGCTCGGCCACTGGGAGGGGAACTGACCTAACGAGTTCGGCCTGGGGCAATGGTTCCAACTTGCACAGGTCATGGAAAAGTCGATTAAGGAGGATGTGTCCTTGTGGAATTGAATTCAACTGGATTAAGGCCTATGTAAAGGGCAACACATAAATGGAAGCCAAGGGTTCAGAACGCAAATTACGATTTCGAGGTGAAATAGTCACTCGAATATGCTGAAAATGTATGTACATGATGTACTCGTCATTCTCGGTCTTTTGATACCAAATTCGTCATGTTTCGACGAAGTTTTAATTCTCCAGTCCAGAACGATTACACGAATCCAGATTTTCAGAACCACAATCCCTCCTTTTGCCCTTACATAGGCAATTAATCTATCCTCATGTTAATCTGAGTCCAGATCTATATTCCTAAAGTCATTGAGATGTTGCTGTAACATCATTCTAGTACTTAGTTCATCTCTTGACAGAGGCTTCCTTACACATGATGTAACACAGAGGCCACGTATTGCAGGAGCACACTATATGCATAGACAGAACAGGAAAAGAATGGCTAAGACCATCCCAATGACCATTAGAATTTTCCATCCCCAGGCGGATATCAGTTCCCAGAACCATCCCATCAATGACCAATCTCCTTTATCCACATGAATAGATTCGGAAATCTTATGTAGTTTGGAGATGGCCTGGTACACTGTTGGAGCGTTATCAGGGATGAAGATACAGCAACTAGATTGGATCAATCTGCATACTCCACCTCGGTCTGCAAGGATGACATCTAAAGCGGCCCTGTTCTGAAGGGTCATCAGTCAATCCGACTGGAGCTCAGCAGTCAGGTTACTAAGGGCACCAGCAGTTTCAATCACGGTGGACTCAACTACCCTTGTTAATTGCTTTATGTTTCTGCTGTTAGCCATGGATCCCCAAAACGGCAGAAAACCCTTTGCAAAGTCTCCGAATTCTTGACCTGCAGTGTCCTCTTCACTCAAGATACCTCTAACTATCCTTGTCCTGTGGTAGTCTGCCGCTGCTGTGTAGGTGGGAGGCAACAGGAAGGAAACAAAACAGGAGCCCGAAAAGTCAGGGGGCAACCATGTATAGGCTCTATCATGGCAGATGAAATAGGTACCCTTAGCTGCTAAAAACGCAGGGGAAGTCTGAGATCCAAACATATACGTTTCAGTACAGACACTCTTCCCTAACTGAGCCCTGGGATTCGTGCCATTACCTTGCAGACACAGATGACCCTGATGGGGTACAATCCAAATCGGGGACGATCTCTTAGCTTGCTGTTTCTCACTCAGAGTAGCTCCATATCCAGTCATGTTCCATCCCATGTAGACTAGTGTCTCATCTCTAGGGATAGTCTCATAAGAGATACCTTCCTTAATCATGTCGACTATACCCTTGACTAGAGCACTTTTCCTAGGATTGTCTGTTACAGAACATAGGGGGTAGATTTCGTGCGCATATATGAACATTGTCTTATATGCCCATACAGAACCATTGTGACTAAATGGCAGGACCAGATAAGGGATACCCTTATCCGTTGTGTGAGGCATAAGACCGCACACCCAACAGTTAGTCGTGTTCATTACAAGTTGGTGCTGGTGTAATAACTGAACAAAGGAGTTATTAACGAACTCCAATCTCCTATTTGATTCGTGGTCGGGCAGAGGGTGGAAAGAATGAGAGGAAACAGTAGGAGGAGGTATGGGTGATGCAGTGGGTGCAAATGTTACATGAAAAGAGAATAAAACATAACTTATCAAAAATATCATTACACTGAATAGCATAAAAATACACAATATTATAAAACTTTTCCTTGTCATCACGTTGCACAAATGGTGCTTAAAATTTGTCCGTTTGGCAGGTCTCTCCACATCGGAAAACTCCATCCTCTCTAAAGTGCTGCCCGCGGTGGGAGGTTGCCTCTGCTAAGGGATGCTTCCGTCAGTCTAGGGCAACTCCCTTGGACCAACCAGAACTACCGACCTAACGTCGTCAGCTGCACCCCAAAGACTTTAATCAACCGCGGCCCTAGCAGCGGAACCCGGATGGCGGTTCGAAAAACAAAAATAAGCAAGTTACCTAGATGGGAGAGCTGCACCTTCAAAAATAGTACTTGGGAGGAAAAGATAGATTTATTTGTCCATAGGTCTTGGTCTCAAATCATAAAAAGGGATCACTTTTATTAGTTCGTTTTTCTCGGTCTCAAATTGTAGCGCCTCTTTCCTGGTACTGTGTGGTCCTGAAACAGGAGTTCAGGCTCCAAAGTGTTCAATAGCTTGGATGGTGGCACAGCCTTGTGCGAAATGTTTTCGTTTTCTTGTTCAGAGTCAGTTCCTTTTACATGCGAATCATTAAAAGGGACGGTATGTGGCACGGCATCAGGTTCTGGGTCAGCGACACCCTCCCGGACCCACTGGTCATAGGGCAGAGGTAAGGGTACCCTTTTACAGTGGACCCCGTGGATCCAGGCCTTCTTCCCTTCCACTCGAACTGCCGATCGGGTAGAGAGAAGGACGAAGTATGGTCCCGTCCACCTGGGCTGGTCGTTTTTAGTCCTTTGGAAATTCTTTATCAACACCCAGGGTTTATGGGGTGTCCTGGAGTATCAGAGGCCGGAGGCAGGGAGTCATGTGCCTGTTGATGCAAAACACGCAATTTAGCCGTCAATTCATGCAGGTAATCAAGCAAAATAGGGTGTTCTAGCTCGCTGAACTTCGTGGGCCTAGGCACTCCCCATATGTTGGCTGGCCGGCCAAAGACAATCTCATAAGGGCTGAGTTTCACTCGCGAATGCACAGTCATTCTGGTGGATAGGAGTGCTAAGGGTAGAGCGTCAGGCCATTTAAGACCTGTGCTCGCTTGGATCTTGGCCAATTTAAGTTTAAGCGTGCCATTGTAACATTCTACTAATCCAGCTGATTGGGGGTGATTTGCAGCGTGGAACTTCTGCCGTATACCTAGCCCTTCATACACTCTCTTCATCACATGACCCACAAATTCACTTCCGTTATCAGACCAGATCATTCTAGGCATTCCAAACCTGGGGAAGTACTCTTTCACAAGGGCTTTTGCTGTGGACAAGGCAGTATTGTCTTTCAGGGGATATACTTCTACCCATTTTGAGAAAGCACAAACCACAACGAGCACGTATTTTAAGTTGTTGCACCTCTCCATGTGTATGAAATCTAGCTGCAAAACCTCGAACGGATACGTAGGAGGTGCAAAATGACCAGCTGGAGTTGGGGTTCCCCTACCAGGATTGTGCTTCAGACATACCATGCAATTCCTGACAACATTCTCTGCACACTTGGGAATCCCTGAATTCTTCCACACTGGGGCCAACAACTCGCAAATCCCTTTCACGCTGATATGAGCCATTCCATGAGCCATTGTAACCACTGCAAGCACATATGCATCGGGTAACAACCATCTCTGATGCTCTGTCAATTCAATCCAACAACCATTTGCATCCATTCTACCTGTACTCTCTCTCCACGTACTCAACTCTTTCTCTGTGGCCTCAGCTTGGATGGACTTCACACTCTCTATCGTGTCCTCACATATTCCAACATCACCAGTCCATCTTTCAGGGCCTGCAACATACATTCGGCTCATCACATTTTTTCTGACACTCTTCAGACCAAGGAATGGGATTAGGTGTACCTTTACACGTTAATGCCACCAAGGGTTTGGCCAATAACGAAAAATTTGGATTCCACTGTCTACAGTACGATGTTATGCCCAAGAAAGCACGCACTTCTCTCTGTGTTCTTGGCACATTAAATTTCGCTATTGCCTGAATTCTTTCTGGGGTCAGTTTCCTTCCCTCCTTCGATAAGAGGTGACCTAAGTAGGTCACTTCTTGTCGGCAATATTGCAGTTTGGAAAGTGACACCTTGTGATGCAGATCACACAGATAATGTAATAATGTCAACGTAGCCTTTTTACAAATTTTCTCAGTGTCTGCAGCAATGAGCAAATCATCCACGTACTGTACAAGAGTAGCACCTTTAGGTAAAACAATCGAATCAAGCTGTGTTTTTAGAGCTTGACTGTATATTGATGGACTTTCACAGTAGCCCTGAGGAGCGCGTTTAAAGCGGAAGCTTCGACCTCCTAAACTGAAGGAAAAAATATCCCTGCTCTCCTCAGCAATCGGGATACTGAAGAAAGCATTCTTCAGGTCAATCACCGAAAACCAAGAGGCAGAGGCTGGAATCATAGTCAATAATGTGGTAATGTCGGGTACAACTGGAATTGTGGCACAACTATTTTATTCACCTCTCTAAGGTCAATCACGAATCTGTACACAGGTGGCTTAGAAGGGTCAGTTCGTTTTAAAACAGGCAGAACAGGACTATTGCAAACATTGCCTCGTGTTTCTTCAATGATATCCTTTTCAATTAATTCGTAAACGATCGCTAGCAAAGCTTTTTCACCCTCACTAGATATCCTATACTGTGGAATTCGTGGCATTTGAACATTGGCTTTCAATGTTACAACATATGGTGGAATTTCTAAAAGACCCACATCATTTGGACCAGTGGCCCAAAGAATATCTGGGAGAAACGACAATTCTGCAGGAATTTTATCCCTTGACAAATACATGGGAGAAACCACTTTCTTACCTAAAGTAAGTTGTACTCCTGAAGAAGAGCCGTACAAAGTCGCATACAATCTTTTTAACAAATCCTATCCTAGCAAGTTTTCGCCACAACCTGTTGTCAGAATAAGGGGTGCTTCTAATTCACAAGGACCAACAGAAAGGGACAAAGGGTCAGAAATTGGATTTCTAACTGGGGCGCCAGAAAAACCTACAGAAACGTTCATTTCGCCAGACAAAGGTGCGCCAGGGAGTTTGGAGTGCATAATAGAACTCTTTGTAGCACCAGTATCCAACAGGAAAGGTTCTGACACACCTGATGTAATCACCTCAACGTATGGTCCACTCTGATCTACTGGAACTGAAACAACTCCCTCTCTTTGTCTATGGCTGTCCTAGCAATGGTTACCCTCCAAATACTCATCTTCTGTATAGTAATCATCAACGTAGTATTGAGCTGTCCTATCAGATGCATTGTTCTGTTGATCGAACCTATTCATAGAATTTTGTGGTGGAAGGGGACGTGCATTTTGGGGGACGTTTCCACGTCCTCTACCTCTAGGTGCTTGCTGAATACCACGACCTCTTGCACCAGTAGCACCATTTGCACGCTGCAATAAGATAGGGCAATTATACTTGAAATGACCCTCTTCTTTGCAATATGAACACTGGTTGGGGCCTACAGGGACACGTGACTGAGTGTATTTGACTCTTTGCGAGTTTCTCTGATAGGAAACTTTTCTGGTAGTGATTCTGGCTACCATTATTCTGATTACCACCACCACGTGGCGGATAGGCTTGCTGTAGCAAAACCTTCATTTTTAGTTCTTTAGTTTTCTTTTCTACTCTATCTTTCTCATCTTTGTCTCTATTCTCGTAATATTGTGCAGTAGCTAATATCTGGGCTGAAGATGAGACTGCCCAAGAACTTTCTGAATCCTTTAATTTTTTACACAATTCTGGAAGCAGATTGTGCACGAATTTATCGACTAACGATCTCTGACCACCTTCTGTGGTCATATCTTGACCGCTGTGGTCGACAAATGTTTCTTCAAACCTGGTGAAGAAATCAGAAACAGTTTCTTCTTTCTTCTGCTTGCATGCAGACAATTTATCCCAGTTTACACGTATTGCAGGCATTATCGTTTTCATGTAATCCACTATTTTACCAGGGAGTTCTGCTATCAAAGGCTCAGGCTTAGCACCACCAACTTGTCGGGCATCTGCAGCGGCAATATTAGCCCATGAGTCACCTAATTCCTGATCATGATCTATATGACGAATTTTACCCCATAAAGGCGGTGGAACAACATTCCCAAATAGCATATCGATATCGGCTAAATTCATTATACATGATCCAGCAGTTTGCGACAACTTTGTAATATCCTGCAGGATTTTTACGCGGATCAGGTAATGTTTGTTTGAGTGCTAAAACTTCAGCTCGCTTCCATGGGACATGTACCCATACACGCTGGAAGTGTGGCAGGATAGGTGGGACAGCAGTCGTGTCACCCTCTCTCCATTGTGGGGGAACTTCTCTCATAGGGTATTGTCGCGCCTTTTTCCTACTAGATGTACTAGGCTCAGATTGTGACCCAGAACTGCTTCCCTTACTCCGATATGATAACAACATTTCAACTGCTTTCTCCACATCTGGACCTACAATCATACCCTCTCCAAACTTAAACCGTACACGACGCATCTCTTGCGGGATGCATTCCAGATCATTGTCTTCTAAATCCTCGCAAAGAAAAACACACATCTGTTCGAAAACATATCTCTGTGTCGCTGCTTCCCATTGATGGAAGACTTCCATGACAGACTCTACATCATATTTTACAGTGTCCATGACCCATTTCCGTGCTAAACTATTCAGTGAGTCTTTCTCTTGATAGTCAGGCAGTCGACTTCGCAACTGTCTTCTTCCCATGTTAGGGGTCGTAGTAGGCGACCCGAAAAGAGGTAAAAGAAGGTTAGTAACAGTGCTGGCCATTTTCTGCCGAATGGAAGGTGAAACTGAAGGAAGAACGGGGGGAAAAACGGGGTGAGATAAGGCAGGGGCAGAGATAGCAGAAGAGGCATCAGGGAAAATAGAAGGAGCACTAGGCAAAATCGTAGAGGGAGTATTAGGAGAAGCAAAAGGTACACTAGGCGAAATTGTAGAAAACACAGGTGAAGCGGAGGTGATTGGTGGGCCTGGAGCAGGCTGCACCAAAGGAGTAGGAGCCAGCTGAAGAACAGCTGGTGGGTGCTGTGGAGGAACAGGAGGCGTAGTTTGCGCAACTAAAGGTTGCGGGGGTGCCGTGGCATTTTGCGCATAGGGGGGTGGCGAATTTAGTAAATGCGACAATGGGTCTTTTTCACGCTCTTTTGCTGCCTCTTGCTGAAGAGACGGCAAAACTGGATAGCATTTGTCTACTGCCATTTTACGTTGCCTGTGCAACTGCTCACTCATCTGCTCTTCTTCATTGTCTTTAAATTGTATAGCAGCTTGCATTACTGAGAGTCCCTCTTCTCTCTTATTTTTCTTAGCTAATTTGATTTCTTTTTGTTTGGCTTCTTTACGCCATAAGCGGAAAGAGTCAAACATCGCCGGCCGGGCTTTCTTTTTAAAGTGTTTAACTTCAAGGTTGTCTAAGATTTCGGAATCAAAACTACCATATTGGGACCATTTTAAAACACCATCTTTCCTGGTGTATTTAATCCATACTTCGTTGTAGGTGATGGGGCCTACCCCATGTTTCACATATAGCTCGTAAGTCGGAGTTCCAACTGGAGGAACCGGACATGAGTCCTCCAATCGGGAGTCCCTATTATTATAACCAAGACAAAACAAATTTCCAAGTCTAAGACTAGGCATCTTCGCTCTCTAGTCTAGTTCCAAACTTCAAAGGATTATCGATTACGATATTTCTCGTGAATACACGAGTCCTTCGGTTTTGGGGCTTGCAAGTACCAACAAATTATCCCAAAGGATACCCAAGACTAAGACCAACTAAGGACTTGGAGACGCTCCACTTATACTTAACTGAGATATCGATGACGTCACCAGAAGACTCGTCTTAGTGTTTCGCTCTACCAAACTTCAAGGGTCCAAATCAGGGCGATAGCCAGGGCAGCAGTCCTCTGTAGCCGTTGGGAAGCGGGGAACCTCGCAGCAAAGACCTTCGGACCACGTCGACATGCAGGGGTCGATGAGGTGGTTGGCCGTCCTCTGGAATTTTCACACGAAGCTCCTCACGATCCTCTGGCTGACTGGTACCACTGGAATCGCCCCAAACGTTGGGCGCCAGCTGAGGTACTGGGTTTTTAAGAACCGGCACAGAACCGGTAACCCAGCGGTGTCAGGGTACACCCAGAGACCTCAGGTTCTTCCTGATCCAGACCACAGAAACTCAGTCTTCTAGGTGAAGTCAAAGATTTGTTTATTGGTTGCAACCAAGGTAACAAGTGTCCTAGAAGTACAACACGGGGAAGTATATTCTCAGGAGACTGCTCGAATTTACAAAGTCAGGCTTCTCTCTTTATACAGAATATTCAGCTTCAGGCAAACATTCTTCGAATTTGTAGTATGTCATTTACAGTTATTGGTTTACAAAAGAAAAGCAGAGTCATGATGACATGTACATATTTCACGTCGTGCTGCCCATAACAAATCACCTGGCAAGGCCCAACATTTCATCAGATATCGGTGGACCCCCAATAAAGCAGGCACCTCCCCATCATAAAGTAAGTGAAGCAAAAGAGTAGAGACAGATGTGAGCAAGATACGGCAGGTGTGCGCGCTGAAATGGTTTTATGGCTTGTTGAGCCTTGATGCTATCTTGCTCGGCCACTGGGAGGGGAACTGACCTAACGAGTTCGGCCTGGGGCAATGGTTCCAACTTGCACAGGTCATGGAAAAGTCGATTAAGGAGGATGTGTCCTTGTGGAATTGAATTCAACTGGATTAAGGCCTATGTAAAGGGCAACACATAAATGGAAGCCAAGGGTTCAGAACGCAAATGACGATTTCGAGGTGAAATCGTCACTCGAATATGCTGAAAATATATGTACATGATGTACTCGTCATTCTCGGTCTTTTGATACCAAATTCGTCATGTTTCGACGAAGTTTTAATTCTCGAGTCCAGAACGATTACACGAATCCAGATTTTCAGAACCACAAAGCCAGCAGCAAAAGAAAGTAGAAAGAAAGAATAGCTGTTCTGGCAGGATTTGAAGAGAAGGGACATGACCAACCCATCCTGCCGCAAAACCTTTAATGAATGTATGGCCTTAAATGAATAAAGAGACGTGGAGCAAGCTTATCCAAACTATTGAAAAACAGACCCAAACCACCAAAGCTGGCTCTAAACATTCCCAAGGAAGGGCATCCAACAAGTGAACGCAGAATGAAGCCAGCTGCCTATATCATTGTAGCCTTCTGGCACTAATTCCATTTGCAAATCAACACAAATGGCAAATGAACTTCCACTGGATCTTTGCACTAGGGGTTTCCCCACTTTTTCTCAAAATACACATCAACCGAATCCAAGTCTGACTAAAAGTTGACCTCCCCAACATTAGCAATCCCATTGGAAGAACTTGAAAAATGACAAACTGAATATTGCCAATCCCAACATTAAAAAGCTTATAAGGTGAGAACTTGGAGATGCAGTAAAGGATAAGGTTTTAGGATTGTTGCATTCCAGTGTGTGGCCCAAGAGTTATAAGATATTCACTGTGTACACAGGGCCAAATAAATGGGTCATGCATTTCGTATTCCTCGAGCTGTATTATTGTGATCTGTAGTTGGAGTAACCTTTTGCTATTTCAGTTCATGTCGAAAAATCTGCAAGGTCAGCAATCCGATTTGAAGAACGCACTGAACACAAGCTTTTCAAGGCTCTAACCGGTCTCAATATTTAATTTTTTTGCGTTTGGAAATAAACTTACGGATTCTTGTGTGAAATGGGCTCCAGTGTCACAAACCGCCTCCTTTCCTAGAGCTCATTGCGCAAATCTGATTTAATGAGATCCCAGAAGGACCTGTATAACAACAATACAATGCAGCCTTCTAGTACTGTTTACCCAATGAACTTTAAAAAAAACACTTCAAACTATTATTATAAGACTATTTAGTTTGTCTTGTGTGTCGGTTTACCTTTGCCAGGCTTCTTTTACGGGGAACAGATTATAGAAGCAGCCATTTAAACCTTTATTTGGCCAGGCTGCAACACAGAGCTGCCGGGTGTTTCATCAGTCCCCTGAATGGTGGATGCAAAGCTTACCAAGCTATGTCAAATGAAATTCCAAGATTCTAGGAGGCCACCATACCTTCCACTCCTGTTACCCATTGAAGGAGGATTTTGACCCTCACAGCAGCATCAAAGTGTAATTCAGTTTGTTGACCTTAGTGTTGTACAAGATGTTTGTGACCTTACTTATTCCATTTGACTCCAAGTTTTCTCTAAACTGTTTATTGTTTTGTAACTTATTTGCTTTTGCGTATTATTTACCGACATCCATTGCATTCTGTTAGCTTCCTTTTCAACCGGTCTCCTCTTGTATTCAGATGTAATAATATGAACGGATGCAAATACAGTTTTTATCTGAAAATTGGTTTGCATTTGAAATGACATTCCTTGTCTATTGAAAAGTTACTGGTAGCCTCTCGTGTGGAGGAGGAGCACAACGGTAGAAGGTTATTATTTACCTCTTACATGCGGTTGACACTGGGAAGATATATAAAGGTCCCTCTGGATAAGCGAACTAACTAATTATTGTAAAGTGAAACACACTGATGGGCTCATTTTACTTTCATTGCATCAGTGCGCATGGGGGGGGCAACATGTCTCTGCCCCCAAGCACAGACTGTTTAGGGAGAGGCATCATCGGAAAGAGTAGAATCTCGCCTTTCCAATAGTACCTTTGCCCAGTGGATTCCTGCTTGGGGATCGCCACAGGAGAGCGATCCTCCTACAAGGATCCACCCACTAGGCCTCAGGGACATGGAAGACTGGCCCTTTAGGCAAGGCTTGTGCGCCCCCCACCACAGATTGTCTTTCTCACCCCCCCTCCGGGAACGGGTGACGGTGGTTACACTCAAGCTGTCCTGGGGAGGCAGATAAAACCCACTAGACACCAGGGAAACTAGAAAAAAAATATTAAGTATGGTTCAGGGGCTGACCAATCCCTAAAGCATGCATCATAGGTCTTTCCGCAAACCCAGGGTGGGTGTCAGATGAGGGTGTGTATGCGAGACACCAGGATATTGTTTTTTAAAAGGTAAGAGTGGGGGCACCCATGATGGGCATGGCCATACCCCCACCCCAAAAAAGGCACCACCAATCTTTCTCCCTGAGAGGCGGATTGTTACGATTACTCCCAAAATCCCCCCCTCTCCCCAGAGGTGGGACAAAAGGCCCACTAGACGCAAGGGAGAGGTGATAGCAAACACAACAGTGATGGACAGAATGTGGATCAATGTCACACATTCACACATTCACCCCAGGGACAGGTGATAAGCACTAACAAATCCTGATTGATTGATTGATTACAGATGGATAATAGTCTTCAATGTGAGCAAATTGCTGAGGAAAGTGGTATTTTACACAATACTTTGATTTATCACCCAGAAACTAATAGTACTGTGGCGGAGTTGAACAAAATCCAGTAACCTTCTAGATGGGGAGACTTTTGCTCAAACCCCACCCTCCCTACCAGAGGTAGATACAATTACTCTCCCTACAGACGGACATGTAACTCAGTGTCCAAATTGTGTCTTAAAGGGGTTTCTACTCTAATTAATATAATCGGTTTAAGATTCAGGCCCGCTCAGTTTGGGTTCACGATTGCCTCCCCTTTGATCTTTTTAATATGCTGAACTCAGTAATGCTTCAATTCATCTCTGTTCTCCTCATGCTTCTCCCAAAAATGTGCGGTGGATGCGGCTTAATTTTGCACAGCTGCCGGGGAGCTCCCACATTGTTGCTGCTTGTTGCTTTCTCTGTGACCACGGGCAGCAGGAAGGAAGCTAGACACTGTAGACTGGTCAGTCTAATAGACCGCCTCACACTGGACAGCCAGCAGGATGACGGAAACCTGGGCTTCACAGCTCCCCGCTAGGTCACAACTGAGGTGTGCCGACACCATTCAGAAAAGTTTTTGGGACTTGGTTAAAACATGTCCAGCCTCTCCATCTCAGTTACACCTAAGAAACACGTTCTTTCAGGTCTCCATTTTACTTTTCTGTACCAGGTCATATTTCTTTCCTTAGCATTTTTTAAGGTTATCTACGAATAACCAGACAAGATTTATATGGACAGCCACTTTTGGGGGGGAAATTAGTCTATCACCACCCCCTTTTCTGAATCGTTTTGGCCACCACAAGCGTGGAAGGGTATGCTCAGATGTGAGTCCCTTCCTCACTGCACCATCAGGATTCAAGCAAGCCGGGCCGAAGACTGCTGTAATGCCAGAAACCGGTCCCCAGAAGCTTGTTTCCTTTCCAGTAAAGAATTGGCTTGGTAGTTTGGTCTGCCCTGTTCCCATGATGCACTGGGCCAGGGACAGACTAATTTGCATGTAGCCAGGTTCTGAACTGGGATGGTGCAGTGAGCTAAAAAACGGTGATGGATCAAGCCCTGATCTTTTGACTGGGTATGAGTGTTCTGCTTAATTCAGATGCTCTGTCCATCACCACCCCCTTTTCTGAATCGTTTTGGCCACCACAAGCGTGGAAGGGTATGCTCCGATGTAAGTCCCTTGCTCACTGCCCCATCAGTATTCAAGCAAGCCGGGCCGAAGACGGCTGTAATGCCAGAAACCGGTCCCCGGAAGCTTGTTTCCTTTCCAGTAAAGAATTGGCTTGGTAGTTTGGTCTGCCCTGTTCCCATGATGCACTGGGCCAGGGACAGACTAATTTGCATGTAGCCAGGTTCTGAACTGGGATGGTGCAGTGAGCTAAAAAACGGTGATGGATCAAGCCCTGATCTTTTGACTGGGTATGAGTGTTCTCCTTAATTCAGATGCTCTGTCCATCACCACCCCCTTTTCTGAATCATTATATAGATTTGCAGCTGGTTTGAGCATAGTCTTTTCACCTACCCAACAGCCATGACCAACTGTATGACAAATTCCTGTTTCCCCATATAGCGCATGCATTTAGATTTAGCCTCGGTCTCTTTAACCTTTTTATTTAACTTCTGTGTACCTCCACTTAATCATTACTGGAACCAGGCCGGGCTCCAGGAATTTTTAATTGGGTGGGCCAAAAGTGCATTTAGGTGGGCCACTGCGGGCCCGATTTGTCTCTTATATGTCTAGCCAGACCTGCTTCCGGGCCCTCCTTTATCTCTTCTTAGTCTTACAAGGCCCAGTAAAATGCACTCTTTTCCAAATCTCTTTCTAAATATTATCACTCTCAAAAAGTTTTTTTTTCCCATGTAATATCCCTTTGATGGGAAGAGGAGGTTTCTGAGGTGGGAATATCAGGCAAGTGACACTACTGGGGCTCCGTCTGTGCGACCCTTCAGGGAGAATCCCTCTTCATTACTACCTCCACCTGACTCTGCAGCGCACATCCTTACAGGCTTGATTATCCACTTTTCTATCACCCCTCTCCAGTGCACCTCATCTCATAGCTGACCTTGGGCCCCAGGCCCATACCAGCCACCATCCAGTTCCACTCTCTTTGTTTCCGGAAAAAAACATTCGTAAAATCACCTTCAAACTTGAAACATTGAATATAGCTGTAAATGTAATTAGCATGTACTTTAAAGTATGTTCCACCGTTGCCCTAATGACCCGACTGTTGAATAAATAACCAAAAACTGAAAGGCCATGACAGGGCCGCTTTAGTGCTGGTGCTAAAGTCTTTTTTGGCACCCCACCAATGACCTCTTTCTCCGTAGATACCTATACTACCACCCTCCAACAGTGCCCTTCATCTCTCCGTAGCCTCACCCCTTCATGACCTGCTCCTCAGACTCCCTCACTACCACCCTCCACCAGTGTCTCTCATCTCTGCATAGCCCCCCCACCCCATGACCACCTCCTCGTTTTACCTCACTGCCACCCTCCACTAGTGCCCTTCATCTCTCCATAGCTCCCCCCACCCCATGACCTCCTCCCCGGATCCCCTCTTTGCCACCCTCCAACAATGCCCTCATCGCTACGTAGCCCCTCCTCCTATTGACCTCCTCAGATTCCCTCACTGCCACCCTCCACCAGTTCCCCTCATTTCTCCGTAGCCCCTCCCCCTATTGACCTCTCCCTCGGATCCCCTTTGCCACCCTCCAACAATGCCCCTTATTGCTCCATAACCCCTCCACCTATTGTCCTCCTCCTCGGATTCCCTCTATACTACCCTCCACCGGTGCCCCTCATCTCTCTGTAGCTCCTCCCCTCCACCACATGACCTCCTCCTCGGATTCCCTCTTTGCAACTCTCCAGTAATGCCCCTTATCCCTCCATAGCCCCTCCCCCCCATTGTCCTCCTTCTCAGATTCCCTCAATACTACCCTCCACCAGTGCCCCTCACCTCTCTGTGGCTCCCCCTCCTCAGACTCCGTCACTGCCACCCTCCACCAGTGCCCCTCACCATTCAGTAGCCCCTCCCCAATGACCTTCTCCTCAGATTCCCTCATTACCACCCTCATCCCTCCATAGCTCCCCCTCATGAACTCCTCGGATTCCCTCACTGCCACCCTCCAACAGTGCCCCTCATCTCTCCATTGCACCTCCCCAAATGAGCTCGTCCTCGGATTCCCTCATTGACACCCTCCACCAGTGCTCCTCTTCGCTCTGCAGTCCCTCTCTCATATGCATTTCATTTGTTGTATAGCGCTACTCATTTCAGTGTAGGGTGTCACAGTACTTTACATCAAGCACACGTTACAGAGAGACAATAAATAAGATAACAAGGAATGTCACATAAATGAATGAGGATTACAATGTGTAGGAATCGCGTCATCTGTACTAGTGGGCAATATATTTTAATAGTGTTTGGTCTGGAGAAGCACAAACACAGGATTTAAAGAGTACTCCAGTGGTTGCGGGTTGGCTTTACTGATAAAAATGTATATCTGCCCTAACAAACTCCTTTTAGCAAATTATATTAATGAAAGACTGGGGAAGTTCCAAGTATATCGCAACACAAAAAAAGCGAAGTTTGCATGGTCAGCGACTAGCTGCCGCCTCCCCCCCAGACCGGCACCCAACACCCAGAAACGTGGACACGAGACGTCTTTACTTTTTGGAAGGCGGGCGCTAGTCGCCCGGCCGTATTTATTAAAGTATGAAATTAAAAAAGGTTTTTTAATTGCATGATCAACAATTTATACAAAAATCAGCAGGACATTAGATACAAAATTATTGTCAACAAGTTTGAGAGCCTGACCTTAACAAAACTCTAATACATGTTGTTTCCTAACCGAGTCTAAACATCCTCATCTTGATTTTTGTACATTTCTGGCCATATGGCTAGGTCACTACCGGTGTCAGGTCCTACAAGCTGCGCCTCCCCATGAGACGTGCGCATTCGCAGTGTTACCCCGGGAATTGCCCGGTCTACGCCCTGAACTCCATTTACCCACTGAAGGAGGGCCCTTACTCTGCGCCAGCCGGTGACGTCATGAGTATACGCGCGCGGGGTGGCTACCAGCCTAAGGAAAGCGTGAACTACTCCTACCCGCGCTCCTTTGCAGCATGAATTACCTTGCCCCTGGAGTTCTAGGAGTGGCCCGCAGGCCCCTCCCCCTGGGCGGGAACCTCCATAGGATGATGCCCGCCCCCTCAGACCTCAAATATGTGCTCACCGATAATGACCTTACCGCCACAGGCCAGCATTGTTAACCGACGATCTGGCCTCCCCCCTCTAGCCCCTACCTAAGGAACCCTCCTACTTGCAAATCCCTCTAACCAGGCCCAGATATTGTCAGACCACAAGACATTCCCCTCCTCAGTTAAGTGAACTCCGTCCCTCAAGTAATACTTGTCGCCCCAGATACACCCATGAGGTATTGACTGTAACAAGGGGGCTCGAAACAACCTATCCAACCGTGTGTTGATCCTCTTTACCAAGTGATTCAACGCCCTGACCGAATGTCCCCCCCGCCACTGTAATCGGGGTATGAGTTGTGACCATACTAGTGTGCAACCCGGGCAGGTCCTGGCCATCCAACCCGCCGTTGAGATAATCTCCTCGATCAGAATGCGCCTTCCCAGTGTTGCCAAATCATTCTCCCCAAGGTGAAGTATCACCACTGACGGGGGAGATTGCCGGCGCGCTAAAAGCCCCTGGAAGAAGCCCCTAAACTCGTTCAGACACAACCCCCCTCTCCCGAAGAACGTGATGTCCAACCCCAGTTGTGCCGCCCTTTTCCCCCTGTCACCTGACATAAAGACACATTCTGCTCGTCTTACATAGGAGTGACCCACAATCCAAACACTTTTCTTCATTGTTTCCTGGCTGCAGCTCCGTGCTGATGTATGTTGTTGGTGCCCGACGACAAATTCCTCCCCTGCGTAACAGGTCTGAGAAACTGTAAGAGAGCGGAAACAAACCAAGCGTGAGCGCCATGTAATCACAGCATGTCAATTCGTACATAACGTTTGTAGCATTCTGAGGACCATCTCCCAATTGTCTTCACTCTCTCCACTGGGAGGCCCCCCGCCACCGCCTCAGTTGCTGCCCCAATCCTAAAGGAATGAGAGCCTAACTCTTTAGGGTCAAGACCTGCTTTCCTGACCACCATCTCCAATACCCTCCTGAATTGATACCTGGTCAAGGGGTTCCCGTCGGCATGACAGAGCAGTGCCCTGCCCGCTGTGCCCACCAGCAGCCCGTGCAATAATTCCACGTGCCTCACTGGGCAGCAAGGGTTGGCGGGGGCCCGTTGGAGGACTATGGTGTGGCCCCTAGACTCCTGGTCGGTCTTTGACTTCTGAATAGTCACCCACATGGTGTCCTCCCTTATCGTCACACTAGCCCTTTGCAAGCCGCCCAGTAGGTCTGACTTGGAACCTGCCACAAGTTCGCTAATTCTCAGCGCCCCATAGAATGCCAAGGAGAATGCTGCCTTAAAAAGAAGCACCTCCCACTCCGAGCTACAAACAGTGTCCAGCGCGCCCAGTAAAGCTGTCAGCCGCGCTAATCCTATGGGCTTTCTCTTATCTTTATGATGGCCCTGAATACGGCGCCAACCCCTCAAAGCCTTACGCACCATAAAGGTATTAGTGGGATCACGCAAGCCCCTAGCTTGAGCGTAGAATGACACCGCTGCCCTATGTCTGTTTGCCGCTGCCACCGAGCGCCCCTCCTTATGCATCCATTCTAAATAGGCCGCAAAGCCATCCTCCTGCGCCCAAAGCACCTCCCATTGTTGCCCCAAAAAAGAACAGTAAGACAAAAACGCCCCTTCGTAAGCCGTCTTGGTCCTGGGGGCTAGGCTAGCGACCACGAGGTCCTGTAATCTGGGGCACCAATCTGCCAAAGTACTGCTGGGAAGTGCGCTGGCGAGGGGTCTGCTGTAGGAAGATGCTCCCTGAAAACCTGCATTTTGAAGCGAGAGAGGGAGTCAGCTGCATTGTTCAGAACACCAGGGACATGTTTGGCCTTAAAAACGACATTCCATTTAAGGCACTGCAAGACAATTTCTTTGATCAGACGAAGTATGAAAGGACACCGTGCTCCCTGCTGGTTTATACATTCCACTACCGTCATGTTGTCTGACCAAAACACCACTGATTGATTACATAGGTGTTCGGGCCAGACCATCAATGCCACCCATATTGGGAAGAGCTCCAGGAAGCCAATATTGGTGGTCAGACCCCATGTTCGCCATACCTCCGGCCACTGTTGAGCGACCCACCTGTTCCCTAGGATGGCGCCAAAGCCCACACTACCGGCAGCATCAGTCCACAGGCCCAACTCTGCTGATGTTGTGAGCGGGCCGGGCCAGACCACCCTGCCGTTAAAATCCTCCAGGAATGCCATCCATATAAGCATATCCTGGCGAATTTCAGACGATAGCCGAGTGCGGTGGTGCTTCTCCCTCAGCCCCCTCATTGCCTGAGCAATGGAGCGAGAGAAAGGGCGAGCCATGGGGATGATCCTTAGTGCGAAGTTCAATTGCCCTACCACCTCCTGTAGTTGCTGCAGGGTGACCTTATCTTTCCGTAGGCATAAATGTAGTGCTGTTTTGAATTTGTCCACCTTGTCCCTAGGCAATCTACAACATCCCTCCACTGAATCAATCTCAATGCCGAGGAATTCTAAGCAGGTGGTCGGGCCAACAGTCTTCCCGGGCGCAAGCGGGACACCAAAAGCCCGCTTGAGCACGCAAAATTCCTGCAATGCCAGTGCACACTCCTGAGATCCCGCTGTCCCCAGGAAGAGGAAATCATCCAAATAATGCATGACCTGCTGATGGCCCGTCACTTGTCTCATGGCCCATTCAAGAAAAGAGCTAAACATCTCAAAGTAAGCACAAGATATAGAACAACCCATGGGCATGCATTTATCCATGTAGAACATATCCCCAAAGGTGAAGCCCAAGAGATGTTGATCCGCTGGGTGTACCGGGAGGAGGCGAAAGGCTGATTCTATGTCTGATTTCGCCATTAGCGCCCCGGGCCCCGTGGCCTGTAATAAGTTAACAACCTGATCAAAAGAGGCGTACTTAACGCTACAGATACCCTCGTCAATGGCATCATTCAGTGACGCCCCCCTAGGTGCTGACAGGTTGTGGATCAATCTGAATTGCCCTTTCTCCTTTTTGGGGACAACTCCTAATGGGGAACACACAAAATTAGGTACCGGCACTTCAGTGAAAGGGCCCGCTATCCTGCCTAAAGATAGCTCCTTGTCAATTTTGGCGGCCACCACAGCTGGATTGTGTTTTACCGACAACTGGTTTTTACAGTGCGCGCTGCCTGTGTATCCCGCTGCCGGGATCCTAAAACCTTTAGGAAAAACCTTCTTGGAGTAGGGTGGCCGATGTGTGGTCCGGGTATCTGTTCAACCATGGAATCATTGCCACCACATCCACTGGAGTGGGGGGGCCTAACCGGTTTGTCTTACAATGGCTTTCCCCTACCCCTCTGTCCCGTGTTTCCCTGCTTGGACCTACAGGCAGTTTCTGGATGAGAGGGGTGACCACAGGAGGAACATGCATGTCTAAACTTACACGCGCCCCTTGTGCAGGTGCGCCTATTAAAATCCCAGCACACCCCTTTTTTCTCTGCCCCACTGGCCCTAAACTTCCCAGGCACCTCACTCGTTTGGGGGGACCGAAAGGGCTGTTGAGGTCTAGCAGAGAACACCTTGACTGAACCGGAGAACTGAGGGGGGGGTGCATTATCCGAGAACTGTTTATGCCAAGACATGGAGTCCACCGTGTCCCATGCCAATGTTCTATTAAATTCCAATGCTTTTCTGAAATTCACATCATACCCTTTCCATGCCTCCCCAGAATACTGTTCACTCCACCCCACAATCCTGCTCGAGTAGCATGCCAATGGCGCCTGTAAATCTGGAGGTCGCTCAGCTTTAATAGCAGTGAATACAGCCCAAGCCTTCATCCAGTTGATCAGAGTTTCCTCAACCCTAAATCTAGCACACTGCACCCTCCATTCGCTTGGGTGCATCCACTCCTTCAGTGTTTTCGCATGCTCCATTTCCCTATTATCTAACAACAAAGAATAAATATAAACATATTTATCTGCCCAAACCATCTCCTTCACAGCTAACGACACATGCTGAGCCAAATTCTCACTCCTGGAAGGTAGAACACCGTCCCCCAAGAGCGGCAATGCCACTTCCTTACCAAGTGCGGGCACCGGGGCCGGCTGCCCATTAGCTCCGTCCGGCTGGGGAAGACTTGGACCTGCAAGGGGAGAAGATACTGGCAATGCAACACTGTCGGCGACCGCTGCCGATTTGATTTTTTCTACAAACCTCGCCGCCTCTGCTGCATGATCTGCAGAATTTGGGAAAGCTCCCCCTTTTTGGAGCCATGGCATCAAGGCCGTTATCTGGGACAACAATTCAGGGGGCATTGAATCTAAATTCCCACCCGGGACAACAGGTACCACTGGGGTTATGCCCAGTGGTACCGGCGCAGCAGGCAAGGCGGGTGCCGGGTGTGGCAAGCCTGTACCCGGGATTGTGGGCACCGGTGGGGGAGCAGACGCTGCGTCTACTGGTTGACCTACAGGCACCGGCACCACGGGGGCAGGGGGTGTAGGCATAGGTATATGCGGGGGTGGGACGACCGCCGGTGGCACGGCAGGTACCGGCTCTACTGGCCCTGGGGCGGGTGCAGCATACCTGGGTCTCTTGGACTTAGACTTCCTAGGTGGGGTAACAAAATCCCCCCTTGGCAATGGTGCCACCCTCTGGCGGATAGGCCTACCCGATGGGCCAGGGGCATCATCATGCCTTGCATTAAAACGTGCTTCCAGCTCATCTACCTTCCCTAGCCGCTGTTTAATTTCACCCATCTCACGCATCATGGCCCGCATCATAGCCTCCATGTTGGACCCACCTTTACCACCCCGCGGACCTGGCATGATAAAAACACCCACAAACAGCTGCCTACTCTCCTAATATCACGACAGGCCAACCTTGTGTACCTTTCTGATGGAGGGTCACCAGGGGGCTTTCAGCACCATGCAACGGCGACCGCAACACCAGCGGCTTGTCCGCTTATGTAAGGGGGTGAGTAAACCTAATGTAGACCCACCCGGCGGCCACCAGGAGCAATGAATGCTAGCCCCCCGTACCCCTCTTACCGACCAGTCCTGCGTCCTCGCCGGCGATAGTGATCAGCGGTCCCGGTCCACACCACGGTGCGTGCTGAATGCCCTTAGGTCCTGTCCCGAGTCAAATGCTGTCGCTAAGATTGCCTGGAATTGAGAAACGTATTATCACCGTGTAATAAAGCAGGAGCAGATTTCGGAAAACCCAGTTACAAGACAGAGGACAATCGCAACCCCCCGTCCACCTCACTGTTGCTGTGTGCCACTAAAACACCTTATATCAGCAAAATACAAAACTACCCTCCTTCAAGGTCAGGACAATATTGGACCAGGAACTGCACTTATTCCCATGCACTGTACACCTTGTGTAATGACATGAACAATAAATCACTTAATCATTAATGCACTAACATTTGTAAGAAATGGCCCCTCGTTTTACATACAAATGTACACAGGGCACTTGGCTTTATCTTGTAAATATCAGTAGCATTCGTTAATTTTCACACTACAATTAAAATTTTCAACTTGTATGATATTGCACGCTTGTAGATTAGAAAATTCTAGGCCCCACTATATTCAGGTCTCCCCTCCAGGTCCTGCCCTGATCGACCCTGCTTAGCTTCAGGCGTGACGCTCTGCCTTACAAGGCGGGAAAACCCTTCTTTGTACCGCGTTATCTATGCGGTTTTAAAAATACACCGGTATTGTAGAAAAACAGCCGCTCAATACACCAGCGGCTTTACTCACTTTGTACCGCGTTATATGCGGTTTGCACTATTGGCGGTATCGTGATCCCAACAGACAGTCGCTCAATTCCCCCGCAGCCTTACCCCGGCCCTCGCGAGTCCCGGAGCACAACTCCGCCGTGAGCTGGCCCGCTGCTCGTCCCTGCCCTCCCCCGCGCCGACAAATACCTTCTCCCTTCGTGCGCACCCGACAATGAGCTGGCGCCTTTCCTTCCTTCGGAGAGCTCCACGTCCTGGCACCTCTGCTGCCGCCTCGTGTCCTCCGCCGACGACCCTGCAAGGCAAAAAAGGGGAAAGTCCGATACTGCCGCCTCGCTGCCGATCCTGGCAATCCCACGACGGCTTGCTCGAGGAAAAACCGCTTCGTTATACCTGAAAAATTATAAAAACAAAGAAGCCCCGAGCGCGGGGCACACCGTAATGCGGGGGAGCGTCCAGGGACAAGGGGGTCTCCTGGGCGCTCCCCGCCTCTTTATTCCCGAGGGGCCAGGCGGGGGGGGCACGCCCCCCCGGCCCGCCCCTCCTGTAGCCCGCCCCCCCTGACCCGGACCTTCTACCTTGTATCCGGGTCAGGGAGGCCGCCGGCCAATCGGTGGTGGGTCGCGCCCCCAGGGCCCGCCCCCACCACCGAGAGACAACACTGGAGAAAGGGGGGGCGACGGTCGCCGCGCCGCCATGCGTGCGGGGGGCCGAGGGCCCCCCCTTTTCATATGCAGCTCTTTGATGACAGTTCAAAGGTCACTGTCCGATCTTAGGATTGCAACTTCTGAACTGTAAGTAACACAAGGATCACTGTGACAAAGGCAGTAACCCACTGAGCTATCCACATAAAATACATTTTATCTGCATTTAAAAACTACCAATAGACAAATGCCTGCTTTCCGGCAGGATCATAAATCACCATTTATCTGTTTTTTTTTTTTTTTTTTTTACTGTTGTACATCGGTGGGAGATTCACTGTGAGGGCCAAGGTTCATGTTTGGGTGGGCCAGGCTCATCTTTGGGTGGGGCCTGGCCCACCCGGCCCACCCTCTAGAACCGGGCCTGACTGGAACCCCCGCTGAATCATTATTTGAATTGGGGTATCCCCACGGAGTCATTACTAGAAGCCGGGAACCCCATCCAAAGCATTTTTGATCATTTTAACTGCAAAACACACAAAAAAAATATAGAAACTGGCAGACATCAAAAAACCACTCACATGATTAAATATTTTATATAATCCACAAACAGATAAAAAAATCTACATTGTAATGAGAAGGATAAACCTATTCTAAATTTAATTTAGGCCACTCATCTGTACTGTATTCTGTTTGATGCTTTTACTCTGCTCACACGTATTAATATGAGGATGCTAATTACATTTTTAGCGTCATATTTGAAATTCCTTCAAATCTGCACAAAGACATTTTACATTTTGCTTCTTTGTTTATACACCCTTTATAAATCTGTTAACATTATTTAATTTCCTGAGCAGTCGCGGATCCCCCGAGTAGGCTTACTGGAGGGTTCCTGGACCACTGGGTAAGAAACTCTACACTATACTTCATGTGGCGCTGTAAAATATTTGTACCGTTCTTGCGCAATGAACTGCACAAATAACTTCTGTTCCGAAGTACCTTGTGGTGCCACCATGTTAGGTAAAACTTTGAGTTACAAGAACTCGCGACCTGGTTGGTTTTATGGCCTCAAGATCCATTCTCCTTGATGCATGCTGCAATGCGTCACATGGCTTGCTTTGAGGAAGTATGCTATGAATCCTTCCATTTAAGTGTGCTACTGTGTAACCGATGCAGCTACGGGTGAGTACATGCTTTTTAGAAGAGATTTATTGTTCTGTTGTGCAGGCCTCGACTTCCCCTGTATTGGAACATTATGGTTTGCGCAGCTGTGACTTGTGTTCACAAATGGCATGTTGGTTTGTATAATCTGGGCACTTAAAACTCGGACGTTCCTCTATTCATGATTGGCCGGCTGAGGCAGAGTACATGCAGTGCAGGATTACCCTGCTACAATTTGGCACCGGTTTGTGTGTTTGTTGCTGTGCAGTGGGTGCGTTTTATATTATTTACCTTGGATATGGCAAGGCTCCTTGGGGCAGTGACTTGTACGAAACTGAAATATGAAACGGCATCCGTTTGTTGCAGGTTTTCCACTGAGCCAGGAGTATCAGGAACGCTGTGTTTGATCAATTGAGCAGGCATGTTGGAAAACTGGTTCTTCCACTTCCTGTTGGACGAAACTGCGATGTAGGACAAAATCTTTGGTGATTTATTGACAATAAACACGCTCACTATATCCTTCCTAGATTAAGCGAGAACTTTCCCGTGCCTTTTCCCGTGTGGCGGGTTTTCTGCTGATTCCTATGCTCGGCCTTGCTTGGCTGCGCCATATCGGTCTCGCTAATGAACTGGCTTTTTCCTGGAGTGGGCGAGCATTCCTGGGCGAAACTGCAGGAAGTGTTATTAAGTATGAAGTTAGGCGTGGCTGTGCGTGACCTCAGCATCACGAGCAACTCTCGTGTGATGGTGTTCACCTGGCACGAGGGATTTGCTTCTAGAATTAGGAACTGACCATTTAATGGAAATAAACTAAACTGCGCTGGTTTTCTTTGATGTTAATCTGGCGTCTTTCAGGTCACATCTTTTGAGTGTGTAACGTTTGAACTAGACTTTGTCGGGAGTTTAGTGTCGCATTGCAACGTTTGTGTAGCGCTTCATGATCTTTTGAGGTTCACGAAGCACTCACATTTGCATTGGACTCAGTGACGTGCTGTCGTTGTGGATGTGGTGATGAGCAGTGTGAAAATATATACCTACCACTTAAGAGCTATAATCTAGTTATTTTCATGGGAGAAAAGCAGGTATTCTAGGTGGTTGTAGAGTATTCTCATTCCAGCAGGAAGCGATGTCTTATTGAATCTGTTTGAACCGAGGGGTTTCCTCCAGTGTGGTATGTTTTTGAAGCAAGGGGTTGCGGTTTAAAGCCAAGATTTACCAGCTCTCCTGAACGCTACATCCATGTCAGTAGGCTTAGGCTAGCCAAATGGGTCAGCCCTTCATGCTGGGGTGTGTACCCGTCACATTCTGAAACCCAAGCTCGACGGACTCCGTGTTTCATCCTTCCACGTTCAATTGCCAGAGTATCAATGCCTTATGTACTAACAAGGCCGCCAGTTTAAATATTGAGCGACAGTTCAGTTTATGCGGAAAGCAGTAGAAGTGTTAATAATAATTGGCCATATTTGCAGTTGAACTGGAGGTACGAGTGGGCCTGCAGGCAGAAGGGAAAGAGGTGTGCATCGCCGAAACACATCCTGATTACTGGAGTATCGTTAAAGGGCGCGAAACTATGCGTGCCAGTCTGACGCAGCGCTTAGCAGAATAACTTAAAATATTTGTCCCGAATTTGACTTTAATAAACATGAAAGGAACTGTTAACGTAGGACGGTTACCGGGCTGACTAGGTATCAGAGGCGCTCCTGCCCCTCAGGGCGCCCTCCTTGTTATCAAAACGGGGGGCCTGTTCTCATGGCTTGGGGGAGAGGTACGAGGGAGTGACTCCTCCTGTGTTATTTGAGTGCCCCTGGATTTCTCATTGACACTTCTATCAAACGCCTTTTGCGCATGATTCTTCTGACACAACTCCAGGAGATCTGCAGTGTTCATTGCACATTATACTTCTGCTGCCCACTGCCTCTCCCATCTACAATATCTTTGTAATGAGCACGGTCACCCCAAACGGGCTGAAATAACAGGTGTTTTAGTAGTCGGTGTGTGTTCTGCAGGTCTGTTGAGTATGCTGACAGCTTCCCATAACCAGCATTTGCAATGCAATCGATCTTGCCTTTGGGACCTTACATGTGTTCTACTGTTCTTTAACATGGTGGAGAGTAAGCACCGAACTGTGCGATACGCCAGGTATGGGAACACATGGAGAGAAATATTGCCTTTCAGCAGGAAATGGTATAGTCCAAAGCTCAGTTTTTAATATGAAATCAGGGCCTTCGGTGGTCATATCACTGAAAATACAAGATTTGAAAAAAATATTATTGTCTGAGTGCTCGTGGAAGACAATTTCTAGGGACTGGAATCTAGAGAATGCTAAAGTGATTCTGGTATTTTACTGACCTCTGCTGTTTTTTTTTTCTATCAATAAAGATAAATCAAAGCAGCTACCAGAAAATTAAAAATAAAGTCCCTCCACAGAAAGCAATTCTGGTATTTTACTGACCTCTACTGGCCGTTTTCTATTAAACCAGTGGTTTAAATGGAAAAAAATAAGTGCAAGTACTCATTAAATTGAGTTGGGGGCATGGCTAGTGGGCGGGGTTAGAGGCGGAGTGAGACATGATGATAGAAACACATCTATTGAGTATTCATTTTGCCCATGCGTTGCCTTTGACAGTTGTCTCAAACTTTCCATATGTGCAGATTAACAAGTACATATGCAAATAAAGGGTGGTGTGAAGTACTTCTGGGAGCAATGTAAGGAGCTTCTAAACCCTGAATGCAGCCAAGCCATCAACAGGACTATTAGCCCTTTCAATCAATGTTCACCAGGACGAAAGAGACTGGTATAGCATCATTAATAAGAAGTATTAGACGCATTTCTTTTCAAATACCTCCTGGGTGTCCTGATTCTCCTTCCTCTTCCCTTGACAGAAGATCACATGGCCGGAGACCTTGCAGTGGCAGGCAATGAGCACTGCAGGTTCGTGAGCATGTGCAGAGTCCAGTAGGGCAGAGGTCAGGGGAAGAACAACACTGTCCTCTGATGGTCAGGTCAGTACACCTCCTCCCATCTCACCTGGGCTCCAGGCAGGCTGCGTAGGCCATCGCCACACCTCAGCCCTGTCAATTTCCCAGCAGGTGGACAGGGTTGGGGTCGAATTGCAGGAGCAAGTGAGTCAGGCCTCAGTGAGAGGCCAAGCGTTTAATGGCATAGTCACTGCAGGCTCTCTTCCCTCCCACCCATTCAGGCTGCACACATCACTGTGACCCTGGCAGCCGATGTCCAATCCACAAACAAGACGACCCAGCAGGGAGGCCCGGCAGGGGGCGGGTGAGGACAATGAGCGCTTCGGGAGTAGAGGCCCACTTTTACCTGCGGCAGGCCTCCAGCGGGCACCGAAACTGCAAACATGCTGCGAAATAAACGGGCCACAGCTGGCCCTCAGGCATCAGCCCAGTGCCCATCTGAACAATCTGAGTACCGGTACTCTCCTTGGCACTGGGAAAGTGCTGGTACTCAGCTTGGTAAAAAGAAGTGCCGGTATTCAGTACCTGTGAGTACCGGCTGTTAAATAGAGGCAGTTGAACAGGAAAAAAAAGTCCCTAAGCGGAAGCCGACAAGTCCTAGGGTCCTAGGGCTGATCTCCAGAGCCCACAAAGTACATACACATAAAAGTATATACAAGAGGTCTCGAATGCTCCACCTTAAAGGGACATATAAGTATATACTAAAGTATATACAAGAGATCGGGAATGCTTAACCTAAAAAGGGAGCTGGTTGCATTGGCAGTGCAGTTGTAACACCAAGCTCTTTACTTGTTAATTGTGATGCAAATGCTTTCTTTCTTGATATCCTCCTTGACATAAGAGGGGTGATGACGTCTTACAGAGCTTGTAACATTGTCTTGGTCCCCAAATCCAGATTTTGCTGCCCTGTGACCCGGCCGTGTTTTCCGGGATGCCATCGAAGCAAAAGAATGACTGTTAAACCTCAGCACAATTCCTGACGTTGTTGCTCGTTCTACCCCTCCCACAAGCTTTTCTTGGCTTTAGTTTGTGGTTGTAGCCCAGCATTAAAATCAAATTGACAAATTTGCTTAAGAATAGTATGGTGTTGTTTTCCCGCCCCAGCCATTTTAGGTCTCGGCCTGCGTAGGCTGCTCTTGCGCAGTCTTGCTCCGAGACTTTGTCTTGGAGAGTGGGGCTTGAACCCGCCCCTCTTCTCCATTGGCTGGCTTCCTAAACGGAGGCCAGCCATTGGAGGAGAGGGGCGTCTGTCCGTTTAAGCCCCGTTTTTTTTCGGATTGGGGGCATGTTTTTTGCTGTCCTTTCTATGCGTGACATCATTGGACCAAAACACGCCCCCCAGTCTGAAAAGGACAGGGCTTAAATGCAATGGGTATTCTGGAACGTTGGTGGCAGCAGTCGGAGGAGAGTGAAGATATCGCTGAACACTCTAGGTTTTGTGCTGCCTGCTTGAATAAAGACATTTCTCCCCTTACCTCTGAATCTGTGGTATTACTACGGTGCTCATATAAAGCGCTCTAATACTCGTGATCAAAATTCGCGCTATATAAAACTTCGAAAACAAACAATTGCCGTCTCACACAGGCGCTGTCTGGAAAAGTAACCCAGCTTTTTCCTCTCCCGCGGAGGGCGCCCATTCACTGGGTTTGGAGTTCGTGTCGGTGAGTTCGCTCGAACTCACCGACCCCCACTTTCCCATACAGCTGCACCTACCGCGCACAGCCTGGACTGCCGGCCCATGTGCGGCTGAGCCTCAAGTTCCGGGGCAACAAGCAGTCTCTTACGGCATAGCATCAGGGGCGGTGCTTCGGCATTGTTGGGTGGGCTCTCGTTTTCGAGGCGGCTTATTTATTTCTATCCAATGACAGGGTTTACTGGGAAGCCCTGCCGCAAAGGCCTTCTAGTACCGCCCAGTAACCTGTCAGTCAGTTGATCGCCAGCTTCCTGATACCCCTGCTTGGCTCAGCATATTGAAGTTGGTTTGGTTACAGTCGGAAGCAAATTAAAGGTAGTCGGATGTTTAAGATCTCTGTCGGAAGACGGGAGGTAAGCCTATGATCGGAAGTTTCCTACCTGGCTTTGGGCGGCTGGCATAAGGGGGGCTCCTTCGGTGTCCACTGCAGGGATGTCCTGCAAGATTTCAGTACAACATTTGACGCATTGGGTACAGTAACATCACAAGCCTCGGTTTAGATTCGTTATTCATCCCAGGACGGTAGGAAATGTGTATGTGTCTTTTCAGATGGCATTAACCATTACAGAAGGGCAAATGCTACCTCATTGTTAATACAGGCTGATTTCAGGTGCACTGTCCGTTCCAGATGGGAGGAAGCGTGGCTTTGAGCTCCTACACTGGGTATTTTTTAGTATCATACACACATAGAGGGGTGGAGAGACTAAAAAAAAACACATATATCACCACAAAACCGAACAAATGTAACTGTTTTGAAAATACTGCCCTCACTCACACACCGAAGTGTGTGACATGCTTCATCATTGGGTCTGCTTACAATACGCCCAGGTGTAGCCACACTCTGGACGGAGCATAGGGGAAAGGTTGAACATGAAAGACCAAAGGACACAATACAAAACCAAACAACATATATACACAACGAAAAGTGATCAGTGAATGTCACCCTGTGACTAGAACTGGTGTACAACACATGCAGTTAATAGGGAAGTGTTTAAAACTGGTTTGGGTATACCAAACAAAACTTTATTAATAGGTTCCACAACCAGGATTAAAAGGAGAAAAAAAAGATGGGTAGTGTGTCCAAGAGAAAATGAAGTTCTCAAAACAACCCTCCTGATACCGCTAGTGTCAACATGTTTCGACCGACTTACTGCGCCAAGGAGGTCACCCCGGTCTTCTTCAGGTCGTATGTTGCTACCAGTCCTGCTATTGGTCAAACCGTAATTCGGTCAAAGTACCAAATAACTGATCACACGAGATTCCAGTTGAATCAACGTGTGGGGGGGATCCCAACAACACTGGAAACAAAAACTTGAATGATAATAATCCTACATAAGTATGTTGTAAAAGGGTGTGTGCCCAATATAATTCAGCCACCCCATTGATTTTGACAAGAAAAAATCCTAGAATTGGTCGATTTAATATAACCTAAGGGGATAATGTATTCATCACCCATCAATTTTAATCAAGAAACTATTATGTGCAATGCTATGAACAAACAGAAATCGACATATCTTCATAAGTCCGGAACGTGTATCCAGTAGTGGTATTAACTTACAGGATATATGACCCACATGCAACGTCACTGAGAAATGTATAATGTGACTCCCGTTCATGTACTCACCGAGTTTTTAAAGATGTAAACTCAACATGGCGCCCTGCAGGTAGGTGTCCCAAGAACACAACCTGTATTCACGGGAACAAGGTAAGAGAAACAAATTGCACCAAACAGGCTCTATACCATATCAAGCTCGATCATAAAATGAGCCCCTGCCCCAGGCGTCAATGACAACACGTAAGTAAGCCAGGCGTAACGAAGTGAACCAGCGTTAGCCCATAGAGGAGAGCCTGCGTCAAAAGATAGAACAATTGCCAGCCCCCCTACAAACTCCTTACTGTTCAGAGGGAGAAACCTCGTACGACTGCCTGTTTCCGGATCGCTGCGTAGGTAACAGCGGCTTCCGGGAATTCATTGAAATACCCTCTGTGTCCTACCGTCAGTTTGCGTACTACTCGCGTCACGTGGCTCCGCGTCCGAAGTCATTACGTCCGACGGGGAGACCACGATGGTCATGGGAAATTGAGTTCCAGGTTGCGGGTGCCGGAGAAACAACCGGACCATTCGACCGAAGCGACTCAGTTCGACTTAATAGGTTCCACAATGGGAAAACATCACAATAAGTTGGAGTCTGGAATCGCAACCCTCAGACTGCCTGAAGCAGTGGTTGATACAGGGAATATATTATATATCAATGCAACAGCCAAGTGTACCGCCATATGAAAAAGTCCAGAGTGACCCCTGTGACAGTGTACAGCGACAATCTTAGCAGGTAGCATGGTAAAGAAGGATGTATGTATCTAGTCCCGATTGCAGTAGCGAGGTAACAAGGCAACAGATAAAGTAGCCATCACCATCAATTACCCCAGCAGTCTAATCCCGAATAGGTGCAACACGATATCCAGGTTCATTTAGTGTTGCTGTACCAGCCCATTCGTGATGAATTAACTAGTGTCTTCCCAATGATTGCCAAGGTATGTCATCATTAAGACCTATAATATTACTTCTCAGGCGGTAAACCCATTTCTGTTCCAGATGAAGTAAAATGCGTTGTTCATCTGCCATATGCCTACCTAAGTTCAGTTTCTCAACGACAGTCCATCTTAATTCATCAGCAGAATGTCCCATTTATAAAAAAATGTGCTGTCAGTCTGGTGTTTGTTCTGTCACATCTTACTGTACTCCTGTACTCTGTAATCCTTGTACGCACCCTCCTACTCGTCATCCCCACATAAAATGTATTGCAAGGGCATGTGATAAGATATATCACCCCCTGGGAATTACAGTTGGTGTGGGATCTCTGTTCCCAGGTTGTTGGAAGGCCCAACTCAATATGTTTGGTGTTAGACGTCAAAGTGCATACACTGCAGGAACCACATTTGGTATGGCCCATCAATCTAGGAAGACCAGTCACTGACACGATGTCTGTGGTCACATGTGTAACTCTGGGTCTCGTGTGGACTAGCAAGTCCTTCAGGTTCTGGCTCCGTCTGAGTGAAAAGAGGCTTCTCCATGTGCAACCCCCCTGTGTTTAGAATTTTCCAGTTACGCAAAACCAGTCGTCTAGTCTGCTGGGATGCTGTATTGAAGGTAGAAACAAAGACAGGTTTATTTGTCTTGGGTCTAGTAGTTCTAGCAAGAAGGGAGTCACGGTTGGCGTTAGTGCCCGTTTCTTAGCTCTCTTGATGGTATTCAATGGATACCCCCTGTGCTGTAGTTTCAGTGTTAGAGCATTGACCTCTGTAACCAAATCTACACGATCTGAACAGTTGCGGCGTATCCAAAAGAATTGGCCCACCGGTAAATTCCTCCGTAGGGACTTAGGATGAAAGCTTTCATATGCCAGCAACGTGTTCTTGTCTGTAGGTTTGTGGAAAACCCTAGTTTTCAAAATGCCCTCACTAGGTTCAAGCAGCAAATCCAAAAAGGGGAGGCTGGTCTTAGTGACGGTCGAGGTGAAATGGAGGAGGGGGTTTCTCTTGTTTAGCCATTCAAGAAAACAACCCACAGATGTCTCATCACCTCTCCAAATCACCAAGACGTTGTCAATGTAGCGACGACACAACCTCAAATGAGAGAACCAAGGGCCCGTGGTGTCAAAGATTGTAAGTTGTTCAAATGCCCCCACATATAATTCAACCAAACTGGGGGTAAAGACACTCCCCATGGAGGTACCATGGGTTTGTAGGTACAACGTGCCTTCAATTTGTTTTCATTAAGACTATTTCCGCTAAGTGTAGGATGAAAGCTCTAGGTGTGTGGTATCCCCATTCCTCCTCAAACAAAATATATTTTTTAGTATTAACATCTGCTTCTCAAAAGGAGTGGCGCTCAATATGGTGCCACCTGGACCACATGTCACGGCAGGGACACCATCTTTACCGTTGCATTGAAGTGGTTATATATGAGTGACCCATTGTTGGACTGTCCAACCCAGGAATAGAAGCACTTACCTATAAGGGGTGATCTGGTATGATTGTAGAGGCACACCTCTTTTCATGAGCCTGCAAGAAGGCGCTAGTGCTCATAAAGTTGAGCCTGAGTTGATTTTAGTAGTACCAAATCTTACTTGTAATAGGTTTGAGGATTTTAAGGCACTTGACAAATTGTCCTTCTAGGATAGACCAGGAGAAATATTGTCGGACGGTTGCACTGTGCCGCAAAGCAGAACATACATTTTCATTATTTATACATTGTCCGTGATTACCTCACAACCTCTCGGTTGTATCAGTGTGCTGAGGTTGGCAGACAGAAGGGAGGTCAGGCGGAATAAAGAGTAATACAGGAGTTAAAATAGAAAGCCTTAGTCCTTATGTCGGGTGTATTTTCAGTCCTTAATGATAATTCAAAATCCACATCAAAGTCCATGGTCATGGAATGAGCATTCCAGATGGAAGATACTTAAGAGTGATGTGACTTTCCACCACCATGTTTGTATTACAATGTGCAGAGAGATAACCTTCTCTGGTTGCCCACATTTGGTGCCTGGTCAGTAGGTAAAACATCAATAGTTTTAAAATATAGTAACACACCACATGACACATACACACACACACACACATATATATATATATATATATATATATATATATATATATATATATATATATATATATATATATATATATATATATATATATATATATATATATATTGGTAGTGCTAAGTGTGACAGTGTTAATTCTTGGGTGTTTCTGTGTTTAGGGGCACATGATTCTTTATATCTTAAATAAACTATATACTTCATGAAAGGGACCTCGAAAGTAGTCCATAAGTACACGTAAACTTCAAATGATAAAGTTTGCATGAAATGCTATATATATATATATTAATGCATGCTTAACTCTCTCTCCAGTAATAAATTCTGCTAACGTGACAGATGTGCCCCTTCTTTTCGAGTTCAAAATGTATACTACATTTTTAAAGTAACGTAAATTACCCGAGTAAATATTTAATGTAGGTCATATGGAAGAACATATTTGCGAGAGATTAAGTTATTGGAATTGTAAATGACAATGCCATTTATTTATATGTTTTAAAAATAATGTCATGAGCAATGCCAATAGCTCTAGCTTTAACAAAGACGAGACCATTGCATTGTAAATGCTTGTTACTCTTGGTGGAACACAGCAGTAAGAGGGGTTGTCTGGGTTCTATGATTCCACCTGAAAGTTTGTTCGTCTTTTTCGTTGATAAATTGAGTTTGCACGTTATTTCCCTGGATGGAGACATAAGTAGTGTTGCAAGAGATGGGATATACTCGGAGGATTTGGTCTATGCCCATCATTCCTGAGCACATTACTCTTGGTATGCGCTAGGGTCATTTGCTTGTGACAAAACGATGTCCCTGGTTCGAGTATTCGTTGGCAGAACTGTGACCAATAACCCCACCGAAAGCAAGGCCCTCGTTGGATTCGCGAGCAGTCCACCCAATGAAATATTATATTGCGATTATGATACTTCAAGGTAGGCCCGCTTACTTAACGAGACAGGCAGTTGAGGCCGGTCTAAGACTCTGGACCTTCTCTTTGAAAAAGCAAACATGCCTTTTCCAGTGAGGGGTGTGAACCGGAAGCTCTTGTTTGAACACTGGCCATGAGGAAGATGTTTATTATTTTCCCGCTGTAACTATGGCTGTACTTTGACGTTTTGTTTTCGATTTTCTTAGATTTTTTTTGAGTGCATTTATGTAAATTTACTCTTTAATTACATTACATTGCGCTATCTATTAATGTGGCTGTGGTTGACCAATCGGGCGTGTGCCCATTCAGCACAAGGCGAGGGTGGAATGTAGTACAGGGCGCCACTCCTTTAGGTAGTGGAGTCTGTTTTTTCCACCCTCTTGGCACATCTGAGTGCGTGTTCGGGCCGGAGGAGTCACTCCTGTAAGTAGGTTAGAGACCTGCTTGTGAAATAAGGTGTGTCATGGCCTCGCCTTCGTCCGTCTCATACTCTCGGCAGTTTGGTGACTCCATCGTTTTGCAATGCCAAACACCCCCTTGTGTCGTGTTGTGTTCTTTTCCAAGCTGGGCTCTGTAGCCTTTATGCCTGCATATCCAGCGCATTTGTGGGTGTTACACACGGCCATAATCTGTATTTGTAACTTTCTTTAGACACTGTGCAAATACACGTGTATGTCTTTCTTTGTGTGTTTACATCTCCATGCAGCCCCTCCACCCTTGTATGGGTGTTGTCTATGATCCAACCCCATGTTCTTTAAGTTTACCAGTGTCCCCTGAACTGAAGGAGTTTCAGCAGAAGGGGACTCCCATAAAATAGTACTGAGAGTAGGAAAAATACATTTTAGAACCAAAGGGAAAATGTATATATTTTTAAATAAAAAAAATAGGAAACCCAGAATGGTACGATGGCTACACCCAAAGATTAAATTTAATCTTGAAGCAAAAATACACTTCATTTTCGGAAAGAAAATATATTTTCTTTGTTAGACATGCATATTTTCTATACAGCTTATAGTGCACGTGAATCGAACTGCATTTTCTCTTTTATGAAAACCTTTTTCAGATAAGTTGGCATAGGCAGTTGAGCACCTCCCTGTGATCTGTAACTGAGCATGCGTCTTAATGTGAATTGATCAGCAGAGCAGTGGCTATGACGGATTTACATTGCTGGATCGCAGTTTAGAATTGCATACGTAGTACAGGAACAGCGACTGCATGCATTACAGGCCACGAACTTTCAGAGGATGTAGCGGTTTCTCAAATGTATTGTCTGTGCTTCCGGCAGCCGGTGCAAGTCTTTGTATTGATGTAAAGTGGGTCTGCAGTCTCTGAAGTTTCAGCATCTCTCTGGGACTCCCTCTTAGATCACCTTGCAGTTTTCTAGTCTCTGTAACATCAAAGCTGTGCCAGGTTCAATAGGCGAGGCACCTGAACCCGGAAACCCTTCTCGGCAGTATGAGGTGATATTGTATTGCTGGTTATCTCGGTCGGTGATGGATAAATGATATATTCGAGTCAAACCAAATTGTGTTTTAATTTTTTTGATGGATGTCGGCGACGTGCCTATTTTCTCACCTCTGATGCCAGTATTCCTCCATCTGAGCAATCTGTGACGGAGGGCATCTGTTATTAATCCATTCAGACAGCCATAGCACACCTTCATATACTATGGTATGTATTTTGTAGCATCAAAGACCGATACGATGTGTCGTGTCGTTGTAGCTGTGTGTTTCCTGATTGCTATTAATTCTGCATATATTCGTTTAATCGTGCAGGTACCTCTGCTTTCAAATAGCTCCATCAGTGAATTTTTTCCCAGCCCAGCTTGGCCCCCTTTTTTGGACAACAAGAAGCTCCTTACTTGTAAGTATTTGTGAAAGCTCCTTGTCTCGACCCCATACGACTGCTGAATATCAGAGAACTGACGCATTCCTTGAGGGCCCATAAGGTCACCAATTTTGACTACTCCCCACCGCCCCCATTCTAAGAAAACGGAATCTGCTAAAATTGTTGTTGGAAGAGGCTTATTACCAATCAGCCAGATATACGCATTATACGCATTATATCTGCCAAGGCCGATTTCTTTCTTAAATGCTGCCCATCTTTTATATGCCACCATAAGGGTCTTGAATTTAGTCCTTTTAAAGTAGCTAGGGTCTGTATATTTTAGAAACGCATTAGGGGCCTCCCCCCCCACCCCCTAGCAGAAGTGTGTGTATATATAGGAGTAAGGCCAAGGTGTCTTCGGGCTCCACTGTACCTCCCCCTATAAGCCCAGCCATGTATTGCAAAGCAGCTGCCCAATGGTACATTTTAGAATCCGGGACAGACCACCCACCGCGGTCCCTAGGAAGTGACATGTATCGTAGGGCCCGCCTCGTTTTTCCCCGTGCCCAAATAAATCTGTTTGACATTTGCTCTAGTGTAGTAAACCACTGTGCCTCAAAGGTCAGCGGGATTGCCCTAAATATATATAAGAATTTTGGCAGTAGAATCATGTTTATGACATTGGCCCGGCCTACTATGGAAAGGTGTAAATTATGGAGTCTGTCAAGATCTTTTTTTGCCTTATTAATTATTGGTTCTATATTTCTAGCTACTACAGTGTCCAAGGCTGCTGATATTTTAATACCGATATATGTGCCTGATTCGACTATCCGGCTGTCCGAGCAAACCACTTTATTATTTTTAATTATTTGAGTTTTAGGGCCGTTAAGAGCATATCCAGACACCCGACCAAACTCAGACGCTTCCCCTTCAATTTCCATTGAAGGGGAAATTGGGGTCCACTTATGAGGTCTTCTGTGAATACGCGTGGCACAGGAGTTTTGTGGATATTTGCTGTAATCAATGCTGGATTTTTCTATTACTAAGATAAAATGACCTTTACTTGACGTTCTGGATGACACATTATGTTGCAGAGTGAGGTTATCAAATTATGGTTCATGGAACACAACGTGAGATTTCTGCCCTGAAGAAGTCTGTGGCGTACTACGCTTTAAGACGAAACACGTGTTGGCTAGGATCCAATTGAGTGCTGTTTTGAGAAATAAAAGAAGAAAAAGAACACAGGAACAATTTCTTTCCGGATTGTATTTAACACTTTAGAATTTTTATTGCTCGGGATACAACAATTTTGTTCTTGATGGTGTGGACTTTGTCTACATGCTTTGTGATGATTGGATGGACCTGACTTATATTCCTATGAGCATCCTGATATTGTGAAACTTACGATCAACAACTCAGCGCATCGAATACCCAACCAGCTCCGGCCAAAATGTCTCAAATGAGCGAGTATCTAACTTTAACTTTTAAATCTAGGAATTGGGGGGGTGGCAGGATATGATAGGTAGTAATTTATCCCATATACAAATGTACAGTAGCTCTGTGGGTCAGTTGATAAGAGTAATGATCAACTGATTTTTATAAAGCGAGGCATGCAGAGCCCCTTTTTAATTGAGTATTTCTTGATTGAAAATGGGATAGTTGCAAAGAACAGGGACAGTCATCTTCATCAGCATTGCCGCCAAGTGCGTAACATTTCTTTGAGCCCTTGAAGAGCATTCCCAGGACAAGGAGTAGGCGATTTCAGGATCTGGGTTGGATGTATGCATGGTACCACTGGCGCATGGAGGATCCAGCAACCTTTCTCTGCTGATAGCATTTCCCATAGTAGGTGAAGTTACCAAGCAAGTAAAATCCCAAAGCATTACAGTTTTATTTCCGTATGTGGCAAGCCTAGTTTATTACGCTCTAGGGCAGGGTTGATTTTTCAAAGAAATTGTCACAATTCACAGGAAGCTACAGTGGTCTGTTGTACAGAGTTACCATGATGGCGAGAATCTGGAGGGATTGCCAATTTGAATTGTGTATTCTCTCTTCTCCCAGCTGGTTTTCCTCCACATCACGGTTTCAGTGCTGCCATAAGACCCTTCTCCGCATTGCCTGTGCCAAAAATGGTACCTTCTTGTAGAAGAGACCAGGCAGATCGACAAAAAATGCAATCATAATTTGGCCTGTTCTTTCCCACCCCTCCCACTCTCTACCACAAGACATCTGCCACTCCTCAGAGCCACGAGAACAGGGCAACATCTGCAGTACTTACAGGGGGCTGGATTTTTATGCATGTTGTGCCTTTGCCAAATGCGTACAGAGAAGAGGGCTGTGGTAGTTGGGAGGACTCCAGCTTTACTCTCACTGCAGACATTGGCATCAATAAAGAGACTGGGCAGAAGAGGCTTTTAAGGACTTGGAGTTATTGTGAAAGGCAGTCGCTGCAGCATCGTCACAAGTGACACAAACCGGTGATAAAAGCATGGGCTTGAACATTTGTAATATATTATATATTTAGATGCGAAATCATATAAGCAATCGCTCTTTAGAGAATATCTCAAAAGTTTGTGAGATTAGGTGAAAACCCTACAATTCTAAGCCGGAATACACTACTGTTGTAAATAATTTTTTTACAGTATTGAGATTATAATATTTGACCGCCCCCAGATATAACTAAAGCACTACTAGTGTTTTAAATTGCTTGATTTTATTTTATTCGCAGTATTTATTGGTCTTCATATCTGTTAAAAAGTTAATTTGTGTACGAGCTGTGCTTTGGAGCAAGGGATTTAATTTTACTGCTAGCGCTTTATTTTTGTGCCGTTGGCGGTGAGAGTTGCATGACAAAATGGGGTGTGTTTGTCTAAAAGGGTACATGCTAAACGGGCGAGAGTTTTGCAGATAGTACCCCTGGCCGCAATGGTTATTCTTGCACAGCTGGGTTCCTTTTGGTGTTATAAAACGGGCCGCAGATGAATCTAAAGACCCTTTTATAATCGGGATCCTGCTGTAGTCTGCGCAATCGCAAGGAGGCATTCTCTCATGTGCATGGGGTTGTGGCGCCATGGAGTTTATCAAACTGTTTCCATTGTACTCTTCTTCTGTATGCAGGCGGAGGAGGTATAGCAAAGCCGTCATCAGCGGGCGCACATAGGAGATGGCATCTAGTGAATGTGCCCACAAGGGCGTGACTTGGAAAGGTGCTCCCAAGGGTGTGACTTGCAAAGGTGTAAAAGCGGTCCCAGGGGCGTGATTTGCAAAGGTGGTAAGGCGGTCCCAGGGATGCCCTAGGCCTTCTGTTCTTTAAACAGATTACACCCTGCTTGTAGGGAAATACCGAGCTGCATTTTTAGACTGTGGCACTGCACTGCCTTTTACTAATCTGCTGTCATTAGCCATGCACTACTGTCAGTTTACGTCTCTGATGACGGCATATTTTTTTTTTAAAGAAAAAGTTGGGCACACTGTCCCAGTTTGCACAGTTGTGTTGTTGCGCTAGATACCGGTGCACCGTGATGCAAACAGGACAGTTCACCCAAAATGTGTCGTTCAGTCTACGGTTCTGACTCCTAGCGACTAAATCCGTTAATGCCACTTGAGATTACAGTATTTTGTTTTCTGTGACATCTTTCCAGTGGTATCTGAAGCCAGATAAAGACATTCATCATCAAACACTGGTCATACATCAGAATTTGAAGACTGCAGGAAATCTGAAGATGGGTAACTGGTCGGTATGACTGAGGAAGGACCGATGAGATGTCACATGAGCCTGACCTGTGACCTGTTCTGCCTTTAAAAGGTTTTCATAAACCTACTCGTTTCCAGAATTCTCCAGTTTCTGAACAAACCCTCCATTCCGTGCAGCTGTATTTTACCAGTGACTGTGTGTTGTAGACTATTCTGAATGATACTGTGCCATTGCGGTCAAACAGCCACATTGTGTCACCCGTTCCTGTCAACCCAACAAGGGTTCAGTTTTTCATTGAAACACTAGGAGGCAAAGAATTGTCAGCAAATGCTTGAGCCTGGAAGCCTTTGCTTCTGGGGTACAGAATGTGATATTCGCCATTCAAGAGCAGACCCTTCCAACTCTTGTCCTGAAGGGGCAATCGTCGAATCAGTCCGGAGGCTTTCCACAATTTCCATGGATTGGATTTGATGCAGGGGGGGGGGCGAGATTTCGTTACGTTCCTCTCTGAATAGCCTCTCTGTTTGGAAAGGCTAAAAGAAGGAAGTCTCAGTTGAAGCTTGCTCAGCAGGGTGTGACAGGATACCTCATTTGTCCTTTTGTGCACCTGTGAAATTGACTCCTTTACTTTGTCACTGGATACCTGGCCTGTTCTTGCCTCACATTTTTTTGATGATTTGAGAGTAATGATACACCACTAATGCAGGCAAGAGTAAGTGACGTGTCTCATGTCATCTCACCTATACACCACGATATACTTGAAAGATAGATGGAAAGGGAGTTTCTTTGCTGTAGTTTTTTGTTAAAGCAAACTTTTTTTTATTGTTGTTTAATGTTTTATTATCCACTGGCTTTCACTGGATGTAAAGCTGTTATTGAGTGTTATATGTAATGTCTTTAATGTACTACAATTCGGTTTTTATAACCAGGATGTTAAAAAGGTTTCCTTAACACATTCCTACCTCAACTATTTTAGCCACTAAAATGGCTTTTGTATGTATGTATGTATGTATGTATGTATGTATATATGTGTGTGTGTATGTATTATATATTATACAGCCTCTTATTTCCATTGTGTATCATTCTCTGTTTAGGTCTGAGGTGTAGCTCACCTGTCTCTATATTTTATGAGATTATCAGAAAACGATCTTTAAGAAGCACTACTGAGAGATGGGGACTTTGGCTCCCACCACATGTTGATTGGCCTGCATACATCATTTGATTGTGCTGAGGTTCATTTGATTGTGCCAAAGTTGTGTGCTTCCTCTGGAAAAATAGTGAGTGTGTTTTTACTTTTTGCCTTGAGAAAGGTTATGCTCAATACAGAAGCACTGAGTTGATTGTGGTGTTGTGGTGACAGGCCAATGATCTGTTTATTAATCAAAAGTACGTCAAAAGCATTGGGCTTGATGTATTTATTGTGAAAAGTTTGTCACAGCAGATGGGCAATTGAAAGTGGATTATTACGCTATGTTAAAGCTTGTAGATTTGTACTTTATTATGTTGAATCTCACTGATGTCTGCGCTAGCCATGAGTTTTGATGTTGGTTACTCCCACTGACCAACCCTTGGCCTAGATTTGCACTGCTATAATCAGTTCTCTGGTTTCTTAATTTGCTACCTGTAATTTTGTATAGATTTATAATTTTATGATTGCATGGTTGATGGTTAATATGTGGTGGTGATATACTGGGCCAGAGATGGTTTGGGTGGCAAACCAATTTTACGGCCTAAAGGCCAGATATTTTTTGTGTGGTTTTTTTCCCCTGCCTTTATAAACCCTAGGAGTGGTACGACTCTGTTATTATCATTGCTACACCCTCTTAGGATGGCCTACTAGGTTTAGTAGCCCTCCAGGCTCTTGTAGTAATAAAAAAAAAATCCATATGTATTCTTTCGTATAGGGGCTTTGGGTCACTTCCTCTTGCCGCTGGTCTTCTTTTCGAGTGTCATTCACATTCTGACTTCCGCCCATGCTAGCATACAGAATTGTGCAACGTTTCACATTTCAGCTATTGGCTCTATTGCCATGCGAGTAACACCATTTTGTCTGATAATTTGTGAACACATGCCTTTAGTACCAGAGCTAGTAGCTAGAGAACCAGTACTTTAGTTTTCCGTTTGCTTGTTTTTAGAGGTCCCTTTTCATTCTTTTCCATGCCCTTTTTAGGGCTGACCTAAAGACCGCTTTAGCTGTATTGGCAGCCTCCTGTTTTACAAAACAAATCAAAGAGAAAACACTTGCACATATAGGGGCTCCCAATCAACACTTTCACCATTGGTCTATTGACATGTCACTCAAATTATCCTCCCTCCTACTTCACTAAAAGACATAGATCAACAGACAGGCCCACTCCAGCCATTGGATGCTTTCACTTTGAGTGGCTGCATTTTCCCTTGCATATGTACACATACACCTAAAAAAATGTTCCCCAAAAATAGAAATGATTAGACAGTCGCACTTACCAATGACTTATAGTTCCTATGTATAGTAAGTCTGGTTACATCAACTACTTTTAGAACTTTTAGTATTTATTATATTATTTATTATACATTACAATGTTTATTCCTCACTATAAACCAGCTTTGGAATATTTATTTATCCTTTAGCGGGATAGTGCAAAAATAATGGTGTGCACGAGACCTTCCTGTCACAAAAACATAAACAACCAAAATTAACTATTTCATTGTGTTTTACTTAACAGTGCTTACTTCCGGATATCAGAGTCCCGGACACATTCCAGTATATTTACTAGTCCTGGAATAACTTCAAAACCTAATTTGCCCGCTGAAACCTCTTTACCCAGGCGCACACTACAATTAGTGCCTCTGTAGCACAGAAGTCTTCTTTGACAACACTTGTGTCATGGAATGTGGCTGGCCTTGGGTCAAAACGGCCCAACCTGACTGGAATAAATAATTGAGGAGCATGACATGTGCTTGCTCCAAGAGACTTAGGGTATTCCGAAAATGTAAACTAGGTTACCTTAATTTCCATGTCCTACCTTAACCTAGTACATTTGGGAGAGCTTGGGGTGGTCTACCTACATAGCTCAGAGCTTCCCTTAAATGCAGATTTCGGCAATTAAATATTGACTGCCCGGATATTCTGGGCATTCAGCTAATGAATGATAAGTACTCTAGTGTTGCCTTATTCAACATTTTTATTTATTTTGTGTTTTAAAGAACGCAAACTTGACCCGTTAGGGTAAGCGCTTTATAGGAATCATAACAATGTACAATACGCTTGGAATCACGATAATATACAAAAGAGAGAGTGGCAGGGGGCAGTATATATAAAGGATAGCGGACACGTATGTACAATTTGCATATTCTAGTTACTTGAGAACAAGTCCCCAGGTTTCTAGGAGCTATGACTAGGTAATCCGAGGGGAGGTACTAGTCACGAGTTGAACAGGGTCTTTGTGCTGGTAGAAGGCAACATTTAACTGAGGAATTTACTCATAAGGACGGGGTCAAGGGTGGTTTGGCCTCAACTTTGCAAGCCCTCGACTTTCTGGAAGGGCTCCACTCCCATCATCCTCATCACTTTAATACCACATTTGAGCCCCTTGACAATGACTAGTTAACTTATAAGGAGGATGAAATATGGGTTGATAACCATCTGGATATTGCTCCTAGGGTCAGAGCCACTAACAGTCACACGAGATCTGGTCCAAAGAGGGCTATTACGTTCAACAAACCTAACCACACCAGTTGCATAGACTATTTTGGTCAACTTGCGGTTATAGTCATTCATTCAATCAATCAATATGAGATTTATAGAGTATACTGCTCATCCATCAGGGTCTCAAGGCGCTGGGGGGGAAGGGGGTTTTGGGGCAGCTCCGGTCATCCGAAGAGCCAGGTCTTGAGGCTCTTCCTGAATGCTTGTAGTGTGGGGCTTCATCTGATGCTGAGGGGGGAGTTCGTTCCAGGTCCTGGCCATGATGTAGGTGAAGGATCTGCCTCTCGTTCTGGCTCTGTGGATGCTGGGATTTCAGCCCGGGCTAGGTCAGCGGAGCAGAGGTTTCTCTTGGGGGCGTAGAAGGAGATTCTTTCATTGAGGTATTGGGTTCTGGTGTTGTGGATGGATTTGTAGGAGTGCGTGAGCAGCTTGAAAGTCACTCTTTTCAACGGGGAGCCAGTGGAGGTCTCCTAGGTGCTGGGTGATGTGGTCTTGTCGTGGGATGCTGCGGACGAGTCTGGCTGCGTGATGTGGTCTTGTCGTGGGATGCTGAGGACGAGTCTGGCTGCGGCATTCTGGATAGTCTGGAGTTTGTGCGGTAGAGATTTGTTAATTGCGGCATAGAGGGTGTTTCCGTAGTCCAGGCTGCTGGTGATGAGCGCGTGGGTGACGGTCTTCCTGGATTCGGGGGGGATCCATTTGAAGGTCTTGGGGAGTATGAGGAGGGCGTTGAAGCATGGTGAAGACATGGCGTTGATCTGTTGGTTCATGGTGAGGGAGGAGGCGAGTATGCTGCTGAGGTTTCAGGCGTGGTCCGTGGGTGTGAGAGGGTTGCTGAGAGCAAGCCACCTGATGACGTCCCACACGGAGGGGTTGGAACCGAGGATGAGGGCTTCCATTTTCTCCGAGTTGAGCTTCAGGCAGCTGGTGCTCATCCAGGATGCTACGTCCTTCATTCCTTCCTGGAAGTTGTTCCTGGTGATGTCTGGATCCTTGGTGAGGGAGAGGATGCGCAGGGTGTTGTCGGAGTAGGATACTATGCTGAGTCCGTGTTTTTTGATGATGGTTGCGAGGGGGGGGGACATGTAGATATTTAAGAGCGTGTGGCTGAGGGAGGATCCTTGGGGTACTCCGCATCTGATTTATGTGGGTTTGGAGAGGAAGGGCAGGAGTCTTATTCTTTGAGTTCGTCTAGCAAGGAAGGAGCGAATCCAGTTTAGGGCAGTTCCCTGTATGCCGGCATTGTGGAGCCTGTCGGCTAGTGTGCGGTGGGAGACGGTGTTGAAGGTTGCTTAGAGATCTAGTATAATGAGGGCTGCAGTGTGGCTTTGGTCGAGGAGAGTGCGGATGTCATTCGTGGAGGCTAGGAGGGTGGTCTCGGTGCTGTGGAAGCCGGATTTGATGTGTTGAGTGTGTCGTTGGTTTCTATGATGTTCCTTAGCTGGATGTTTACTATCTTCTCAGTGACTTTGGCGGTGAAGGGGAGGAGAGAGATGGGCCTGTAGTTCTTGAGGTCTGTCTGGTCTGCGGAGGGTTTCTTGAGGAGGGGGTTGACTTGATTGGTTGAAGATCTGGTTATTACGGAGAGGCAGAGAGGGATCACAACCCATTGTCCCTTTCCATGTTTGCTTTGTGCACTAGTCCTCAACCTGACCGGCTCCCTCCCTCCAATGCAAGGGACATTGAGGCTACAACCGATATGCGTTGGCTGAAATGGTGTGAAGTGGCAGCCCATCCAGACACTTTGCTTGACAGTATCTTCAAATGGTGTCTCTGGAAATGCATGGCAGCCCTACAACTTAGGTGGACATCATTGCTTCTAATGATCTACATAGACTCTTTTTTAAACAAATCCTGGCATTTTTTCGAATCCCCGCTTCTCACTCTAGGAAACGTGCCCCTAAACCCGGCTCTTGGTGTAATGGGGAATGTCGTGATCTTAAACGTTCTGTGGTGCATGCTATCAAAACAAAGGACACGGTTAGAATTTACACCACTAGGAAGGCCTACAAAAAGTGTTTGGCTGAAACAAAAAGGGACTGGGACGAACAAAGGTGGCAGGACCCTAAGGATGCTTCCTCCGCTAAAGATTCCACCGAAGTTTGGTCCCTGGTTTATTGGGGTGGCAATGCTTAAGTGCCTGAACTAATCAACAATGTTTCCCCATCTGACTGGTTTAATTATTTTAAGAACTTGTAGCATGATGGCTCTATGGTCTCAACTGAGGGGCTCTCCTTGTCTATAGCACTTTCGGGTAATGCTACACCAATGTTTGATTTAACGATATCCAAAAATCCTTTAATATTATCACGAGAGTGAGGGCAGCTGGGCCGGATGGAATACCAGCCAATACATTTATTCATGATGTAGAAGCTTAGTCTAAATATATGCTCACCATTGCTAATGCCATGCCCCCCCCAGCATTCTGTCTCCAGTTATAAGCCTACACAAAAATAATGATGCCAGAATTCGTTGGGGAGCGCAGGGTCAGTTACCAGAGTTTAACCTGGTCTCTAAAGGTGTCTGCCAGGGCTGTATCCTGGCTCCACCACTGTTCTCATTGCATTTAAATGATGTTGTGCACAACCTATCTCCATCCCAAACTGACACCCCTTTATTAATTAACGAAAAAACTCCCATCTCCTCCTTTTTGCAGAGGATACTTTATTGATCTTCAAGACCCCGAGTGGGTTCCAAAAACGTCTGACTCGCTTTGAGATTTGTCATACTTATGGACTGCTGCAACAACTAAACTTTTATGTTCTTTAATCATCATAAATCACATAAAGGGAGCTTAGTATTAGTGGGAATTCCACTTATAAAACTGGACTCATTGCTTACCTGGGCGTCGCACTTTCCTCTAATCTGACATGGCTGTAGTATATCAACAAGGGGGTTGTTTAGCACTGGCAGATAGTAGGTGTCATTCTTTAAGAGCACCGTGCTTCCTTTAAAAAACGTATAGCACCTACTCTCCAGATCTACAAAGCTAAAGCCCTGGGCACCTCTCTTTACGGAGCAGAGCTCTAGGGCTCTACCAACATCAATGAACTAATTCGAACTTAAAACACTTTTTTGAGAATCCTTGCCCTTCTACCCCCTAGTACCTATTAGAAGTTGGTTCTATAGATTGGACCAAAACAAGATACTCTCTGTAAATAGTCCAAGCAAACCACAATTGGTTTACAGAAGCACAAATGATAACCAAAATGCTCTTTTTTGTGGTAGTGTGGGTGAGCAGTTGGGAGTATCCGAGGATAGTTCTAAGCATTTTTGATATTCACAGAAGCAATAAATGACACACTCAAGATTAAATCCGAGACCAATTTAGAAAAAGAATTGTATTATTATATACGTTTTGATATCTAGAACTTCAATAGCAAGTAAGTACTGTTTTAAATATGGAATATCGTAGGTAAGTTAAACAGTTTAATGCGCCTTTACGCACAATGCTTTCCTATGTGATAAAAGGCATAGATAGCTTACAGGTATTTATGGGCGGTTTCTGGGGGGTCTCCTCTTGGACCTGAGGTCGTAGGGGGCCAAGGTCCAAAGTACCACCAGCAGTTTCTTGGCACATCCCCTGGGGTGTGTGGGTGCAGAGGTGCTGATCAGGTTGGCAGCTGTGCACTCTACGCCAGTAAGGAAAAGGGGAGCTACCTAGAAACGGGCTGCAAAGGGGGACTTGGTGACAAGTCCGGAAGTTCCCTACCGGGGGGGGGGGGCTCGGGTTACAAGGGTCTTTGGGCCAAGGGAGCACAGTCGGTACCCGGACTGGGCCACTCGGGTGCATACCAAAAAAGTCAGCTGGGCTCTGTGTGTCTTGGAGCCTTGCGGTTGTTGGTCTCACCTGTTGAGGATGCAAAAATCAGGACTGCTGGGCCATTCTGGAAGTGGCCCTCTGCGGTGCCGACATCCCTCGATAGCTGCTCGGTCTCGGTGCATTGGTAGTCTTTGTTTGCTGCAAAGGGTGCGGTACACCGGGTATTGGTCCTGTGCGGCTCTGGTTAGTCGTGGTGTCTTTTTCACTTAGAGTGAGACGGATCTGACTTTCAGGAGCACAGGTGCCTCTTCCTGTGGGGCTGTGGCGTCGGGCTGGCCGGTGAGCTGCAACTCAGTGAACCAGACTTTGGTTTTCGGGTTCCTTCAGACTACAGGGGAGCATGTCGTCTACTCCAAGGGAGATTGCTGGCAATTTGCAAAGGCCTGACAGCCTCCTGGGTTTCTTGGATGCTGGTGAGCTGCAGGACAAGCCCATGGTTGCGATTGTCGAGACTTGGTGCAGGCAGGATTTGGTGCCAAAAATCCACAGCAATCTTCAGTACTCGCTTTTCTCGCAGCTTTTCTTTGTCTTCTCTACTTGAGCTGTCAAATCGAAGTTCCTGGTGTTGGAGGCCACCTAAATACTCAATTTCGTGGTGTTACAGGGAGTTACCGGTAGTAGTTAATGGGCTACTTACCTTTAGGGTTTCTACACCCTCTCTATATGACCGCTTCCTGTGGGAAGTGAGCATAACCCAGACCCAGAGAGCCTAATTCCACCAAAACTAGGATGGTGGAATTCTAAAAGCTGTGTCCACATCACGTAGCCCACCTTAGGGGTGGTACTAGCCTGAGATAGGAACACTCCTGACTTGCAAATTTTCCGATCTTTCCTGGTATCAAATGGGCCTAGGGCAGTGGGTGGCATTTCCCCTGCCTGGGGAAGGCTTGGGTTGCATATCAAAGGTAGCAGAGGCCTTTGAAGCCTCCTGACTTGATATGCTGATCACTTGGCCGTCCTGCTTGGAGGATATGATAACACCTCCGGCCGAAGCAGGTATTGTCTCTTCCCTCAGAGAACGCGGGCTCTCATCTGTAGGGAGGTCCGAAATCTGTCTGTGGTGGCAGGCTGGTCTACAGTCAGTTAGCACACTAGTAGTCAGTAGGTTTTCAGGGGGCACCTCTAAGGTGCCCTGTGGGTGCATGTATTAATAAATCCATCACTGGAATCATTGTGGGTTTATTAATACAAGATATTTTATTTATTCATTTATTTATTTTTAAAGTTTTTTTAAAGCGCGAACCAGAGCTTTGCGGGTATCAGAGCGCTTTACAGGGTAGGTGACATTGTTACATAATAAAAAGAAAATACCATAGGGTTCAATGCTGGTCCTTGATGTTAGAACCTACTATCATAGATAGATACATGCGTATTAGATGCAAAAAATTCAGTGCATAACAAGCAAAAGTATAGTTACAGTATCCAGGAGAACAGACTGGCCAATATACAATAAAAGGATCTGTGAAGAAGAAATGTTATGTAGCAATAAAGTCATAATCCATGCTCAAGTGAATTTAGCCATGAGGAGCGATTTCACTTCTTTTTTGAAAGATGCCGTATAAGGATTAAGTCTGGTTTCTGGGGGTAGCGTATTCCATATTCTGGGCGCCATCCCTGAAAAGGTTTGGGTATATGTTTTCTTCTTGTTGAATTTTCGTGGTTTCAGTAGAAGGGTTTTAGCACTTCTTGAGGCTCTAACCCCACATGAGGGCTCTAGTTTCTGTACCAAATAGCTAGGTGCATTTTAGTGAATGGCTTTGTGTCATAACTGCTATTTTCAGATGTATTCTAGCTTCAAAACGTAGCCAATTAAGGGATTTTAGGTCAGGAGATGTGTGAGCTTCTTTTGGAGCCTGTGATAAGTCTTGCTGCAGCATTGAGTGAGGCTCTTAGACGGGCTGTTGCCGCTCTGGGGAGGCCGCAGAGAGAGATACTCCCGTAGTCAATTCTTGGGATAACTAGAGCATGTACTGCTAGCGTGAAGTCCTTTTCCGGCAGGAAGGGTTTCAGTTTTCTCAAAGTATGTAGCTGAAAATGTGCTCCTTTTGTCGCGTTGCTGATGTGTTTTTGCATATTGAGGTTTCTGTCCAGTGTGATTCCCAGCGATTTTGCTGAGTCAACGTATGGGAAGCTACCATGCAGCAGGGGAATTCGTAAACACCAGTGTCGAGCACATATTCTCCCAATAGCTTCTCTTTTCACTTCTACTATCTAAGAATCGATTTAGTCCTCACAAGTGCATATCTGCTCATGCAGATATGTCCACACATGTAGTGCACCCTACCATAGGGCTGTCAGGCAGGCTGTAGGGTCAACTTATCTATACTGCATGTAGTGTCTGTAGGCGTGGCACACAGGAGGTGTGCCTTATCGTGTCTTCACTTTTCTCTGCACCATAGGATGCAGCCTGCAATGGAAGTTTGCATGTTGCTGCTGAGTGGGTCCCTGAGGGTGGCACAATACATGCTGCAGCCCTTGTGTACTTTTGTAACCTCTGTGACCTAGGTACCAACTGTGCCATTTATTGGGGGGGGGGGCTAAAGGTGTTGTCTATTGGAGAACAATTGTACAGTTTAGGGAAAGAGATCTGGCACTGGGGACATGGATATCTGGAGCCCATTGCACTTCTGTCAAAATTATGTCAGATTCCAGACAAAGTGGGGGTGACAATGTAACACAAGCATTAGCATAGCCAATATGTCTCGCCTTTGGGACCTTATAAGTGTTTAGTTATCCAGCACAATATCCTTGGTGCAACAACATCAAGTGTTGCATGGCTAAACACTTATAAGGTCCAAAGGCGAGACATATTGGCTATGCCAGTGCTTGTTTTGAGTGAGTGGCTCGTGCAGTTATGCCACAGTGAGGCAGAGATGCTGCGAGTGCTTTTACAGGAGCCGCTGTGACATTGCGCCTCTTCAAAATGTATCTTGGGTCTGGTGTAATACTTCTAGCCCCTATTCCCGCACCCAATGCATCCTTAAATGTCTTGTGTACAGCCGGGTTGACACTCCTATTACATCTGCCCTTCAGTGACACTTAACCCGTCACAGGTGGTGGTGGACGTGGCGGCGGTGGTGGACGTGGCGGCGGTGGTGGACGTGGCGGCGGTGGTGGACGTGGCGGCGGTGGTGGACGTGGCGGCGGTGGTGGACGTGGCGGCGGTGGTGGACGTGGCGGCGGTGGTGGACGTGGCAGCGGTGGTGGACGTGGCGGCAGTGGTGGACGTGGCGGCGGTGGTGGTGGTGGACGTGGCGGCGGCGGTGGTGGAGGACGTGGCGGCGGTGGTGGAGGACGTGGCGGCGGTGGTGGACGTGGCGGCGGTGGTGGACGTGGCGGCGGTGGTGGACGTGGCGGCGGTGGTGGACGTGGTGGTGGTGGAATAGTTATTTTGACTTGAATCAGCTTAGGCAAATAATGAATACAGTGGAAAACGAGCACAACTGGTTAAAATAGCAAAAGTGCGTATGCAAATTTATATACTAAAAGCACATCCCCTCACCATGTTGCAGGTTATTTGAAGCAGTTGTTTTGGACTTGAGTTAGACCTCTATTAACATGTGAAACTGCAGCTTTATGAAAATATTTCAATGTTTTTGCATTTAATTAGGAGAGGACACCTAGTAACGACCTGTGGAACTGCAGCTTAATGAAAGGATTTCAATGCACTTCCATTCTGCTTTTTAGGGACACCTAGTGATAACTAGTGGAACTACGGGTTAATGTATCAATTTCAATGCTTTTGTGAGGGACATCAAGTAAAGAATTGTGGACCTGCACCTTCACGAAAGAATAGCAAATCATTTACATTTGACTTCAGGGACACCTAGTAATGACTACTGAACTGCAGCTTCACGTCAGAATTTCAAAGCTTTTACACTTGCTTCTTTGAGGGACACCTAGTAAACACGTATGGTACTGTAGATTAATTAAAGAATGTCACTGCTTTTTCATTTGACTTGTGAGGATAATAATGAATAGTGGAACTGCAGCTTCATGTAAGTTCAATACTTTTGTATTTGACTTGTGTGACACCTAGTAACGACTTGTGAATCTGCACCTTTAGGAAAGGATATCAAACCTTGATTAGATTAGGAAAAGTGGATATGTACATTTTTATGTTGAAACCACACCGCTTCAATTTTGTGAAGGACGTTTTATGCAGTTGCACCCTACGCAAGACGAACATTCAGTAATAACATGAATTACTACAACATTGTGACAGACTTGTTAAGCAGTTGCTTCTAACTTGAGAGGTACATCTAGTAAAGTTCTGAAGGGCTGTAGTATTGTTAAAGACTTCACACAGCTTTGTCTGACTCAGAAAGGGCATCTAGTATTTACTTGAGGTATATATAATAGCAATATGAAAGGCCATAGTGATTGACTTTGCCAACGCTTGTTTATTAGATCGAAGCCTGACAGACAGCACAGCTGTCTAGTTGTGAAAGACTTATTGGACACACATTGCTAGTTGACCTGGAAAGCAACTCCGCCAATTGCTTTTTTGTCTCTCTCACTTTCTATTTAATTTAGTTTTTAGGTTTCGAAACCTGGCGAGGGGCGAAGCCCCTCCCAGATCGAAATCTATTGTTTTCAATAGTGAGGTTAGGACAGCCTCTGTTTCCAATTGGCTAGCTCCATAAATGGAGACTAGCCATTGGGAGACAGAGGCTGTCAATCGCGCTTTCTCACAAACGCGATTCGGGGGCGTTTCTGGTGCTTTTTTTAAGCCCCGCCCCTTTGTCCCGGGCCGCGCTGCGATCGGCTGCCGGCCCGGGACACCCCCGTGACGTCATTCCCGGGCCGTGCTGTGATTGGCTGGCCGGCCCGGGTCATCACGCCTCCCTGCAAACTTTCAGTCTGCATTAGGCTTCCAAACAGTCCTTCCCTAGTGCGACAATTACGCTCTTCATGCTATTTCGCTCTTTTAATCTTTTTTCGATCTCCGCTGCATTTTCTTTCCCTTTCTATCTCCCTCGGCCTCCTCCTTCCGTCTCATCTCTCCCCTCACGTTCGACCCGTCTTCATTAAAAAGGCAGACTGCTGTGCACGAAATGGAGCTCAAACCCACCATCTTGAGATGAAAGTTCTCACACGCTACTGTCCGTACTATCACAAATCCTTACCTTCCGACGTGTCCCGTCCTAGCTATCCCATATGTTAGGAACAAGGAAGGGGTGGGGATATGGAGGAGCTGGTTACAGAGTTTTCTCTTTGCTCAGTCTCCTGGACCCACCCCCTGGCTCTGGATGGACACCCCTGCGGATCCACCGCTGGGTACAGATCTCGCTTCTTCCGCCTGGCTCTGTGTGCCTTCCTTAACATACCGGCTGCAGGCAGGACTGGATGCCTCCTCCAGGAACAGCAGGGGCGCCTGCTCATAAGAGCAGCAGTCGGAAGTAGAATCCCCAGCCGAGTTGTAAATCTGGGATCAAGTCACGAGCGGCCGGGGGGGGGGGTCATTCGTGGAATCCCTGCAGTTTTATTCACCTTCTGAAACTGGCCAAGAAGACCAGTGCATCAGAAGAAGACGATTGCAGACGCAGTTGGACTGCGGATGTTGTCCCTTGGTGTGCAATGCACGGATTAGGGGCAAAACGGTGCGAAATTCAGCTCTCAGCTCCTTTCACAAGGTTGAAATAAGAGAAGTACCGTGGATGAGAAGTACAGCTGAACAACACCCGGATATACTCCCCGTCACAAGTGGCATTTGCCGAGCTCTAATGACATCACCTGGGAAGTACTTTTACAGCTGTCAGGATGGCCGAGCGGTCTAAGGCGCCAGACTCGAGAGCTGACTCTTCCCACCAGCTGGGTGTTCTGGTCTCCGATTGGAGGCGTGGGTTCAAATCCCACTTCTGACACATTATCATTTTATTCTACTTTAATCATGATCAAAGCGGGATGCCCTTTACTTCCCCAGCCCCCCCTTCGAAGTAGTCCCGGGGGAATAATCGTTGAAAATATAGGTGTTTCTATGTGACTGGGTAATACCAAGTAGAGGCCGGGCTGCTCCCATTGGCCCCTCACAGGCCTGTAGGGCCGTGTGGAAGAAACAGCTGCTAGAGTGAGTTATCAGGTCGCAAATTGTAGCATTTTTTCGTCACCTCCATTAATATAGATAAAACAGGAGTGTTTGTAAAAAAAATAATATGATTTATAAAATAGGTGTGCACCCAACGTGGGGCTCGAACCCACGACCCCGAGGATAAGAGTCTCATGCTCTACCGACTGAGCTAGCCGGGCTGCCATAATGGCGCTTGCCCATGTTTTGGTATATGGCTTTGTAGCGCCCCCTGCTGTCCGTACATAAGGAACCAATAATTGGAGGTTGCAGTCAATTTCACAGTCGCTGCCTCCACTCATGTACCTCTCTCTGCCCAGTCTCATGGACCCCTCCCTGGCTCTGGATGGACCCCTCTGCACCCACAGCTGGGTACAGATCTCTCTGCTTCCGTCTGTCTCTCTGTGCCTGCAGGGCTGGATTCCCCCTTCGGAAACAGCAGGACGCCTTTCATAACACGTGACGCTCGCTCAGTCTCTTGCGGAGAGTAGCGCCGGCTTCTAGGCGCCCGTGTGCGCTGCTCAGAATCCCAGCAGTCAAGGGTAGGGATCCGGACTTGGTCCGCCTTCAAATCTGGATCCAGTCACTAACTCTACCAGAACGAGCGGTGGAAGGCGACCCTGCAGCTGCACGCGCCGTTTGAGATGACCCTTGAGAATACCACGTGCAGAAGAGGAGGATTGACTCAAGGTCTGTTGCTCCTCCGTTCTGTAAAGCGAGGGTTGGGGGTCAAAGGGAGGGAAAGTTCAGCCCTGGGCTCCCCTCAGGTCGGGGAGAAGAGGAGGTCTGTGGGGGCGGGTACACCTGAATAACACACAGACACCCCCTCCCCCCCCCCCCTAACAGTATGCATCTCACCGATCTGATGACATCATTTGGCCTCCCCTTCTCTAAACAGCTCTCATCTGTGTGCCTTCAGATATGGGTTGGGGGTCAGTTAATACCTGATGTCTGTTCCAGACTTCTCAATTGTGATTGTCAGGTGGAGATTCTGGCATTGCTGATGGCTGTTCTATCAAATCTGCTTCCGATGTCTGTCCTGAGACATTTAAACCTAGTTGTCTCTTCCAGCAAGTATCATTGCATGTGGCATACATGTCTCGAGCGGCACACGACAGTGGCGGTGCCCTTACTGTGACGTCAGTGCCAGATGTTATTCCAAAATGCCTGGGTTCCATCCAGATGCCTGAGCTGCAATATCTCAGCGGTGATGTCAGTGAAATGATATTAAATTCCTGGTGTCTGTGCCAAAACGTTAAACTGCGGGGTCTGATGTGGCGTACTGGAATTAGTAAGGGCAGTTTGGGCCAATTCAGCTGCAGCCTTCGGTTCTTTGGCCTTTAGTGTCTGACATCGGCTCCAGAAGCACGTCTAGAGTTGGGTACGTTACGTTAGACAATTACGTTGCTATCTGGTGCTCGGATAAAGCGTTTATCATAAATGCATGTGCAATAATTGAGCGCTGGTGTGGGCTGTAAAAGCCTCGTGGTGGGTGTGTGATTAGAAGGATGAGTTGCTGGTGTCAGTTGTTAAACATTTCGCCCTTTGATGCAATTGTCGCCGGTCTGATGTCTGTTAGGGATACCTGTGCCGCAGAGCCAGTTGTGATAAGTGTCAGACAAGATGCGTATTGTGTCGTCACAACCAGCCTCCAGACTATTGTCCCAACCCTCTTGAATCAGCTGTCAGGATGGCCGAGCGGTCTAAGGCGCCAGACTCAAGAGCTGACTCTTCCCACCAGCTGGGTGTTCTGGTCTCCGATTGGAGGCGTGGGTTCAAATCCCTCTTCTGACATAATTACTTTTAGATATAGCTATTTTAATTATAATGCAAGCGGATTACGGCCTTTAACATTGTACATGAAGTAAACGGCCACTGAGACCTCACTAAAAGTACAGCTATCTGTGTGTGATATAGAACGCTTTTTTAGGAGGCGGAGCTAAATCCGTTTCGTAAATCCTTCAGGTTGGAAGGCAGTGAGATCCGAGCGAGATATATTTGGCAAAGAGCAGGAGGTGTATTTTCTTTAGCCTCACTAATATAGGTAAAAAGGAGGAGTGTTATGAAAAATGTTTTTTTTAAAAATTCACACCCTCTCTATCTCTATTATCCGAAGGAAGACCCTTCATTATGGAGAATCCTTTTCTCCATGACTATGGAAGTGCCTTCCCAGTGTGTTCGGTCATTTATTGCAGTATTAAGCTTCTACCTGTGTTTGGTACTCGTTTGTAACATGCACACGTCACTTTTCTCTTGTAACACACTGTTTGCTACCTCTTACATTTTGTTTGCTTTCGATACTTGCACAAATGCCACCACTGCCTACGTAACGTTCGTTCTTGTGTTTGAGTGTCTGCCATATATTGCAGCACTATACCTCTACTTGTACTTTGTACGCTTTTGTAACCTGCACACGTCACTTTTTCCTCCTGTAATGCACCGTTTGCCACCTCTTGTATTTTGTTTGCTCACAATTGTCATTTTTAGGTTTCGTCCTGGGCGTTGCAACTGCGTAGCAGTTGCTCCTCCCACGGCGAAACCTCATGATCCTACATATGGACTTTGGTTCCACCTCTGTCTCTCATTGGCTAGCTCCATAAATGGAGGCTAGCCATTGGGAGACAGAGGCTGTCAATCACGCTTTCACGTGAAAACGCGATTCGGGGGCGTTTCTGGGACTTTTTTTAAGCCCCGCCCCTTTGTCCCGGGCCGCGCTGTCATTGGCTGCCGGCCCGGGACACCCCCGTGACGTCATTCCCGGGCCGTGCTGCGATTGGCTGGCCGGCCCGGGTCATCACGCCTCCCTGCAAACTTTCAGTCTGCATTAGGCTTCCAAACAGTCCTTCCCTAGTGCGACAATTACGCTCTTCATGCTATTTCGCTCTTTTAATCTTTTTTCGATCTCCGCTGCATTTTCTTTCCCTTTCTATCTCCCTCGGCCTCCTCCGTCCGTCTCTTCTCTCTCCCCTCACGTTCGACCCGTCTTCATTGCCGTGGCCCCGTGTCCGCACCTCGCCCGCTGCGGCAGCTTCACTGCTGCAGTGGGGGCTTTCCGTCCCTATTCTTCAATCTCGCTCACAGGCTCATACCTCCGGGCTGCAGTGGGCCCGCTTCCCTGGTTCTCCTACTGTACCGGTGACGTCACCGCGGCGCTGACCTTGCGAAGCCTTCATTGAAGAACTTGGCGGCATTTCAAGATGAACAGACCTCGACTTGCACAAAGCCAGCATTTAGCCTCTGCTGCCGGCGTTCTCTCGAAGCCCCCGCTCTCGCCAGGCCCCCGTCCACTTGCTCAAGTGTGTGTGTGTGTGTGTGTGTGTGTGTGTGTGTGTGTGTGTGTGTGTGTGTGTGTGTGTGTGTGTGTGTGTGTGTGTGTGTGTGTGTGTGTGATTGTGTGTGTGTGTGTGTGTGTGTGTGTGATTGTGTGATTGTGTGTGTGTGTGATTGTGTGTGTGTGTGATTGTGTGTGTGTGATTGTGTGTGTGTGTGATTGTGTGTGTGTGATTGTGTGTGTGTGTGTGTGTGTGTGTGTGTGTGTGTGTGTGTGTGTGTGTGTGTGTGTGTGTGTGTGTGTGTGTGTGT